>NC_053045.1:62735868-63407743 GCF_003473485.1 Medicago truncatula | reverse complement strand
AATATATTTAATCTATATTATACATCATATACATTAGTAATTCAATGAATTTAAAAATTAAAATTTTACTTATAACAATGAATGAAGGGAGTAGATAGATAAACGTAAAAGAAGAGGTAGATCGATAGACAAACAAAAAAGATCTCCAAGATTTGAACATATTCTATAGGCATTTTTAAAAAATAAATAAATAAATTTATTAAGAAATGACATTAATGACCATTTTAAAAAAAAACCTGACCTAGGCACAGTGGGCTAAATATGAGCTACCATTGGTATAGTAATTGTATTATATCTTATCTGTTTAGTGTTTGACGACACAACATGATAATTTAATCTATCTTGCCACTGTAGCTATCATTATTATCCTAAATATGAGCTAGGTTAGAAACCAAGAAGATATGATAATAAAATGAATTACCAATTTACCCCTATAAAGAATAATCTCAAATATTAAGATCGATATTAAATTAAAAAAATTTAATATTAATTTATTAGAATAATTTAAAATAAAATTATTATTAAAAATTAGAAATATTTGAATTATTCAAAATAAAATTTATTAAAAACTATTTAAGGGTAGTTTGCCATTTATATGTATAATATAATTCATATCTTTATTTTTTCAGGTGAGCTACTATGGAATCTATTATGTATAATAGAATTATTTACTCATGATTTAAAAAAAAAAAATTGTTTATTTAGTGTGTCAATGATTTTTTTTTAAAATTATATATATAATTACTTAATCACTAAGTTATAATTGTTTTACAGGGGTAATCTTGTCATGTATGCATGCATGCATGTATAATTATCATGTCATAGTTAAAAATAAAAGTGTTATATATTTAAACATAAAAAAGTACTAAATAATATTATCCTTTTTTTTTTAATAACATGTTATCATATTTCTTATCATGTGTACACTAAAGAGATGACAATATAAATCTTTATCATGCCACTATCTTATCCTATTTCCATCCTACTCTTTATCCTATCTTATCTCTATACTGTCATGCGCATAAAACAGACCTACTTTGCACTAACACCTCAATTGTATCCATTCTACATAAACATCACACCTTAGAAGTGAAAAATAAGGAACAACCAGTGCTTTTTTAAAAGCGTAAGAAGGGAAACTGATATTATAATAGAATACTTCATTTGTTTTTAAATATAAGCAAAATTGACTTTTTAGGTTCATTCATCTGATGATGTATGTGATCTATATTATGAACCACATACATCATTAAATGAATGAATCTGAAAAGTGAATTTTGCTTATATTTAAAAACGGAGAGAGTATGACTAAAGTGCAGAACTCAATTTAGTAAGAAACTGGTTCAAAATATGATTCAATTTTTATGAAAGATAACAAAAACATACTAATGGCATCTCCAATGCTATGTTCTATGATATTAAGAACACTGACTCGGCATGGTCACACCGAGTTTCAGCGGGTTAATTGCATATTTAGTCCTGTAGCCTGCCTGAACCACTGCAACCTCCGGTTCGCGGGTCGACCAGTCGAACCGATCGGGTCGGTCTGGATTTTACACACACAAACATGCACACACCATCAACCTCAACATCAAAGACATTAAACCCTAAAAAACCTAATGACCCACCACAAACTCTGTAGAGTGTCAACTTGAGTGGCTCATTCTAGTGATGTGGGGATATACATCAGTTGATCCACTTGAACAACCAGCGGTAATGACCATACTCTTTATCAGACAACAAATTGATTGAGGACGCGATATCATGTGCACCATCAAAAGAAGTATCGTCGTTCCACACGCTTAACATATTTGTGAACTATCACCAAACGTGCATTTTAATGTTATGCTTGTAAAACACTTCACCTAAGTTTTATCCTTATGCTTGGAGGACTCTGGACCACCATATGATATAGAGTTCTATACCTCCATCCTAGATAAAGGAGATCCTTTGATGGTGGCTTAGGGAAACCATGTGCCTCGCACATGGGCGAGCAATAACTTCCGGGCGGTTTACTAGTACAAAATGAAGGGTTGGCTTCAAGAAAAAGGGGACTTTTTAACAAAACCGAAAAACATCACCACACCACCCTTAGGTCTCTCAGTAAATTGTTGGCAAGGTTCAACAAGACGGTAAGTTGAAGGTCAAATTAAACGAGCCAATTCCTATGACATTTGTGTAAAACCTTCGATTTTATCAATTAAATTAAAAAAAAAAAAATATTGTTCGTGGATTACCTTAGAAACTTGCCTTTATGTGGATTCCTGATACAAACCCTCTAATTCTAAACCATGTTTCGAATATTCCAATTGGTCAAGATAACTTCCTTGTTTGTTTTTAAGCTTGTGATGATCGGAATGTCCTTAATCAACTTCTATCCGTGGAGAAATGAAGACTTACGACGAAAGGCATAAGTGCAACATGATAACCGGCAATGTCAAAGAGATTTAGTGGTTTTTTTTTTTAGGGAAAGAGATTTAGTGGTTGGTATGTAATATGTGTGAGTATTATTTTCATCTTGTATATATTATAATTGAAAATGTATTTTTTTTACAAAAACAAAATAATATGCATTCATTTAAATTGATAGAATATATCAAATACACTAACATTATCAACGTCGTTAAAAATGTAAATGGTGAATCTGCGAACAAACTCACATCAAATCATACAACGACAAAATGTCTACAAATAATATGATTAAATCTAAATCACGAGAACACTCATGCTTTCGGATATACAACGTTGACGCGCAAATCATTGATGAAATCCGTGATTGACCGAAGTTGATTTGTTAATAGGAATCAAACGAACACCGCAATAAAACGCAAAATCTAACAACGTTGCACAAGACGACAAACAACACAATGCTGCACTCTGAAAACGAAATCACAAAAAAAAAAAACACAAGAAAAACTTGATATATGTGAGAAAGGGGAAACAAGATGTAGATGGATAATTCTAGGTCAAAAAATCACCTAAAACCACTCCTAATAAATGAGTGAAAGAGAAAGAGAACTTAAAGTGAAATTATGCGTACTAAAAAAACTTAGGGCCAGCTAGATTATCATTTTTTTTTTAAGGAAAACATGCTTATAGCATTTCATTTATAATAAGAGTTTCAATACAATTGGGTATATTAAAATAAACGGCGGGACTAGCTAAAGATGTGGCCTCCCTTGCAAGAGCATGAGCAACCACGTTGGTTTGTCGCCTAACAAACTCCACCCTAGAGTTAGAAAAGAAAGTACTGAACAAAGAACGACAGGAGGAAATAATGCATCCAAATTCGGACAAGTCGTTTCTAGTAGAAAGGAAGGCTTCAGCTGTCAACTTAGAGTCTGTTTCGAAATCCACATTGTCAAACTGCATTTCACTAAACCATTGCAAAGCAGAGTGCACCCCTAAAGCTTCACCCACTTCCACCGAAACAGTACAAGGGTATGTCATAGTCTTAGCCAGAACAAACGTACCTTCTGCATCGCGAACACAAATACCAATACCTGTACAGTTGACGTGAGAAGAGAAGACCGCATCGATGTTACATTTGTATCTTCCGGACACGGGAGGCTGCCATGTGATTTGGTGTTGTTGAGAGGTGGAGGTCGTTGTTGGTTGATGATTCGATCTAGATACAAGAACATCCGGAGCATTAGCCAATTGCCAGTCTGCAAGCATGTTTCTAGCACGCTCGACAACCGCGGCACTTGTTTCTGTTACATCATCCCACACTCAGAGATTGCGGTGCTTCCATATACTCCATAATACAGATGACATACGTTGTGTTAATTCAACCGATAAAGTCTCTAACAGATAAAATATAGCTTTCGAAGCTGAGGCAGTGGTAGAAAGGGCGTGTTGCATCGAACCCCAAAGACCTGTTCCATTCCAAACCTGTATAGCAAAAGGACAAGCAAAGAAAACATGCATAAGATCTTCATGATTGGAGGCGCAGCTAGCGCAATTAGTTGGCCAAGTAACACCTTTATCCAACAAACGGACACGAGTCGGTAAACAACCCCGACACATGCGCCAAATTAAATTCTTGACTTTCGATGGGACTTTTAGATTCCAAATACCAAACCAATACCCCCGTCGCCAGTTATAAGATGAATCAATCAGTTCTGATACACATAACCTGTAAGCACTACGAACAGAGTAACACCCGTGCCTTTCTACTTTCCATATAATTCTATCCTCGTCAACCTGAGAAATCAGTGGCGTATGTAGTATTTTGTTTGCTATATCATCACTAAAAACTTGTCTAACCACCTGTTCATTCCAGATTTTATCATATAAATTCATCAAGCTGTTAACAGTAAAATTATGAACAAAGTGAGCACCTGGAATATCATTACTAATAAACTCCCCATTTGGCAGTCATGGTTCATTAAGAATAGGAATAGTCGTGCCTGAGCCTACACTCCATCTAGCGCCCCCACACATAATAAATCTAGCACGCATGATGCTGCACCAAACATAGCTGGGGTTGTGCCCAACAGTGGCCGTGAGATAGGAGCCAGAGGGGAAGTAACGAGCTTTAAAAATTCGAGACACCAGAGAATCTGGTTCTGTAATAAATTTCCATCCCTGTTTACCTAACATAGCCAAATTAAAAGCAGATAGGTCCTTGAAACTCATACCTCTGTGAATCTTTGGTGCTGAAAGCTTCTCCCAATTCATCCAATGAATTCCTCTTTGTGTTGTTTTACCGTTGCCCCACCAGAAGGAGTTCATCATCTTTTCAATGGAGTCTAGTAAGGTAGTGGGAAGCTGAAAGATACTCATCACATAAGAAGGAATAGCCTGCCAAACAGATTTTATCATGACCTCTCGACCTGCTTTAGAGAGACACTTACCACTCCAGGAATTGATTTTCTGCCAAACACGATCCTTGATGTAAGCAAAAGTAGCATTTCGATCTCGACCGATCATAGAAGGTAAGCCCAAATATTTACTTGTGCCCAACACAAGTTGGACGCCTAGAATATCTGTAACGTTAGCTTTGAGGTCATCAGGAACATTACGACTGCAATATATTTCAGACTTTGGTAAACTGATCGCTTGACCAGAAGCTAATTCATAAGTGGATAGAATATGCTTCATAACATGTGCTTGATCCTCGTTAGCTTTGAAAAAGAGAAAACAGTCATCAGCGAATAAAAGATGAGAAACTGACGGTGCTTGTCGACAAATCTTTGTACCGGTGAGGACACCTCTTGTCTCGGCATCTCTGATAAGCGAAGATAAACCTTCTGCACAAATAATAAACAGGTACGGAGAGAGAGAGGATCCCCTTGACGGAGACCCCGCCCTGGAATAATAGGACCGACCTGTGTACCATTTACAAGCACATAATAATCCACTGATTCGACGCACATACACATCCAATGAATCCAACGGTTATGAAACCCATCTTATTCAAAACAGCCCTCAAATAATTCCAGTCCATACGATCATAGGCTTTGCTAATATCAAGTTTTAGAGAAACATACCTGTCTTCCCCTCGCCTCTTGGCTTTCATAAAATGTAAAACCTCAATTGCTACCATAGCATTATCTAAAATCGCGCGTTCTGGGACGAAGGCGGATTGATTGTCGGAAATGCATTTAGGCAGCACTTTCTTCAACCGATTTGCTAACACTTTCGAAATGATTTTGTATAACACATTACAAATTAAAGTGCTATAGGGCGCCAGTCCTTCATGCTAACCTGCGTAGAACCTTTTGGGATAAGGGCAATGTTAGTAATATTCAAATCATGGGAAAATTGTCCCGTAAGCTAGATTATCATTGAAATGTTGTTTTTATCGGAAATGTTGATAAGGTAAATTTGTATGATATTTCTAATCTAAGTGTGCGATAATTACCTTAGATTACTATTGTGTGTAGAAAATTATAACCGTATTATTTTGCATTTAACAGGGACTCCTTATGCGATAAAAAAAAAAAAAAAAAAAAAAAAAAAAAAACAGGGACTCCTTAAAAATAAATGACCATTTAAAAATTTCCTTAGATTAGAAATTTCAAAAATAAAACCTCCTAAGATGGAAACACGTACAAAATAAAAATAATTTTTACGATACACCTCACAAATTAAAAAGTACCAATACTTGTTTCATAAATCTATAAATTAACGATTATGGACTTTTGTCAATTTCGCAGACGGTTAATATTGTATTTTTCAGAAATCTTTGATTTTATTCAATCGCACGTTATATTCTGTCACTGTTAGTGATATTTGATTTGATTGCCCGCATAATCTTGGGATTAATAGCAAACAATTGGCAACCGCATTAATATTCTTTTATGCCTTTGAGATTTTATTTTCAATTTTATCTTTAAAATGGTAAAATTATAAAAAAAAAAAAAAAAAAAAAATGAAGTTGTCATTTGTCTCGCATTGGAAACTTCTACCGTACACCTCATTCAGTTAACAATTATAATTTAGAAAATATCATTTCATTAATTATTTATAAGAATCATAATAAATTTTTAATATTTTCTCATAAAAAATAATCAATATTCTTCGTTATGAGTAATAAATTTTTTTTAAAATTTAATTTTATTTCGACAACGCTTTAGGTAAAATAAGATTTAATTTTTATAATTGTCGATGATAAAAAATAATTATTCTTCTTAAAAAAAACAACTCATTTAATCATTAATTTAATGATTTGGTGTACCGGTACACCCCAATATTTAGATGTACCATAGAATTTGTCTATTACATTTGCATATAAAAAGATAATAGTGTTTATGTGTCTGCGATTAACTTAATTAAGAAAAAATATCATCAAAAAACTTAAGCAAATATGTAAATCGTTAGTCGAGACCTTGTGATCGAGGTTCTAACTTTGATCCTTTCATTCATTTGAACATGTCAGTCACAATAGTTATTTAATATTTCATCTTTCTATTATTTTTTTTATTTGCTAGTGTAAATATTTTTAAAATTGTCAAAGTATATAATTAATTTATTACAAATGAGGTAATCGGACAATTTTAATACATTTCATATATCATATATAAACTCAATATTATTATCGGATGCGCATCTTTATATATAATAAAATTCTGAAAAATTATAATTAACATGAGTTAACAAGGGAAAAAAAAAAACGGACAGATAGAAGTGCAAAAAAAAAAAACCATTTAATAGACTTTCTCATATCAATCGATAAAAATTAGTTTTCAAAATTTCTTATATCAACTTTTCATATCAATGGATAAAAATTTGTTTCTGTAAGCATATAAAATAATAAAATCTGCAACGAGCATGGTGCAAAGATTTAACGGTTTTTAAAAATATATATTCAAAAGAAACATTAAATTAATATTTATAATTTTCATTTAATATGTTTCACAAAATTAGTAATGTCATTATTTTTATATGTGACTCTGCGAACTTGCAGCTTATTTGGCTTTTGTGTTCTTGGATTTTGTGGAAGGAACGTAACAATCGACTAATTAATAATTCTGTTAATCTAGTCCCTCAATTGTTATATAAGGTTAAATTATTATCTTTGGGGTTGTTGAAAGCTAAAAAGGTTGTGTTTGTTTATGGTACGCAGAGTTGGTGGTCAGACCCTTTAGCTTGTTTGGGCTTTGGCTAACTAGTGTAACCTCTGTTTGTTGTATTCTTTAACTCTTGTAACTTTTAGTTGTATCCTAGGCACACCTTGTGCTTGGGAACCGCTGCTTGGTGTGTTATATAATTTCATTTTGATTTCTTCAAAAAAAATATATATATATATAGGAAATTGCATATGATGAGGGAAGAAAAAATGGAAATAAATACACGTTATGAAACAAAAATATTCATTCATAATATCAAAGATAATTAATTAGATATCTTGAACGGCATACTTAAAAGAAAATGAACAAGGACTCGTAAAATTAAGGTCCTCTTAACTCCTAAAAACCAAAAAACTTAAAAAGGAAAAACTAACAAGGGCTCCTAAAAATAAGGCCCTCCTAATTATTCATTAAAAAAAAAAAAAGATATTAAACTTGATCATGCTTGATCCCCTAACTAAACAACCAAGATCATGCAGCTAAATTAAGCGGCATGTGACGCCGAAATTCCTGGTGTTAACCCTAATTTCTTGTAGTCCAAGCTTTCGTCCTCATACACATCCCACCACTTCTTCACCAACATCTTTATATCCTCTCTTTGCATATTTTGTTCCACTCCAGTGTACCTCCATGGCTTAGACCCCTATATTACGTCACCAACGTACGTTAACGTTAATTGTTTCACAAAATTAAAGGAAATTAAAGTTAAAAATTATATATAGAATATGGAAAACTTACAGCAGCACAGTAATGAACAACTTTGACCTTTTCAAGTTCAACATTCTTAGGGGGACGCCATAGCATGGCCAACACAAGATTGTAAACATTAGGAATTGGAATTTATATTTGTCATTGAAGTACATGTTCAAAAAATCCTACAAAACAAATATACAAATAACTTGATAATCCAATTAATTAATTAATAAATGATTTATACAAGAAGGTTAATTAACTATTAGGTACATGCTCAGCAAAGGAAGTTGGCTCAGTGACTTGCAGTTTTTGAAGGAGATCATGGTATGTAGCCATGTTAGGTTCATAAACAAACATGCCAGCATTGAAATACAAAGGTGGTTTGGATCCAAAGTTAGAGGGCCATTGAACCTTGTCTGGACATTGCTGACAGTAACCAATTTGATATTGCCTAGTGTGACGCCAAGAGGCCTCACAATAACAGTCCATCACAGCATAGAAATAGTTATTTGGCAAGTCAAATAAGTGGTCAATGTTTTGAAAAACTTGTATATCACCATCAAGGTAAATCATCTTCTCATATTCCTCAAACTGCAACATTAATTTTACAATTAAAACATAATCACAAATCAAGTTTAATTAGAAACAGTAATTAATGCAAAACGCAAAAGTATATGGGATATTTTGTTTTACAATAATATGGGATTTATTTTTTGAAAGTATATATTTGAAAATGAAAATAGTTTCCCTATCAACACAATTAAAATCATAAATCGAGCGTACAATGTTACACGTGGTAATTAATGTAAGGATCTATTTATAGAAAGTATATATTTGAAAAGAAAAAAGTTTCCAAATAAAAAATTACTCTCACTTTCTCTTTCTTTTGGGAAAAAAAAAAATAAAAAAACCTACTTAGAAAATCACATGCAAAGTTACCTAGAAAAGTAAAGAATATGGATTGAAAAGAGGGAGAATGATTGCTTACAGCCCAAATACGTAGTTTGGAGTAGTTGATGACATAATAAGCCATAGCAAATTGGGTTTGATTCTTAGGAGGGTAAACAGGTGCAATCTCTCTAACAATGCAACCTTGAGCGATGAGAATATTCCTATGTTGCTCAGGAACATCAGGCAACACTGCAACCACTAGAGGGTACATGGTTTTGACCTTACGAAGACCTTTGGCTAAACCAACCACACCTTTGACATAGTCACCATTTCCAACAAGGAAGGTCACAAAGGCGCGTTTGGCGGCCTTAGGTTGATCGTCGGTGACGGTGGTTGCAGCAGTTATGATATGAGGAGGAGACATGGTTTGTTTTTAGGGTTGTTTGGAGAAAGGGACGGATAAATTTTGTGGATTGTTTTGCTGCTTGCTAGTATGTTGGTAGGAGAAATAGTATGCTTGTTTATATAGAGCAGCAGAGGGTATAGTCGATATTTCACTGTTCAGAATTAATCCAACGGTTCGATAGGTGATCTTGGAATTATAGGGTCAATGATATTTGCTATGTTTGTGAATTTTAATATTTTTTTGACGCAATGATTAATTTTAATAGGGAATTAGAAACTAAGGAATAAAGTGATAGTGTAAATTTGGCACACGGTTAATATTGTATTTATTTATAGAAATCTCTGATTTCATTTAGTCACACATTACTCCTTCAAAAAAAAAAAAAAAATTAGTCACACATTATAATATATATATTTTTTTTAGCAAAGTCACAACATTATAATTGGTCAGTGCGATATTTTATTTGATTATCCGCAAAATCTTGAGATAAATAGCAAACAATTAGCAACCGCATTAAAATTCGTGCATGTCTTTGATATTTTATTTTTAATTTTATCTTTAAAATGATAAATTAAAAAAGTAATTAAGATAAGAGTTTTTCTATTTACACCCCATGTTTTTCTGGTTACACCCAAATTTTCTTAATTTTTTTTTATAATACCAAAATTGCCCTTTTATATAAATTTTCTTAAAACCCTAATTTTATTCATTGTGAGTGAGTTTCACCCTCTTTCACCCCACAAAGCGATCGATCAAACAATTTGATGTTCAATATCAATCTCCATGAAAATTTAAGAGTGAATCAAAATATTTTTCATCCATACTCAATTGGATATAAGTAAGTGAATTTCTTCTTCTATTTGCTAGTTTCAATTTTTTTTCTTCAACTGCAATGATGCACTGTACGATTACGGTTTTAATTTACATTGGCAAGGTTAACTTAAATTCAGTTTAAGTAGGTTCATGTAAACTGAGTTTACATGAACCTACTTAAATTGAGTTAACATGAACCTACTTAAACTGAGTTTACATGAACCTACTTAAACTGAGTTTACATGAACCTACTTAAACTGAGTTTAAAAAATCGCAGAACTGTGAATCGCAGAACAAGGAAAACACAAAATCAGAACTGAGAACCCGTAACAAGAAAAACACAATCGATTGAAGAACAACACTTGCTAACCTGATTTGCTTCGAATTTTATTTGAAATCATGAATGGATGTGAGAAAGTATGGTTTTGAAAATCTTCGCAGAACACAATCGATCGATTGGAGAATTATGGTTTTGGAAGAAGGGTTTTGGGGTGTAACCAAAAAAGAAGGAATAGGCTTTTTGAAAATCAAATTTTATGAAAGGGTAATCTTGTCATTTTGGGGTGCAACCATGATTAACTAGGGTGCAAGTAGAAAAACTCTAAGAATTAATGAATAAAATTGCCATCATGAAGTGATTTGATTGAAAACATGTCTAAAAAAATTACCCCGTCTAAAAGAATATTGAATGGTTTGATTACGTGGCTCATATTTTTGACTCACATATATCAATTTTATTAATGATTGATTAATTTCTTGATTTTGTAATTAATTGGCCATTTGAATGCTTGATGTTTTTTTTACTCATATTTAGCTCACAAATATGAATTAAATTAATGCTATTAATGATAGATTGAGTGTTTGATTCAGTGGCTCATATTTAACTCACAAATATTAATTTAATTTTTTTTCTTCAAGAAGTTTAATAATTAGAGCTCACACATGTAAATGTGGAGAGGTGGCGTGTCTGGAGTTCGAACTCCGACCCCCACATATAATGTGTAATATCCCTAACAACCGAGCGAAGCTCAATTTGTTAACGATAAATTGAATGTTTGATTTTGTAATTAAAAAAATGCTAAAAAGTGTCCATGGAACATTAGTCAAGAAAATCAATATAAAAGCATTATATTGAAAAATGTTGAAAAGTTATATCTCCAAGTTTCAACCTTTTGTAAGTAAAAAATTTGTTGTTTTCAATTCAAAGTTTTTGTTTTTTATTTTCTTAACTAATCGACACTCGTTACCAGAACCCTTATAATTAACTTGCTACTTGAATGCTTGATTTTGTGGCTCAAGTTGACTCATAGATGACACACACACATATACATATACATATATATATATATATATATATATATATATATATATATATATATGGTTGGTCTCTATGCCTGCTTCATAGTCCCGGGTCTCTCAATCTTCCAATCCAGCCTCCTTTCTAGATATAGATCTGAGTGACCTTTTTCCCTCTTATTCAATTAATTACTAGGCTTGGTCTAGCCCCTTCAAATGTAGCTATGGAGGAGGGCTGACGAAGGAAGTATATAGTGAATTGGAAGTAGGATGACTAAGTACTTCAATAGTAGAGTAATGACTTAAATTATGTTAGGATCTTGATATGGAGATAGGTAATAGTAAGAAGGATGTTGATGTGGCTAAAGAATGAATCTTTCATTTTAGAAGGAATAGAGAATAAGGACTAGGGAGGGGCCTTATTTAAGTAGGAAGAGGCTGAAGATGAGGCGGTAGACACAAAACGACTCAAAGAATTACATAGAAAAGAACAAGGCCACTCGAGTAGAAATTGGAAATAAAAGGGTTGTGGGAAAGGATCCAAGAGGAAGTAGGTTTGTGGTGAGCCCCGTCTAGCGGAGACGACCAAGGTCTGGTAGCGTCGGTTCTTTGACATGTCGAGGTAATCCCTTCTGACTAAGTGACGAAAGCTTGAACTCGAGTGAAATCTTGTCTGAGTTCAGAAAGAAGTGGAACGATAAAGCGTACTTTTAATTCTGGGAGGAATCTTTTAGTAGGGTTCAGATTGAACTTGAAATGTAAATGTTTCAGGTATCGCTAGAGAGTCAATAAAAACCAAGGTTGCTCCTGTGGTTAACCCTGGGCCTGACTAAATAAGGAAATGTTGGGGATGATTCTAACAGGTCTTGCTCTGATCTAACGCGAAAAAGAGGACCAACAGAGACTGCCTGAAGGAGGAGGGGTCAACTTGCTGCAGGAATGGTTGAACAAAGGGCTTGCCCTACTAAAGTTTGAAAGCTTCAATTCAAGATTTATTATTAAATATTCAATCCATTAGCGAGAGAACGAGAAATTCTAGTGGACAATGATAGTCTTGAATAGCTCCGACGGAGGAATTGACCCTCCCCTAGTTCTATGAAAATGGGAGTTGGCCTATGGAGATAGAGGAATTAGGCGCGCGAACGACAGTGGTCTTTTTTGCGTTCAAGATCAAGAGGCAGCCCCTAGTCTTGTTTTTCTGTAACGGGCCTTTGGCATACTTTACTTCGTCGGTCTTTGCCCGTCTTTTTTCTCTTTCTGTAATGTAATTGAGAATTTTTTATTGGAAGGGGGGAGACGTGGACTTTTCCACCACGTTAGGCTCGTGAGTCACTTTTCGAGTCAGAAATTCAACTCTTGACTAAAATTAACAAGAAAGTTTTTGATTAAGGAAGATTGCACTTATGCGACAAGAGAAGGAAAAAAGGCCTTGTATATAGCTCACTTGGAAGGAGAAGAATGGGAATATCCTAGAACTAAAATAGTAAGTTTATTTATATAGAATATATAATAAGCGGAATCTTATAATTTACTGGAATTTGCTACTGTATAGGGGACCATTTCTTTCGCGTCATTGGAAGACGAAAGGGAGTCCGCCATAGCTTCATCACTCGCTGTCACTTAATACTCATATGATGTCTCCTAACGCTAACATATGATCTTTTCAAAAATAGGCTATTTCTGCCAAATAGTCTTCTGTTGCGGAGGATGGGATGTTCTCGGACTGAGGTCACAAAGGAGAACCTTACATAACTCGAAAGTTAATCCCTGCCAGTCAGATAGATCTTTCTTTAGAACATCTTATCTAAGTGTCTAGTGTCATGGTTTGATCAATCAATCGAATTCAAAGAACAAGGGAGAACCTCTAGTAGAATAGAAGATTCTGCCATCGCTTAATCAAGCGCTACTGCTTCATTGACTTGTGTCGTCTGAGTTAGAAAATGTGGTCTTTTATGCAGCAGAGTCCTATGTCTACCGGCCTTCTTTTCCTTTATCATCAGGCTAGGGATAAAAGATCATAGATAGTCCAGCATAAGCCTAGAGATCCGGGATAATATAACAGCTTTTATGCCTATAAAACTAGAAAGGCATGGCAGGAAAGGCTTCAGTCCGTCCTTAATTGAAACTGAAAGGGAGGGCTCACCCACTTATAGAAGAGTATGGGTTGACCCCAGTTTCCGGTCCTATTCTGACTGACTTTCCCCTCGCCCGAAGGTCATTATAGCAAGGAGCCAAAGAGCTGACCTAAAAGCAGAAGCTACCTTGATCTTCTACTTATTGATTGAACGCCAAATGAGACTGATTCAAAAACAAACTGTTATCCCACGACCAAGATTCTTCCCTTCCTCGTGCTAATCTAATCACATCTCTCTGTATTTCCGGCTTTGCCGAACGACTGTCCAAGTCTTCCAATTCGGCCAACATAGCTGAGGAGTAATCAACCACATTTAAATAACTCTCTCTGAATCGATTGAACTGTTAGTTTCATGGGTAAAAGAAAAGGGGACCGTACGTGAGCACAAAGGGGGTAATACCAGTACTGCTTCTTTAGATTAGACGTTCGATATATCTAAATAACTTCGGATAGTAAATCATGCCAAACTCTACTTACACAAAAGAAGTCATAGTGTGGCTGATCATCCGAAAAGACCAGCTAAGCATCATTGGAAAAACCCTTCTTTCATTCTCGGTTAGTTAGGGCTTTATCTTTCGTTCGCTTTCGCTTCCTCACTTGCTATCGAGTGAAGCGGTGCTGGGATTGGATTTTAGAGCAACCTGGGTGAGGCATAGATCTCGAGTTTCCTTTAATCACGAAGTCGCACCTGAACTCGAAGTGCTAGCCCTTTGGCTCCAGAAAGAAGAGTCTCCCCTGCAGCGGAACGTTGCTTTGTTTGCTCGGGCTGTTCCGGTGAGGAAGGGCGCTCATTTGTCGGTGGAGCTTATTTGTTTTTCTCCCCCGTTGGTTCCTCTGTTTGTTTTTTTTGTTGAGCTGGGGGAGGACTTGTTCTCCTAACAGAGCAGACTAGCAAGTCTCGAAGATATGACAACAAGATGCTCGGGTTAAGGTTCCAAGATAACGACTGGCTTTCCGCCTCTCATCTTTCTTTATTAATATGGACTTCATTCTGTAAGGCTGTTAGGAGCCGAGAGAAGGCGAAAAAGCAGATAGCCCCTTAGAGAAAAATGCCTGCCCCTATCCGACGGAAGACCTTGGTGTGATCGCTACAATCGTTCCTTGTTCCCGTCGAAAGTAAGAATTGAGGAGCGGTCAACACTGTATGTTGTAAGGCCTCTTAAATTAAATGAAATAAATAAGTTTATAGTAAGTCTCGGTGGAATCTATTCCAAAAGGTATCACCCAGCTAGGCGAATCTGCTTCAACTCCACTACTACTAAGGTAGTACTCAATCAAGTACAAGTAAAAAAAAAAAAAGATACAATTGTCATATATATATATATATGACAATTATCTTAAGAGTTTTTCTACTTGCACCCTAGTTAATCATGGTTGCACCCCAAAATGACAAGATTATCCTTTCATAAAATTTGATTTTCAAAAAGCCTATTCCTTCTTTTTTGGTTACACCCCAAAACCCTTCTTCCAAAACCATAATTCTCCAATCGATCGATTGTGTTCTGCGAAGATTTTCAAAACCATACTTTCTCACGTCCATTCATGATTTCAAAGAAAATTCGAAGCAAATCAGGTTAGCAAGTGTTGTTATTCAATCGATTGTGTTTTTCTTGTTACGGGTTCTCAGTTCTGATTTTGTGTTTTCCTTGTTCTGCGATTCACAGTTCTGCGATTTTTTAAACTCAGTTTAAGTAGGTTCATGTAAACTCAGTTTAAGTAGGTTCATGTAAACTCAGTTTAAGTAGGTTCATGTTAACTCAATTTAAGTAGGTTCATGTAAACTCAGTTTACATGAACCTACTTAAACTGAATTTAAGTTAACCTTGCCAATGTAAATTAAAACCGTAATCGTACAGTGCATCATTGCAGTTGAAGAAAAAAAATTGAAACTAGCAAATAGAAGAAGAAATTCACTTACTTATATCCAATTGAGTATGGATGAAAAATATTTTGATTCACTCTTAAATTTTCATGGAGATTGATATTGAACATCAAATTGTTTGATCGATCGCTTTGTGGGGTGAAAGAGGGTGAAACTCACTCACAATGAATAAAATTAGGGTTTTAAGAAAATTTATATAAAAGGGCAATTTTGGTATTATAAAAAAAAATTAAGAAAATTTGGGTGTAACCAGAAAAACATGGGGTGTAAATAGAAAAACTCTAATTCTTATAATATATATTCGATCTGATTTGATTAAATGTGTGTAAAAAGTTTTACTCAATATAAATTAACTTTATCATTTTTTTTTATCTTAGATAAAGTGGTAATCCACTGAAAATAAACTCATACACAACTGTGAGGTCCCGGGTTCGAACCCGGGTCACGACGTCCGGCCTTGCAATTTTGGCATTTGACAGTTGAGTTAAGACTTCTAGACTAATTTTATCATATTTAATGTTAGATAAAAATTCTTTTTTTTTTTGGTAGATAGACGAAATTGCAAAGCCATTATAAAACTCACACACACAAGTGGAGGTACCGGGATTCGAATTCGGTCATGGCATCCGACCTAACAATTTTAGCATTTTGTCAGTTGAGCTAGGATCTGTAGATTGTTAGATAAGAATTCTAAATGTGTGATCATGTAAACTTCACCCTGATTCAAGAGTATGGCCGCTAAAACCACCAATAAAAACTTATTTTTTATTAGTGTACAAGAAAAATCTTCGTATTCTAAACAAAGAAGCCCCATAAATTATAGGGATGACCTTAGTTTATTCAGTTGTTGCTATTCGTTTCTTTTGGGATTCTTGCTCTTCTTTACTTATGAGAAATCAAAGTTTTGTGGCTTTCCATAGAACTTATGTTTATATGAAGAGAAATCAAGTTGTTAACTCTATAAAAGGTTTGGCTTGTCGTGTGTTAGTTATGAAAATGTGTTTAATACAACATGATATATCAACCGTTAATTGAACACTATTACCACGTATGTAAACACTACTTAAATATGCATGTGTTCAATACAACATGATATATCAACGGTTAATTGAATACTAGTTTACCATGTATGTAAACACTAGTTAAACATGTAGGCACCTTTGCAAGAACGTAAACAACCTCATTTGTTTGCCTTCCAAGCTAAAATTTATATAAAAAGAAGAAAAGATAGCTTTGCACTTGCAAATATTGTCGCCAAATTCTGTCAAACAGAAAAAAAACTACCCACTACCAATTTTAAACATGCACTCTTCTGCTTAACAAATACCCTGGTATAAAAGTCATGTTGTAGTTAATAAGAGAGCTAGAATTGTCTCTCTTGAATAACAAATAAAAACGTAGCTGGGTTTCTTGGTGGCACCACCCCCTCTAACACTACAGAACCAGCACCAATCATAATATTTACCAAAATACAAATGATCCCGCAACTGTAAACATTCCATCATGTTCCCTGCCAATGTCACATTTTGCAAAATTGCCACACTATGCTTATTAAGATGTTTGTGTCGGTTTGGCAGTAGAGTGAAAGTGAGGATGTAATAATAAATAAAAAATCCAGAATTTTGTTGGGGGTGGGGTGGATATTCAACAATTTATAAGCAACCATCATTCATTACTAAAAAATAATTCTAAAGCTACAAAGTCAATAGTAAAGCTAGAAGATTCAGAAGACAAGACACTTCTGTTAATAGAAAATAGAAACAGGTACATTCACATTGCAGGCATGCAAAGTTATGCGCAGGTTAGGTTATGCTGTAGGAGAGCCAATAAAAACAGCTTATACTGGAGAAGTGGCAATGCTCCTAATCCTACTTGAACGCCTAACCGGAGTAACTATCTCCTCTTCGCCGCGTCCCTATAAAAACAATATGATGAAACACATTAGAAACAATTCAACATGTTAACAGTTAACAATGATAAAATGATGATTCAATTAACAATCAACAATACCCACCTTCGGAATTTTCTCATACACTGTTAGGCTTCCATAGGATGGTGAACCCATGGAGTAGTCAGAAGAGGCCAAAGACTCTCTCCTATGGTAATTTCGGCGCTTTTTCTCTACGCTGATAGCTTCATTCGAATGATTCACTCTGCTAGATGAGCTCTTCTCAAAGCTGCTCATTTCTGAAGGGCACGATTCTCCAACCACGTCCATCTCTACAGGCACATTCCTCATAGATGGCTTATCTGGGGAAATCTTCTTGTCCTCAGATTCAATCTTAGGTTTCTCTACACAACTAGTAATTTTTTTGCTTCTGCTTTTAACTTTCCTTGACCAGTTAAAAGTTGCACCTGCAATAAAAACTGTACCTGCACAAAGCAGCAGGTATAGCACCATGTTATGAGGACTGTGAGTTGCTTCTAATAGCTGCTCATTCCCTCTAATTGCAGCATCTGTGCCAGCTGATATTCCCACTGCTTGGCCATCCGTGTGTATCTCAGCAACTTCTGAATCTGAAACTGGTGAATGCTTGAGATCTGCATCACTTTCTTTGCCAATTAATTTACCATCATTTTCTTGTTCCAGCTTTGTATCTACATTGCTTTCACCACACACTTCATTTTGAATTTCCGAATTTGAACTTGGCATATTTTCATTATCATCATCCTTTGGTGTTTGGTTTCCTTCTGAGATTACTGACTCAACCAGTTGCAAATCCTGCTTTGGTTCTACCAAAGCAGTAGACTGGCCCGTGAGTACTTCCTCAGACTCTAAAGCATCTCCAACTTCAAAGTTAGCATCAACTTCTTCTTCCAACTTTGCATCTAAATGTTCATGTTCAGCCTGCTGTTCTGATTCTATATAAGTAGCAGGTTGTCCCTTGTGCACTTCCTCAGATTCTTGAGCATCCAATGCAGTTTCGAATCCAGTGTTCATTCCCATATCATGCTGAAGTTGTTCTTCATATACTTCATAATGCTCTGCTGAAATATCACCAAAATACTCATCCATAGAAATCTCTGAGGCAACGTGTGTTTCTTGAACAGGAGGGCAAGTGTACCCTATTTTATTTTCACCGCGACCAAAGATAGGACTCTGATTAACTGCACTATAGTCGTGCAACACAGTCAAGTTAAAGTACTGCAACTGAGACATATTACGCACTCCTCTGACATCTGAAATCAACTCAGAGATTGAAGACAGCGACTTAGTATACCAAGTATGCAAATTCCGAGAGAAACCCTCAAAATTCGCTTTTGCAAACTGAGAGAATTGATCAAAGTTAGCCCTTGCAAGCTCCGGAAATTCAGAAGACTCATAAGCCTCATAAAAGTCTTCCAACACAGCATGATACCCTGGAGAATTTGGGATTGAAATCGATACAAAAGCAGTTGACAGAAGCAAAATTAGAACAGCAACCTTTGATCTCAAAGAGAAGCGTGGTTTTCGCAACTCCTTTGCTTCAACTGTTTTCTCTGGCAAGAGAGTCCTAACAGGACTTTGTTCAGAAATTTGATCATCTTCCTGCTTCACAGTTTCGTCAGAAGAAACATCCTCCGATGATTCCTTCTGTGATTCATCAGACTGAGTATACTCGGTGACATCTGTATCTGAAAAGTTTCCTGACAGATCGAAACTATCCTCTAATTCCATTCGCGGCTTTGGTTTGTAATGTAGGAATTGTGGCCTAGGGGATAGGTAATTTGTTTTAGGGTCATAAGGTGGCACAGAGGGATCAGTATCAATTAGAGGGTCTACGGCATTAGCAGTGTATGAAACTGGAGGAGTAGCCGTGGCTGGACTAAGCTTAAAAGTAGGGTCAAGGTTAACAAAATCTGAATCATTGTTTCTAATCAATGGAACATTTTGAAATGAGGGTTCAGTGTGCACAGTTTCAAATGAAAAATCTGAATCATTGTTTGGAATCATAGGAACATTCATACGCATAGCATCAAACGACAAATCATACATAGGAACAACATTGGACTCTAACAAAGTTTCACCACTCAAATCTTCAGACTCAAAACTCGGAAAGAGGATTCTATTATTCCCATCTAATGAAGCAGCATCAAGCCTTTTCTGTTCTAAAGGATCAGAAAAAGTTACCTTCCGAACATGAACTTTGTTGTCAGAAGTAGGAGTAGGCTCGTTCCTCTCCGCAAGGATTTTCTTTCGCGGTGACTCAGCCATCTTGAACGAAGCAGAGATCGTCGGAGACATGAAATTCTTTGTTGATTTCGACGTTGCAGCTGGTGATCGAACCTTTGCTGGTTTCATAAACTGATCTTTTGCGTTTTCTTTGTCATCAACAAAGCTTTTTCTTGAAAAATCTGCATCATAATAGTAATACCAAAATTAATATATAAAAATAAAAATCCAACACAGATTAAATTTCAAATTGAAGTAATTTACATGACATATATCGCAAATTGACGGTAAAAGATACCTGAAGGACTATTGGCGGGGGTGTGAGAGTGAGAGAAACTGGATCTAGGGTTAGCAGCGATGAGGGAAGGTTTAGAGAATGGATTTCCAGAGAAACTTCTTCGCATGGGGTTAATGGTTTCTGAATTTCTTGGATTAGGGTTTGATGAATTTGAAACTGGAGGAGATTTGTCGTTGTTGAGAGGCATTGAATCGAAATTGAATTGAAAGAAAGATTAGGAAAATGAATGAATTAGGAAATGGAAGTGGAAGTGAGAAGACAAAGATTAAAAGAATGTAATGTAACCCTAAGAATTGAATTGAGAGATTCTTAAAGATTGAGAAATGAATAGGATGGTGTGAGTGTAACGGCTATATTTTCAGGCAGGTTTAAAATATGGTAAGACGAATAGAGCCGTTAGATTTAACATGTCTGATTGGAGAGAACTAGCCGTTTGTCAAAAGGGTGCTTGCGCTATTTGAAATGTGACTTTTTCCTTTTCTTATTTTTGAGTTAGGTATTGACCCGGCTTTTTTTCAGCTTTTCTACGTTTTTAAGAAGAAGTTAGGCCAAACACAATATCAATAAAATACCTTCGAAAAAGAGTACTTTTTTTAGAATGCATAAAATTGAATGGAATGAGCTTTAACCAAAAGTTGTTGAATGCTACTTCAAAAAACTATTTCTCCCTAATTTATTTCACAAGCACCTTTCTTCAACTCCCGCCGGCAACCTTTTGTTTTATTTTTTCAATACGCTTTTTTCATCCATTTTATTTTTTTTTATTTTTTTAACCGGTCCATTTAATTTTTTAATGAGGTTCCATTTAAGTTTATTATCTATTTTTTTAAGGAATTTTATTATCTTTTTATCACTTATATATTACTCCCTCCGTTTCAAAATACATGTCCAATTTTTCCAATGTGCACTATTCACTTGATTTACTTTGACCATACTTTTTAACTAATATATAAATACAAATATTAGCATGTAAGATGTTGTTTGATTTGTCTCGACAAATATTTTCAAAATATTAAATTTTTATAATTTTTTACTTTAGAAAATTAAAGATATTAACAGTCAAAATTATGCATTGGCATATGTAAAGTGGTTGACTTGGACATGTATTTTGAAACGGAGGGAGTAATTTCAATATCTTTTGATCATCACAACCACGCAAATATTTGTATTCACGCTGTCAATGAATGACACCGAATATTTTTATTCCCTTTCTTCAACCACGGAAATAAACACACACATTAGTGTTTAGAGTAATATTTTATGTTCCTCTTTTTTTTTTCTGTTATGCTAATGCGTATAATTTTTGTTAGTGTTGTGTAATGCGTATAATTATTTTTATAAAATTTTGATTTTAATTAAAAGTACAAGTGTAGTTGCCTAAAAAAATTATACTTATATATAATTTACACATTTGTATTGTAACAAACTATGCATATCTTTTTCTTATTAAAAAAACTAAACATATCTTTTTCAATGACACCAGCAATGTAACAAATATAATATTATATATATAAATTCTTATCTTTTTGACCAACACTAAAAATATGGTATTCTTATAACAAAATTTGTTATAGAGTATAATTGGAAAAGAAAAAACCAATTATTCTCATTATATACACACACATATACATATTATAGATATGATTGAGCGTGACGAAGAAAGCAATATAAATGAAGAAATCAGTTCATATAATCCAGGAAGAGTGCAAGATGGAGGCTACATGAATAAAGTTAGAAATCAAATAGGAGTTGCGTTGATGGAGAGTAGAAATATTTGAGTTTGTGATGATTTATGTCTTTAAAAAAAATGATTATTGTTTTTAATTTTCCAAACTACTTTGATATTATTTATGTTATTATTTGAGCCTCCTTAAATTATTTATCCTATTCAAATATTTAACAAGTCGTTTATATGATGATACAAATTTGTATTCATGTTACACAAAATAAACGTCATTGAGTAAATATAGTATTGGTAAAAATATATCTTTTATATTTTAAACATTTTTTCCCTTCAAAAAATATTTTAGACATTTTTTTATTTATTATGTTAATTCATAATGAATTCAAAGTTTTTTTTATTTATAGACAATGCATAAATATATGCAAGGTCCCGGGTTCGAACCCCAGACACCACCAAAAAATAATAAATTCAAAGTTTTGTACAATATTTTGCCAAACAGCTTTTAACTCAAAAATAACTGTAGAACTAAAAAAAAAAAATAAAGAAACCAAACAGCTTTAACCTTTTTCTTAAAGAGCTTTATTTTAACTTTGTTTTAAAGTAACTTTTAGACCGAAAAAAAAAGTCTGGTCAAACGGTACCTTAGAATCACAAAATAATACAAAAGACTTGAATATCAATTTTTTTTAAGGAGAAAATTGAATATCGACAATAATATGGTTAGAGAGGAGGCCAATTTTTTTTTCACTCACCAAAAATAAAAGAGGAGGCCTATTTTTGTAGGACCTCAAAAGAAAGGAATGTGAGCCATGCCACGTATAAGTGCATGCAGCCAACGTGTTATATCGTATGTGAAGCGTTGGCTCAAGGTTACTAGATCAACACGGTGGTTGGAGTTATAAGTTTTTTTTTTTAACTTAGATCATCGGTTGGTCCAGTATTGCCGGATTAGATCCCCTCCTGCATTATATATCCTGTCATCTCTCCATCTTTCAATCCAACGGTTGAGAATTACAAAGAAAAAATTAATTAAAAAAATGGCACTATTGAAGAGAGAGAAAATAAAACATGGGTGAACACAAATGACTTCACCATTATTTCTCCGCTTCCATTTAAAAAGAAAAATAAAAATAAAATCACGAGAGCATTCATAGAGGATTTCTTTTCAAGTAGTTCTGGTTTTCCATGTTCTTTTCTGGTTTTTTCATGTGAGCTGAAGCAACTAATTTATAAAATTGTTATGATAATAAGGTTATGCAGAGGAACAAGTTCGTTGAATTGATTATTTTTCTTTAATACCTGCAAATTAAATGAGTTTATATAACTTGTGTTGTGGTGACAGAGCTATAACAAGGAGTTTGGTGACATAAATCGCTTTCAACCTATTTGATACACACAAAGTCTAGCAAAACAAGTCTCTTACATGTTATCCTAAAATAAGTAAAGTGATATGGTAAAAAAAATTCAGCTACAATTAAACATTCGGCTTCATCAAAAACAATGAAACATTTTTTCATTAATTCAATTTGATGTGATTACATAACAGTGGTTCAAATAAACTTATAAACCCCTTTACAAGTACAACCGTTGACCTAATTTTACAATAACAATGATCAATATAGGTGTGAGTTGTGTTATATATAAGAGAAAAAGAAATCACCGCCCTCATCCTCTTGTTGTTGAAGTCGTAAAAGGTTAAACGAATTGTTTGTAATTGAATTGGACGGAGGAGGCAGAGAAGTGACGGTGGTGGTGGAGCGGTGCAAAGGCTTGAAGAAGATGGTGCGTGATGGCTTTTAATTTAATGAGTTGATCTGTATTTTTTTTTTTAATTATTATTTCACTTTTGGGATCTCAAGGATTAATTAATCCAACCGCTGATATTAGCGCAGGACAAAAGGCAGGAGAGAAGAAATTGGAGAGGATCCGGATCTCAGTCTTGCCCACTAGACTAATTGACAAAAAAATAGTGTTTGATAAAATGAATGAGAGACCAAAAAAATGGAGAAACAAAAGTGATTACGAAATAGGAATTGAGTTTAAAATTTGATTTAGATGTTTTTTTTTCTTTAATTTGATATCTAGTCTAATGATTTACTAGACTATTTTGAAGGTTTAAAGTCAAAACAAACACCTAATTGATTAGTCCATCATTAACTTATGCATGCAGTAGTTAATTAATATGAAAACATCTCATTATATATATAATTATCTAAATTTAAAATCGTTAATTAACGTCATCCATTGTTTAATAGATCCAAAGAACGTTGATTTGATTCTTACTGATAATTAATGCATTACAACATTGAATTTGGAGTTAAAAAAATATCCAATGTGGGATGGGGATAGAGCGAGGATACTCGTACGAGGCACACAAAAAATGTAGACATGAGTAAGGATCATCTCCTTTTATAAAAACAATAGAGATTGTCATTTAGGAAGAAGCACACATAAAAAGTAGACTGTGGATCCTACCAACAAATGTGTCTCATTATCGTTAATTATTATCAAGTTATATTATGTCTTTATCTTTTCAAATGGAACAAATAGAAAACCAATATTCTATGTCGTTATATTTGGACGTAGGTATGGTAACGAGTAAATATTTGAAAATAGAATATAGTGAAGGTAAAACCCGTTCTTCTCCTGCCCCATTGTCATGCTTATTTCTAACCGAAATTGTGCGAATAGAATCAATGGATGATAAAATTGTTTATTGAAACACATATTATGGGAAAATTGAGAGTGAGAGAGTTCAAGACTGATTTGTTTCAGATTCATGCTAATGCACACATTCCATACTTCCTTGTGATCCAAGGAGGGTAAATTTGAAGGAAAAAAAATGATTTTCGTGTATGGGTGTGAGGTGGGTGTGTGTTTGTTCGGTAAATAGGCACGAAAATTGTGGCACGAGAATTGTGGATGGCTTTAAGAGCAAAGAAGGCCCACCGAAGGAAGGATTCATTTCAATCACCTACAAAAATAAATTCAATCTTCATACCGTCACACAAACGAGTCTGGGTATGCTTCATTTAATATCAGCTCCATTTACCCTATTTAGGATCCTGGATGAATGACATGTGGAAAAAAATGAATTCATTCAGATTAAAAATAAACAAAACATCAGTTTTTTTTAATTAAAAAACAAAATAGAGGAGAAACACGCGCTTCTCTTCTTCTTCTCTCTTACGTGAACTTTACTCACTCTCTGCTTCCCTCGGAATCTCTTCGTCTCCCCCTCTCATCAGCGCCAACAACCACCGATTGTGCCGCCGTTCATCTCAATCGCCGCCGTTCATTCATCTCTCATAACAGGATACTCCTCTCCACTCCATGCATCGTCCCCTCTTCTGGCCGGTAACCGTTGTCTGGCCGCCCTCGTTTGAAATCAGACAATCGCCGTCGTTTCAAACCGTGGTATGTGAATCTTATATCACTGCTATTGATTTGTGCATTATTTGGTTTGTGAATCATATATGGTCTAAGCTTTATTTGGTTTGTGCATTGCTGCTATGAGTTTTATATCGCTGCTATTGATTTGTTCTGTTAAGACTATTGCTACTATTAGCTGCTATGTGAATATATTTCAATCAAGAGTATTGTGCATTTACTAGTTTTTGCATCGCTGCTATTGTTAATTCTGCTATTCCTACTATTCTTATTCATGTGCTATCTAATTTATATGATAAAACTTCTTGTATGCATTTCTTTAATTTAAACCGTTTGTTGTTTTCATTTCTTTTATGTTTATTCTTTTCTTATTGCTCACCACAATCTCTGACCCTAAGACTTTGTACGTACTGTCTCAGAAAACATGGATTCATCATCAATTCCAGATTGTGTCGATAAATGGGTGAACAATATCCATGAACAAAATGTTCATAACGAGAAGCGATCAAGCAACACAATTCAAGCGACACAATCAAGCCAAGTAAGCAACGGAACTCAACATCAAGATACAATCCAAGCAACACAATCAAGCCAAGTTAACTCATTGTAATTTCACAGTTTTGATATGTGTGTTAGGAGACTTGTAATCAGTGGCGGATCTGCTTGGAGACCTGCAGATGCCACTGCACCCCCCAACTTCTCTATAAATATGATATTAGTCATAGCATGACACATGAGTAATGGCTGGTGCAGTGGTTAGACAACCCCCTAACTATCTTGAGGGCGTGTGTTTGAATCTCCCATACCCTCTTTTTTATATTTCAACTAACGAACCACCATACCACTGCTTGTAATGTTCAAGTACTCTAATGTGTTTGTTATGAGACTTGTAATGTCCAAGTACTTTGATGTGTTTGTTAGGAGACTTGTAAGGTTTAAGAATTTTGATGTAAAATATCACAAATTTGTCTGTTATGACAGTGACAGTGAGGTGCTGGTTTAACAATTTGCTACTGTTTTTTTGAATTATGACAGTAACAGTGAGATTATACATGTGTTTTGAATTATCACAAATTATGTTGAAGTACTTTTATCTTGTATTATGCATCTTGTCCATTGCTCAAATTTGAGAGAATGCAACATTTTTGTTTTAACAGACTTGTAATGTTTTATCGAGAATCATGTGACAAGTTTTTGTTTTGGCGGATCCTTGTGTGGATTCTGGTGCTGTCATTATTGCTGTACAGCGGCTGCTCCTTGTTCTGGTGGAGGAAGTTCTTTTTAAGCTTCTGTTTTGTGTTTTGGAGCTCTTTTGGTTCTGTTTTGCGCCCCCTTGTGCGGCTGGTTTTTCCAGAGGGCGTTGTTCTGGTTGTATTTGTGGTAAGAAAACTATGCGAGGAATGGAATGAAGTGAAACGAAGGAATTGGTTAAGTAACAATTTCATTCATTTTATTTACTTTCCCTGATCAATTTGGTTTCCCTATCAAATATTAATTTGAAAAGCATTCATAGGTTAACATTACTTACTTTTATAAATATTATCAAAATAAATAAACAAGATCAACCAAATATATTCTTTTAAAATTTGAAATTCTTCGAACGAATAGCCAATTTTGTCCTTAGAATTTTATCATGATCAAGAGTTGAATTTTATCATCATCATTTCAATTGTTTCAAGTTATCATGATCATTTCAAAACAATGAACAATTTGTCAAGTTTATCATTCATCTATCAAGGTTTAGGAAAAGAATAAAGTGTAAAAGTTGAAATCCATCATCTTTGTGAAGTTTCAAGTCATATGTAACAATATTGAACAGAATTATCAAAACTATATGACATAATTATCTCTGTGAAATCTCATGCCTTCAACATTCATGGAATAAGAGACTTGACAAGGGTAAAAGTGGCAGAATAAGAGACATAATTATATTTTACAGTCTTGTAGTTGTTGTCATGAGTATTTAGAAATTGGCAAGGGTAAAAGTGGGTAAATGAATCGTCTGGTGTGGAAGAGAAGAGAAACAATGGTGGTTTGGTACGTGAGAGCGGCAGTGAGACGGCGGTGAAGAGAGAAGAGGGAGCGGTGAGAGGAAGAGAGAAGATGTTGTGTTTGCTCGATAGCGGCGGCGCCGGCAGGAGGCATGGCGATGAGTGAGATACGCTTGAGAAAGAGGAAGCGCGTGTTTCTCCTCTATTTTGTTTTTTAATTAAAAAAGCTGATGTTTTGTTTATTTTTAATCTGAACCATTGAATCCCTTTCTTCCACATGTCATTCAATAAACGAATTCACACGGTCGCCTTCTCCCTGAAATGATCCTATTCTGTGAAGGTCTCCGTCGCAATATTCAATCCCCTAACGAATTCATGCGCGGTGTAACTCTCCGTTTTCTTAGCCGCATCAATGAATACAAGATCCTCGAACACCATCACCCTTTCGTTCGTCGCAATGCAATTCTCGCAGTTATGTCTGTTTACAAGCTTCCTCAAGGAGAACAGTTACTAATAAACGCACCTGAGATCGTTGAGAAGTTTCTCGAAGCTGAACAAGATCCTTCATGTAAGCGTATTGCTTTTCTTATGCCGTTTTCTTGTGCTCAGGATCGTGCTATCAAATATCTTTTTTCTAATATATAGATAACATTATTGCTTGGGATGAAGATGAACAACTTCAAATGATTGTTTTGGAAGTGATTAAGAAAGTTTATAAATGGAATGAGAAGTGTGAAAATAAGTGGAAATATATGAAGATTATTATATCGTTGTTGAGTGCAAATTCTACTTCTGTTGTTTAGTTCTACACCTAATGCAATTAAAGTTACTGCCACTACTTATTGTCAGTTATTACTTTCTTCCAAGAGTGATAACAATGTGAAAAACTCATTGTGCTTGATCGTTTGAATGAGCTTAATAGGGAAATTATGGTTGATATGGTTATGGATGTGCTTAGGGCGTTTTCGAAGGCTCGTAACTATGTTGTTGGAAGGAAGATTATTGATGTTGCTCTTGAACTTGTAACTCCTGAGAATATTCATGAGGTTGTTGTGATGCTTGAGAAGGAGGTTGTTAAAACTAAGACTGGGGAGCATCTGAAGAAGAAGTATAGGAAGATGCTGGTGGAGGCTATTCATTCTGTCACACAAACAAAATCATTGCACTTTGTCTAGTTAAATAACATTATTGCATGCATATTTGAAATTTGGTGAGCTTTATAGGAACAATAGTTAAGTAGCTATCACTCTTTTTTTTTTTTTTTCTTTTTCTTGAAAGGAGTTATTACTTGTTAGAACACAGTGCATTGAAGATTGTATTGAGCTTACACTCACTCAATTGGATCAAGCTAAATAAATTCTTGGTGAAAGTTAGATGGAGATAATTCTGATTCTTCATTTATAGATTGATCCCAGGCTTTCTTGTTCAGCAAGTTATTTTACAAGCATTGGATACACACTAGTTTGTTACAAAGTTAGTCACACAACTAACTTGAATTAACAACTATAATATCACTATAGTGAACATCGTTTTTTATTTTCAACTCAAGTGACCCTCACTTTATTAAAATAAAATTTAGACAAAATAATGAGATTCTAAGAACAACGTTGCTCTGTACGGTTAAAAAACGGTCCATAAAACGTTATCAAAACAAAATTGTCCATATAATTGTGTCCAACTTGGAGCTATCTGGACGTAAATTTGGAGGTAATGGTAATGGAAGAAATATTATATAATTGTGGTACCATATGTTCATAGATGCTGAGTATTCAGGAAATGCACAAAGTTTAAACCGGACAAAAGAGGCATGTGACCATTTCACTTTTGAAGCAGGGGCAATCCTTTTTAATATTAATGAACTTGATTTTGTAAAGTGGGTTGATATATTTTAGTTTTCAATTGGCATTATTTGTGACATCACTTGATTAAGAAAGTGTTCATCAATAAAAAGAATCTAATTAAGTGACAGAGTGTAAACAATCAGCTGATAAGAACGTTCATGTAGAATCACATGAAGATGATCTTTAACATTCGGAGGAGGATGATCATAGATCATGAAATCATAGTTTGAGGAGGTACCCAAATCGGTTAAGATGATCTTTAACATTCAGAGGAAGATGATCATAGATCATGAAATCATAGTTTGAGGAGGTACACAAATCGGTTAGGACTGCACAATAATTCCCTTCCTAAAGAGTGTGATAAATGCGAACAATCCAATGCGACGAAAGAATGTCCTCAATATCTTTAATCAAAGTAGCATGTTTATGGAGCTTGGAAGTTAGCTCCTTAATCTAACTCTCACATAGTAATGAATTAGTACAACAAACCACTTCTTGAAACCTCGTACTTTTGCCAAAGAAAGACCACAAAAAAATAACAATGAGCTCAGCGAGATGAATCTCATAAGAACCGATAATGAATCCCAAAAAACTCACTATCTGCACATTAGCAGTAGAGTGTTTCTTTATCTATCCTCACACTTATTTCGGAGTATGAAATTCGAAAAATTAAAAGGTGTTGGACAATATTTTAAACGTGTTTGTACGCTTTTCTGATTATATAATCTGAAATTCGTATGGAATGCAAGAAGCCATTACACTTTTCAGTTAACTACACATGCAAAGTTTAATTAACTATCATTAAAGACATTTTCCATAATTTAAGGTGCCTATGAAGTATGATCAAATATTAGGTGCTAAAGAGCAATTTTCTAGCAGTAACGCGTTCGGCTTAGTGAAAACCTCATAAAACAACCCATGACCCGAGTCCGATAATTCAAAAGCTCTAACCCTCGTCTTCTTCTCTTGTTTTCTCTCTGCAACTATTTTCCACTTGAGTTCAGAGGGTTTTTGCAGGGTTTTCTAGCAATGGAATTCGAAAAGAGAAAATCAGCAACATTAGCTTCATTGAACTCAACAGAATCAGATAAATCACCAAAAGGTTCATTAGACACACCAATAATCCCTCTCATCAACACTCTCAACCAAAACCCTAATTACTTCACCACAAGTTCCTGCTCCGGTAGAATTTCCATCCTCTCTCAACCCCTCTCTCCAATTCCATCTCCCCAAACAAAGAAAAAAGCTAAAGGTGGTACGTGGCTCTTCGTTTCTCACCACACCGCAAATCCTGACTCCATCATTTCCCTCCTATTTCCCTCCGATTCAACTCACTCAACTCAATCACCGATTTCCGAACTCGTTTTCAGATTTGAACCTTTAATTATTGCGATTGAATGCAAAGAACTTTCTTCAGCTCAATCACTCGTTGCACTTGCGATTTCTTCTGGTTTCAGAGAATCTGGTATTACAAATGCTAACAAACGTGTTATCATTGCGATTCGTTGTTCGATTCGCATGGAAGTTCCGTTGGGTGATACACAGAAGATTATGGTTACCCCTGAGTATGTGAAGTACCTTGTTCAAGTTGCAAATGAAAAAATGGAAGCTAATTGGAATAGAACTGATAGGTTTCTTAGATTGTTGCAGAACAATGGATCAATGGTTAACGATAATAGTAACCGTTTGTCGCAGAGGACTGGTGTAGAGCTTGTTTGTGATAATCTTCAATTTGATCATGAATCTCAGATAACAAATGGGAATGCACCCAAAAATGAATCAGGTATTTTTCTTTGGTCAAGATTTTTCAATTGTAAAATATAATTTAATTTAATTTTGAACTATATAAACTATTCAATAAAACAATAGACAAAATGATTTTGAAACTTTTAGCAATCTTTTAAAATATTTGATTACTAAAAAAATGGTAGAAGAGGGGCAAAACGAGAACTTAACATGAAGTCCTCGAACACGTACTGTTGTTTAACTGAAGAACTGAATCATGTGGATTAATGTTGTGATGATCGCACTTTGAAAATTAACGTCATTTAATTGTTTATATGCGCTACATTAGTTTAGGCTGTGAAATTAAATCACTATGTTGCACACGATATTGGCTGATAATAATGTATAGTCTCACTCTCAAGCTATAAAAAACACACACCTCTGGGGATTAATCGTGTCCTCGTGTTCGACACATGGTGTAAGATACTCATTCAACACTTGTCCAACAACTAATACAAATAGTGGGATTTTTTTATTCTTTTCTTCGATGCGCCATAGACACTCCTTGGACACATCTCAGAAACATCAACGGAGAATAAAGATGATGGTTAATGAGGAGGTTAAAGACATCAATTTGATTGCAATATTTTTAGCTTTTCGATAGAAGATGGATGATTGAGGCTGAAAGACTACCGTATCTTATTTTAGATGATTTTTGTAATGAAACAAATTGCTCAATTTTGATGGACATATACATTTTGATTCTCAATTTAGAACTTTTATAATTAATATTAATATTTTCCTTAATTATAATAAATAAATATATATGTATCGGTGTCAATGTGCTATGCTCTTTTTGCATCTTCAGTGTCAACGTGCATGTGTCCTGTCAGTTGTCCATGTATGTCAGTGTCACTTTTAGAATGAATATGCCTGAGTCAATAAAATTAAAATCAGTACTGATATATATCCATATGCATCTGATTGCAGGACAACTTTCCTTTTAATATCAATCAAAAAGTCTGAATCTTTGAATGGTTGGCAGGGTTTGTGGGTTCTCCTGGTTTTAGTCTGCCAATTGCCCATATTGAAGTTGTTGGTGAACCGGTGGAAAAACTTTTCCTCTGGGGTCACTCTGCTTGTGCTTTGGATAATGCTGACCACAAGAAAGTCATTGTTTTCGGTGGCTTTGGAGGGCTGGGGAGACATGCTAGAAGAAATGACTTATTGCTGCTTGATCCATATTCTTTCAATCTTGAAACGATTGACACCTCTGGGTGTGCTTGTCCATCTCCACGGTTGGGCCATACAGCTTCCTTGGTTGGAGATTTGATGTTTGTGATTGGAGGACGAACTGGTCCTGATAAAATTCTGAATGACGTATGGAGCTTTGATACAACTAAGAATTGTTGGAAGCTACTGCAATGTGGTGGAAGTGTCTTTCCTCCCAGGTAATACTTTGCAATGTTCTTTTGTTATAGCTTGCACCAGTTAAATGAAAGCCATTTATCATGTGATTATACAGTAGGGGAAAAAAGTTGTTTAATAATTTGCGACTTTGTGTGTGTGTGTATACATTTGTTAGACATTTTACGTATTCAAGTAGTTAGGTTAACAGTATGTTTATTCATGTGTATACAACTTATTGAACTGTATATTGTAACTTTGTGATAAGGTGCAGTGATGTTATTTTCTGTGCTTGATTCGGCAATTTTATGTTCACAGTTAAGTTTAATATTTTTATGTTGTACAGGCATCGGCATGCTGCAGCTGTAATGGGTTCAAACATTTATGTATTTGGAGGACTTGATAATGATATTATCTTTTCCTCCTTTTTTATTCTTGACACAGTTAATTTACATTGGAAAGAAATTCCAGTTTCTGGGGACTGGCCATATGCACGTCACTCTCATGCAATGGTAGCATCTGATTCTCGGATTTTTATGTTTGGTGGATATGATGGTGGGAAAGCACTTGGGGATATGTATAGCTTTGATGTTCAGATGAGTCAGTGGAAGAAAGAAATAACAGCTGGAAGGAATCCACATCCCAGGTTCTCCCACTCAATTTTTGTCTATAAGAATTATCTCGGAGTTCTTGGTGGTTGTCCAGTAACACAGCATTGTCAAGAGTTGGCGTTACTTGATTTGAAGCTTCATATATGGAAACATGTTACCCTTAATTCTGTAGGAAAAGATTTATTTGTGCGTAGTACAGCCAATGTTGTTGGTGACGATCTTGTTATAGTTGGGGGTGGTGCATCATGCTATGCATTTGGAACCAAATTCAGTGAGCCAGCAAAAGTAAGCTTGCTCCATTCAATGCATTCACATGATGATTTTATGCCTGTCAAAAATCAAAAACAGCATATAATTGACCAAAATGGAGGGAATAAGGTTGAAAATTCTCAAGGACCCCAACTTGAACATCCGCCAAATATATCTGAAAATGAAAGTTTATATTTTAATGAGAACGTGCTTCACATCAATGGTCAAAGTCAGACAATTCCATTGCACTGTGTTCTGCAACTAGAGAAGAAATATGCAAAACAGGGTAAGGATATATTGAAGAAATTTGGATGGTTAGACTTAGGGAGGAAGGTATATTCTGAAGAGGGTGGAGTACATATCTGTTTTCCTGTCCATCAGGAGCTTTTTGCTGTATTTCATGAAAGGAGTCAACATTCAGGAGATCCAATTGATCGGGAAAATAAAATCCCACTTTCCAAACCACTTACACAAGCTGGATACTTGTTAAATAAGTTATCCTGCTCTGAAGCCCTGACTCTTCTCCATGAATATGGTGCCGTTCTGCTGGAAGATAAAGTTGTTGAAACAAAAAAAGCTGCAATGTCTCCTTTGAAAGTAATGAGTGAAGGAGTAACGTCTTTGATTGAGGAAAAAGGCCTACCGACTGGGCTTCTAGAGGAATTGCCAACAAGGTATTTTTTTTTATTACGATTGCTCCTATGGTGTGTACTTGTTTTCCATTCATTTATGATTTTTATTCTTGTATGAAATCCTTTGAGTTGTGTGTTTTGTAGTAATCTTTAGTGTTTTCCAGGTGGGATCGGATTGGTGATATTGTCATACTTCCAGCTACTTCATTCAAGAATTCTTTGTGGGACTCTATTGCAGAAGAGCTCTGGCTAATTGTTGCCAAATCACTTAAGGCCCATCGTCTTGCTCGCCAAGTAATCATATATACATATATGCATAATAAAACAAATTTGCTTTTGTGCTTTCCCTGCCATAGTTTCATCATACTAACTCCCTTTTTTTCCCTCGATACATAAATGTTATTTTTAATTTTTTTTATTGAAGATGTATCACATATAGCATTAATATGAAAGATATGAGAATATCTAATGATGACATTTGGTAAATATATGAAATAGTTAAATTAACACTTATGAATGGAATCTAGTTTTAGAATATTTTTTCCAACATAAGAGTAATCAGTGTCTAGACAAACTATGACGACTAAAATTACCAGAGAATAATTTTTTGTTCTTTTAACATGCAAACTACGAATGATGTGCAGTGGTTGATCTTTGGAATGAATTTTTTGTTTTTGTTTTTTGTAATTACTTGTAATGCTTTATTATTGGGATGGAGCTTTAGGTTATTGAACATAATGCTGTTTTAAATACGCCTGCAATAGCTTTGCAGTGAATACATTGATATATAACACAAGTAGCTGGTTTATTATAGGGCCCGGTTGCTGCAACTGGTACAAGAGATAGTACATTAGAGATTCTTGTTGGAGATGATGGTTGGGTTAACCATCGAGAAAATGGAATACACTATTCTTTTAATGCTACAAAATGCATGTTCTCGTGGGGTAATCTCTCTGAGAAGCTTCGGATGGCCCAGATGGATTGCAAAGATGAGGTTATAGTAGATCTGTTTGCGGGCATCGGATACTTTGTGCTGCCTTTTCTTGTCAGGTATTTTGCCCGTTCGAACATGCAGGGGGTGCATTATACCTAATCTCCATTTGTATTATACTATTTTAAAATTTCAAGTATTTCCGATACAATATTATGGCGTGCTGTGTGGAAAGATCTAGTTTCATTTTCTTTGGACACTTTTGCCAATATTATCTGGTTATTTACTTTTTCAATATACATTCTGATCTGAATATCAACATTTGATGACAAGAATGGGACTTGCTCCTGAAATTATTAAAACTGAGATTAAGAATTGATTTTTTTTTCCTAGTATCAATTGTTTCAGGTTTTCTTGCTTTTGAGGTTTTTTTATTTTTATTTTTAATGTTATTGGTATTAATCTCTATTTATTGATGTTGTTTCTGCATGATCTTAAGCAGGGCCCATGCAAAACTTGTATATGCCTGTGAGTGGAATCCCCATGCCATTGAAGCACTCCGACATAATCTACAATCAAATTCTGTTGCTGAGCGTTGTATCGTGATTGAAGGAGATAATCGAAATACAGCTCCTAAGGTATACTGATGCATTGTATTTGTACTTGTATGTTTGCTTCCTTTCGTTTGTGGTTAATTTAAAAATCCAGTCCTTAGCAAGGAAAAATTTGCTTTAATTAATCAGCTGGCACAGCTATTGATTTTGAAGTATTATGGGAGGAAAATGGCTGAGTCACCAATTGAGAGTCGGTTTCACTTCCATCTAAATACCATGTTATACTTGTAGGTCATAATTAAGCCTTATCACACTTGTTTCTTGGAGGAGGCAAAGATTCATTTATCATCACACTTAGTGGTAGCTTGGTTTCCTTTAGACAGCCCATCAGTTTTAAATTTAACCTGGCCAATTTATGAATAATGGAAGAAAAGTGAGGTATAAAAGTGTACAAAGGAATTGATTAGAGGGGTGTATTATTTATCTTGTTTGGAGAAAAAGAAGATTAAGTAAAAGTACTTGTGTTTATCCCCTTGTTTTTGGTTAAAAATAAATAAAGGGAAAGAAACGTTTGACTGGCGAACTTTTTACTTTGTTGGTTACTTTTTCACTAGTCATTTTGCATGCTTACTATATACGTACATATGATACCTATAGGCCTATCAAATATTAGCACTCATTGATATATGCAGTAGAAAATTACTTCACCGAGTATGTTGATATTTTCATTTTCAGGGTGTGGCTGATAGAGTCTGTCTTGGTCTCCTTCCATCTAGTGAATGTAGCTGGGTCACCGCTGTGAGGGCTTTAAGGTAATTGAGATACTGATACATACCTTACAAGTTACAACTCAACAGATTTAACTGGTATTTCTTTGTTGTCAGCATTTAGCCATCATGAGAATCTATAAATTGATGAAATTATATTTGTTGATTTGATGGTATCATTTATCATCACACTTAGTGGTAGCTTGATATACCAAGCATGTGTTCCAGATGGGACAATGGAAAAAATTCTGTTTGTTTATTTGTACTAGCTGAATTTTGCTCAGATTTCGCCTCGTTCATTCATGGAATCTCAATATTGCAGGAAAGAAGGTGGAATATTACATGTTCATGGGAATGCAAAGGATTCAGAGGAGTATCAGTGGACCGATCATGTATCAAAGTCAATATATGAAATTGCTAGATCTGAAGGTATCATATTTTCTTCTCTAATTTTAAAAATTAGTGAATTACACATCTTTGACCCTGTCTCACTGCAACAACAAAGATCTAATTTCTAAAGTAATCATTGATTAGTCACACGCTGTTATTCTTTCAGGATATTGTTGGGAGGTTACTATAGAGCATGTTGAAAGAGTGAAATGGTATGCTCCACACATTCGCCACGTTGTTGCAGATGTGAGATGCAAACAGATCCAGAGATAATAAATGGTTGGCATTTGAGGTTAAGAATTGGTTTCAGCATGCAATTAATGTGAACGTCACTAGGAATATTAATATATGCAATGCAAGGATTCTAACTGTTGAACCTTTCAAATGCTGAGTCTACATGTCCAAAGTTCATACAATACTGTTCAACCTTGATCAGACCGGTAAATATCGCCGATGGGAGAGGTCGCAAACTGGATGATATTGCATTAAGTGGTGCATATTAATGGGTTGTCATTGATATGTTATTGTTGTTTCACTTCACAGGATGATATTACATTATGTTTTGGAATTTATAATATTGTTCATCCAAAAATTGTGGAAGGAAAACTTGTACACCGGAAACTTTTACAACATGGAACTAGTCAAGATGCTCTCAGGTCGTAGTTTGGGATACAGTGAATGAAGCCCATTTGATGGTACTTATACCACTACCACTGGTGAGCCCATAATTGATACTACTTTCCCTGATGCCATGAAGGGTTTTCCTGAACTCATAATTTACATGTCTTTTTTTTTATTTTTTAATGGCAATATATATATATATATATATATATAAAAGACAAAAAATAGAGTACAATATACACCAGAAGAACCGTCAAAAGATGCTCCAGCAAACCACCACGGGGAGTTGGGTTTGGGACCTAAGGACTGTCTGTCCAAGACCATCAGGATTATAGAATCCGAACAACATAAAAACCCCATAAAAAAAATTCAAAAGATGTTAAAATATTTCATATTTTAAAATCTAAATAGAGCGCACGAGAAACTCATAGGTGGAAAAAGTAATAATCTTATATTATTAGATGGACTCTAGTGATTGATTAATCGGTGGGTATGGTTAGTATCCAATTAATGTCTATGAAATACAATTGGAAAGCTGTTGTCCTAAGACGTAGCTGATTTGACAAATTTCCCACTTTGGGTTGTTCTATTTGCTCAACCTTTCCGGTGTTGTACTTTTCCTATGAATAAATTCCATCTTATCGAAGAATCTGTAGGTCGTTTTTGGCTTATTCCCTTTCACTGCAACCACTGAGTTGTGTGGATTGACTACTTTTACTTCTTTATGAATGAATAATAACCTTCCATTGGCATCATTTGGTGCAAAATCGTAATTGGAAAGCTTGCAATTGTTATATCTGAATGGTAAAAAAAATTGAAGTACGAAACTGATCTTTCACCTTAGACTTAGGCCCCTTTTAGCTAAATTTTATCATCCTAATAAAACGACTAGCATCTCTGCATCTGCCCTCTGGGTTGTTTTATTTGATGGCTGTAAAAAGGTTTATTTTATCCAACTAATCACGCATTAACGGTCTTCTGAATATGTAGGTTTTTTTCCAGTATAGTTACTTTTCAGTATAACTAAAAACATAACTTTTAAAAATATCATTCCCTAGTATAATTTAATTCATGTTAATGTCCAAAGACAGTGCTCTTCAAATATCATTCCCTAACTTGTATAAATATAGTTAAATGATTCTTGATCATTAAAACTTCTATGTCAGATTTCTCTCCAAAAAAAAAACTATGTCAGATACAATGTTTTTAAATTTAATGTTTATATAGTTTTAGAATTTAGAGTAGTATAAATTATGAAAGATAAAAAGTAAGCAAAATACAAAATAAAAATACATGACATAATAATAATTAATATATGTGGATTTGACATTTATGGCGATTATGAGTGATGACTCATACTCCTGTCGGTGGTCACAACACAACGGCTTAGATGACAAAGCCACCAAGCTACGCTTCACCCACTATAATTATTTTCAAGGACTTGAGGGAGCAATAGCTAACGCTGATAATAATAGCAGAATTATTTTTGGTAGGAGCTACTTGATTTATATGAAATGAGATTTTGTTTTTAATTTATTTATTACTTTTTTTTTGGTGGATAAATTATTTATTACTTTGTTATTTACTGTCACATAAAAATATCAAAAAATTGTACCAAACAAATAAATAAAATTAAAATTAAATAAAATCAATGTGATTGGATTGGATGAGTTATATAAGCTGACATGTTAAATTGTGCGTAATACAGTTTCAAATAAAAATGTTATTTTAAATTCTACTCGGCACAACATTTCAATTCATAAAGAATCAATTTGATTGAGCATAGAAAATTTAATTTGATGACAATTTTTAAAAATAATACTCACTCCGTTTCAAAATATATGTCCAAATCGATCACTTCACATATGCCAATCCACAATTTTGACCGTTAATATATTTAATTATCTAAAGTAAAAAATTATAAAAATTTAATATTTTAAAAATATTTGTCGAGACAAATCAAACAACATTTTGCATGCTAATATTTGTATTTACACATTAATTAAAAAGTATAGTCAAAGTAAGTCAAATGAATAGTGCACATTGCAAAAATTGAACATATATTTTGAAACGGAGGGATTATATGTTAAACCAACTCGATGTTTCACCTATTTGTTGATTACGATATTATCGTATAAAGTTTTCACAGCTGTTTAAGGATGATTCAGTTTATAAATTAATATATATGGGACACAAGATAAATTTTTCTCTCTCACTTGTTTTTTTATTTACCAACTAGACATTTTATATGTTAGAAAGATTGTAATCAAGTTTTGGGTGTTAACTTTAGTTGTGATTTTTTATCCACTAACTGCTTAACCCAGTCGCTTAATTAGATTATTTTATTGATGGAGATTGAAGAATCTCTTAATTAATAGTTAATGTCACGGGTAATGACAATCGAATAAAATTAATCAACACACTTTAGAATATTAAGTTAAGAATATTGGAAAGTAAAATGGGCACATGCCTCTTTTGTTCAGTTGAAGTTGAAACTCTGCATTTTCCTTCCTGAGCACTCAGCAGTTATGACTCATGAGCTACCTCAATTATTGAAGTGAGCATGTGGTACCTCAGTTATTGAAGGTTAATTATAATTTTGGTTTTCGTGTTTTGACATACTCATGAAAATGGTCATGCCTTTTAAAATAGAATAAAATTGTCTTTTAATTACTATCATTTTTGTTGCACTTTTCGTTCTAACCATCATTTTATCCTCTAAAAATGCTGATGTGTCAGAATTTTAACTGATGTGGCCAATAAAACACCTATGTGACAATACATATGTGGATAATATCATTTATAAAATCACCAAATTAATTTTATAATTATGGAAAAACATTTTATCATCTTCAGAAATAACAACAAATTAAAAATTAAAAATATATAAGGGGAAACAAAATAGAATTTATCAAATTATAAAAACTAAATACTTCCTCCGTCCCTCAATAGATGACCTAGTTGACTCTGACACACTTACCAATGCATATGTTTTATCTTTGATATCTTCAATTATCTATTAAAAAAAATTATAAAAATTTAATATTTTAAAAATATTCATCAAGACGAATCCAACAACATCTTACATGATACTACCTCCGGTCCTATTTATAAGAAAAAATTGATTTTTTATATTCATTCAATAATTGATGTATCTAGCCTAGAAATAGACCAAATACATCAATTATCCACTGAATCAAAAAAGTAAATTGTTTCTTATATATAGGACCAGAGGGAGTATTATTTATCTTTGTGAATTAGTAGAAAAGTATGGTCAAAGTATGTCAAGTCAATAATGTATATTGTCAACTAGGTTATCTATTAAGGGACGGAGGGAGTATCAAATAAAAAATAATATTAAAGCCAAAAACAAATGAATTTATCAAATTGATAAAATCAACCCAGCAACACATGAATTTTTTTTTCTAGATTTTAATTTGCATCATTTTCTCTTCATTAAGATTCATTTGCTTTTTCAACATCATCTTCTTCACTCACTCACAAACAACCCAGAAAAAAAATTCAGAAACAAAAAACAAATATCATCATCATCTTCTCATCACCAAAATTTATCAAACACCAAGAATCAAATCTTAAATTGAAACACAGAGATGGAGGAGATTGGAATCGAAATCTCCTTGTTCCTCATTCACACGAATCTGTAACCCATAATCGAAATCAAAATTGAAACCTCCTTGTTCCTCATTCAATTGGTAACTCACCAACAAGCAAATTATTGGAAGGTTTAATGATTTTAAGCTTCTGAGACCACCAAACTGTGATGGAATTGAACCTTCAAACTTATTAGAAGACAAATCTAGTAATTTAAGCTCAGACAAACTCCCAAAATCAGGAGGAATCAATCACCAAGGTCAAGTAACTTCAAACTTTTGAGTTCAGACATTAAAATCACGTTACCTCTAAGATTCTTGTGAGCAAGAGTAAGCTTCTCAGCCATTGAATGATGAGGGTTAGATGAGTATGAGGGAATCGATGAAGACAAGAAGTAACGATAACAAGGAAGGAGAAAACGATGAGGATGAAGGATGAGGAAAACGATGAGGATAAAGGATTGATACCCAATTTGGGAATTAGGGTTTATGTGATTTATTCCAAATTATATTTCCTCTTTCTTTTAATTTTTGTTTTGTTTTAATATTAAAAATTCCTATTTTAATGACATGTAAATGATATTTTCCAGATTGGCAACGCCACATAGGCCTTCATTTGCCATCTGTGCTTTTTTAGAGGATAAAACAGGGCATAACAAAAAATGTAGCAAAAATGATAATTGAAAGACAATTTTGTTCTATTTTAAAAGGGCATAACCATTTTTATGAATAGGTCAAAACACGAGGATCAAAAATATAATTAAGCCATTATTAAATTGAATGTACTTCTTCCCAAGCCAATGTCTCCAAAATTTACGTCCAGATTGACAAAATTATAAGGACATTTTTGTTTTGATAACGTATCATGGATTATCTTCTAACCGTTGAGCACCATTGTTCTAACATTGTTCAACCAAATTCAATCTGATTCAAGCAAGCCTCTTTTAATTGTTAATTTTTTTTTTTTTAAATTGTGAAAAGATGAGAAAACAAATTATTTATGCTATGAAAATAATCAAGAACAAGATATTATATAACATGAAGAACGGAGATAAGGAACAAAGTGATGAGAAAACAAGAGACTATTTAGTTATGCTCTTCAAGATTAAATTAGTTGAGAAAACAGTTTTACAAATTTTTGGTTGGGAGTCCACAACAGTATATCATAAAATATCTAAATTGTATGCAAGATCATATGATAAGTGTGTATTGTGTACCAGTTATCACATTATTGATTAAGATCATTAATTATCATTTTTTAGTTTTTATTTAATTATTTTTTTAAAAGATAAATGAGTCGATAAAAGTTTATGATCTAATTTATAATATAAACTAAGAAAAAGGTTATCTAGTGTTCATGGAACATTAGAAGACTAAAATAGTATAAATTTTTTTAAACTTGAATGCCCAACTCTTAAAATTGTAAATAATACTTTTTTCAAACAAAATTTTCTATTTTTGTTTTACTTAACTAATTTGTAAGCTAAATACTACCTCCATTCGTAATAATAGAATCCTTTAAAAAAATAATGAAAATTAAAATAATAATATTTATATTAAATATATTTATAATTACTATTGTTAAACTTTTATTGACTAGTTTATCTTAAATAAAAAAGATATAAAGGAGAAAAAAGAATTGTTTTTCCTGAACACTTCAAGACTAATTAATGAGGGCACTGAAATAAAAATGAGTTTCAGTTGGAGAGCCAGCCACGCTGCTATGCCAAGCCAGTTGAAATAGCAGACTGCCTCTTTCGGCCGTGTTGTTCACTGCTTTTGCCACGCAGCTACAAACCATTTAATGCATCCATCAATTTACACAACACAGTCACAAGCAACCGTTTTGACTTTTCATCCTTATTTCATGTTAGCTTATGTACTTCACATTTCGGACGTCAAATTTATAAAACTTGAACACAACTTATACTCTTACTTACTTGTCCTGTTTGACCAGACTTTTTTTCGGTCTAAAAATTATTTTAAAATAAAGTTAAAATAAAGCTCTTTAAGAAAAAGGCTAAAACTGTTTGGTTTCTTTATTTTTTTTTAGTTCTAAAGTTATTTTTGAGTTAAAAGCTGTTTGGCAAAATATTGTACAAAACTTTGAATTTATTATTTTTTGGTGGTGTCTGGGGTTCGAACCCGGGACTTTGCATATATTTATGCATTTTCTATAAATAAAAAAAACTTTGAATTCATTATGAATTAACATAATAAATAAAAAAATATCTAAAATATTTTTTGAAGGGAAAAAATGTTCAAAAAATAAAAGATATATTTTTACCAATACTATATTTACTCAATGACGTTTATTTTGTGTAACATGAATACAAATTTGTACAATATCTTTTCCAATTATACTCTAACAAATTTTGTTATAACAAATTTTGTTATAAGAATACCATATTTTTAGTGTTGGTCAAAAAGATAAGAATTTATATTATATAATATTATATTTGTTACATTGTTGTGTCATTGAAAAAGATATGTTTAGTTTTTTTAATAAGAAAAAGATATGCATAGTTTGTTACAATACAAATGTGTAAATTATATATAAGTATAATTTTTTTAGGCAACTATACTTGTACTTTTAATTAAAATCAAAATTTTATAAAAATAATTATACGCATTACACAACACTAACAAAAATTATACGCATTAGCATAACAAAAAAAAACAGAAAGAGGAACATAACGTATTACTCTAAACGCTAACGTGTGTGTATTTCCGTGGTTGAAGAAAGAGAATAAATATATTCGGTGTCATTCATTGACAGCGTGAATACAAATATTTGCGAGGTTGTGATGATCAAAAGATATTGAAATTAATATATAAGTGATAAAAAGATAATAAAATTCCTTAAAAAAATAGATAATAAACTTAAATGGAACCTCATTAAGAAATTAAATGGACTGGTTAAAAAAATAAAATAAAATAAAATGGAAGAAAAAATAAAACAAAAGGTTGCCGGCGGGAGTTGAAGAGAGGTGCTTGTGAAATAAATTGGGGAGAAATAGTTTTTTGAAGTAGCATTCAACAACTTTTAGTTAAAGCTCATTCCATTCAATTTTATGCATTCTAAAAAAAGTACTATTTTTCGAAGGTACTTTATTGATATTGTGTTTGGCATAGCTTCTCCTTAAAAACGTATGTTTGGTTCCACTTTTAAAGTGACCATAATTGATTATGAAAGTGTAGAATTGCTTTTTGTTCCTGTCAACTAGAATTAATTCTACCTTCAGAATTGATTCTACTTGAAGTTAGGATTTGTAACTTTTAATTATAGAATTGATTTTCACACATATTTATAGTTAAAACCACTTCTACATGAATGTAACTTTTAATTTGCTAACAAGACTCGAAATTATTGTTTTGGATATGTAGATGAAACATCAAACATTATTTAAAATTCACATATACAAATAAATAGGAGATCATACAAATGCGAAAGTGAGGTTGAAATATATCTATAGTCTAATAATATCAACAATATTGGTTGAATTAGGTCTTACAAACCACTTAAAAATGAGAGGGTGAATAGCATCAAATTTGTCAACCTCGAAAATACAAATCATACATAATTAAAATTTACTTAACGTATTATTTGATTTGATAGTATTAGTCTAGTTCATAATATATTTTATTAGGACATTTATTTAGCTATTTGGTTATTTAAGCAGAAGCAAGTAGTTCAGTGAACTTCACACACTCTCCACTTCACTATAGAGAAAGCAATGTCTCCAAACAAAGCTTTCCTCTTTTTAGCTCTTTTGTCCTTTTCTCCACAACTCTTCTTCATTGTTTCTTCTGCAGCAGAAGATAATGGCCTTGTTATGAATTACTACAAAGAAGCATGTCCTCAAGCTGAAGAAATCATCAAAGAACAAGTCAAACTTCTCTACAAACGCCACAAAAACACTGCTTTCTCTTGGCTCAGAAACATTTTCCATGACTGTGCTGTTCAGGTAACTATAACTTTCTTTATGTCATGCTATTTATGTACACTGTTTTTTTTTTTTTTTTTTTTTTTTTTTTTAATGGTTTTGTTTCCTCTCTTGGTTGTGTTATAGAGTTGTGATGCTTCTTTGTTGCTAACATCCACAAGAAGAAGCTTGTCTGAGCAAGAACACGACAGAAGCTTTGGTTTGAGGAATTTTAGGTACATTGATACCATCAAAGAAGCTGTTGAAAGAGAGTGTCCTGGAGTTGTTTCCTGTTCTGATATTCTTGTTCTTTCTGCAAGAGAAGGCATTGTTTCGGTATAATTTCCTGTCCTTTCTCTTTTTGTTTTTGTTTCTGACTTTGTTTATCTTCATCTGGTTCTGGTGCATACTTTTTTAAGTAAAAACATGTTTTTTTAAGGACAAGGTTTTGCAGTTACTAATTATGTGCATATATCAAATTGGGTTATACATTGTATTTGTACATAAAACTAATACACAAAGCTGTTATATAATTTTGCATATTATTAAATTGAAGAGAGTAGTTGGAGGCTTAGATCTAGTCCAGATTTGTTTTGACTTTTGTTTAAGGACTGAACTTATTTTTTAAATAAATTCTAGTAATAGTTTAATTTATCCATTATTTGTTGAGCAAATGAGAAGTTAAAATTGATGCAGCTAGGAGGTCCATATATTCCTCTGAAAACAGGAAGAAGGGATGGTAGAAAGAGTAGAGTTGATCTGTTGGAGGCATACCTTCCTGACCACAATGAGTCCATTTCTGCTGTTCTTGACAAATTTGGTGCCATGGGAATTGACACTCCTGGAGTTGTTGCTTTGCTTGGTATAATACCATACTAAACATCTTCTCCATAATTAATTAACTCATAAACATTATGCTATGTTCTCATTTTATTAAAATGGAAATCTTTCATTTTTACATCATATCTAATAAAAATAATGTAATGTCCTCAATCCTCATGGGTATGACTCATCAGATAGATAAAGCCAAATTGTGGGGTCCTCAATCCTCATGACTCATCAGATTTTAATAGATAAAGCCAAATTGTAGTTTAGATCCGTTGCACGTTGCAACATGCTGAATAACCCTTGGATTTGAATCCACGCATTCAGATCCAATGGTCATTTAATTTAAGGACTTTATTATTGTTAGAATTTGCGTTGAACTTAACTCATTTCTTACAAAATTGACTTGTGGAGCATGGACTATCCATATCGTAATATATGGAGTATCATTCAATTATTTTGTTGAACAGGAGCACACAGTGTTGGTAGAACCCATTGTACAAAGTTGGTGCACCGTTTGTACCCCGAAGTTGATCCAGCTTTGAACCCAGAACACATTCCACACATGCTTAAAAAGTGCCCTGATTCAATCCCTGACCCTAAGGCAGTGCAGTACGTGAGAAACGACCGTGGCACGCCGATGATTCTAGATAACAACTACTACAGAAATATCTTGGACAACAAGGGTCTTTTGATTGTGGATCATCAATTAGCACATGACAAGAGGACTAAGCCTTATGTGAAGAAAATGGCCAAGAGCCAAGAATATTTCTTCAAGGAGTTTTCTAGAGCTATTACATTGCTTTCTGAAAACAATCCTCTTACTGGCACAAAGGGTGAGATCAGAAAGCAATGCAGTGTTTCCAACAAGCAGCACCATGAAGAGCCTTGAATGAATTTCATTTCATGGTGGAGGAAATTAAATGTTGTGTAAGATATTATTATGCAGAAATAAAAGTGTTGGTTGGTTTAAGGAGACTGGAACACAATGCTAGGGTTGAGCCTTGGCAGGTTGTGGTGCTCATGGGGATTGGAGAACTTAGATGCTTTTAATTTTTAATCTTCTTTGAGATGTAACTTTGTCTTTTTTCTTTATTTAATTTTAGTATGCTAGCTCAGTGTTGGGCATGTTGATTATGTAATATGGTATTTCATGTGATGTGGTGTGGTCCATGACAATGTTTATGATATTCGTGCTCATCAAAGCTTTGTTCTTTTATATACACTAATAGTAGTAATAGTAATACACACCATGTGCCAACTATAATTTTGTGCAAAGTGTAAACACTAACATAATAATTATAGCTAGCACTGAGGATAAAGACTTTATGAATTATTAAATTGCTCAAAGAATAAATTTCAAATTCTTTCTTTTATTGAATTATGTGAATACCATGTTTATGATGAAGACTAAAGACTAAAATATGGAAAATATATTTATAACAAAAGAAGATGGAAAAGGAAGAAGGGATATTTTTTTACCAAAAATTTCATATAATTAACAATTTCTAATGATACACTATACTACATGCATGATTTTAAATTCAAATTTAAATTCATTTGATTGAAAGATGTTTAGCAGGTTAAGCAAACATTTGCGGACTAAAATAATTGGGGGTATAATATAAGAAAAAACAATAACAATAATTGGTGGTAGATAAGAAGTACTGATCCAGAAAATGCTAAGAAGTGAACAAAGGGATCCACTGAACAAGTGGTCCATTAAACAAGAGTATATGTCTCTTTTTCCTATTTATTATTTTTTATGTATCTTTTTCATTGTATAATTCATAATCTACTTTATTTCATCATCGTATTTTATACGGTGATTCTCTTTGTTCGAACGGTTGTAAAGTGATGTCAAAGTCGTTTAAGGATTTATTGTTCGATTGCCTTTTATTTGAACAAATAAATATCGAGTTTTTCTACTTGCACCCTAGTTAATCATGGTTGCACCCCAAAATGATAAGATTACTCTTTCATAAAATTTGATTTTCAAAAAGCCTATTCCTTCTTTTTTGGTTACACCCCAAAACCCTTCTTCCAAAACCATAATTCTCCAATCGATCGATTGTGTTCTGCGAAGATTTTCAATACCATACTTTCTCACGTCCATTCATGATTTCAAAGAAAATTCGAAGCAAATCAGGTTAGCAAGTGTTGTTCTTCAATCGATTGTGTTTTTCTTGTTACGGGTTCTCTTTTCTGATTTTGTGTTTTCCTTGTTCTGCGATTTTGTAAATTCAGTTTAAGTAGGTTCATGTAAACTCAGTTTAAGCAGGTTCATGTAAACTCAGTTTAAGTAGGTTCATGTTAACTCAATTTAAGTAGGTTCATGTAAACTCAGTTTAAGTAGGTTAATGTAAACTAAGTTTACATTAACCTACTTAAACTGAATTTAAGTTAACCTTGCCAATGTAAATTAAAACCGTAATCGTACAGTGCATCATTGCAGTTGAAGGAAAAAAATTGAAACTAGCAAATAGAAGAAGAAATTCACTTACTTATATCCAATTGAGTATGGATGAAAAATATTTTGATTCACTCTTTAATTTTCATGGAGATTGATATTGAACATCAAATTGTTTGATCGATCGTTTTGTGGGGTGAAAGAGGGTGAAACTCACTGACAATGAATAAAATTAGGATTTTAAGAAAATTTATATAAAAGGGCAATTTTAATATTATAAAAAAAATTTAAGAAAATTTGGATGTAACCAAAAAAACATGGGGTGTAAATAGAAAAACTCATAAATATCTTGATTATGGTTTTCTTGTGGCTTATCTAATGAGCCAGATACTCTTGCTCATCAAATTGATGGTTGGTGTTTGTGTGATCGATCAAATTTTTACATGAAAACTTGTACAATTATCTGACCAACAACAATTTAGTCCATTTGAAAAAGGAGGAACAAATTGAGTTTTACAAATCATGAAGTTCTTGACTTTGCTTGTGAAGCGTTGGATTAAATCCAATGTGAAAAGATTTAATTTTGATTATGTTCATCCAATTCGAGTGTTGCATTGCATTGTAGTTATTTTAGCCTCTTTTGTATGATTTGATTTTGACTTGTTTATTTATGTTGCTATTTGTGATATATAATGTCTCCCCGTGTAAAATTGAAAAAAATGTGTTGCTGCTAAGATAGTAAATACCTTATTAAAAATAAAATTTGACAAATTTATTAACATGTCAATCAACTTAACTTTTGATAACAATTATGTTTTTTTTTTTTTTTTCTTTCGTACCATTTTAATTCATATGAATTTTAAAACTTCAAATTTATAATTTTATATCTTTGTGAATTCTCGGTCGTCAAATCTATGTCTTTCACACATGTTAATATATCAATAGTAAATTTAAAATTTAAAAATTCATATGCAAATGAAACAAAATTACACAAATAAATAAATGATCAAATCATTATTAAAAATTAAATTAAAAGATCAAATATGTAATTTAACCTGCATATTAATATTTTTTATATTAAAAATTCTAAACATTATATTTATTATAAATAATTCACCTTCAACGTACATAAATGTCAACAAAATTGACAAAAATGAATGCCCTCAACCCCACCCCATCGGAATCCCCACTCTTGTGGGTCAAGAAATAAATTATCTTGTTCCTTTGAGTTTGAGAGATGAAAGAATCTGAGGACACGTGGAACTTTGAAATGGATAAGGTGTAGTCCTACCATTTTTGTCCAAAATGAAATGAAATCACCTTCGTTCCCTTTAGCTGGGCCTACTAGAAATATAATGTATTAATTTGGAGATAAATCAGACTGTGCACCTGCCTGCTATCTAAACTGAATCAAAGAAAAATAATAAAAACATTAAATATATATATATATATATATGTACTCTTTAACATCCCCTAAAAAAATCTCTTCATATCATAGATAAAAATCGAACCCAACTTCTCTATTTGTATTTGTCAATTTTTAGTATCTATTGTCGTTTTATTTGTCTATGTTGCACAATTTATATGTAAATTATTATTGGTCGTGTTATGAATGAAAAAAATTAATTATGATTTTAATAGTGTACTTTTATAATGATTAAACATTACATAAGGTAAAAAATAAGTATAGATTGCGTTGTTAAAAATACATAAATTGTTGGATTAATAAAAGAAAAATAAGTCTTGTGTTTATAACTCGTAAATCATACGCACGCTCTTGTCGGAGTAATCACGTTATCATCTAGTTCCACCACTTATTTTGATATATCTTCTTGTCTTGATACTCTTATTATTAATAAAATGCTATAAATATTTTTTTAAAGCGCTCAACATAAGCAATAAACAATTAATATGTAGACAAAGAGAAAATTAGTAAATGAATAACTAGTAAATTATAAATAGTTTGATCAACATAAATAATTTAATTAAATCTTGACCAATTTTTTTTTTAATTAAATGAGTAGTATTTTTCAAGGGCCTTCCAAAAATTATAAGTAAACCAACCTACCTCTGCTGACTTTTTTTAGTTGAAATTTCTCTTCCTAGTTTTTACATTTGCCACTTTATTTTCTTCGATTTACAGTTGAATATTTCCATCACTATCACAAAAATCTTCCCATTTTTTTCTAATCACATAAAAAAGAGTATGAGAAGCAAGCTTGAATATATAAAATATGTTGCAGAAACGTGTTCATAGAAGCAAAAGAGAGTGTATCAAGGTTTTGGAAGACTAATCGAAATTCACATAACTTGGTAGGAGAAACTTACAACAGAAAGGGACGGGTGATTAAAACTTTTTTTACTCTAGTCTATTTTGTCCACATAAAAACTTTTTTTTACTCCTTAAAAAAAAACTTGTTTTATACTCTCGTCTATATATTTTGTCCACATAAAAATTAAGCCAGACATCCATTTTATGATTTATTTTCTTTTAGAATCTAAAAATGATTGTTTCAACATGACCACCAAATACATTAGATTTTTGTAGGGTGATTGTAATAATAAGGCCATACATATTTGGAATCACATATAACTTGCAGAAGAAGGAAAGGATTGGTATCCAAATGTAGAAGGATATTATCCAGGGAAAAATGCAGTTTGTAGAAAAGTACTTGCTGCTGCTGGCATTGGATAAGAACATTGTATTAGAACCATGTTATTGTGATTGTTTCTGCTATGCTGCTAGTTTTCCTTATTTCGATCCGTCACTGGTTGAATTTACAATTTTCGACTTATTTATCTTTAGTGTAAGAGCTACTGTGCGTTAGTAATATTTATGCCAGCACCATATTGGATAAGAACATCATATTATGGTAGCACTTGACTCTTTTGGTACAAAACACTAGGAAAATAAATGCACAAAGAAATGCATAACAATTCCTCAATCAATCTATTTTTAGTACCACACGCACAAAAACAACCTTGCTGTGAAAATTGGGATTGCAAAGAACATCAAAGTAAAATCACTAATCCATGAAGTGTCTTGCATATTAATATTAATATGAAAGAAGAAATGAATGGACATATCTCTCGTTAATTTGGAATCAAAGGAGCATTACTGCATGCTCCTGCATATTGAATTGCAATTGCATGCTAATGATTTATTGTCACAATAATTGATCCTAAATAGAAAACACGCATTAGCATCTGTACGTGCTTTTTTTTCTCTCACTTTCATTGTAATAAAAAATATTCAATTTCAGTAATAAATATATTTTTATTTGCATTCACAAAAAAGATTGTATTTCTAATTATATTTTTCAGCAGCATTTGACACTCCAAAAAAGTCTATATATTGTACTTTTTTCTCAACTTTTTACTTTACAAGTATACATTACAAACCAATATCACACAATATGAAGGGTTTATATGTTATCTTTGTTTTCGCTTCTTTTAGCCTAAGCTTATGTGTTGGAATTGAGGTTATTAACCAAGGAGCTAGTGGGGATGTTGAGGTTCTTAACTATAATGTTCTTGACTATGCTGCCAAAGTTGATGGCGAAACTGATGATTCGGATGTATGTAATTTTTACTATTGTCATATTTTTCTTCATGGGATTATACCGTAACTGTCTACTTTTTTCGGCTGTTACTCAAACTTCAATTTTTTTTCCTTGAATACCCTCAATGTGGATCGGGGTTATATTGCGACAATAATCCGAGGAGGCTGGGGTTAGACAGTGATGTTTCTTCAATTTAAGTTTTGTATTTATGTTTATTTTTAATTTATCATTCAATTTCGGAATGGATTAGGGACAATAATCTGAGGCTGGGTTTAAACAATGATGTTTCTTCAATTTAAGTTTTGTAGAATTGTTTATTTCTAATTTATGATTCAATTTCGGAATGGATTATAGAACTTTTCTGTTGAAGATTGTATATCTATCTCTATTTATCTTTCTTTGTTTTATGTTTTTTGAAACTAATTAATAGTAATATATAGGTGAATTTTATGCTTTTTGAACCTAATTAATAATAATAGGTGAATTTTATGAGGGTGCATTTTGTATCCCTTTAGGTGATTCAGGAATTTTTCTGATGCCATTTGTTATATGTTGTCTTTTGCTATGATGGTTAAAATCCAATTCATGCATATCTTCAAAATCATGTCTTACGCCAAGTGATGCAAAAACTATAATTTTCCTTTTAGTGTGAGACTGAGAAACTTTTTTTCGTCAAGGGATTCAGATTCAATTATCTTTTTAACTTCTTTTGGACAGAAAGTTGCCATCTGTGGCTTTCTATTCTGTTATACGCGTACAGATCCTAAATGCTGAAGCCTGTTTAATTTCATTCCCTTGTCACATTTTGACTTCAACCTTGTTGGATTGTGGAGCAAGTAACATGTAACTTGTCTTTTGATTTTCTTGTATTTCTTGATTTTCTTCAGCCTTGAGTTCTTTAAAAAGATAATGTTACGAGTTTCGGTGTTTCTTTCCCTTATCTGAGCTTCGTGCATTGATATTTTTTCCATGAGCTCCGCATTTTTCAGCCTTTCCCTTTCCAACTCCAATGAAATCTCAGCAACAGCATTGGTATTATTTCCATTCAAAATGTTATTAAAATTCTTCCAATGCCAAACTTTTCTAGAGCAGACACAAATGCACTTTCAAGGCAGAACTACAAATGTCAACAAAAAGAATGCAATACTTGGATTGCTTAAAAACTAATATATCGGTAGCAAAAGAATAAGGTTAAGGTATTTTCCTATTTATATACCTAATGCATTGTTATATACCAGGAAGGGTAAATCATCATCTGTTATGGTATGCCTTCTTTGTATTATATTTTAGTCTAATCCAAATACATCTTGTCCTTAGGTTAGTGTTTCTAATAAAATTTGCCTTTTCAGAAACAAAACAAAAAACGTAATATTGAATATATTCAAAGATTATAAGTACGGATCTACATGGAGACCATATCCATGTTAGACACCCAAAATAAATAAATAAAACTATATGATCATTGCCTTTTCTTTGGATTAACCTTGATTATAAGTATATGATCATTGCATTGCATTTCATGTTAGACACCTCAAAATAAAAAACTATATGATCATTGCATTTCACCTAAAAATAGGGGACCAGAATTGCGAAATCAGATATAAGGGTATCAAAATAGCAGCACCAAAATAGGGTGATTTATCATGTTTTACAAAATGACAAAAAAAAAAAAATCAATTATCAATAGAGGTTGGTCTTTCATATTTCCTACCTGATGATAGCAATGAAAGAAACAAGCATCAATGTTGGAATTGTCTTTAGTTCAAAATTTTCTGTTACATAGACACTACTGCAAATCATAAACCATCTATTGTTGTACATTGTTCCTCCTATTTAAGCAAATTTATTTGTGGACCTATGGTCCCTTCCCTGCTTATGCAGCTCAGTACAGCCACCTGAATTACTATCAGTTGTAATAATAAGGCCGTGTTTGGAATGACATGTAACTTTCAGTAGAAGGAAAGGATTGGTATCCAAATGCAGAAGGATAGTATCTAGGGAAATATGCAGTTGGTGGAGGTGGTGGCCAATACATCACTGGTAGAAAAGTACTTGCTGCTGCTGGCTGCGGTGGCAGCATTTGATATGAACTGTGATTACCAGATACATTAGTACTATAAAGGGTATGAGTTGGATTTGGCATATGGGAATAAGTATTTTGGGAAATTTTAGATTGAATAGAATAAAATGATGGTGTCATTGTATATGTCGGAGCAGAAGAATAGCCAGTTAAACCAAATTGAGTAGTTGATGCAGAACTCATTGGTGTTGGCTGTTGAGGTGCGTTTTTTCTCCCTCTGGATTTAGCAGGAAGGGTTTTATTAGTTGAACTCTGGAGTTCATGAATGCCCTGCTTAAAAAGGATCAAGTAGAAGCTTAATAAAATATGGCTGGTGTGACACAAAAAGAAGTGCTATTTAGGCCGTTTTTGGATAAACAACTTAATTAAACACTTCGAGCATAAATGCTAATATGGGATTTGTGATCTTACATTGTTACATGCAATTGGATGTTGAATGAATAAATCCTCCCCTTCAGCATCTTCATCTGTCCTGCCGGATGAAAAAAGGTTGCCTTTTAGAGTAGTTTCTATAAATTGAAATACAGTTTTGTATGATGGCGACATATCTGTTTATACTTTATGACAATATTCTGATCTACAATAAAAGTTTTCAGTCTTTTTCACATGTTTCCTATGATGACAAGTTGACAATGAAAAATCAGAAGAATGCTCTTCGAAGATTCATGCCAGTTACATAACAGGACAACTATATCTTGCTGTTTCGTTTATGCTACCATAATAGTTTACAATGTGTATGATTTGATAAACCTGTAATATTTCTGAAGCAAATCTAAATTCTGGTATTTGGTTTCTCTTTGAATCCTGCCATAAACAAAAGTGTAATGCCCAACGCCTTGAAGAAAAAACTTCCACTGCGAACATGAACCAACATCGCCATTTGACACATAAGTGGACCAAAAGACTTCAATTTGTTTCTTCCCATCACCTGCCTCACATATCTGTATTATTACTCAAAATCCATAAATCAATCAGTATTAGACTACTCATAAAAGTATTTTTCAATTGCAATATTAATAAGATTCAATACTCAATACCGATTATATTGAAGGAATGAAGTTAGAAATTTGTACTCATTATATCATTCAAAAACTTACTCATTTTGAGGAAGATTTCTTGTCCTTCCACCATATTTAATGCACAAGAATAAGCATGATGGACAATTAGCATCATATGGACGCATCACTCTTTCCTCTTCAAGTATCTGGACAGGACATAGTTGCGGGTTTTGTTGGTTTGGATAAAATATTTTCCTCCGAACGCCAGGGTTCATGTATAAAACATGCTCCTACATAGATAAACAAAAAATAATCATTGCATTTATAGTTGAATAGAACTATTTGAGCCTAAAATTTGCATGTCAAGCCTAAAAACAAGTTATCTGAACTATTTTCTTACACCGGGATTCTTTGGAGACACATATGGTTCTCCTTTCTTCAAAATTCTAAAATGGTTGAATTTCAATTCATACATATCTTCACACCCATGTCTTATGCCAAGTGATGCAAAAACTATAATTTTCCTTATAGTGTGAGACTGAGCGTTTTTTTGTTTCAGGGCTTCAGATTCAATTATCCTTTTAACTTCTTTTGGACAGAAAGCCGCCTTCTGTGACTTTCTATTCTCCGATACGCGTACAGATCCTAAAGAAGGAACCTCGAGTGCTGCTGCATATGCTTCAGCCTCTTTACTTTTATTCCCTTGTTGCGTTTTGACTTCAACCTTCTTTGAATGTGGAGCAAGTAACATGTCACTTGTCTTTTGATATTCTTGTACTTCTTGTCTCATGTTACCTGTTGGATTTGGTTTATTCACATGAACAGAAAAAGTTTCCGTACATGTTACATCTAATTCATCATCAATATGATCAGCAAGGTAACCTTTTTGCGAGCTAACAGTTTCAACTATGTCATTAATTTCCTCTTGTATCTGATTGTTATCCAATTCATCAAAATAATTACCATTGCATGCTGTCACCACTTTTTGTTTCATTGAAATCTGCAACAGAGTCACAGTCGTTAAGTTTTTCAAAATGCAAATTTTGGCTTTCATCCATTCTCATCCAATTTATCAATGGCTTTTCTGAATTAATCTCTTTAGGAACAATGGCTTCAGTATTGTCAGGCTTGTACTCACTTTTGAAAATATTCATATTCTCTATTTCATCATCCACCATTTCATTCTTTTTCCTTTTGAAATTCTTGAAGCTTCTTGCAACAGCATGCTGATTATTTTCCTGATATGACGGTTAAGTTTTTTACTTTTAATGAGAGAAAAAAACAGATGAAAACTACAACAATCAGGGAACATAAATTAAATAGGAATAATGATAATATAGTTGATGAGTGTCCTTCAATCTTGGTCATTAGATATATGTGATTACTACGATTACATGAATCTCAAAGGTTCACTTTCTGCATAAAACTGTGTCATTCTTTCACTCTAGATGTCAGCTTTTATTGAATATAAACAAGTCAACACTTATTTAAGCAAAGTACAAATAAAAAAGATAATGTTACTTGAGTTTCGGTGTTTCTTTCCCTTACCTGAGCTTCGAGCATAGATATTTTTTCCATGAGCTCCGCATTCTTCTTCCTTTCCCTTTCCAACTCGGCTGAAATCTGAGAAACATCGTTGACATTATCTCCATTCACTTCTTGTTCTATATCACAAAATGTAGAGGCATTGACCAAGGTAGCACAGGATTGATGTTCTACCATTGAGGACTAAGCAATTAATTTTATCTGAAAATCTCTGGTTTTGGACTGGAAATTAAGTCAAATGGAAGATACCCTTTAACTCTACACAATGTTAACAACTTCAAATACTTAAATTGCTTAAGAACTAATATAATGGTAGCAAAAGAATAAGGTTAAGGTATTTTACCAAAACATTTATATATTCCTAACACTTAACTGTTCATTTTTTTGGCTTGAGTAAAGAAAAATCTTAATGCAGAGAGGCAAATGAGAGTGATCTCAATGAAAGGCAAAGAAAAGTCTTGGTTTTGGATTTTGATTAATATCATTGTTTCAGTTTTTGTGAATGAAAAATAGAAAGAAAACATGCATTAACATATGCACGTGCGCTTCTCTCTCATATTCATTGTATTCCGGGCCATATACTTTTTCCATTAACTTGAGAATTTAGATAAGTGAAATTTTCAAGAGGTTGCATTTTCATGTGTATGAAATTTTATTACAACCATGAGATTAATGAAGTTTTTCCATGCTTGCTGTCAATGACAACTCACCAACATGTTTTATTAACAGTTGCATTGTCTTGTTATGAAAGCCTGAGTGAGGTTGTTACCTTAATTAACAGCAATATCATAGGAGCATCCGAGGCACAACTCACATATACTATTCTATATTTAACTGTATGTTGTCCCCTTAATTACCTACCATTTCAATTGAAAGGCGCGTCAGTTCGGATCCGAGCTTGTGTTGCAGATGTCCAGTTTGGGTAGGCCTTGGTCTAGTCCGGAACAAATAATATATGAAACTTAGAAAAGCAAAGGTTACGTTTTCAAGTTTAAACAGGCACTTCTGTTGTTTTCGTTAATTACAAAAAAAGATGGCCAATCCTTGCAAAAGTTTCTTATACTTTCTGTTCATGTTAGTAAAATCAACAGGGCACCAAGTCAATGCAGGTCATCCCCAGTTGAAAGAAAACAAACATATTGGTTGCTGAATAATCAAATCGCATAATTAAGGTTTGATTAGTATTTAAAGTTTAGACTGTGTTCAAACACTACTTCAATTGAATTGCCAAAAAGCAACAGAAACAGAATATTATTACCTAAGAAAAGTTATTTTAGTATTCTTGAGAGAAACATATTTGGTGGAATGGAAGAGCTCTGATATCTGCTATAAAAAAAAAAAAATTAGGCTTATTCAATCACCCGGTCCCTTAACTTAATTGATTGTCTCAATTTGATCTCCTAACTATAATTTGTACCAATTTGGTCCCCTATGCTTTGCTTTGTTACTTGTTTTAGTCTTTTTTGCTAGTTTCTCTCAAAAAAAACGTTAACAGAAAGGACTAAAACTAGTAACGGAGCAAAATATAGGGGGACCAAATTAATACAAATTATAGTTAGGGGACCAAATTAAGACAATCAATTAAGTTAAGGAACCGGATGATCGAATAAGCCAAAAATTTAATAAGCATTTTGTCTTGATGAAAGAGTATACAGATATTATCTATAAAAAAGAGAAGGGTGTGCACACGTGCATATATATAATATATGCATTGGGCTGCATAATACACAGTATAAAAGAAACAATCTCACATGGATCAAGAACTTAAATTCTCTTAATATAATCATGATTTAAATATGTTTTTGGTCCCTATAAATATATCAACTTTTCGTTTTAGTCTCTCTAAAATTTTCCTTCGATTTTTAGTCCCTATAAAATTTTCAATCTTCACTTTTGGTCCCTCTTTTAAAGTAAACTCATATGTAGAATTCATATTATTTAATAAAATTTTCTAGAAAAATTCAAATATTATAAGAATCACTCCAAAAAAAATTCAGAATTTTTTAACAAAACATGAATTTAATATGAATTTTTATATTTTTTGCGGTTAAAAATTCATATTTAATTTGTGTTTTGTTTAAAAATTCTAATTTTTTAAAGGAAATTTTTTTACAATATTTTACACATTTCTGCATAATTTCATTAAAAAATACAAAAATTAAATTAAAAATAGGGACCAAAATAGTGATTGAAAATTTTATAGGGACTAAATGTTGAAGGAAAATTTTAGAGGGACTAAAACGAAAAGTTGACATATTTATAAGGACCAAAAACATATTTAACCCTATAATCATTGTCAGGGGAATACAAAGCTCAAACCTTGGATACCATCTTATCAACATTAAACTAACCTCATTAGCATCAGGCATTTCACTTTTTACAACAACTGGAGCTCCCTTATTAATTCTTAGAAAGTATAACCAGTTTAATTACTTTGAATATCTACAAAGTGATAACATGTAAGTCTTAACATGTAAATAAATTATGAAAATATAAAAAGGATTAATATCCTTTGATTAGGTCCCCTCTATGATGTGCAAAAGAAGCAATAATTATTTGAGCAAGATTTTGATGTCATGCATGGAATTTCCTGATGATGTAGAATCATATATAATCTCAGCCATACGTCTTGTTTCCAAATAAGGTGAAACGTACAAAGAAAGGCTCTTGTTAATAGGAAGAGGAGGAAAAGAAAAGGGAAAACTACTATTCTAGCACAAGCACAATAGATTATCAATACATTATGTGGACTATATATTTGAGTTTTTACTTCCTCATACAGGTTAAGGAAATCGAATTCCGCCCGTGATTATTCTTTCCTCTACCATAAATAAGAGCATAACTCTACGACAGCATTTTAACATAAAAATTCAGGCTCAAGACACTTGGAAAATGTGACAGCCTGAAGTTAAATCTATAAAGAAATGCATAACAATACTTCAATCAATCTATTTTTAGTACCACACACACGAAAACAACCTTGCTACGAAAATTGGATTGCAAAGAACTTCAAAGTATTCACCAATCCATGAAGAAGTGTCTTGCGTATTCTGGGAGATAACAGTACTTGCCAACAATGATAAGTCTCTCGATCAATTGGCGTTCACAATGAATCACATGAACATGTGAAATCAACTCCATTCAGTGGATTTAAAATAATGGTCCCTGGTGTGGCATTCCACTTCTCATCATTGCACAGAATTCCTCATAATTTATTCTCCCATCCTGTTTGTTTAAGAATCATTAGCGATAACGTTGATAATCTGTAATGGAGTTTTCTTGATTAATTTAGGAGTAACTTACATTATCTGTATCCACCTCAGAAATGATTTCCTTTATTGTTGCTTCATCACCCATTCCATGCTTTGTCATGGCAGTCTCCAATTCTTCTCTAGTAATATGCCTGTGCATGAATTTACAGAAACAAATGCTCAATCTCAGCCATAAATCTTATAATTTTAACAAGTTAAGCTGCTATTTAACTTTCCAGAATTTATTGAGTAATTCACTCTTTAGGCTCAATCTCAGCCATAAATCTTATAATTTTAACAAGTTAAGCTGCTATTTAACTTTCCAGAATTTATTGAGTAATTCACTCTTTAAATATTCCCAAGTGCCCGAGGTTAGGAATTCATAAAGTGAAGTTTTTAATAAGGTGGATATATAAAGCAAACTAATCCAATTTAGTACAGAAATGTTATTGATATCATATACTCCCCATAGTGAAGGGGTAAGGAAAAAATAAACAAGGCCAGAGTGTGCCAGTATCAATGTGCATGCCATAGATAAGGCCATCGAGCCAAAATGTCCTGTCAAGTTTGTGCAAATGTGATGGTAATGTCCAACAGTGACTTGGAGATTAAAAATAACATGAAAATGAAATTCTGATAGAGTTTATCATCAACCTTCATTGACAAACTCAACTACAATAATGGCAGGTGAACAAACAGCGAAAATCTAAAAAGATGTATGATTCTAAAGAAAAAGTCATTATGTAGTTGTTCAAACACAAAATGGTTTGAATTTTTTTTTTTTTTTTGAAATATGGGTAACAAGATAGATCTTGCAATACTCACCCACTATTGTCCTTATCAAAATACTGGAATGCTTTGTAAAGATGTTCATCCCGCTCAAGTCTGTGCCTATGCATTGTAGCCGATATGAATTCAAGATAGTCAATCGACCCATTTCCATCAACATCAGCCTGAGAAACGTTATACACAGGAACATAGTTTGTGTTAAGTTTAGGATTTGAGTCATGCATTCAACTAGATATGCTTTGGTATAGATTTGTAACTACTTACAGCTTCCATAAGTTGTTTCACTTCAGCCTCAGACAGTCTTGATCCAATTCGAGCCAAGCCTGTCTTCAGTTCTTCATAGGTGATCGTGCCACTGCTATCAGTGTCCATGTTTGCAAACATTGCCTTGAGACCTTTAATCTCTTCTTCTGATAAATTTTCAGCCATAACCTAGAGAAATTTCCACCAAGTTAATGAAGAAAAATATCCAGAAAAGATATGCCAGAATATGAAACTCAATAGAATGTTCAGGGTACTCGTGCATATGATGAAAAGCAAAACACTTTACGACCATCTAAGCTTCCAAAATAACAGCAGTTTCCATAAAGTTTAGGGTTCAATATGCCAGTTTTTCTGTTTTATGTCGACACAGTAGACTAGTCTGAATGTGTTAACCTTCAGTGCATGATTTTACCAAAAAAAACTTTACAAGAAACCAACACAAATGAATTTATTGGCATTTATACAGCTTAATAGTGGCATTTGATCCATGTAGCTAAACCCACCTAGTGAGATGGTGACTTGAGTGGAAAGCAGATGAGGCATATACAAGACAAAACAAACAAAAGCAATTTCATAATACCATTTCTACAGACATATTCTAGAATGAGTAAACAAATGCGCAACAACCAAAAGAGAAATGTGCAATCTTCAACATTAGCAAGGACCGTCAAAAGAGGACACAGAACATAGTTGCTTCTGACTCAAGTTTGTTGTCATACCTTCAATGCAAGTTTCTTGAACTTATTCATTGCCCTGAATTGTTTCATTCTAGATAGAACTGCACTATCAATCGGTTTATCAGAGGCCTCTCCACCTTCTCTCATCCACGGGTGTTCTTGCCAAACAAATCATTAATCATAGTCAGGCCATGTGTGATATTAAGTTAGACAACAAAGTGAAAATGCAAATCAATGATGAGGACTTATTGAGTGAATGACAATCTGATAGTATGTATTACAATACTTGGGATAGCAGAGGCAGATAAAGAATAAAGAATCTTGCAACATTTGAAATAAAAACTCAAAGGAGGGCAATTTACATGCTAAACTGATACTGGAAAAATTAATAGATTAAATAAATAAAAATGGTGCTTTAATTTTACTAAAAGAACTACTACGATTGAAGTTATTTGATGATTGAGCCATAATAGAAACAATAGTCTAGTACCAAGGACTTCTGTAGAAGTGATTCTCTTCTTTGGATCTGGTGTCAGCATCTTCCTGACTAGATCTTTAGCACTGTCTGATATTGATGGCCATGGTTCACTAACAAAGTCGAGTTCACCTTCCAATATAGCATTAAATATTCCCTTTTCAGTTTCTGCAAAGAAAATTAACCCCACCATAAAAGTGTTAATTTTTCAAAGAGAAACTCAAGCAAAAACTATAAATATATCACATTTAAAATTACAAGTTGATCTTACCAGCCCAAAAAGGTGGTACACCACTAAGCAGAATATACAATATGATCCCTGCACTCCAAATGTCTATTTCCTTTCCATAATTACGACGAAGTACCTCAGGAGCAACATAGTAAGCACTGCCTACCATATCACGGTAAACTTTTCCTGAAATAAATTACAGTAAACACTGTGAATTATCGACCATGAAAGCAAAGGCCATACCATGAAGCAACATGTAATTCCTTTGAAACTACCACAATAGTCAAACACAATCAGAATATAAGATAGCGCTATAATGAGAATTGTTTTGACAATACAATAAGCTTCAATTTGACCTACTGGAAATGAAATAGAAACCAACTAATCTGATTTACTATTTGCTCAAAACCAAACAAAATACAACCTTTGTTAGGAGTCATATCATATCTTTTGGATGGACAAATCAGATATCTACATCAAAAATTAATTTTACAACAACAAGTTATAAGTATGGAATTGTTTGTTCCATATCATTGCAAGCAAGTATGGATATAAAAAAAAAACTAGCAACTTGTTATCCGCAGAGTGTGGTAACATTTGAAGCTGTGAAACCTATATCCACTCGTGTTAAACATCAAGTTAGACTTAAGGATAGAATTCTGAAAACTTGGCCAAGCCTAACAATGTGGCAATGAGTTATAACTCAAACTTAATGTCACCATCCTAAGGGTTCAGGTTCACCATCAGATAGCAATCAAACAAGCAAAATATAATAAGCAAAATTAGAAAGTTTTGAGAGCAATCAAATATCACATAATTCAAAGATTAAAAATTAGCAGGGATAGTAAACAAGAATGTAAAAGCTGCAGCACCTTCTTCAATAAAGACGGAAAGTCCAAAATCAGTAGCTTTGAGTGCTGCCCCATCATCCTTACTAGAAAGCAAGAAATTCTCAGGCTTCAAATCGCGATGCAAAACACCCATAAAATGACAAATGTGCACAACTTTAACAACATCCCTACAAATAGAAGCAGCAGCTCTCTCTGAATAATGACCTTGAGCAATAATCCTATCAAACAACTCACCACCAGCACAAAGTTCCATCACAAGATGCACAGAGAATCTATCCTCAAAAGCACCTTTAAACTCAACAATATTCGGTTGACCTGATAAATGTTGCAGAATCTGAATCTCTCTTTTAATATCTTCTCTATCAGCTTTTGACACAAGCTTTCTCTTTAATATAGATTTACACGCGTAATTTAAACCGGTGGAATTCTCAGTACAAAAATAAGTAATCCCAAATTGGCCTCGACCTAATTCTTTACCTAAAGTGTAAAACTTCTTTATATCTTCATAGGGTTTACCTAAGATGGTTGTGTCAACCTTCTGCTGCACTGGTTTCTGGGTAGTGATGGCAGAGGGTTTTGGATTTGATGATGGTGTTGAAGACTGTTGAACCTGAGGTGGAACATTGATGTAACGAAAATTACTATCTACACCGGCGGGACGGGAGGGGGGTGCAGTGGGACGGGCAGGTGATGATCTCTGACGGGCAGTAAACTCATCTTTGGCATGTTTCTTCTCCTTGCTGCCGTGACAACCCATTATTGTGATTTGGATTGAAAGATGATTGAAATTAGAACGCGGCTAAGAAAAGACAGAGAAGCTGAAAAAAAAAAGAGGGTGATGGAAATTAAATTATTTTCTTTGTTTGGTTTGGTTGATTACAGATCATTGTGTTTATTGATATTATTAATGTGTAATAATATATAAATCTTTAAATCACATAATTGGTATTTATTTTTTAAAAGAGAAAAATAATGAATTCATTTATGGAAGTTTTTTCACAAAGAATCCGATTTTTTTTTTTGTTTACCATGTAATCATTATTGGATTCCTTAAAATAAAATGTAATCATTATTGGAGATACGTTCTACATATAAAGTAGAATATCTCTAAAATATATATATATAAAAAGTAGAATATCTTCTTCACCTATTTCTACATACAAGATATTAAATTCAGAAAACACTTGGGTGCTTTTGTCTTTGGTGTTTTTGGATGCATTTAATTTATCTTAGATGAGAGAGAAGGTTTGATCAATGATTAAGATAAATTATTAGATGAATGAGAATAAATAGTTTAGAAAGATATAGGAACAAAGCACCAATGACACGAAAGACAAAGACATCCAAGTGCTATCCATTAAATCGGTGGTCACTTACTCAAATTCCTTATTAGTTGAATTGATATATAGTTGACTAAAAGAAGATTATTTACGAGGTGTGTTTGATCTGTTCAAAATTATGGGAATAAATTCGATTGTATTGGTTTTGTTGTAAAAATAATACATAAACTAGAGGTAAGAGACATGATAAAAACTAAAAAAATTGTCCCTAAATCACTCATTAAACCACAATAACTTTTTGTTTTGGATACAAGTTGTCTAAAATACTAAAATAGTTTTTTTTTTGTCTACTAAACATTATACAAGACAATTCATTTAACATATCTAACGCATTCAATGTTTTACTTAAGTAAACTAGTTTTTTCTTTAAATAGATAAAATGACAATAGTTATATTCGAAATTTACACACATAGACATAAAGCTGATGAGATAGGATTTGAACTCCAAGAGCTTGTAAATTGATCTAGAGCTTGTAACCAATATATCTATCAGTTTTGATATTTTCACTAGTTTTTCTTTTTAAGGAATATTTTTGCTAATTGATTTAGAGCTTGTAAATAAAAGTAATTTATAAATATCTTAAAAAAAGTTAAAAATATGTCCTTTAAAAGAAAAAAAGTTATAAATATGGGTAAGAAGTGTAGTAATATTTTGATGTAGTTTCATGGCACATGGTTCAAACTTCAAATCTTACTTTGAAATATAATAAAAAATAATTTAGGTATCTACTATATAAGAGAAGGTATGCTTCCTCAAAAAAAAAAAAAAAGTATGCTTGAATTTAATTTATCCTAGTTTAATCTGAACTCAATAATTTCATTGGTATATATCTTCACTCAAGCAATTCATATTGTTACAATAGATGTAAGAATTATTTGGGAGAAGACTCAAATCAGTCTATCATAATTTTCTTGCATATTAGTAGTCTCCAAGGTTTTACAATTTTAGAGTTTATCTCAACTCATTTTGTCTAGGTAAACTAGATTAATTAAAATTAAAATTAAATAAAATTTATTATTTACATGACATATATAAACTAATATAAAATTGTAAATAGTCCAATAATATAAAATATGACTAAATTATAAAGGTTTTCAACCACAACTGACAACAAACCCAACCACCGCAACCCTAACCGGTGTCACAATCACCGGCATCGGAATCGAAATAGTTTTCCTTCCACCACCGTAATCCTAACTGGTATGTGCTCATCTTTTCATGGTTTGATAACTCAAAGAAGAAAGAAAAGAAACGTTTCATTTCAGGAAGTCAGGCAACGTGTTACATAAAGGAAACTATTCCTTCTTTGGGATTGAAGAAAAGGAATTAAGCTTTGAGATAAAATGGGTAAAAAAATGGCCCAATTTTTCTTAAATTTTTTTAGACGTAAACTTGGTCGAGTTTACACGAGTTTATTGAGTTTGATCGAGTTAACTCGAGTCAAACTCGTCAAACATTCTGATTTTACCATAAATCAAGTTTACCTCCAAGTTAATACGATTTTGGTACGTAAAAACGTAAACTCAGTAAACTCGACGAGTTAGCACTCGATTTGTGGAACATTGGTTAAAAAAAAATTCAAATTAGTGCCTGAAATTTTCATATTGAAACAAATTAGTTTTTCTAAAATGATAAGTTTCAGACTAAATTTATCAAAGACTAGTTTAAGTTTATTTTTTTGTTAGGGATTAAATTAATCTGCGAGAAAATTATGAGGGATTGAATTGGGTCTTCACTTAAGAATTAATAAAACTTTCACTTCATCACGTCTTTCCCCAAAAGATGTCCACTTAATGAAGAAAAATAAAAGAGAATAACATAAATTTAGATCAAATATCATAAATTGTGTCAATGGTTGTTTATGGTTGGTGTTAATAGCACTGGGAAGCACCGGTGGTCAGTAAACTCTGCATGTAGGTTGGGCCTATGGGGTGCGGGACTTGTTTTGTGTGAACAATTTCGATTTCATAAAATTTGTCTTCATACCCCCATTTACACCCATACCCCAACGACTTGAACTTTCAAATACCCTCTATTTTAATAAATCATCAAATATCCCATACCCTCTCCTGGACTAAAATACCATGAAAAACAATAGGTAAATAAAATTACTTGATGTTTTACGATTTGACAGATCCGGTTTTAAAACATTCGTTTCACAAATCAAATGAGAAGTTTAAAATTTTGAAATATCTGATTTGAATATTCAAACAAATCTTTCAAATTGTATTATATCTTGTACTGATTCATAGTCATTTCATCAAAAGAGAGGTAAAATTAATAGTCTCTCGATGTCATGTTTTGACAAATGTAGTTAAAATAGTATAGGATAGGAGAATGACTCTTAGAGGAGATGAAAATCTTCTATGGAAACCTAAAAAAAAGCGTGGAAAGTACCAACAAAAGGGCCTCAAAAAGCAATGTTTTCAAAACCGAATCGGACCGGCCGGTTCAATTGGTTGGACAGTGAACCGGACCAAGTACCGGTCTGGACACCCATGCAAAACTGTTGTTCTTAAGAACCGATAGAAAACTGAAAGAACCGGTGATAATCGGGAAAAGCCGCCGAACCGGTCACGGTTTGATAAAACCGAACGGTCTCAAGTTTTTTTTTTTCAAACAAAAAATCTCAATATTCAATTCAAGGTTGTTCGAATCTGTTCAAATCAACAGTTAAAACAAAAAAAAAATGTTCAAATCAACAAATGAGAGGATGTGAAGCAAATGAGATGAAGAAGAGATAGATTGGACTGATGAGTAGAGGAAGAAAAAAAAAAAGGATGCAGAACGTGAACTGAGATGATGGAGAGAGAAAGTCTAGAATAGGAAAACATAGAAACGACGCTGGTAAATTTAGGTTTAGGTTTCTCTATCAACAATAACAAGTATTGATTGGACTTATTTTTAGCGTGGGCTTCATCTTGCTAGTCCACTGCTGGGCTTAGTGAAAAAATTAGTTTGTGATCTTGTTAAAATTTACAATGTTAATTATAAATTTTATAATTTACTTTATTTATTTATTATACGGTTCAATAACGGTTGAACCGGTTAAACCATGAACTGGGGCTATCATCGGTTTGATCTCCGGTCCGGTTTTAAAAACATTGTCAAAAAGCATAGTCAAATCATTTTCTTCAACACTCCTCGGCCAAATAGTACCTTTGTAAATGAAACTCGGTACTTAATTTGTTTTATATTTAAGCTTATTTTAGAAATCCATATATTGACTTGATAGGAGAGAACTTTTGAAAAAATAGCAATAGTAATAGTAAAAACTATTTACAATTCCTTTTTCCGAGAGGGAGTTTTACTATTTACAATCATATATAACTAGAGCACTTGGATAAGCTTGTAAAACACATCTTTGAGTTTAATCAGAAATCATGTGTTTGAATCGAGCTCTAGAAACTAAGTGGTGTTAAACCTCATGAGAGAGAGTCTTGTCATTTATTGCGGTCTTATTCGGCTTAAGGAATAGTTTCTATAGTTGCGTGCAGAGATGCTCGATTCACGTTCGAAAAGAATCATATATATAAACATTACAAAGATATATATATATTTTAGATTTTACCAACATCAACTATTAGTGTAATCTTTTTACAAATTCATCTAATCGTATCTTGACCCTTCATTTAAACAATTGCCATGGTTTTAGAATTAATGGTTATGATTAAATGATAATAATTGCTATTGTGAGGATTACGTTTACTCGCGTCTTACGATATGCAACAGTGTTGTTTTTTCATCTCTTTGAACATGTGTGTTCCTAGTTAACTAAGGTAACGATGGTTAATGAAAATGGAACCCTTGTGTAACGCCCCGGATTTTGGTCGAAGGTATTATGCTTAAATCATTCTCAATTTTAGAAAACCACTATTTTTTTTTTAATCAATCGGTAATAAATTCTTAATAAAAACCTATACAAAAATTTTCAACATAAATTTCCTTCAAAATTACAATTCAGATAAAAAAACCCAATTTGTTCGCCGTACACACTTCAAGTAAAAACTTCAAAGCATAGACCATCTCTTCTTTGGTGCCTAAAATGTTAGTGTAAGGGTCAATTTCCTTATCCAAATTGGTTCATACTCAAAGCACCAGAAACAATGTCATAAAATAGATAATATCAAAACTTATCAATCAAAAAGAATTAAGAAAATTACATTCAAGTCACATGCTTCAAAGTAAGGTTCACACACATCTTGTTTGCATAAAATAGTTTTAAGTCAATCATCAATCACATGTACACAACAGACTCAATGCAATTATGCATAAGATGCATGCTCTTATAACTACATGATCCGGATATAACCCGCCACACAGGCACCACACAGAAATATAATTGCAATTCCCGCCACTAAGGCATCCACACAGAATATAATTGCAATTCCCGCCACTAAGGCACCACACAGAATATAATTGCAATTCCCGCCACTAAGGCACCACACAGATGCATATGCCATGCATGATCATGAAAATGCAGACTAAAATCCGTCACCAAGGCACCACACAGAATATAATCACAACCCGCCACTAATGCAATTACAGTTAAGTATTAATGCATCATCAAGCACACAAACCAAAAGTCAATCATTTCACAAACTCACATTTTCATCTTTCTCTTCTTTAATTCATCAAAAAAATGTAACATTTCTTTTCCAACATCACAAAAACATATAAAGCGCATTAATATAAAATATACTAATTCACACCACATTATCATACACAACTTTCATATAAAACATAATTAAGAATAATCACTCATAATTAATAATACTCACTTTTAGAAAGGATTAATTTTACCATGAAAATACGTTTTAATTATTTTTCTTTTTAAAAGACAAGAATTGCTACTTCTACTTAATAACACAGTCTAGCACTTAGTATGGACGTATGAGGAAAAAAACCTTACCTCAAGAGCGTTCTACCTTTCTTAACATGGATTCAAGTCCCAAATTTGCAGCGTCACGAATTCTATCACTCTAGACCTTAATTGGACGATCAAACAATTGAAGATGAAAAGCGTGCATCACGAACCTACTGCCAAAAATCAACAGGATCCGACAAAGGACAAGGTGCAGTTGCAATTCTATGACGATATGTTTAGGAAAAGCGAAAATGGCATAGAATTAGATTTCCATAATTTGAGAAGGGAATAAAATAACAAATCAAGACTACAAGTACTTACACGAAAATAACAAGAAGAGGATGAAAAGAATTGATTGATCTTTGAACCAAGAATTGATGGAACAATGTGTTTAAAGGTTTAGAGAAGTAAACAGAATAATAGTGTAGGAGGGAAAGATCAGCGAGAGTATTGAGAGGATGGAGATTATCAGGGAGTGATTCTTTCTTCAAGGAACAAGGAAGTTAAGATTTTTTTTTTAATGGGATTATATGGCATCACATGTAATTGAAGTAATGAAAATAGAATGTGTGAGCATTTCCTGAAATTATGATAAGAGCACTCGATGGCTTTGCTGACTTTTAATTGCCCTAAAATCAGCACAAAAAAAGGGATAATATATGCACATATACACGTGAAAACTAGGTTTAACTAGGTCTATTTTAATGTACCAGCATAACTATAGTGAGTATTTGATATGTGGGAGGTGGATCCCTTATATTTAGGAAGGCATGCTAATAGGCTAACAACTTAGGAACATGACTAATGAGGGAGACGTGTCTTTGACTCAACAAACAAAAGGGAAGCATATGGTCAAATTAGTTGAATGAATTGAGTAAAGATAGGAAACAATTTAGCACAACAATAACCCACGTGATAATAGAATGAGATCAAGTCCAAACATATAGAGCATTGCTACTAGTGCATATAGATAATTTGGTAACCACAATCTCTAATAGCTACTGAAGTCACGACAAGTAGACAATTTAAATAGATACACTACTAATAATTGTTTAAAATAAATTAGACTAAGGTTTCTATTTAATTAATCAAAGGCTCATAGGTTGTATTGTACAAGTAAAATAAATAAGCTTTAGATTATAAGGCTTTTTCTTAAGTTCTTTACACATATAATAAGTTGTAGAATAAATTATAAATCAAGAAGAATATTACAACTGACATATATATAATATATAAAAATATCGGGATGTTACATCTTGGTACAATGAAAAAGAGGTAACGTCGGAGGAACGATGATTTTAAACGCAGAAGGTTGAGAGAAAGATGAAAGAGGAGAGAAAGCAACGTGAAGAGAAAGAAAAAAGGTGATAGAACAAGGGAGCCCTTAGTATGGTTCTTAATATTTAAGGTCCACCCATGGGTTTGAAAAAGGTGAAAGAAAAAGATGAGAAAATTAAAAGAGAGAAACAAAAATGAGTGTGGCCTGTTTTAGAGGAAAAGTATTTTCGGTGAAAATTAGACTTACTGATTATCCACATAACCCTATACCAACGGCAAAAAATTTGGTACATGTATGCTACCTATACCAACGGTTTTGTTGATAGTTACTACTAGTGTCCGTTGGTATAAGACAAACTTCTTGTAGTTGTATATTCAAACGTTTCCATAATTGATGGGTCAAGATCCTCTCCATTTATAATCTTTTCCATTTGTTGCAATTTGGAGAGAGATAGACACATAGAAAATAATGATGGTGGGATCCACTTAGTGATAGGACCCACCACTTATTTTTTTGTGTCTATCTCTTTCCAAATTGCAACAAATGGAAAAAGTTATAGGGTTATGTGGATAATCAGTAAGTCTAATTTTCACAGAGTTAAGTCTACATGGAAAATTAGACTTTCCCATGTATCCAATGATGCAGAGTTAAAGTGCGTTTTCACATTAGCCTTTAATGTACTCAATAATTCCAATGTGGTTCTAGCTAGCATAGGCAAGGTTTCTCTAACTTGTTAAATATTCATTCAACATCATCCTTAATACCAAAAATATTCGTAGTATCCCCATCAGGTGGCATTTAATTTGGGAAAGGAGACTTTTTCTCACCATGGGAAAGTCTTTTCTAATCATTGGATCATATAAAGAACACACTATTACAATAGTCTCTCAACACTAGATTTTTATCTTACTATCTTCCCCAACCACTTTCTCTCACATGCCTCTCTCACCCACTATTCATCTTCCATATCTTTACACATTTCAGTGAATTTTTCTTCTCGGCACCCATGACTCTTCTCTTGTTCTTTTTTCTTCTTCTTCTTTTATTTGTCAACTAAATTAATGAATTTATTTTGCTCAATTTTGCTAGTTATGATTATAAAGTTACACATATAAATCAAAGGATAACCATTAGTTTACAATCTTTTCTCATATGATTAAAACAAAATCTCACTATAAACATAAGATACTACAATCAAATGATTTAACATAACAATTACCCAATAAAATGCTTATCAAAATAAATCCTAACTCCCCAAATTTTGGTTTTTTGGTCTGACCCCAATTTATTTCTTTCAGAACCAAAATCAAATTAATTATCCTATACAATTTTGTTTCTCTTATCTTCTTGTTTGTTGTATTGGCCGATGCAAATTTCAGAAGATAAAATGAAGCTTGTTGTGGTGATTTTTCAGATCTGAATCTGTTGTTGTGATGTTCCAAATCTGAGTTTCAGATATGAACTTTTATGAAGATGAATTATTTGTTTGAAGAACCCATAAATGAAGATGAATAATTGGGTTATAGTCTTCTTGGTGAATGAATGAATGAAGATTAGATTCCATAGGTGACGATAATAAACTTAATTGTTAAGGTTAGAGATGATGTGAAGAAATTATAGTGTGGATAGACTATAATAATAATGGTGGTACTACTCAATCTAATGGTAAAAAAAAGACTTTCCCATGGTAGGAAAGAAGTCTCCTTTCCCAAATTAAATACCACCTCCTCATCAACATACATTGTTGGTATGATTTTTCTTTTCACAAAGTGTGTCTATTTAAATTGTAAATAACATAAATTATAGTCATCCTTGTAACTTAACATGGAAATAAATCATATTCTAAGCAATAACATCAAAATACAACTTCATATTAATATTAATCCAATGATTAGAAATTCACCTCTTAAGGGATGTTCGGGGTTCGAACTTCAACTCCTACATATATTATTATGCAATGTCTATACTAACTTAGCTAGGCTGACGCGGACTATCAACCTTCTAACTACTTTTTTTTACGGAACCTTCTAACTACTTATTAAGAACCAATTTTTTTTTTTTTTTTTTTGACAAATTAAGAGCCAGATATATCATGACCAGTATTAATCTCATGACATGGTCTTCATATTGTCAAGTATATCATGACCATTAACCTCCATTTTTAACATCAACAGTTTCAATATGTCAACATCAGCAATTTCAACATTAATATTATAGATGTTTCTCAAGGACTTAAAGCCACGATCTACCCTGATAATGTTGAAATTCTTACATATCTCGCCTCCATTTACTATGATCTTGTTCGGTGTTTTTATCAGTTTGTGCAAAGCAGGAAACAACTATCTTGTTTTCAAAATGAGAAGGAACCATCCAAAGGAATCAACTTGAATGAAATTCTCTCAAATGGGATTGAATATATTGAAATTCTCCCAAAAGGGATTGAATAAATTGAAATTATAGCGAAAGGGATCAAATATAATCAAAATTCTCTTGGGCCCCGCAAATGGGTGGTGGGATTGGTCCCCTCGGATTAGTCGATTTTTGGATCGGAAACCGAGTTTTTAAAAAAAAAAATCAAAATTCTCCCCAAAGGGATTGGATATATGTGAAACTCTCCCGAAAGGGATTAAGTATATGTGAAAGGCATAGCAAATACAAATGCAAATACAAATCGAGGATTCTCATACAAGTTCAAAATGAGTTAATGAAGTCGGATTAGGAAAATCTCATAAAAAAGACTCAAATTTGTTGAAGTTGTGGTGGCTCAAGTACAAAAATTCGTAAGAAAGATGGATTCATATATTTATTGTGATAACTTTCTTTACACTTCAAGTCTAATCATCTCAAAGGCGAGACACTTTGATAACTTTCTTTACACTTCAAGTCTAATAATTTGTCTTTCAATAAAGCTCAAATCAAGCTGAGCTAAGACTTTATAATGCTACTCGCACTACAGACCAAAATCACATCAGTACAACAATGAAAATGTCGAATCAAATCCAGAATCAGATAATGATATTATGAATAAAATTTCAGAATGGTGCATAAGTATCTCCAAGATGAAGAACCAAGCATTATTAGTAATAGAATTCATTTCGTGAGTGTTTCATTATGCTATAGTGTGTATTTATACAATGATATCGTCTTGGGCCTCAAGTATCTCTAACTTGGGCATCAAGTATCTTGGGCATCAAGTATATCTAACTTGTGCCTCAATTATCTATTACTAATATACAATATATTAACAATTTATACAATGAATATTTTATATTCTAATACGCCCCCGTAGTCGAAACAGGAGGTTGACGGATGTTGAGACTATCTCTGAAATCATCAAATAATTGCAGCGGAAGACCCTTGGTAAAAATGTCAGCTATTTGAAGCGAGATGAGACATGTAGAACACGTACTTGACCTTTAGCAACCTTTTCACGCACAAAATGGATATCCATTTCAATATGTTTTGTGCGTTGATGTTGGATAGGATTACCTGACAAGTAAACAACACTAACATTGTCACAGTAGACAAGAGTGACTTTGATGATCGGACACTAGAGTTCGAATAATAAGTTTCGAAGCCAACAAGATTCAGCAACAACATTAGCAACACCAAGATACTCTGCTTCAGCACTAGAGCGGGATAAAGTTGATTGTCGTTTTGCAGACCAAGAGATCAAATTATTCCCAAGGTAGACACAATATCCAGATGTAGATCTTCGCGTATTTGGGCACCCTCCCCAATCAACATCTGTATAAGTGATGAGGGTATAAATTGGTGAAGGAGAGAGGTGTAGTCCATGGTGAATGGTACCCTTAATGTACCTAATAATTCGCTTCAAGGCAGTCATATGTTGTGTGTGAGGATCATGCATAAATAGACACACTTGTTGGACGACATATGCGATATCAGGTCGTGTGAAAGTTAAATATTGCAATGCACCTGTAAGACTTCGATATTCAGATGGATTTTGATAGGGGTTACCTGAGAGGCCACTGAGTTTTGCTTTATATAGCGTCTACGGGGGTAGAGACTGGTTTGCAAGATGACATGGAAGCTCTCTCAATTATCTCTTCGGCATATTTATGTTGAGAGAGAAAGAGACCACTTGAATGTCTAGTAACGGAGATACCCAAAAAATAACTAATAGGGCCTAAATCTTTCATAGCAAATTCACAACTAAGGTGAGACATGATGTACTCACGAAGAGTATCAGATGATATTGTTAATAGTACGAATTTTTCTTTCGGCTTTTCCATTTTGAGGTGAGGTGTGAGGACAAGAAAACCAGAAGCTCATTCCATTTTGTTTACAGAAATTATAGAAAGAAGTATTGTCATATTCTTTTCCGTTATCACATTGAAAACATTTTATATCTCTTTCAAATTGTGTTTTAATGTGATTGCGAAAATGAAGAAAAATGGAATAAACTTGGAATTTGTGTGCAATAGGAAAAGTCCATAAAAAATTTGTGAAATCATCTAGAAATAAAATATAGTAACGATGACCACCAGAACTAAGAGTTGGTGATGTCCAAAGATCACTATGTACAATATCAAACGGTAATAAAGTGTGAGACAAAGATTCATAAAATGACATTTTTATTTGTTTTCCAAATTGACAAGACTGACAAACTGAATTGTGCTGAGACTTCTTACAAAAAATAAAATTATTTCTATAAAGAGAATTTAAAATAGATGCTTCTGGATGTCCTAAACGATTATGCCATAAATTATTGGATAAAGCAATGAAAGAAGAGGGTGTTGAGAGTTGAGTCGGTGGTCTGGTAGTAAGGGGATATAGGTCACCCGAGCTATCACATCTCATTAGGGGCATTCCTATCTGAAAATCCTTCACAAAAAAACCAAATGGATCAAATTCAACAGAAACATCATTGTCAATGGTAAATTTTCGCACAGAAATAAGGTTTTTGATTAACTTAGGTGCATGTAGGACATGATTCAAAGTTAAGGGAGTTTGGGAGTTAGGTAATAATGCATTGCCATGACCAATAACTTGAATATTATGACCACTACCAACAATAACATGATTACTTATATTGGAATAAGACGTAAGATTACCTCAGTTTGCCGTCATATGAGATGTGGCTCCTGTGTCCATGTACCACTGCTCGTTAGGAGGAGCCATATATAAAGTCTGCATTGCAGCTTGAATGTCTGTTGGTGTGTATGACGGTTGTGTTGAAGCCATGTGTGCCTGTTGTGGTCTCTGTCTAAGAATGCCTGGTTGGCGGTTTGGAGCGACTGATTGCTGCCAATTTCCAATGGTATGATAAGGGCAAGGAGGAGTGGCCCATGGCTGCCACTGTGAAACCCAAGGAGGATATGCCCACGACTGATTCCATGTCCTGTTTTGATGATAATGTGATCGTCCGCCTCGACCACGACCGCGAGTTCGTCCACCACGATAGTTGCTTGAGCTACTGCGTCCGCCGCGACTGCTAGTGGTGATTTGTTGGTTTCGGCTGGCTCGAGCAAGAGGAGAGTTGAGAGAATTTTTCTCCTGAGAAGAAATAAACGCAGAATTATCAATGTTGTTCTGCGTGCGTTTGGCCATGGCCGTTTCTTCCAAGACAACCATAGATCGAGCCTTGTAGAAAGGAGGCAGAATTTCAGAATGACGAATTTGAGAGCCAACTGTAGCATAAGCATCAGAGAGGCCATAAATGAGTTGAAGAACCATACGTTCGTTGGAAACAGGTGCACCAACATTAGACAATTGATCAGAAAGAGACTTAATGTGTTGGCAGTATGATGAGGCATCTGAGAATTGCTCCATGGTGACACGAGAATTCTTGCTCTAGATAGAGTGCACGAGAATTTTTGTTGTCAAAGAAGATGTTGAAGAGACGGTCCCATGCTGTTTGTGCGGTAGAGTCACGCTCAATAATGGTATGGAGAAGGTCAATGGATATGGTACCATAAATCCACTGCAGAACTATGGCATCAAGGCGTTTCCATAGGGCTGGGTCAGTTTCTTTGAGAGAGACAGAGGAAGAGGTAGGTTCGGTGGTGGGTGTAGGGATGATGTGGTCAAGAACCTCGTAAGCTTGAGCGTGGATTTTAAATAACTCAGACCATGTATTGTATTGACTCTTTTCAATATCTAGAGTAATTTTGATGAAATTTGTGATATTGTTGACGGTTAAGGTAGGATGAATGGAGTGATTGGTGGTGGTGATGGTGGTTTCGGGTGGTGTAACTTCAGACATGATGATTCAAAATTGTTTGGAGAGAGAAACAATAAGGGGATAATATATAAATAACAAGGGGAATTATGTTTCAATATTGTTTCAAAACAAGAAGGCAAGGGGATAATATATAAATAACAAGCCACAAGTGGACAAAGCAAGGCAAGGGAAGGAAGAAATCACAAGTTTAAGAAAAAGAATTGCAACCGCAAATCGTAAACAAAGAAAGAAATAGAAGGGTTATGAGAAAAGAGGTTTGATTGAGAAATTAGGATTATAGATCCGGAACAATTTTAACGTATGAAGCTTAGAATAGCAATTTCACCCGACACTAGTTTTGTTCTTTTAGTTAATTACAAAAAGATGGCCAATCCTTTCAAAACTTAATCATATTTTCTTTCATGTCATTAAAATCAACAAGGCACCAAGTTAATGTAGTTCATCATCAGTTCAAAGAAAACAGACGTATTGGTTGCTGAGTAATCACATCACAGTACAATTAAAGATTGATAGTATTCAATAAGTATATAAATTTTAATATATTCAAATATTATTAGTAGTGATCCAAATGGAGACCATAATATATCCATGTTAGATTCCTCCTATGATTATTCTTTCCTCTACCATAAATGAAAGTAAAAAAAACTCTGATATCATAAGTCAGCTTTTTAACATCAAAATTCAGGTACAAAGAAATGCATACCGATACTTCAATCAATATATTTTTAGTAGAATTAAAATAGCGGTCCCTGATGTGGCATTCCACTTCTCATCATTGCACAGAATTCATCATAGTTTATTTTCCCATCCTGTTAGTTTAAGAATCATCAGCGATAAAATTTATAACCTGTAATAGATTTTCCTGATTAATATAGGAGAGTAACTTACATTATCTGTATACACCTCAGTAACTATTTCCTTTATTTTTGCTTCGTCACTTATTCCATGCTTTGTCAAGGCAGTCTCCAATTCCTCTCTAGTAATATGCCTGTCCGTTAAATCAGAGAAGCAAATGGTCTTCCTCAGTCATAATTTAATAATTTTAACAAGTTAAGCCACTGTTTAACTCTGTAAATCATATGAGTGTCCCCCTGAGGTTAGACATTTATAAACTAAACTCTTTTATTATGGTGTATATGTAAAGTAAACTAATCCAGTTTAGTACATAAATGTTATTCATATCATATACTCTCCTTAGAGAAGGGAAAAGAAAATAAAAGAAAACAAAGAGGTTTTGTTATGGATTTGTCAAGATACAAATGGTTTGGATTTTTTTCCGACTATATAGTACCACTGATATCATATGTAGTACTATCTAGTAGTTCAAACACAAATGGTTTGGATCTTTTTCCGACAATACAGTACCAATCATGCAATACTCACCCACTACTGTCTTTATCAAAATACTGAAATGCCTTGTGAATATTTTCATCTCGCTCAAGCCTGTACCTATGCATTGTAGCCGATATGAATTCAAGATAGTCAATCGACCCTTTTCCATCAACGTCAGCCTGAGAAACATTATACATGATAACACAATTCCTGTTAAGTTTATGATAAGAGTCATGCATTCAACTAGTCATGCTTTTGTTATGGATTTATAACTACTTACGGCTTTCATAAGTCCAATTTGAGCCAATCCTGTCTTCAATTCTTCATAGGTGATGGTGCCACTACTATCAGTATCCATATTTTCAAACGTTTCCTTGAGACCTTTAACCTCTTCCGCTAGATTTTCAGCCATAACCTAGAGAAATTTCCACTAAGTTGGTAATGGAGAAAAATATCCAAAAAAGATAAGCCGGTATATGTAACTCATAAAATGTTCAGAGTATTCATGCACGTGATGGAAACCAAAACACTCTACTACCATCTAAGCATTCAATGTGTTACCATGTTTTATGCCATACCTTCAACCCAAGTTTCGTGAACGTATTTATTGCCCTGAACTGTTTCATTCTAGATAGAACTGAAATATCAATCGGTTTATCAGAGGCCTCCCCACCGTCTCTCATCCACGTGTGTTCTTGCCAAACAAATTATTAACCATAGTCAGGCCATGTGTAATAGAAAAGTTATTCGAGGATTGAGCCAAATTAGAAACAGTAATCTAGTACCAAGGACTTGTTTAGAAGTAATTCTCTTTTTTGGATCTGGTGTTAGCATCTTCTTGACTAGATCTTTAGCACTGTCTGATATTGATGGCCATGGCTCACTCAATAAGTCAAGTTCACCCTCCAATACGGCATTCAATAGTCCCTTATCAGTTCCTGCAAAGAAAAGTAACCCTATCATAAAAGTGTTAATTTTTCAATCAGAAACATAACTAGAAACTAAAATCATATACCACATTTTGAAATTACAAGTTGATCTCACCAGGTGAAAAAGGCGGTCCACCACTAAGTAGAATATACAATATGATGCCTGCACTCCAAATGTCTATTTCTTTTCCATAACTGCGAAGCAGTACCTCAGGAGCAACGTAGCAACCACTGCCTACCATATCATTATAAATCTTTCCTGAAAAATTTATAGAAAACACTGTGTATGAATGATCAACCTTGAAAGCATCCTCAATATATAAAATAAGAAAGTTTTGAGAACAATCAATTACCACATAATTGAATATTATTAGGAATAGTAAAAAAGATTAGTCGAAAACAAAACTAAATATATACTGATAAAATTGCACATATACAAATACAAGCAATGCAACCAAAACTGCACCTTCTTCAATGAAGACAGAGAATCTAAAATCAACAGCCTTGAGTGTTAGAGCTTTATCCTTAGTAGAGAACAAGAAATTCTCCGGATTTAAGTCGCGGTGCATAACACCCATGCAATGACAAGTGTGCACAACATTAACAATACACCTGCATAAGGATGCAACAACTCTCTCTGAATAACCGTGAGGATGAGCATTGATTGTATCAAATAGTTCCCCGTAAGCACAATGTTCTAGCACAAGGTGAATAGATAAGCTATCCTCATAAGCACCTTTGAATTTCACAATATTTGGTTGACCAGAAAAATGCTGCAGAATCTGAATCTCTCTTTTAATATCTTCTTTATCCGCTTTCGACACAAGCTTCCTCTTTAATATAGACCTACATGCATAATTTTGGCCAGTGGAATTCTCAGTGCAGAAATAAGTAATCCCAAATTTCCCTCTACTCAATTCTTTACCAAAAGTGTACAACTTCTTTATATCTTCGTAGGGTTTTTCTAATATGGTTTTTTGAGTTTTCTGGACAGTTTTCACATTTTGGGCTGTGGGAGAGGGTTTTGGATTTGGTGGTGCTGTCACTGGTGAAGCAAGTGAGTCCAGTTTTGGAGGTGTTGTAGTGATCTGAATCTGATTGGAATATGCTGAAACAGTAACGTACCGATAAGTAGTATCATCATCGGCAGTGATGGCGGCATATCCACGATGGGGAGCAAACTTGTCCACCTCTGGCTTGCTAGTGTAACAACCCATGTTTGTGATTATTATTACAAGATGGTAAAAAAAAAAAACAGGAATTGATATGAAGAACTATATATGGTGTGAATATTGAATTTGAGAGAATGCTGTTTGTGAAAACTGAAATGAGTTGAACGATATATGCTAAGAAAAGACGACAGAACAGGTTAAATAGAGGGTAATGCATAATTTCCATTACAAATCATTGCACTGATTATGTGGCGCAAGCATGTAAAAATAAATGTACCAATATTTATTTCAAAAATTAAAAATAATAATAGCACCACCAATATATAAGGACCCTTAAAAAAAGCACTGATATGATATATAAGGTGAACAAATTTTTGGAAGTTTTTTCACATAATCCTTTAATATTAATATTGGATCTATATTTGAATCTTAATTGCTTTCTATAGGATCCTTTAATATTGGATCGTATATTTGAATCTTAATTGGTTTCTATAAACGTGTTTAATTGGCTCAATTTTTTATTTTTTTTTGAGAAAATATGTGGCTCAATTTGGAAATATTTTGGAATGCAATCTCAAGTGAGCTACTCAGGCGGAATAAGAAGCCTCCTTAGCCATAAAGTCAGCACAAATGTTCTGCTCCCTCAAAATATGAACTAAATTTATAATGATGTAAGGCATCTGAGATTTCTAGTAACACAAATGCATACACATGCAAACTTGCATTTTTCATATTGTGAATAAGATTCACCGCTTCTAAACAATCACTCTCACAAATGATGCTTGTATATCCAAGATCATAACAAGTAGCAATCCCAAGTTGAATAGCGCAAAGTTCCGTCGTGAGTGCATCACCGCCATTTTCAAAGTAACTATGCTTAGCTATGATTATTTTCAAAGTAATATGTTAATTACTTGTTCTCAGAGTTTCACACAGTTGTGAATTTTCTCAATATATAGAGAGCACAATACATAGTTCATTCAACACACCGAAAAGTATTATGAAACTTTGAATCCTATTCTACTCTCTCCGTCTTTGACTTGTGTTGATGAGTTTATCTTCTCTTCATCTCCTTTTTTTGTCCCTTCGAAATTAAGAGTGTTCTTAATATCATAGTCCCTTTTTGGTATAATGTCCCTTCATGATTAAGAATGGACAATCTTAAGAGCATAGTCCCTCGATAATCTATGTCCCTTCGGAATAAAGAATATTTTTAAGATTATGGTCCCTTTTCAAAAATAATGTTCTTTCGGAATTAAGAATCATCTTAAAAGTATAGTCCCTTTTGATATATTTTTTTTCCATTGGACAAGTTATATTTTAGGATAGTGATAAGAGCATATTTGAGTAGTTGAAATACCATATTTGAAGATGTTAAACGTTACAATGGTGGTAACATATCATATTTGAGTAGTCACAATACCATAGTAGAATGGTCTCAGTACCATATTGAAGGTGTAATTCTCTATTGATTTTCTAGGGTGCTAGTGACCGTCTGCAACTACTTCTTATGCCTTTACTTGGGGGAGCACCCATCCAAAAAGCAATGTGGTTGATAGTATGCATTGAGAAACTTTGGGCAGTGGCACAAAACATTTTAAGAGAGTGAACTGGTCGTGACTCAACCTAGTGACAATTTCAATAGATGAAAAATCTTTTTCAATATAAACAGTTTGGAAATCCAAATGCAATAAAACAGAACAATTACAAAACCAACACCTACCAATATAGTAATGTGAGAAATCAAGCTCTACCATGTTAAAAATTACATGATCAAAGAAATGAAGATGAATCTCATATAAGAAATAAGTTTGAGAGGTTTGATATAAAAAAAATTCTTAAATTTCATATTAAATTAGACCGGAAAGGATGGTAAATGAGTACATATTCTCTATATATGTAGAATATCTCTGAGGATTAACAAACTAACTATAAGTAACCAACTCTATTTCTAATAATATATATAAGCTTGTGATAAAAATAAAAATAAAAACTCTTTGTTTGCCACCGCGCGTTCTTCAGCGATCATTCTCTCTTGCACGATTATCAGAGGCCTCTCCACCTTTTCTCATCCACGGGTGTTCTTACCAAACAAATCAATAACCATAGTAAGACCAAGTGAAATATAAAGTTAGACAACAAAGTGACAATGCAAATGAATGATGAGAATTTAGCAAACAGTTAAGTTCAGTTCGGTTCAGTTTTCATCCCAAACTGAAACATTTGAAACAAAAACTCAAAGGAGGGAAATTAAGGTGCTAAACTAATGCTGGCAAAATAAACAAATAAATAAATGTTTGATTAATCTTTAGGTCCCTAAACCATTTATTAAAAGAAGAACTACTGTGATTGAAGCTATTTGAGGAATGAGAAGAGACAAACTAGAAAGAGTAGTCTATTACCAAGAATTTGGGTAGAAGTAATCATCTTCTTTGGATCACGTGTTAGCATCTTTTTGTTGGACATGACAGTGTCCATCAAAAACATAATGTTAGTCTTAATGTTTCTGAAATAGAAACCAACTTATCTGATTTAAAATTTGCATAACAGTGTTCTGATGAATTATAACGAAAACTTGATGTTAGCCTTAAGGATTCACCACCAATGGAAATAAAGAGACATGAAAATGTAGTATCACAAAGGATAGCTCACTGCATCCCAATATCTAAAACTAGAAATTATCAGGGAAGGTAAACATTAGTGGCAAGCAAAATATACGAATACAAGCAAGGAAACAAAAGCCACTCCTTCTTCAATGAAAATGAATTAGAATCAACTTATTACTTATCTGATTTAAAATTTGCTCAAAACGAAACAATATAGAACCTTCATTATAGGAAGTTATAAGTATCACATTTTTCAATTGACAAATCAGATATCTACAACAAAAATCAATCTCGCAACAAGTTGCAAGCATAGAATTGTTTGCTCCATATCCAATAGTTTTTTTTTTAAGGTTCATATCCAATATTCATTGCAAGTTAGTATGGATAATAAAAACTAGCAAATCCCTGTGAAAACTTGGCCTAGTCTAATTAATAATGTGGCAATGAGTTATATCTCAAACTTAATGTCACCATCACCATTCTAAGGACTCACCACCTTATAGAAATAACCTAAAAAATATTCTTTTGATAAGTAACAAATAAAATTACCTAAACAGTATAATAACAAAATTTCTGCACAATTAAATTTTAATTGCTCACTGCAGCCTCAATATCTAAACTTAGAAATCGGAGGGGTGGCAGTCCAAGGCACCTTTTCTTTAGGGGCACCAAAATTATTATTTTTACTTAATAGTCACTACAACATAGATATATTTCTTTTTAATTTGTTTTGATTAATTCTATTTTTTTTAACAAGTCAAAATGCAATATATTATATCACCAAGAGTGTTTCATCTCGCACAAGGTGTGCAAAAGAGAAACACACAAAAAATTGTACAATATAATCACAAATATCTCATACTGGAGCTACTCGAAATTCCAAGTTTTGATTAATTTTATTGAAAATGTCTTTTTAGAGAACTTTGATTATAAATGAATCTTGTACAACAAAAAATAGAATATGAAAAATATTAGAATAATTAAAAGAGCACAATTTTTTTCTTTTGCCCCAGACACAATTTTTTATAGAACCGGTCCTAATTGTAAAGCAACCAAGAATCACATAATAGATCATTAGCAAGGAAACTAAACAACAATGACAACAAAATTCTGATATAATTGCAAAAATACAAGAAATGCAAAAAAAAGAGAAACTTTGAGCGAAATCACTTTATTTTAAATGATGTCTGCGAAAGGTGAATGGGCATGCTGCTCTTCGTAAGTCAATAGATTATAGACTCCTTTTGATGAATAATTATGTTCTAGATCATGTTTCGAAAGTCAAGTGTCCGCTACAACTAATTCTCCTTCCGTTCTTTTTTAAGTGTCTTTTTTGGAGAAATTTTTTGTTTTCATTTAACTGTCACTTTCAAAGTTCAATGCAACATTAAATGTTGTTTTACCAATATTATCCTTACTTATTTATTGCGGAGAGAGAAATATATGAAATGAGATGTTAAATGAATAAGGTCATTACAGTAAAAGTATAGCTTATTGCATCAAAAGTAATAACAATTATTAATTGTCTTGGTTTATGTAAAATGTAAAAAAAATGACAATTAAAAAAGAACGGAGGTAGTATACAACACTTAAGTACTAAATGATCCTTCTCCCAAGCAAAGGGTACCTTCTCCATCACCATCTGTGCACCTCTACCCCCAACTAATCTCCTCATCTCAGCCACTTCATAATAGACTATGTAATAAATAGACTAGTAATATATTTTTGGCTTAAATATACTTTTGACTCCCTTATTTTAAAAAATTTGAAGTTTTGGTCTCCCTGTTTTAAAAAACAGTTTTTTACTCCCCCCAATTTTTGTTTTTCTTGAATTTTAGTCCCCCACTCCATTTTGAAGTTAATTTTGTAGATGTAATCTTGTCATGGCAGCGCTTGTGTGGACAATTATAGCATACATGTCATTACCAATTTGTTTAATTAAATGATAGAATTTTTTAGACAAATAAGCTATTTGTAAAAACTCTTCATCCATTTCGTTTCGGTCTTGTCTAGATAAATTTTATTGCTTGAAATATTTTCTCTATAGTTGTTTTAGAGATTGAAAGTGCTAAAATAAAATGAATAATCGAGTGCTAATTTTTTTTACCTGTCTTTGTTTCTATTAATCTTTTACAAATAGATTTGTTTGGGGTAGCTAATCATATTAATTATTCGGGCACGTAGTAATCATTCAAATTAAATAACAATTTGATCAAGGTAGCCAATGTTATCCCATTCCTTCAAAAGGCTATGCCCCTGCGTCAAACACATATTAAAGAAGCAAAATTTTAAAATATAAACCGGACTGAGAATATGACTTTGAAAAGATTAGTGAGTTGCATCTTGCATTATGGATGGCGTAGTATGTGTTGACACTTCAACGCTCAAGTCAATACGAAATTATAGAGTTTTATGTTTTAGTTCTACTTATAGGTCAATGGTATAAGCTCTTTGAGGAGTGTTGTCTTTATGGAGGAGAACGTAACGGTTGAAAACAGAAAGTGTGTAATCACCTTTTTTTACTAACGTGTAATAAAAAATTTAAAAATTATGTTTTTAATGCATAAATTTTATTTTATACTTCTTTATTTATATTAATATGACATTTGTTAGCATGTCCATTTTTAAAATATAGAAACTAAAATAGCTCGGTAAACTAGTGGATCAAAATAACTCTTAGCTCACATCAACTAAAGGAGCAAAAATAGCTCATATTAACTAAAGCACCAAACCTTTCTACTTAACTATAAATTTAAAGAAAATGCTATAGAGTTCTTTTAGAGTTTGTTAAAGAAACCTATTTAGAATCTTTTCCTTAATAAAAGGCTAAATTTGATTATTTTCAAATGCAAAATTTTCATTTTTCTTTCTTTAACTAATGTCCTTAATACATTTGTTAATATGATCTAAGTAACCTGTACCAACTAATCACATGCATGGGTGGATGCAATAGGTCATTGTTTGGATGCATAATAAACCGTTGGTTGAAAGCAGGTCCCACTTCATAAAGAAAAAGAAGGCATTGAGTGCCAATCTTTTGTTCCATTCATCAAAACTTCTTGAGTGCTTATTGATTAGGATGACCCATGGTTGTGACATAGATTTTTATATTTGACACAAATTATATCTACCAATATCTGGCTTAAAGCAAAAAAAAATATTGTTTTTCCTTTTAGTTATCATTTGTGGTGACGATAATCTTTTGTTTGTTTGTGCATCGATTGACTCTCTTTTTTGTAAATATTTAGAATACTTGGTGTTTCTTGTTCTAACCTTCTAAACACATCTTGTGCTAGAAGGTAGAACCTTTTCTTCGTGGTAATATATCTCATTTTGCTTGTTAAAAAAAAAACTTTGGTGCAAATCTATGGTCATAAACACTCATGAATTGTGAGATAGTTACGTCATTTTCATGCATAAAAATAAAGGGGTTAACCATTGGCTTGTCAATTGTTATTCGTCCAGTCTCATAATAAGTCCTAATGCTGCTCATTGGACCTTACTGAACCTGTAGCAATCCCACGGCAACATCCATCACTTTTCCATTTAAAGCATTTGGTGTCCCATTTGGTGACTCTCAGAATATTTTTGTCCACAAATATATTTGTATTATGACATTAAAATATTTTGGATTCCATGTTTATGGGTACCTTCCTCGATTTGGCATGTTGTTAAATTTTTAATATTTACTATAAGATAAGATTATTATAGAAAGAGGTTTAGGCTTTATGCGGAGGGAAAACGATAATCTAAAAAGAATATCAAATATATGTTTTAAATCTTCACCCTTAACCAATTTATATTCTTTTAAACCCCTTCTATATAAACACATTTCATTTAAACTATTATATTTACAATTTAATATTTACTTTTTGTTCTAGTAAACCAAAAAAATTCACATTAAACACTTACCCTCTTCTATCTACCGAAATGCCTTTTACAAATGACACAATATTCACAAGGTTTTACACAAGACTTCAAAGTGGATAATACTTAAAAAAAAATGTGGTTTGAGATCGGAACAATACATTTGAAATTCAACAAAACTATATAACATTGAGTGACCCTTATTTTCATTTTTTTATTTATTTAATTTGCAGGTTAACTAATACCACTCACAACTTATTAATAATAACTTGGTAAAAAAGAGCTTATTAATAATAACAAATAACAAAAGGAAAATTTGTCAAAAAAATTAACAAAAGGAAAAATTAGGTCATTGTTTCAAAAAGGCAGTAATATAGGAATATATGTGATTCTCATTTATTTGCATAAGAGCCAACCAACTGAAGGACACTTTTGTTTCTCAAGTCAAACGATATTTCTTGCTTCACGGTTGTTTGGTTCCCATCCAGCTTCGAATATCATTTGAGAGTCATAAAACCACCAATTAAATCAAAGATACCTTTTGTCAAAAATTATATTCAAAGATACCTGACAAGTTACAGCACATGTATTGATCCAAATAGAGATAACTCAAATCCCTCAATATTGAATGCAATATATAATTTTGTAAAAACATGGGTACCCCTAAAAATTGAAGGGTACTTTACAATCTAACTGAAATACAAATTTATACAAATGTAGGTGTTGGGAGGTAGAATTTGAAATCGTGCTTCACATATGATTAAGGAACAATGTTAAAGAAAGTTAAAAAGTAATTCACATTTGAGCAGCAAGAGAGCCAGCCAAACAGTTAGGGATATCGGTAATGGTAAATTTTGATTTGAAATATAGGTCGATACTTCATAGTAACATCACAAGAGTATTCCTGAAGATGATATTTGAGATGAGTCTACACCTATGAATGGAAGTAATGGTCGACGTGTCATCAAGTAAACACATCAATATTATTAAAAATGAAGATAGTCGACATCAAATAAGTATAGCTGACTATTAAAACTCGATAATTAAATCGTGCAAGTAAAATCAACAAGCCAACACTAACAATTGCTAAAGTGTTACTAAATGAAGTGTCACGTAATCTTCCCTTTCATTCCTTTCATTTTGACTCTTTCTTTCTCTACAAACTCTGATACATTCTATGAAATATATGATGTTGATTTGTTTTTTGATATATAAATAAGATTATCACATAATTTATTGGACTCAAACGTATCACATGATAAAACATTTATTTATAATCTTTATAACAAAATTTAGTTTCGGATAATTTTGCTTTAACTCTTGATTCTTTCGTTTGCCAAAAAAATATAATCTTGATTCTTTCTTTCACATCATGTTCCACAACTCCAACACATATTATATCAAACCATATAACGTTGAATATGTTTGTCGATTCTTAATAAGATTACCACATAATTTGTAAAGCTTAATAGTGGACTGATTAAACATTCTTGTATAGTTAATTTGGAAACAGATTTTTCTAAAAACAGGATTACATTGTTCTTCCTCCAAGACAACTTGATCCAAATTCTAATTTCTAACTGAACTCTTGCAACCCGAGTCCACCCAAACCAATCATTGCTCCAAAAAACCCACCCATCCAATTTTAACAACTCAAAATATTGAATTAAAACTTTTTTCTTTTTCCTTTTTTCTCTCAAAATTTATAAATTTACAACCACTCTTAAATATAATTGACACTAGTTGATAGCAACAAGAATTAATACGGGTGAATTAAATTGAATTATATAGAAACCGGTCCACCTCAACCATCGAACCCGGTTTGGTTCCAAACAGCATCACGAACCCGTCTCAAATCACGGCCTTTTAAGGTCCGACCCACCCCTTCGAAAACTGAATTTGCCGCCATTTTCCGGCCACGCGCCAAATACTCATGCGGCGGAACCATCTCCGATTCGTTATCATCATCCATATCATGCAACGATTCCACTGATTCAACTCGGAGTATCTTACTCCAATCCGGCACGTTTACCGGCGCTGACGTAGCAACGTTCCGGTACTGGTGGTGCACGTTTCTTGACGACGTCGTCGCAACATTACTCACCGGATTCTCAAACGGCAGTGACAAACCGCCGTGGTTGAAACGCCGTGAAGGTGCGCGTGAATCCCAATCGCCGGGAGTGAAATTGACGTTGTGGTCACGATCTTCAACTATGGACCACACATCTTCTTCCCTGAAATCGGTTACTTCATGAGTGGTGTTGGAGCTTTGAATATAGTTTGTTCCTAACAACCGTTCGTTTCGGTTGGTGGTGAATTTGCGACCCTTCGCCATGGTACTTAGCGACGGTGGTAGCAAAGTGTATTAACTATAATAATAATAATAATAATAATAATAATAATAATAGGATTAAGTACAAATCCATAATAATATTGTGTTTTTGCACTTAACCTCTTAGAGGATAGAACCTGGATTGGGTTTGGCATAAGCTGTGTGTATGTTGCTAGATGTGTATTTATAGCCTTTTGTTTCAAGGGGTATGCTAATTTCATCTTCAATTTCATTTCAATTTGAGTTCCACTTCATTTTGTCTTCTTTATATTATATCTTGTTAAAATAATAACTACATTACAAAAAAGAAATACAAAAAACTACCACCATTCTTTACTATCTTCTTGAATATCAATTTTTTTATATTCAAAATATTTAGGTGAATTAAGTTCAGAAGATTATGCAAAGTTCAAAGCTTAACTAACATTTAGTAAAATATTTAAAAATTATCCTTCAAATATATTATTATATCAACAATAAGAGTTGAACTCACGATCTTACAAGAAAATAAACATTCTCTATTTTTTTATGTAAAGGTTTTATTTTTACTCAAAAAAATCTATTGATTTATTTGAAAAAAAAATAAAATAAAATAGCACAATTTTTATTAATTAAAAATTATTTTCTTGAAATAGCAACCGATCGACTTGATGGCGTGTGGGTCCACTTTTAACGAATTCCATTAGATGGACCATCATGGAGAAGGAGATAGAATAGACGGGAACGCAATAATACCAATTCTCTCTAACTCATATTTGCTTCTTTTCTATTCTCTTTTTCGTATTTACAATAAATAAATATTCTATTTTCTTTGTTGCTCTCTATAAGTGGCAAAAAGACAAAGGATAATTTATGCCTTATGGCTTGTGTGCATATATTAAGTTATTTAAAATTTAAACATTTATGCTGAAAGATTTTTTTTTTTTAAGATTATTCATATAATTATGAAGGACATATGGTGATAATTAGTTCATTAACTTAAACTTACGCCCTTCGGGTACATATCAGTATTTTCTTAGAGAAGATAAATTTATTTTCGACATATGGAAACTGTGATGCTTTTACTTATTTTTATTTTTACTTTAATGATATATACTAACACTAGTTAGGGATAGAAATAATTCAAACCGACTTATAGGGGTAATAGTCTAGTCTACATCAACCTTAGAGCATCTTTTTTCAAAAAACCTTAGAGCATCTCTAACAAGAGTTTTATCATAGAATTTTAAGTAATATTATATAGTCGTAGAGTTTTATCACCATATGAGTTGCTTAAACATACACAATTGAAGTATAACAAATCCATACATACATGCATACATACATCGTAGAGTAGAGAAAATACATCCATATTCAAGTCAGTTTTTCTTACTAAGCATGCAATTATAAAATAGGGATAGTGTCGTATATGTGACTATGTCATTCAAATGCATCTAATAGATATCCCACGGTCCACGTGCGTCAGTGGCATGCTAACACGTGTAAGATTCTTGTAAAACGTGGGCCTATTGATGTTCCAGTGCCACGTGAGCACACAATGACAGGTTGTAATTTTTTGCGAAAATAAGGTTGTATTGTAGTTGTAGATATATATGTGGGAAAATGGTTGAAAGATAATGAAGACAAAGACACTGAATTGAACTAACAATGTGGACATATAATTGATGGTTTTGGGAAGGTTTCAGTGATGATTATAGCTAAACTAATCCCACTTCATTTAGCAAAAAGCATCTTTAAAATCAAAATCCTCACATTAGAGAGAAGGGCACCTTGAGCGGTTCAGAATTACTTACGTTTAGGTCTGTGTGGGTGGGACCCACATAAGTGAGCACTGTCCTTTTTCTCAAATTAAAAAATATCAAAATATTACGATGAAAAAAAAATGCAAAATTACACAATTAATCCTTTAACTTTATTTTAAGTAATACTTTCGTCCTTTATTTATTTTTGTTACGGTTTAGTCCTTTATGCTATAAAATAACAACATAGTTATCCTTTTTTTTGAAAAAAAAAATCAAAAACTCCAAAAAAAAAAATCATCAAACTCATAGGCAAACGCAAATCTTCATTATACAAGCCTAGAAAATCAAATTTCTTTGAAAAAATCTCATAAAAAATGATAAGATATTGTCATTTTATAAAATAAAGGACTAAATCGTGACAAAAAAAGATAAAGGACGAAAGTGTTACCTAAAATAAAGTTAAGGGATTAATCGTGTAATTTTGCCAAAAAAGAATTATGACTATTTTTCATAAAGAAGAGTGGAAGACATTCGATAAAGGCTACTACAAATTAGCCAAAGATCGTTGCTTTTTTGCACTCACGAATATATAAAGAGTAAATTACACTCTCCTCCCCTCAAAATGTTTGAATTACACTCATATCTCCTCTTATGTTAAAATATGCACTGTCCTTCCTTGAAAAATAAAATTTATACTCTCCTACCTTATAAGATTCTTGAATTACAACTCCCTCCCTTAATAATTTAATATGCACTACACTTTAATCTATTTTAAGATAAATAAATATTTTTATGATATATATTAATTTTGAATCATCATTTAAGAAAAATTAATTCACTTCTTTATAATTGAAATGTCAATGATAATTAAATTTAAATATTTTTCTATTGATTTGATAATTTAGAGTATAAAATTAACTTTTAAATAATCATGATTTATTGTCTTTAGTAATTTTTCACATATTTTAATTTTATTTTGGGTTATAATAGGGTTAAAAAAGTACATGTTAATGAAATTGTGAATTAAAAATAGCGAAAAAAATGTATTCAATTTTTTATTATATTAAAATAGACATGCAATACTATTTTTTTCCGAAGTGTGTTAGACTATTATTATTTTTCTAGCTTATTAGAAATAAAAAGTAAATATCGAGGGAGTAAAGTGTAGATTTTAACATAAGGGGGAGGGGAATGTAATTCAAGCTTCTCTTAGGGGATGGGAGTGAAAAAATTTCTGATATATTTTGAATAAGAGGGAAATGGAGTGTATATTTTAACATAAGAGGAGAGAGGAGTGTAATTTACTCATATATAAATTATTTGGAAGATAACTTCTAAACAACATTTTATGTTTTGAGAAATGCAAATATAAGAGCACTTGTTAGAAAGATTATATAAAATAAACATATTTTACATAAAATTTATAAAAAAAATAAAATTTAATCTTTAACAAATGTGTTAAGGACACTTGGTTAAGTACCTTAAGGATATTTATTAGTATAGTCTTATGTTTTTAAATACTTGCAAATTTGTTTATTTCAATCTAGGTTTAACGCTTGCTAACCTACACTTCCGTGCTGCGTCAGTTATTTTTCAATATAAACAGCAATTAGGAAACCAAGAGATCAACATCTTACAGATTACCTAAATGACAAACTCTGCCTAATAGTTACGGTTCGAATTAGGGTATGTGTTGAGAGTTTGGTGTAATTGGATCATTTGGCATATGGAATGGTCCACTCTGGGAAAATAATCCCACATATTAGCTGATCATCCACATTGTTTAGCCAAACAACACACGACAAATTTTACAAGTGCAATGATTTAAACAAAAATATGACTCACTACTATGTCGACTTTTAAGAACAAATCAAACACAACCTAGAAACTGCCAAAATCCGTGTTTAGCCTAAATCATAAAACTTCTGTTATGAAAATTCATATTGCTATAATATTATATATAAGCTTAATTGCATATTTAGTTTAAAGTTGGTATCCTATATTTAAAAAAGTTTTAAATTGATCTCTTGTGTTATTAAAGTTACAATAAATTAGTCTTTTTAGTTAAAATTATGTTTAAAATGTCCGTGGCTCAGAGAAGCGTACACATGAATAATTTTGAGGATGTTATGCTGACATGAATGATGTAAAGGATCAAATCGAAACTTATTAAACCTAAGAGATCAAATGAAAATCTAAACTAAAAGTAAGGAACCAAATATATTTGCAATTAATTAAACCTGTTATGAAAATATAATATGATTGGGGGCATTTAACTAATTGAGTGTTATATTAGAATCAAACTCTCATCACAAATTGCATAAGCAGCCTCTTTAAAATTTGAGTTAACTTATACCTCTAGCCAAACTTGATTATTATTAATGAGGGAAGTAAAGAGTGTAATAATGTATGGAAACACATAAATTTGTGGATGGCTTAATCGAAACTAATCCTTGAGAAGAAAATACGTCATACTTCGTATGTTAATCCGAAGTGTATTTATATAAATTCTGAGTGTATTTGTAATATGGATAGTCAGTTTAAAGACTATATTAATCTTCCTAAATTTTATCTTTCTGTTTAAGGTTATTGTTTGTTGTTCTCAGTCAAAAATTCGGTTTTCGTGCTATTTGATCATATTGATCCGAAACTTTCCCAGAAGAATAAAAAAATCAAGGATTGAGACTCCGCCCCTTAAAATCCAAAATTTCGTCATTTAGACCAATTTTCCATTTTTTTTATTTTTCATATTCTCATAAAAATTGAATTAGCTTTATTTAATTTTTAGAATTTTTTGGTGGTACTTTTATATTTTATTTGACATGTTTTATCAGTTTTTACTTTGTTTTTAAAAGCAAAATTCGCAACTGTTGAAATAAGAGAGATTCAGGTTGTTTCTAATATATAAGCATATTTCAGATTATATAATTTGAAACCCGTAATCATGATATTTTTAGACTATTACTTTTTCAATTTTACCCCTGGTCCGGATTTCGTTTTCCGGATTGCATTGTTAGAATTTTGCAGATGTTTTCGGATTTGAAAATCCGGAATAATGTTTTACCAGAACTTTTGCAATTTTAATCTTCAAAATTCATAAAATAAAATGCAAATGAAATAAAAAACAGCAATAAAAAGACACAAACATAAAAACAACTCATTTTATTAATATATGAACAATACATTACAATAATTTTCAAGCTTACTACATAAAATCCTAAATCTATTTCTAATCTCCTATGAGCCTAATTCTAATCTCGTAAGAGCCTAACCACTGGTATGTGATGGGACATACCAATAGTTTGCCTATTGGAGGAAAACCGGAGGAGGATGGAAGAAGAGAACAATGCCCCTGAGGGAGGTGGGGGTGCACAAATTTACGCCCAGGCAGGCCAAGCTAAGAACCACACTGACCCACATGTCCCTCAGATGAACCGCGCTTCGTTGCAGCGCGGTTCCATCCTCATTGACCGTTCATACAAACCCTGAAAGTTTTCAATGAGGCCCTTATCTATGAAAGGCCAACGATGGAAAACCATGGTTGTAGAAGGAAGAAGAGGAGGAGAGGGTGGGAGAGGATGATGTGAGAAATGGTGCAGTTTGGAAAGCTATTTATAGGGAGGGGTGAGAACGGTTGGGAGGCCATAAATGCAGTCAAAAAACGCGTTTTACCAGTTTTTTGACTTGACCACCAACAAAAACGTGTGATGCAGACCACCGGCCATGACTGATGCATTCCGGAATATAAAATCTGAAATGCACATCTATTTCCGGAATATATTTTCCGGATTAATGTGATAATGGTGGTGAAAGAGGGAAAAGTTGACACTTCCTGCAGGGCTAAGGGCGTTCCGGAATGTAAAATTCGAAAAGATTCAAATCCATTAATGTGGGTTTGGACGGTTACAACAACCACTAACACGTTATCATTGATTGTATTAATGACCTATGACTTGTTTTAGGCTATAAATAGGCTTTCATCTTCAACAAATACCTTCATTCTTCACTTCACCTCTTTTCTTACATTTTCGTCAAATGTTTTTTAGTTTTTTAGGGGTGTCGATGGTGTCATGGTCATTATTGACCGTTCATAGGAACCCTGCAATTGCAATGCATTGCAGCTTGTGTGGGGCTATATAACAGTCAACAAAGACCCTTGACATCAAAGGAAGACACATCAAATTACATAACATTTTGTCCGGATTTCTGTTTCCGAAAATCACTAACAATCTGATCCGGATTATGTAATCCGAATCAGGGGTATTTTAGTAAATTTTGCAGGGTGCGAAAGGAGGCAGCAGGGTGGAAAAAGTAATAGTCATATTTTTATTCAGGGTGGGCCGTAGCCCACTTTGCCCCTAGTCCCTAGAGAAGCACAGCCTCTTTGGCCTATTTTATTAAATGTGTTTTTTATTTAAGAAAATGCGAGGAGGTGATAGGCATACTTCCCATTCATGTATGAGGATGTAAGTATATTGATGCTCAAAAATAAAATGTTAAGATCACCCAAAATGGTGGTACCTAAATCCATAATCATCGATATCTATTAGGTACCGTTATTAGTGAGGAAAATTTTGAGTCATTAATGTGTAGAGGGTCTCAAATAAGCATTCTCTTAACTCGCGGATTCAACATCTTTTTAATATTAATAACTCTATCACTAATCATCTATATCAATAACTCTATCCACTAAAAAACATAGTGATAGAGTTATTGATATACATGATTAACGGATCATATTTAAGAAATTTGTTTAAAGTGATGTGTTGAAGAGATTAAGTTTTTATTAGTTACTATTATTAAAAATTATAAATAAATAATGTGTACATAAGATTTATTTAAATATTAAAAATAAATTTCTCCCCTCTGGAGGCTCTAAGAGATTATTTTCAAGAATGTAGAAACTCCCGAGTCCCTTTTTCTCTGTTTGTATGATGAATGGACCTTAAGAAGCGTAGAATATCCTAAACCATACAAGCTCTAAAAACACCCTCTTCATATTGTGCAGAATTATATGGTTAATAGAAAAAGACAAATCTCTTTATGGACCAATACATATATGGGTGCATGCTATTGCTAAACGGCACCTTAAATCAAACTAAAAAAAAAAAAAAAAAGACAAATCTCAAAGATTTATATTAAAAACATGAGAAAAACGTGCTGAATTTGGTTATACTTTGATAAACTCTATTTTATATTCTTCATATTGTGTAATTGGACTAATTCTACCTAATATTGCGCTGATCATTGATGACCACTGCATGAAAGGAAAATAATACTATAAAAATGGAATAGAAATTTGGAAAATACTTCATCAAAGACGAATAATTATACCTATGTTTCGACAAACAAGCATAATCACAAAAAAAAAAAAAAAAAAAAAAAAAAAATCTACCGTTTCAATTTGGATAAGAAGATTGATAGAGGCACCTGGCGAATAGCGTTTTGACTAGAATGGTAAAGAAAAGAATGTATCTGGTCTCTGACTTTGGTTTGAGGCAGGGTTTACCTTTTCTTGTTTTAGATTTTCTCTGCATTTGACTACTATATATATACTTATTTGTCTTGTAGCAGATATATACTTGTCTTGTAGCAGACTTTGATATTAAAAAACTAAAATCATCGATGAAATTTAGTGATTTTATTTTATAATGACAAAGAAAATAAATCACTAATGTTTTGTTTGGGAGTTTGGTGAAAAGAGAGGGGAGAGTTTTGGAGGATGAGATTATAGGAAAAAATAGAAAAAAAAATCAAATTTTTTGAGAGTCTATTTTTCTATTGAATGGTAAAAGAATATACTTTTTTAATTTTGTGAGTAGTATTATAACAATACATATTGTATTTAAAATTTTTACCTTTTGTCAAATTTTTTTTACCTAAATCCTCCAAAACCATTCTTTAATACAATTTTTAAGCTTTCTCAATTAAAGGAATTTTGTATTACGAAAAAAATTAAACCCTCGAAACCATCATCACCCTTCCGGAGCTCCCCATTCTTTGCATTTCTCCTTTTTTTTTTTTTTTTTTCTTTTCAAGCTCTTCCTTTTTCTCTCCTCCAAACTCTCAAACAAAACCTAAAAAAAAAGTGCAAGCCTAAAACATAAAAGCTCAACACAGTCTTCAACTTCAATGGAGGAATTAGACAAAAGACTATTACCAGAGCCGTCCCTATGAAATATGAGGCTCGGCTCTCTATTTAAAATAGGTCCCCAATAAAATAAAAACACAATTTTTTTGTGTAGCTAAGCTTTATTAAAAAATCAGGATCAAAAGAGCTTCTAAACATGAAACGAAATACAAAAAAATTAAGTGAAAGAGAGGTAGAATTTACTAACAGTGTCATTTGGATTTATTACTTATCCGTTGCGGGAAAAGGGAAAACGAATGATTTATGTAAAAAAAGAAATGATTGTTGTGATTCTTTCTATGAAATAGCTTTTCAAATTGACTGATTAAGTCATTATACCAATTGGTAGTGGTTTGATAGTACCAAATTTATGTCCAGATAAGAGAACTAAAGTCTACAAAAAACTCAAACGTGTAAAGAAGTAATATATATATTTTTTATTTAAGTGGGGGTGGGTATTAGAGTAAATTTTTTCGAAGACACATAGCTTTTGAAGGCCCGGCTTGTTTGAGCACCTTGCACCCCCTCAAACTTGATTAAGCGTAAGCGTGTTTAAACTTGACTAAAACGGGACAATTCTTCTCTCTTTAAACCAAAAAAGATATATTATTGAGTTGAACAATATGAGAGTTTTTTAAACTACTTTTACCTTCCAAATCAAGCAGTGTAAGATTTTTTGTATGTATACCAGAGCAATTTACAAAAAAAAAAATACTCGTAACAAAATCATTCTATGAAGTACGTTAATGTATGCCACTGTGAATTCAAACTATACAGAAACTTTAATTTCATCACGATAATAATATAATTTACATATAAATCGACATGTTGCACCGACTTATATTCGAATAGAGCGCTAGCTGCTAATAACAGAACGCACCATATATTTATCAGTGTTGTACTAATTAACCTCACTCATCTTTATTTAGCTGTTGTCGTTGTCTTAACTTTTCCTTCTTCATTCATTTGCATTTGCATAAAATATGATCAATGACAAAGCAAAAGGCATTTCATCTTTTGTACTATTTTTTTCATGCATGGAATCACACGCGATTCACATTATTCACGTAAATCTATACGATATGTTAAGATCGTTAATTATTTAGTAATTTTATAGATTGCTAAAGATCTCATGGTACTTTATTGGTCAAAAAAGAAAAACTAAGTTTACATCTGTCGTAAACTTCACAGATACTATTCATTTGTTTTTATTTTTTAGCAGGATAGGTTGTTAGGGGTGACGCAAGGGTATGATTGTGCTTTGTTATAGGTATATGCCTGTGTCATCACTCGTTTTGGGTTGTTCCAATTGTTTAAGGATGGTTTTTAAAGGGTTTTTGTTCGAGCTGATGTTTGTGTGGCAATCAATTTCCCTTGTTTGTTTTCTTTTCATCCGAGTTTATTAGTGCTTCTTGCACGGGCTTGGTTAATAATATTTTGTCGTTTCAAAAAAAAATTGTAGCAGCACATCATTAAATATATATGTATAACTTTTGTATATTAATCATGTATACAAATGACACTCATAAAGAAAATATTAAAAAGAACAAAATATGATATATCTAACAAATTTTCAATAAAATCATATTAAAAGTAGTCATTGATAGTATAATTTAGTTGGTAGAGACAATATAGTATATAAGAGCGGAATCGAAATGTCAAATTTTCAACTTATTTTCTTATGGTGGTAATTCTTCACTTATTTAAATTAACGTACAAATCTCTAACTATTAAACTATTTAACAAAGAAAACAACATTCTCATGATTTTTTTTAGAGTAGTAATGGCATGCATGTCGAGGACCATGAAATCAAATGCAAGAAAACTATCATTAGTACTGTACACACATGAGGAGATTGACAAGCCAAAATCTCATGTACAATATTCTCCCGTGTCTGTTAATTAAAGGATAATAGTCATTTTGATCTCTGAATGTGTAAGGAGCAGTCAAAATAGTTTTTCAATGTATCAAAATTTTAAAATTGTTTTTGATTCGGCACTTTGTTAATCAAAACAATCTCTGACGTTAAAATAATCTCTCAATACTCATAATAATTCTTTTCATACAAGGACTGAAATCAAAATAAGTAAGTACTTTTATTAAATGACTAATATGACAATAAATAATTACATTAAAGGATTAATATGGCAATATTAACGAAGTATTTTAATGTAAATGACCATTTTGACTAACGAAGTGCATAATCAGCACTACAAGAAATCTGGTAGTTAGTCAGGGGCAGAAGCACTGACAAAATGCAAAAAGCTTTGTCAATTGGACGTTTGCCAGGAGCAAAATTCCCAGCAATTCAGGTCATCGCAAATAACCATGCCAGGGCTTTAGCTCCTGGCAAATTGCGTGGGGCACATTCCTTGTACAACCCCTGACAACTTTTTTGACGCGTTCAGACTGTCCTATTTGAGAGACTATTGTATAAACTCATTGTGACCAAAATAATTATATTACCCCCATTAATTATTACCATGAATATCATTACAGGACTATTCCCTTAAAAAAAAAAAACATTGGGACGACTTGGCAACCATAATAAATTAGCTAATAACTTTAAAAAATAATTTTTTTTATAAAAAAAACTTTCAAAAATAAATAAATAAATTAGCTTATACACCTTTAGATACTTTCAAAAAAAAAATCCCATTCAGGAAAACATATAAATTAGTTATAAGTTTATATGATTATCCCTAAAAAAATCATTAATTATTTTGTTATCATATAAAAATGTCAAATACTTCGATTTTAAATGTATTGATTACTCATATTTTTTTTTTAAAGTTATTATTAAAGGTCTTAAAAAGTGTCTCGTGAACACTCATTAGCTAGTTATTGTTTATTTTAGTAAATTAATTCAAATACTCCATCCGTTGTTAATTATAAGCAAATTTAACTTTTTAGGTTCATTCAATTAATTATGTATGTGCTCCATAATATAAACAACATACATCATTAATTGAATGAACCTAAAAAGTCAAATTTGTTTATAATTAAAAACAAAGGGAGTAGCTTATAGTTTAAAGTTTGTAGTTCATTAATTTCTCTCTCAATTTTATCCTTATTATCTTATTTGAAAAATATTAATGATGTCCAATTAGGGCCTATATGTGTGCATTCGCATTCACACTCACAAATTAGTAGCAGTACATTAGGCAACTGATTACCTCTCTGGTCTCTCTTGATTTCACACATTGCCTGGCAAGTGGCGACCAAGATTCATAGTACACAGCCAAGTAATATTACTAATTTATTTATTATATTATATGGTCAACAAATTACACACACTTTACGGCTGCCATGCACACGAATGAATGAACATCAGATGATATGAGATGAGACCCAATCTATTTGCCGTCACAAGAGAGCGAGGAATATTAATTTAATTAATTAACTAATCATTTATTAATTAATCCAATCGCTATTAATCAAACTCATGTCAAATTTTCCCTTCATATCCATTTCTCTCACATCACCCCCTATATATACATATATATCAAATTAAACATCCTCACAACTTTAACAAATTTTTTTATCATTCTTCATATCCAGTTCTAAGAGACATCATAGAAAAATAATCTACTGCTTAATTATTGTTGTGTGTAATCAAGAAAATGGGAAACTGTTGCAAACCATCATCTTCAATGGAGTGGGTTGGGGAGGACTGGGAATCTTTGAGGTCTAAACCTGAATCAAGGAAGACAAAGCCATATCCATCATCAAGCAAGGTGTTTGATGAAGCTAGTCTTGATCATCACCAGAAGGAGAATGATGTATTAGGAAAGCTTAGAGCTTCTTGTGATGCAAGTGGGAAGGTGACGTTGAAGATTTCAAAGAGCGAACTCGCTGAATTATTGGGAGCGATACAACAGAATAATATTAATAGTAGTAATCAACAGCCAAAGCAGCAGATGAAGAAGAAAAAGGAATTAGCTTCTGCAGAAGAAGTTCTATTTAGGCTAATGAAAGCCAAAGACCATGAGCATCACTGGAAACCAGTTCTAGAGACTATTCCTGAATGAATGTTAATTAACTTTTAAGGTTATATTATTAGTTTAGTTGTTAATTAAGTGTGTTTCTGGTGAGAATTAAAACGTACGACCATGCACATTTTGTTAATAGTTTCAAGTTGTACTTAGTATAATTTCAACTCAATGGATAAAATTATTCTTATCCGAGCTATATATGTGACCAAAAAAAAGTGGAACGTTAACCTACCTCCGCTAACCCTAAAGATAAAAAAATATGCGGTGAAATATGTGAAGGGTTTGAAAACACACGAGATGTTAATAATTTTAAGATCCTTACTTGGATCAATAATTATGTTAGGAATGCAACTTGAAAAATATAATAATATTACTAAATATGTTTGGGATAATTTGACACGTTTATACGTTCTTACTAATTTTGCAAAACACTATAAGATGCAGATTGATATTCCCTCTCCTAAGCATAATAATAATTATTTTCTATCATTGGCAACTATAATAATTAAATTTTATTCACCAAAAGCTTCGACGAAATAAAATTTAATTTTTACGAATTTTTATTACTCATAACAATGAATATTGATTATTTTGTATGACAAAATGTAAATTTTTTAATATGATCTTTATAAACAATGAAATCATGTTTTTTCTTATGAAATAATTTTTCTAAAATATAAATATGGACAAATAGCTTTTTATTTCATATAAATGATCATTAATTTATAAATTTTGTGGAACAAAAGTACCGGTACACTAAAATATGTGAGTGTATCGTAGAAGTTGTCTAATAATAATAATATGATCATTCAACAATTTTGTGGAAATCAACTGGCACTACTTAATCTGCTGAATTAGCAAGCCCTCAAATAGGTTTAAAAGTTTTTATGATTTTTCATAGACTTGGTTTACTTGACAAAAACTTTCAATTCAATTCAATTCGCTTCCTACAAAGAATTATAGAATGTGTAAATATGTTATGTTATATTTAACACCAATTGTGAATGGATTGAGACTCATCCGTGAACGTTATTTTATCCTTTTTATATTGTGTTATCGTACTGATTATACTAGTCTTGCGCTCATCATTGTCATTGATGACCAAACGCAAAGGGAACTAATATTGTATAAAAATTAGAAGCGAATATTTGGAAAATACTTGTAGTCACCACTCACCTAGGACAAATAGATACCTATCGTTTGACATTAAATATTACCAAGAAAAATAAAGAAACTACTTCAAAAGTATGCTTTTGATTGGTTAAGAAGATTGATGGAGGCACATTTATATATAATTGAATAGCGTTTTGTCTAGAGTGGTAGACAAAATGAAGAAGAATGTGTATACTCTGGTTTTACTGTGGAAGAGATGATAATGGATTTTTTTAAGTTTAATCAAAGATTATCATGAGTTCAAATTAAATTATGGAAATGCAACAATATTAAATTTCTTGAAAAATATATTTGTTATTAATTACGGTTTTATTCAACTTGAAATAATTAATCTATGCAATTATGCAAGTGAATATTTTATTTATATCAACAAAGACTTTGGTATTGTTGTAGATTTTGTGCATATAAATATTATAACTATATATGCATTATTTAAAGACAATTTCTACGATAAATTTGAAATTTTGAGAGTAGCAGTACTCAATCTTTCAATTAATAGTTAAGCGAGTTGTTATTTGAAGAAAAAAAAAATATTATTTGGTTTCATACATGTAGCTCCGTTGGTAGCTACCACCGCAACTGAGATTCGTACCTCAAATTTCTCACTTCTTCATATTTAAAATGTATGAATTTAGCAACAAAACTACTTGATCGAAAAAACACGATATTTGAACCAACAATGAATTAGTTTAATTGTTAAAAGACTCGAACAACTATTTATAGATATATAAAAGAAATTATTGTTGACAATATCACAAAAGAAAAAGGAAATAGAAAGGCTTTGAATAAAACAGGATGTAGGACGCAAGTGTAGAACGCTATTAAATTTTTGACTAATTAAGTAAGTGGTTCCTCTAGATATTTATAATTTTGTTTTTAGTCCCTATAAAATAAAAAAATATTTTTTAAGTCCTTGTGATATTTTTTTTAGCATTTTAGGGAGCAAAAATGTTGACAAATTATTTTTATAGGAACTAAAAGTGTTGAAGGAAAATTTTACAGGGACTAAAAATTTTGACGAAATTTTTTAAAGAAATTCAAAGGTGTGATTTTATTTTGTATGGACTAAAAATAAAATTCTAAATATTTAGGGACTATTTACGTAATTAACCCTTTATTTTTCTTTTAATACATAGGAAACCAAAATATATATTACATGGTTGTGATGCTTGGGATCGACTATGTGGGATAACAAAATGCAATATAGTTGGTAAGACGCACAAGTTGGTTCAAGAGATGGAAGGAGTACATAGAAAACACTGTTGATTCCTTTAAAAAAAAAACACTGTTGATCCCTTTATAAAATGAGGCAAAGAAAGAAGTATATGTTTCAATTTAATAAGATTTATTGCATCATCACATATTTGAGGAACATGAAGTTGTTTCAAACCGCCGTGAATTGTGTTCATCAAAAAATATTGTTCATACAAGAAATCAATACAGTACTGCGAATTAAACTATCCAGATACTTTAATTCCATTCATGAGCACGTAGATATTCATATTAATCCACGTTTTATACAAGGAAGGACTTAACTACAATTTGTTGCTTTGAGAAAAGAGAATCACATCATGTGGGAAACATCTTCATGGATCAATTCTTAAACAACAAAAAAGCGTTCAAAGAATGAAACTATGTTTCTTTAGTTGTTTGTCGTTATCTTAACTTTCCATTCTTCATTGCTTTGCTAATTTGCTTTTGCTCCGACAGAAACATAATTTATGACAGAAAAAGGTGGTTCGTCTTTGTCCTTTTTTCTTGGAAATCGCGTCTGATTTACATACATTATTAAACGATATGTGATGAACCTCAATTATTATTTTGTAATTCTTATAGAAAACTTGCTAAAGATTTTTTTGTTTTTATGTTCATACAAACGATCATTGATTAATATATACCATGTTAGTTGAGCTGGATAATGAGTCCTCGTTAGGAATCATGGCAAATCTCAATCAATACTCAGGGGCCAATGCGAAAATTAATCCAAATCCCACTCTTATATGGTTTGCTCTTATATGATTCTACTATCAACATGTGTACAATTAATCTTGTAATTAATTAGCTAATGACGTACTGCATGATACAATTTTTCAATATACAAGATTTAAAACGTCCTTATCAACTACTAATACTATATCATGTAATTCAAGAGAGAACAAGAAAAAGAACACCAATGTGATTAAAACTAAAATACACTTACAAATATTGTGTTGGTTTGGATGGAATTAAACTCGGATCCTATCAAAACAAGGTTTTGTTTCGAACTAACATAGTTGGAATAAACACCTCACCAAAAGTGATAAGTCAGGTTTTTCGATGGACATTAATCATCGTCGATAAAAACTTTGCACCAATATGGTTGTAAAGAAAGAAAGAAAGAAATTAACATTTGTAGAGGTGATAATTCTAAGGCAAAGGACAAGCCATGTACCCCCATTATAATATTCTTTTAATTAATTAATGAAAAATGTTAACTAGTGTCTCAGAGCAATGGTTAAGTATCTAAAATAAATAAGTTTTTATGAAAAAGTTGTGTAATCATTATTTTATCAAAAAGTAACATTTTATATTTTCAAAACAAAAAATTTATTTGTAGATTCCTTTAATCATTACCTTGAGGGTACTGGTTAGCAAGATCCTTAATTAATACTCCATCCGTTTTAAAATGAATGTCGTTTTAGCCAATTGCACATTGATTAAGGAATGAAATAAAGTAGTCAAATGTCATAGCAATTTTACTAAAATAACCTTACTTTATAAGAATAAGACAAACTTAAAGTTGCAAGGAAAATTGTGTAGGAGAGAAAAGTTAGAGTATTTTTTTAGGGTAGAGTTAGAAGAGAAAAATTAAAGTTGTATTGAAAATTTAAAATGACATTCATTTTAAAACGGAAAGAGAATATGATTGTGTGGCGTTCATATTCACATGAGTGTGGGGACTAGGACTTAGCAGCACTTGGTAGTATTAGACAGTCCTAAAGGTGGTACTAATCAGTAGTTACCCCTCTCTCTCTTGCTTCATTTCACACATTTATTACACGGCTAAGCTAATGTACTATATGGTCAACAAATTAATGTCACCCCACACACACACCCTTTACGGCTAAGCTAACCATATCTTAAATTTTCCCTTCATCTCTATAAATACATATATCGAATTAAATCTCCACCACTTCAAACTTTGATCATATATTCTAATAATACTACATAACATCTAAGACTAAGAGAGTACACTAAGTATTTTCAAACTAATTAATTCTTCAGTGTAATCAAGAAAATGGGAAACTGTTGCAGGGCAGCACCTTCAATGGAGTTTGGTGGAGAAGACTGGGGATCTTTGAAGTCGTCTAAGCCAAAGGCATGTCGTTCATCATCAAGTAAGGTGTTTGATGAAGCTCATCTTGATCATCCTCAGAAAGAGAATGATCTATTAGAAAGGCTTAGAGCTTCTGGAGATGCAAGTGGGAAGGTAACATTAAAGATTTCAAAGTCAGAGCTGGCTGAATTATTGGGAGCTATTCAAAATAGTAGTAATAATCAAGAACCACAGAAGCAGATGAAGAAGAAGACGACGAATGAATTAGGTTCTGCAGAACAAGTTCTTTATCGGTTAATAAAAGCCAGAGACCATGAAATTGCAAACAAGCATGATCACTGGAAACCGGTGTTAGAGACTATTCCTGAATGTTGTTAATTACTGAGTCAGAGGTTAAGTAGTTCTTTAGTTGATGAGAACATACTACACAGTACTGAAATGGTGCTAGCTAGCTGAGGGGTCGATTGAGCATTTGTTATTTTCTCATATATAATATATGGAGAGGTTGGTTGGTTAGGTGATCGTGTAATGTGTATGATATTTTTCGTTTGTAAAATCCATTGATTCGGTACGTAGTTTTAGTTAAGACCCAAACCAGATTAGATTGATGATCGAAAAAAAAAAGGACCAAAACAAAGGTGTTTCGTGTAGTACTCTACATCTATTCGTGAATCACGACCAAAAATATTTATATATATTTATATCATATAAATCATATCTTGAGTAGACAATGTTTTTTATTTTTATTTTTTCAGTTGCCACGTACATTCATTAGTGTGAAAGTGGTCATGAAGAATACGCAAGATTGAGAGGTAAGCTTGTATTAAAAACTGATTATATATATATATATTCTTTTCGTCTTAAATTCTCTAATACTAATTCAATTTTTCCTAGTATATATAGAGTCTGTTTAACAAGATTCATTTTTTAGTTTCTAGCTTATGTCTTAAAAACTTATTTGACTAAAACTTGATAACTGTTACTATCTTATGAGCATCAATATTAATTAAAAAAAAAGTAAATATTAATTAAATATATCATTTCATATTTATATCCTAGTTCAATCGTTAAATTTACCAGTCATTGCAGTCTATTCCTTTTAAAAAAAATGATGCATACCAGTCAACTTAATGATGCCATACCTTTAAAAAAAAATGTCTATTCCCATTCTAATTTCAGACTCACACCTTAGATAGGTCGAATCAGTCTTGCTCTATTGATTGCAACAAGATCAATCCGTAACAAACTAAACTTTCTTCATAAATCATAGCAACAGGCTTAATTTAAAACAGGGGATAATGTTGCCTAGTCACTTTCCGAACTTATGGCAAATTGTATTATCATCTCTTGACATTTGTAATTAACAAAATAAAAAACAGTATGCGCATTTTATTAATATTATATTATCTGTCTCAGGTAATAATTATACGGCATACATTTATAAAGCCATGTTATTTCAATTGACTACAAAACTAGTTTTTTTTGGACATGGATTTTATGCAGTCACTATAGTCGTCAAAATTGAAGTGATAGATAAAGATCGGATCAGATTCCAAGTCCGTAGTAAGGTTTAAATGGAAATTGTCCGATCTTCATCCAACGACTCTAAATTTTCAGGTGCCTGCTCCAATTTGGTTTTCAGAAGACAGTGTGCAACTATATCAGGTAAGATTTTACTCGCACCTTAGAAAGCTCGGATCGATCTTGATCTATAACAAGCAACAAACGAGATCAAGCAGCAACAAATTTTACTTGTAAATATATCAAGAGCTGTGTAACAGGCATAAATTAATACATGCAGATAGTGATGCCTAGTCTCTGTCCATCTGTCCAAACTTATGGCAGATTGTATTACAATATCTAATCTATTGACATTCATATTTGACAAAGTAATGAATAGCATGCACATTTGTATTAGTATATATATATTTTATATCTCAGTCAATAATTCAAATAGTATGTTTTCCCACCAATAGCAAGTATTCTGACATCATGGGTAACTGGGTAAGATGGATTACAGTCAGGGCCAACACAGATGAAAGCGACAACAATCAGGTAACATCAACAATATCGAATAATGACAATAATGTTGCTTAGTGCCAATAATAATTCAAAATATTCCTAATTGTATTTTTATCAAAAAAATATTCTTAGTTGCAGCAGTAACTCCCTCTACATATAACCTATGAAAGGAGTTAAATCGATTATGGTTAGATTTCGCCATGCAATGTGCAGAGAGATGTATATGCTAAGCATAATATGCTGAATAATAGTGTTTATCCTACTAATATTGAAGAGAAAACTCCTTTAATTCAATAACTCAAACGACAAAATGTAGAGCAAACTACCATGTTATTAAAAGAGAAAATTTAGAAAACCGGAAACTATAACTACTAATGTCAACTCAATTCTAATAACCATTCCAAAAAGAAAAATACTCAATTCCAATAACATGTCAAGTCTAACGACTACTAGACTACCAACATTAAATTCGTTTTGGTGGAACTGGACTCGGATCCTTTAAGCAAAATCTCATTTTCGAGACGTGGTGGTTGGAAGGGGAGACCTCACTTAAGGTGGACATCCAGGCCTTTCGGAGGAGATTAGTAATTTGCAAAGCAGGTGTATACTTTGCACCGATAATATGGTCACCAAACAAAAATACCCTCTATACTTGTTTATTTTGGAAATGGATTTGCTACAGTAAAATAAGTGCAGTCACTATAGTCTGTAAAATTGGAGCCAACATATAAAGTTCGGATCAGATTCCAACTCCGTGATGAGGTTGAAATGTAAATTGTTTGATCTTCATCCTACAACTCCAATTTGTTGCAATCAAAATTATAAGGTGCCTGCTCCAATCTGGTTGTCAGAAGGCCCAGCATCAACTAAAGATTCAGTCGGATGATTGAAATCCACCCTATTAACATCACCAAGAGAGCTACAGTTTTGAGGATCAATCTTGTCCATGAACTTGCATCCTTCAGATGAAAGCTTGTTACCATAAGGATCAGACTGACCAACCTGTTCAGATTGCATGGATTCAGGTTGTTTAGTCTCAACTGCTTGATTCGGTACCATTTCCAGAATATTAGCAATGCCAGTACTTGGATTTCCATTTGAGTTTGGGGTATTATAAACATTGCTCAAAGTATCAATAGAAACAAGAGTTGTATTTGAATCTTCTTGTACATTTGTTTCTGCTAAGTTCTGCTTCTCCACAAAGTTTTCAACAGGTTTACTAATCTGTTCAGATGGCATAGATTCAGGTTCAGCAGATACAATAACCAAGTTGAGTTCAATATTTGAATTATTTGGATCATCATGAACCAACTCATTCAGCTGATTCACAGAAGGAAATACTTGTTCATTTCTGAGCTGCTTATCAGTGTTTTCAATTGTTGGAAACAGGTTCATGGTTTCAGATGCAGGCCTTGACTCTTTTGCTGCACCAGATTCTTCTACCTGAGTGGAAGCATCGAGTTCGTGCAATTTATCACTTTGTTCAGCAGTTTTATCACAGTCCATCTTTGAATTGAGACAGGAAGACTGATTCACATGCTCAGCATCTGATATCCCTGGTGGAACTGAGATACTGGAGTGAACCTCTGTCGGTAGCACGTTCTCTCCAGGCAAAGGCACCGGTATTTGTGGCTTGATTGATTGTAATGGGGGAAGAGAACCATGTACCTCATTGGTTTGAAAGTTTGGCTTTGGAATTGCAAACATCTGCTTGATCATTTGGCTGAAATGGGGAACCACATCATTTTCTTCGGTATCTGGCATAACTTGTACCGCATTGGTTTGAGAGTTTGGCATTGGAATTGGAAACTCTTTCGTGTTGATCACTTGGTTGACATGGGGAGCCACATCATTTTCTGCAGTAACTGGCATAACTTGAACCACATGGGTTTGAGAGTTTGGCTTTGGAATTGCAAACATCTGCTTGATCATTTGGCTGACATGCGGAACCACAACATTTTCTTCAGTATCAGGCATAACTTGTACCTCATTTGTTTGAGAGTTTGGCATTGGAATCGGAAACTCTGTCCTGTTGATCATTTGGACATGGGGAGCCACATCATTTTCTGCAGTAACTGGCATAACTTGTCCGGGAAGAAACACGACGCCTCTCAAAAAAGAATCAGAATCTGTCGCCTTAACATTAACAAGGTATCCATCATTGAAAGTTGCTTCAATGACACCGGTGACCGTCTTCCCTAACATACCACTATCGGAATTATTAGTTGTTCCAGCGGTTTGATTGAAGTTCAATACATTCTCAGGTTTTTGCACTCCATGAACTACATTATCTTCTTTTCGTGGCCGGCCACGTTTTCTTTTCATTGGAACACTTGATTGAACGCCCAATCCTTGATTGTGTTGGTTCATTTTTCAAAAGATACCGGAAGGTCTCAAACAAATATATCTCTGAAAAAAATCACAACTAGAAATCATGGCATTTGTTTGAACAGAAAATGAAAGTAAAAAAAAAATAAAAATTAAAGGGTTGTGACAACACCTAGACTCAAAATGAGCAGCAAACTCAGGTGATAAAGTTCTAAACATGACATGCATTATAGTGTTCTCTGCTTTATTAGTTGACTGCAAACAGAATATCAATTGGTTCAAAACAACTGCTACATCATGTAAAAATGAAAACACAGTGGCAGCTATGGTGGTCCCAATAACAAAAGGGATTGATTATTGTATCCCTTTTACAGATAACCATTCATAATGATTAAAATTGGTAAGTCCTATCAAATATAAACAACTTATTTTCCTTAAATTCTCTTCTATGAACTCTGTTAAAATTGTTGGTTAAAGAGAAGGAAAATCCCTATCAAATAACAAGTACTAGAAAATTACTGAAATAATCTTTTTTCACAAACATTATCAAGAATTTTGAAATTCACAATTTACAAATTAATCTTTTTTCATTAATGAAAAATGATTTTGTATTATTCAATTATAATGTTACCGAAAAAGATCAATCTTAACAAGCTTTTTTTGTAATAGATAGATGCACAAACTAGTTTAAGAACAGAAAAAGGAAAATTGCATATATAGATAGATTGGTTACGTAAGCGAAGCGTAAATAAATGAAAACTCACAAATGGAATGCAGAAATTCAAAGACGTTGATGAAGACGAAATGTAGCGGTTCTGTTATGGTGAATAAATAAATCTAACACGATCAATTTTGTTTCCTTCGTTGCTATTTAATCGAAACCGATGAAACATTGTTAAATTTACTAATAACAACATTATGTTGGGCTTTTATTCAGAACAAAATTAATTAATTTTTTTTGAAAGAAAAACAAAATTAATGTTGGGCAATACTACAATTGATGAATCAGTCGGTCTCTTCAGATTTCAAAGTCGATAAAACTAAAAAATTATCAATCTTTGAACAAACTCGTAAGATTTAAATTTATAGCAAAAAACGGCAACATGTCTACAAATATGACTAAATAAAAATGTTCTTAATACACATGTTTTCGAATATGTGACGTTAAAGATGTCAAAATTATTGATTAAATTTGTATAGACACCAAACAAAAGAATTATGTTAATCTAAACCGAATAAATGTTGCAACAAGACGGAAAAAATCAAACAACAAACTGAACAACATTGTCACACTTAGAAATTAAATCTTTAATTTTCGAGCATAGCCTAATATTTGATTAAATCTTTCCACCATTGTTCTCCAAAACTCAACTCTCGAGTATAGCCTAAAACTTTATTTTACAAAGTCAATTTTCGAGCTTATAGCACTAATTTATTTGACTGACACAAATAACTTTGTGGTGATAATTTTTCTTACAAGCATATAAATTTTTTGGGAAATGTTAAAGAATGTTCTTAAGGTATTGGTTAAGATGATAAAAATTAAAATATTGTATTGAAAAATAGTGAAAAATGAAGAATTTGACTTTTTAAAAGTCAAAACATTGTTGAATTCAACATAAATATACTATTTTGATTTTCTTAACCATTGCTCTGAGGGCACTGGTCAGCAAGACCCAAATTTTTTAACCGTTAATTTTACCACACATTATAAATTTCATTCGTCAGCTTAAATACTAACACTTGACATCTATCTTATTCCCAAAAAAACACACCATAAAAAGTATAAGATTTCTCTATATTTTTCTCTCAATCCCTCCTATCCAAACTTCAACCAAACATACGGTGTCTGGCATGTGGCCTGTGACTCAAAAAAATTTGCTTACATGGATGACTTCTTCTTCAAAATTATTAGGGTTTATTCTAGATAAAATAAATAACGAAGAAAATATATTTTAGTAAAAAAAAATGCTAATAAAGAGTTTAGATGGTTTTTTTTTTTTTTTACAAAAGTCTAGGTGGATTGACCTCTTTGGACTCATCAATGTTAGGGCAAACATCAAGGTAAAGTGAACGTCTAATATATATTTACAAATCATCCATAAAAAGGTCCTAACGCAAGCAACGAGAATTGAATCAACGGCTTGATAAGTCAACTCTTTATCAACCAAGCAATTGAGTTGAAGTGGTTAATGAGTTTCACCAAGGATGAATTATTCGGAGGAACCCAGGGTTCGATTTGGATGGTATAATTTTTGTTCAGATTATCCTTACCTCACAGCCAAACTCCGGATTGTTATGCCCTTTTCCCCTAATATGGGAGGATTAACACCAAAAAGATCGACTCTTTGCCAAATAATCAAACTTATTGGCTATTTTAATCAATTTTATAAACTGAGTTGTGTGAGCCATCAATTAAACTTTATATATAACTCAAAGATATCGTTCTATAGCAATATAATACTAACACGATAAATAAGAATAGTTTATGCTAATCGTAAATTTGATAAAGAAATTCAGTAATCTTAGAGTAGAAAATTAAGTAAAGGTCTAACAAACCAGAAGAGACACACAAGTCAACCCAAATAATCCGAAAGATAAAGAAAACAAAAAAACAAATAGCCTTATATCTTCTTAACACAAAACAAAAAAAACATCAAAGAAACAAAAAGAATAAGAAACACAAACAATGTGTCTCTCCTACGAGCTTCCACTATAGCCGGACAAGTAAGATCCAGCAATTCTTTGATGTTCAAGTAAATTGCAGCTAGAAGGAGATCGTTAAGGGTATCCTGATCAACCTGCTTCATGAATTCAGCGTCCCAAGCCTTGAGATCATCGACACGCTTCTTAACCTTACGATCAACCTTAACGAATTCAGCTTCCCAACGAGCCTCCACATGCTTCCTCCACATGCTTCTTACAGTATTCAATAACCTTCGTCAAGATCTTGCCCTTAACGTTCAGAATAACGATTTCATTGTCGCTGCCACTATTCTTCTTGATCATGTGCTTGATTGTCTGTGATTCCAGTGCCACATCCTCATAAACCTCAAAAGTTTTGCCGTCTGAACTTTTCAGAGTGATCTTATTGGTTGAAGACATGGTGTGAAATCGTTGGCCCTAACAAAAAATATATTGCTGCATAAAAAACTGTGAGATTGATTGCACGTTTCTCATATTTATAAGCTATTTTGTATACATATTTTTTAACGAAATATATCTTAGATTCGCTCAGAAAATACAAGATATAACATACTCAACCCGAACAAAAAAAAAATTGCTGCATAAAATTTAGATTTAAAATTAGAGTGAAAAATAGAATAGATTTAAGATATATATATATATATTTCCGATATAAAAATTTCATTGATTTCAAATATATTTAAAAATAACGATGTGGTACAATTTATGATTAGATGAATGGGTAATCTTATTTCTTTTGGTACTAGTGAGACACATGTTGCTTAAAATCTATTTAAAAACAACTAATAATGTAATATAATATAAATTTTCTTAATAAATATAATAAAAATATGAATAAATATATACTACATATAAAAAAAACAGCTCTTTTCAGCTCTTTTACGATGACTTTTTCTCTTTCTAAAAATACATTCAATTTTCAATATTAATAATACATGTAACAAATAGATAAAAATAAATTTAAATATTAAAAAATGTAACAAACACGATATGAATATATATATATTTTAATTATCCCAAATATACTCTTAAACAACTTATTCTAAAATAAAGATTGTTGTTGGTACGTCATTAAAAAAATATTATATTATATTTTTTTGTTATGTTGTTGTTGTCATTGAAATAGATAATCATAATTAGCTCGGTTTGTTATAACTTCAAAGCAACAAATATTTATATTTTTAGTTTTAATCAAAATCAAAATTTCATTAAAAAAAAAACATCATTCATAATTTTCAAATATTTGCACAATAAAAAAAGCGAAAAAACGGACACGTGAGTGTCCATCTGTTCGCTAGTATAATATAATTGTTAGTTGATTGTTTCCTCCGAATAATTTCATACATTTTGATGGATTTGGTATGTTTTGGCATGCTTTGATGGAAGTAGTATTGATTATTATTATTGAAGCTGGACAGGAATGATGATTCCTTGGGATCGGATAAATTGTTGTTTGAGTGCAATTGCTCTACAATAAGTAATTTATGTAACGGGACTTAAGTATTAGATTATTAGTTTCCTTAATTATCACTTCCTTTCTAACTCTTTCTAGGACTTCTAACAAAAAAACTTATTAGTTTCCTTTAAACAAAGTCATGTACCTCGTTTCAGAATCAATCAACATTTCAGCAATCTTCTCTCTAAAACATTCATTCTCCCGGTGCACTACTATACTATTCAAAATCATTAGAATTCCGACTCCACAACTTTTCGATTTGGCGCGCTCATGAAGGCTGCTGCTAAACACATTCCCAACTTTTTCGGAAAGGTGTCAAGCGCTCATTCTTAATGTTAAAGATCTTACAAATCTCCTCTAGTGTAAAAATCTTTGAATTATCAAAAGATTTCCAAAGTGATCAAAACTAAATAAAGTGCCTTCCTTCAATAGCAGCAATAACCTAAATAAAGTGCCTTCCTTCTATAGCAATAACATTGAGTCACTTGGCTTTTTCCTATATAGACAGAGTCAGTAAAATTGTACATGAAGATGGAAATCAAAGAGGATGTGGAGGATGGTTTACATCACCACATTCAATTCTCTGAAGAATTTTGCATTTTGCGACAGTTGTGATGAGCCCTTTTTATCCTTTAAAAGGTCGAATAGTTTGTTCATCTGTAGGTGTGAGGTAAGGGATGCACATGTCTTCATCATATCAAGTGAAGTGAAGCCCTTGTTAATTTATCTATTTGTAATAAATCATCAGAATTTGCCAAAACTGCCAAAATTAAGCTATCTGCTCCAAGTCTTTGTACTTTTACTTATACCAGTAATCATGAGGTCTTTATTTTGTTGCTATAGCCACTCTTCCGGTTTCTTGTCATGTTTTCACGCATTAATTTCCCTTTCTTCTTAAGATTCTTTATTTTATTCCTAAATCCTGTTTAAAATCAATTGACTTGCATAGTTGATCCTATTCACCCTCATTCCTCATTGTGTAGATCTGTCATCACTTCCTGTTTTATTAGAGGTTAAGTGTCCTTCTTTGTGTAATTTGAAGGTTATCAAAGCAGGTTATCAACCACCTTCCATACCTAACATGATTGTGTATTTCTTGCTTCAAAACTAACACTCTAAAAAAGTTGATATCACAGCAATTTATTAGTGCTCGTTGAAGAGTCTATCAAATGGTTTATTTGTTTTTGAGGGCCAAGCCTATTAAGTGATTGAAATTGATGAAGAAGAGTAATGATATATTTGGATTTGCATTTTTCTTCTAGTGCCGCACTTTTAAGAGTCATTTACCGTGAAAGTAAAGAGGTTGCTTTTTGGATTAATTTTTGTAGCTTCTATGTAGGCGCACATTTACTTTGTCTCCACCACCAAAACATTAGACACAAAGATAGGTCATAGTCGAAGAGAAAGTTTTTAATGTTAATGTTGAATGCATTAAATTAGTTTATACTCTCGTTATTTGTATTCGTTGTTGTCATATCAGGAAATGTTTTTGTTATGTATGAAATTCCTAATCAATTTATTAACTTTTCATGCACGAGAAGATGAGATAGAAAAGGGTGCATTAGAATACTTGTACACCAGCATCCAACCATTTGATATCTTCGAGGCCGAGATAATCTCTTCCATTGACAAAGATAAGAAGTCACACCGTAGAAACATTTCTCCAAGTTTGGGGAGTCAGGTTCAGGTGTCCATCAAGTAAGAAGTATGTTTGCTTTGCTAAGTATACCTAGCGAAGGAACAACTTACAGTAACATTATTTGGATTCTTAGAAGTTAGAACTATAAATCAATTTTAAGGTTTAAAAGACTTGCTCTCCTGTTTAGGACAACTTATGAGTTTAGTAGACTTACTCTCCTGTTTGTGAATAAAACAGGAAATAAAAGCATATCCCTTTCGGGCTCGTTACTTTAAAAATCCAATTACAAATAAATTAAACACAGGATATTGAAAATGCGGCAATTCATAAAATATAGATAGCAAGCAAATATTTTAAGGATACATAAGGTCCGCATAGAATATAAATGTTTTTAGCGAACACAGGAGACAAGTTAAATAAACAACGGAGCAAAATGGGTTTCAAGTTCCCCTCAAAATAAAGTTTCACAAGACACAAAAAGAAAGGCAACCAAAATTAAGTCTCAGAAGTACAGAATAGAAAATGTGGGGCTGAACTTTTTAACTATATCCTAATTGCTGTTGCTGCTGAGGAGGTTGGTAACTTGCATACCCCGCCGGATAACTGCCATACATATTTGGGTCTTGTCCAGCAGGAGGGGCATAAGCATAATTTTCATAACCTTGGGCATAACCGCCGAAGTAACTGCTACTACCATTCCACTGGTTTGGATCTTGTTGAGTCTGAAAATCAGAAGGAAATCCGTTACAGTTTATCAAAATAAGTCAAAAGTTTGCATCAAATGCAGTTTATAACAATCTCAAAACTATTACCTGCTTGTTTGCCGGGCTTCGGCCCCATGAAAGCCGGACATTTTGACCACCTAGAAGTGTACCATTTAAAACCCGTAGTGCCTCCTCAGCAGAACTCCTGATATATGAAATATAGTGGCACAATCAGAGTACTGAATAGAATGGGAAGTAATACTGTCATAAGGTAAATATCAAATATCTAAATGATTAATTTACCTGTCTGCAAATTGGACAAACCCACATCTCTTGCCTGATGGAATCTTAACATGAACCAGTTCACCATACTGGGTAAAAACTTGTTTCAAATGTTCATCTGTGACATTAGGATCCAAATTGCCAACAAAAATCTGCAATGAAGAGAAATCAGGTAGGTTACAAACAAGTATAAAAGAGAACAATTTCTATGTTATAAAGAAATACGCACGGTTGTATTATTTGGATCATTCTCGTTCTGTGCCCCTCCTTGTGGATTCTGATAAGAAGCTGCATTTTCAAAGTAAAATAAAATAAAAAGATAAATGACATATGACATGGAAGGAAGCAGTTCATAGAAAAAAGACAGAAAATAAACCAATACCATATATATAATAAAATGCACAGCTTGTATTTCTGTGACATAATTTTCAAGCAAAATTTGTTCATATTTTCAGTCAAAACAGCTATTCAGATGCTTCGAATATTCATTTACAGATGAAGATAATTCATTCCGAAAGCAAGTACACGAGGGATTTCAAAAGCAACAAATAACTATAAACATTCAACAAATAGAAATGAAGTCAGTATAAAATAAACACATTCATTTTACTTAACATGTGCAATGAAAGGATGCACCCAAGGTTGAGGAGCAATAAAAAGGTCGGTGCCTTACACACACCATCCATGTTGAAATAAGAGAGAAGATAACTATTCATCTATACAATAAATCATGGACAAAAATGAACCAAGGATTCAGACAATTACGTGAATATTCAATAAAAATAGTTTAAGTGTTGAGCAATGCAAGGACTGCGCCTGTGTGTGTGTGTGTGTGTAAATTTATTTACATATGCATCAAAGCATATAGAAATGGCATCGATCTTCCTTGTGTCCTATATTATAATCAAAGTTAACATAGAGATTGAAATAAAGAACAGCGCAAGAAACTGTCAAATGCTTGTGCAGAAAAAACTTCACAATGCATCAACTTCTAAAAGATTACACTACCCATTAGACTGAGTAATATATGATAAATTATAACTTTAGTATGCCAAACAGTGCAGAAACTAACAAAGAAAGAGAAAGGGCCATAACATCGTGAAAATAAAAAGTAAAGAACGTGACAACGAACAACCAATCTTCATAGTACAGATTTTACACAACGAAAGCACTAAAGACCAAGACTGAATAGTACAGATTCTACAAAACGAAAGCACTAAAGACCAGGACTCCACGTTTTACCCATGTGGATTTGAGATTGGTAACTTAAATCATTAAAGCATCAGACAGATGAACCAAAAATTATTAAAAGTAAACAAGATTTGCTGTAGCAGAACAAGATAAATCTTGCAAATAAAATTGAAAGATGTAGTTCTAATGCAAGAACTAAGATTATTTGGATATAATTTAAAATACCAAATGAAGTAAAGCTCGAAAGAATAAAAATTAAGAGCTGAAACAAAGAAAGGTGGGCTGAAAAAAATTAAAAACTATGAATAGCTGCGGTATGTAATTTGGCTTAAAAGAAAGCGAACAAAACGAATGGAAAAGAGAAGTAAACAGAATAGGTGCGGAATAAAGGCGGGAAAGAAAATGCCACCAAAAAATTAATGGGCGAGACATAAACGGATTACTGACCTACGGAAGGCCATGCACTAAAATGGTAACCATTTCAGCTGAAATCAGTTCCAGGCTCGAGATGACAGAGCCTCTTGAAACCCTGCTTTGAGACAACACGAGTTCTATAAGATTTTATTATTCTACATGATTTACTTAGCCCAAATTTTGAAACGAAATTACGAACAAGCATTGAGTTTAGACAGCATATCTTCAAGAGCCTGACTGAAACTTATCATATACTAAAGGATAACATTTAGGGATTCACACAATAAATATAACAGGGAGACATCAAACATTATATCCAAACAGTATCATTATTCATCAATAGGTTAAACACTGGCATCTGAAGGAAAACAGCTCAAGTTTATCTTTATGTTGGCCAACGTATATCAACCATTAAAAAAACAAACCTTTTGAAGTCTGTGTGCCAAGGTTTTTGTTAGAGGCTGGTCCAATACGCATGGGTCTTGTGGAACAAAGAACCCCTTGCATTTCAGTCATAGCCCTCATTTGTTCACTCTCATCAGCAAACCTAACAAAACCATAACCTTTTGTCCTACCAGTGGTCCTGTCGATTACAACTTTGGCACCCTTAACTGAATTATACCGAGTTCTAAACACTTCCGTCAAATGATGATCAGAAACATCAGCAGCCAAGTCACCAACAAATATGGTGTAGTCCGGAGAATCATCATGACGCTTCTCACCAGAACTAAAAGTTGCCCAGTTCAATCTGAAATTCTGGCCACCATTTGGCATAATGGTGCCATTAAATGTTTGAAGTACTCTCTCAGCACCAGCACGGCTAATAAACTCAAGAAACCCATAACCTTCAGATTGATTAGTCTGCTTATTACGAATAACTTTAACAGATCCAACCTACAAAGGAACAGCACAATTCCTTAAATAATAAACAAAAAGCCTTCAAAGTTGACTTATTAGTTATGAACATAGTAAAAATCATACTATAACAATCACCTTGAACAATAAACAGTTCAAGCAAAGAGAATAAATAATAAATAAAGCTGACATATTAGTTTCACCATAGTGCCAAATATATAGCTTGGTTTCTAAAATATCTACATAAATATCTATTGTCGTGATTTGTTAGTCGTGATTTGTTAGGATGCATATGTAAAAAAGCTGTACACTGTCTGTGTATGCAAATTAAATCCAATAAATAAACCATATATACACAAGATTACCCAATTTCACCAAACAAAATACATTGATTACATAACAAACTGGTCTTTTCTAAAAGAACCACATATCATGATTTGATAGGATGCATGCATACAAAAGTTTTACACCGTCAATGTAAACAAATTAAATACAATGAATAAACCATACACAAACAAGATTATCCAATTTCTCAAAACAGAAAACAACGTTTTCATAACAAACTGATCTTTTGAAAAGAACCTCGTATTCAAATTAAAAATAAACATAACAAATTTGTTTTTGTTCAGATAAACATAAACTTCATGCTTCAACTAACCCTAACAATTTTCTAAAAAAAAAAAAAAAAAAAATAGTTTAACCCTAACAAGAGAGATTTAAAATCTATAGATCTAAAAACATATAATAATAAAAGCGGTTATTATACCTCGCCGGTGTGAGAGAAACAGTTATAAAGATAATTCTCGTCCATCCAATATTGCAAATCACCGATCCAGAGAGTTTTGACTTCATCGGCGCTGGAAGGAGGAGGAACCGCCGATTGTTGAGGAGGCTGGGCGTTAGGGGCCCACATCTGAGGAGGTTGAGTTTGTGGTTGAGGTTGAGGCTGAGGAGGATGCATCATCATGTAGGGTGGTTGTTGTTGATGTTGCTGTTGTACTTGTTGATGAAATTGTTGAGCCAAGTTGGGTGGTGGCATACCTGGTCCTCCTGGTTGCATCATCTTCTTCGATTGATTGAATTGAATCGCACAAATTCTAGAGAGAGAAAGAGAGAAAACGAATGAAGGAAGTGGTGTGTGTGTGCGCTTTTAAAGAGTGGTTCTGACTCTAACCCTAACCCGATTACGTGTCACTCTTTTCTTTCCATCTCGCTTGATTTTTTATTTTTATCTTTTTGTTACAAAGATTTGTTTTATTTTTTTGGTCACACAAGAGTTTTTTCTTTTCTAAAGGAGATTTATTCTATTTTTATTTTTCATGGAAAGATTTTAGAGTTAAATAACTTTTTTCTTGTAAATATCTTAAAACTTATATGTAACCAAAAAAAAATATATCTTAAAACTTATTATTAATTCTTTCAAAACAAATTAGTAGTCTATCACTTCTAACATAACTGATAAAAATATCAAATTTATTGATTTGAGTGTTGTGATCGAGGTTTAAGGGAAGTCATTTGAATGGTTACTTGAGAAGTTACCTCATTTCTTTTAAACAAGGTCTTCTTAACTTTGAAATCGCGTTTGACATGTTTGGTAATGTTTTTACATGTCCACTCACGTGATGTATAGTAGTCTTAAATTGTGTCTTCCTTTGCGTATTTTTACCTCGTGCAATATGATAATAATTTTGAATTTTATGTGTTAGTTCAAAGTGTATCAATATCACAATATTTAGAAAAATACTTGAAAAGAAATTGGTTCAATTGAAGTTGGAGAAGGAAATTAGAGACAGAAAAAGGAGACATAAACCATCGTACGTGTCTGTTAGATATTAAAGATGGAAATTAGAGATGGGAAATGGAGACGGAAATTGTTAGGCTTTCTTATCTAATATTTCTTTGCAATACAATGTGGAGGTCGATGTATGGATTTGGGACATTAATCTAGATGGTATAATTTCATACAAAGAAGCTTATGCGTTGATCTCTAATTTTGAAGCAGTAGTAGATTCTTCTTTGTATAACGTCACTTAAAACAAGCAGGTTCCATCGAAGTAATCGTTCATTTGGAGATTATTAAATGAACAACTTTTAACTAAACTTAATTTCATTTAAAGAGGGATACATTTTAGCATCATCTTTGTGTGTGAAAGGATATGATTCAAAGTTAATTTAATTTGTACACTCTCAAATATAAAATAATGCAGTTTTTTCAAATTCATTCAATAATTAATGAATCGGGATATCTAGTTTATAATATAAACCAAATAGATTTGTTATTCGACGACTTAAAAAAAATGATCTACAAAGTACTACTGTATAGTAAACTAGTGTGTATGCATGTTCGTTTTCTTTTTCTTTTTCGCTGAGGTGTGTAACTTATGAATAGTATTTTTTATGTGATTTTAATTAAAATTATAGGCATTCAAATTATAATAAATCACGTTTATATTTTTATAGGTATAGATTTTTGACACTTTTAAATTATAACAAATCATGTTTTTCTTTTTTAATGACATCAATAATATAATAAATATAATATAAATTCTTATTATTTTTAGTAACACCAACAAAATAACATTCTTATAATCAAATTTATTTAAGAGTATAATTAAAAGTGAAAAAGTTTTTTTTAAAGAACCCAAAATGAAATATTATAACCACCAAGAGCAACTCAACTCGCACAAGGCGTGCAAAGAGAGATGCTCCTCAAAATAATACAAAGTCTAGGAATTTGTTGTCAAACAATACAAACAAAAAGATGAAAAAAAGAACCATTACTCCATAACACCCATGCAAATTAAAGAACGCCGCCACTAGTCATTATAACTGAAAGCAGAAGTTTTGCTTTTAGCCTTTAACCAAGAAAAAGACACAAACTTTACTTTATCAGATAATTGATCCAAGTCTTCTATTTTGTCTTTGAAGATCCTGTTGTTTCTTTCCTTTCAAACGATCCAAACGCAAGCATGCCAGATCACTTTGAAAAAAGAATGGGTAAAACGCGGTAACCCCGCCATGTGACCAAACTGATGAAGATGATCACGGATGGAGTCTCGAGAGATGAATGAAATACCTAGCCACTGATAAATCATGTGCCATACACTGCAAAAAATGTCGCAGCGAAATAGGAGGTGACATGATGTCTTCGGGGAGCCACAACCACCTATGCAATAAATGTCATCATGATGAATAGATCTCCTACGAAAAGATTCTCTTTGGTGGAAAGACTATTGCGAAGAAGCCGAAAAAGTGAAAAAGTTACTTCAATAATATATCACATTATATGTGGTATAGTACTTTTTTTTTTATCTTCTTAAAACACGTACAAGCTCATATCTTCCATTGCGATGATGTCTTCAAACCAATTCAACAATCTAATAGTGGCAGCAACCAAAAGACTATCTGCAATTCAAACAATGACAACTAGATATCTGAGTCCCCACTCTTCCACTCAATGATGGTATAGTAACCGTACTTAACCTTGTTTTATCTTTTTATTTTTATTTTTATTTTTTAAGGAAACCTTGTTTTATCTAAGTAGGTTCAAAAGGATGAAGTAGGTCATATTAACTTGAAAAATATTCGACTGAGGAGGTTTAGAGCTCCATCTTTAATATTGAAACAATTTCGTTATAGGAGCCAATTATTCCTCCATATGTTGATAGAATCCCCATTGATCCAAAAGGCTCAAAGCATGCTCCTCTATGAATAGCTCGACATTGACCATTGTTTAGCATAAAGAAAGCACCTAGGGGAGTATTTTTTTTTTTTGGTGCCCGGGGTCCGAACCTCGGGCCTTGCATATATTACCAACTGAGTTAAGCTCAAGAGGATAGTTAGGGTAGTATTTAGAAGGAAAAGTGTTTGGAATTCAAAATTATTAGAACGATATTGTTTACATGCCTGTGGAATATTTAAAAGGTTAGAAACGCAACAAAAAAAAAAGACAAAGTGGTATCTAATATGAAGCATAAACCGCGACACGGACATCTGACATAACACAGACACGTCAACATTGTTCGTTTAAAAGACATAGGACATTGACATTGAGAAATGTATTTCATTTTAAAAAAATTATAAAACAAGATACAATAGTAATTGACTTTTTATTTGTTCATATACTATCAAAAAGCTGAAAATATCAAGCTTAATGCCTTTGACCCCTGATTGAACAGTATTTTTAGACACATTTTAATTCTTGTAGACTTGTTTGAGACATGTTTAAGAAGCCTCAAAGCAACGGAAAAAAAATCATTTTTTTGGGACACTTGTCAGAGTTGTCTGATCTTGTCGTATAAGTGCCATGTGAGTGTCTAACGAAGATCTATGAAATGATGAAGCAAATAAAATAGAAAAATGGACACTTGTATGAGGTTTCTGCTAGTATTGAACAAGTGACATACGAGTGTCGGACACCAACACCCGTCAGATACCGCGACACATCTACTCCTAGATGTGTCCCTGCTTCATAGGTTATCTTTTAAACTGGGTGTCTTTATAATCAACAAGGTTTAAATATTCAATTTTACAGTGGTCGATTAATCGGATGGCTTGTCTAGGTGTAAGTAGTCTTACAATCAACAATGTTATGTATTTTTTTAAAGTCAATGTTAATTGTTAATATGTTCTCGTGAGGTGGTATTTTTTGTGGGGTTGGAATTTGTTTCGAGTCAGTGTTGCTAATGCGGATGCGGTGTCTCAGGAATTCAAGATAGTGCTCATGTGAGTGGGGTGTAACACTTCAGTTTGGATCAACTTTCAATAAAAAAAGGAGAAAACTTAGGTACAATTCCTTAGGTGCTTTTTGTATGGTTCTTTACTAAATTTACCATGATTTCCTCAAATGCATAATTTTCTCAAAGTTTGTTATATCCAAATAATATGTATTTTTAGTTAAGAACCATATGAAAAGCACATAAGGAATTGTACCTAAGTTTTCTCCATAAAAAAATATGTTCAAACTAACTGATGATATATTCATTAGTTTAGTACGGTTTTAAATGCTTTTTAAAAATGAAACCGAACCAAACTAATCAGTTTGCTTCGGTTGATCGGTTTATTCAAAAACACAATTAAAAAAAAATCGATATTCATATGGAGATACATGAGTTAATCGATATTCAGTTTATTTTTTTGAAACACACAAATGATCAAATTTTTTTCTTCAATACACATAATACATACAATCTTAATACAAGTGAGAATAGTTAAAGTTTGAGAAGACTATTAGAAAAATGTTTCAATTGATCAACGTTGAAGGATTTCCCCACACAATTTGAAATTAAATAATATTTTTCATAGAATATAAACGACAAATATGAGGATGTTTTTTTATGATAGATGACAAACACAAACTGAACCAAACTAAAACAATATTTTTCAAGGCAGGAAACGAACATTAAATTAATGCATGCAACGATTATAAATCAAGGCATAATACCGTATCTTTCTTTAAAGTTTCAAGGCATAACATGAAAAAATTAACCAAGAGATATAGACAATCTCAACAACAGTGAGAAACAATGGGTTGGGGGTAGGCGGCTATGGTTTCTCTTTTTTTAGTAGAAATGATACTAAGGAGTGATGAGATGATGATGGAAGAAAGTAAATGTACTTCATGTTAATCATAAAATTACTTCAGTGAGAAGGGATCATATTAGTAAAATGAAGAATGAGGTAAGCATGAGTTCGGTTCATTGATTTTTTAGATATCAAAGATAAAAAAACCAAACTAAATTAGATAAGTTTAGGTTGGTTCGATTCGGTTTTAAACCAAACCTAACAAAATCAGATACTTTTTTAGTTTGTTTCGGTTTGAATTTTTGGTTTTATCTGTTTTGTTCAAACCGCTAACACCCCTACTTGTGAGTGTGTTATTTGTTTAGAGTTATTACATTTGTGTAGGGGTGAGTAGTTCTTGGTAGCTGCATATTTGGAGTTAGTGATAAGGTGAAGCATCGTCTGAAGTGATTACTCTGACAATGCTCAATGAAGGGGCGATTTTGGAGCTACTGGAAAAATTGTTTTGGTTGTTCAAATGTGATCAACTCTGTGCATGTATGGTATATATGTGTATTTTTTTTTTCTTCTTTTGACTGGCTATATAGTATATTCTTGTGCAGGTGCCAATTTGCTTGTATGTGTATTCTTGTGCTTTTCCTTTTCACGCAACATGTTTTTCTAACGAAATTCACATTTTTAAAAAATTTGATTAGGTAAAGAATGATAAAAGTTTCAATAAAAGAGTTTAAATAAATAAAAAAAACCATGAGCAAAAGCTAGAAAAATTCACCAAAGAGTTCTCCTGGCCACTACTATTAAAATGAAAAATATACTTAAACTTAGAAATAAAATATATCAAATAAAGATAACATGAACTATTATGATAGATAAAAACTATATCATGGATCATATAGCTTCTTGTTACAAGTGCATTTCCATGCCTGTGGATAAGGCTCTGGAAGCTCTTCATACTCTTGCTTTCGAGAACAAGGATGGGTGTGCAAGGGGTACATTTCTTGCACTTTGTTCTAAAAAATGGTGGATGTGATCCAGGGCCAACAAGCATCCTTCTTGTAATTAATGGAAGGACTTCTGATTTTTCTTGGGTCACCATCCCTTGTTCAATTGCATCTGTAGAACTCTGAAAGAAAGATGGAAAAAAAGAGCAATAAAGAAAGATGGATCATATGATTGAGCTATATCATAGAATTATAGTCTCAGGCAATTTCGTACTATCGACAAATTAAAAAGAATTGTACTAAAAAAGTATAATTAGAAAACATGTAATGGACAAGATAGGATCTATACCTGAAAATCTTCATGACTTAAAGGCACACGACATCCAACATCTGGGATGAAAAAGTTTAGAAGATGTTATTATTATGAAAATGAAGCAATCAATATATTTTTCAAATTGGAAGTCGAATAAAACATTAATCTTTCCTTTGAACAATTTTTTTGATTAAAACATAACATTTGTATTAAATCATCCGTTAATATTTTTCATATATAGAATTCTTATGCAATCACTTTACTCTTATACTTTAGTTATTAGAATATATCTTTAGGGTAAAACTCACCTCATATATATAATACTTTATAAATCTTTCAAAAAAAATATATATAATACTTTATAATATTTTTCTAGTAATAAGCTGATCAAGCTACCTATAATAATATGCATAAATTCAATTATCGGTTTTGGCAAAGTGGATGATTACTATTAAGTATTCTCATTCATTTAACACTCTCTCTCAACCATTGGTCCACATCATCAATCTTGTAAAACCAATTTACCTCAGCTGTGTATGAAAGGTGACTCAATTTCAATCAAAATCTCCGAGAATAAATACACCGAGGGAGTTGAAGAATGCAAAGTATCCTCTATGGGAGGTTGATTTTGAAGAAAGGAAAGAAAGCTCCAACAACAAAACAACTTCATGAAACCTTCGTTCCTCTCTGGAAAATCAATAATTGGAAGATTGCTCCCATGGGCAAAGGTTTCTTCGAATTCAAATTCTCAACTATTGAGGAAATGCGATCTATTTGGTGGACGGGTTCCTGAAATCTCAAATTTGGAATTCTTCGCTTGTCGCAATGGGTTCCTGACTTCTTCCCCGACGCTTAGAAACAAACTAATGCCCAGGTTTGGATTCGTTTCTCTGATCTCCCTCGTGAGTATTGGAGAGAGAAAACTTTAATTGAAATTGCTTGTGCGGTTGGTATGCCTATAATTTTAGATGAACCTACTAGACATAAAGTATTTGGTCACTATGCAAGGCTGCTTGTTGATGTTGATTTATCAAAACCTCTTCATAACAATATTTTAGTCGAGAGGGAAGGGTTTGCATTTCATGTTGGTGTTGTCTATGAAAAACATCATGAATTTTGTAACAACTGTCAGACTTTAGGTCATCACATATCTCAATGTAACAAGTAGAAGCATGGAAAAATGGTTGCAAGTAATAAGCAGGATAAACCTAAAGCACAAGAAGTTGTGATAACAAAAAAATTCACTAATCAGGGTGAGAAAAACCTTAAAATTGTTGCATCCCCTTTGCCTTCTTTAGTAGCAAATGCAGAAATTTTAGATGCAAACATCGATAGTCTTGCCACTAAAAATCATGATGTTGATCTCATTCCCATTGTGGAGTTAGATGACAACATTGTTCGACCAGATTCCCCATCAGATCAAAGCAAGATTGATAACATTCGTGAAGAAGCATCTGATGCAAATCTCTGTCGTGTAGAGTTAAACAAGGATGTGGTAACGATAGATAATGCTCAGGAAGATCTAGATAGGGCCATAGTGGCAACAGACTCTAACTTGTCACACTTTAGTGAAAATGTTATTCATGACATGCAAGTTTTAGGGCTGGTTCCTACTGTGGCTCAACAAACTATGGATTTTCTGAGTGATTCATGGGTCATAAGGAAGATTTTGTTAATTCAGACTCAAATCAACAATTTCAGTTGGTGGTTCCAAAGAAAAAGAAATTAAAGCAACACTTTGAGACTAGCAAAGGGTTTAAGGTTGGGGCTTCCAGTCGTTCGGCTCGCTAGCATTATGGTTTAATGTTGCTTCACTAGCTCCTGGTTGGTTTATCTGTTTTGCTTTGTTTTTTTTTCCTTTTTTTTTTTTTCCTTTCTTTTATCCTTGAGGGTTTTGGTTTTTGTCCCCCCTCTCTTTTGTACTTTTTTTCTATCTATATACTTCAAGGTGCTGCACTTGGAGATCCCTCTGCACCCTTTCTTTTGCTTAAAAAAAAATATTAAATGAAATTATCATCAAGAAATCCTTTCATATTAATCTATTAAAATTACCTAAAGTATTAGTGCAATATATATTTTTTGTCATGCAGAACAATACAAAAGTATTTTATCAAATTATTAAATGAAATACTACCAAGAAATTCGTTCATATTAATCTGTTCATATTACCTAAAGTATTAGTGCAATATTTTTTTTTGTCAAGCAGTTTAGTGATCGAGAATTCACCTTCATTAGATGAATAAGTGAGGTGTCTAGTGTTCAAATTTCAACTCCAACATATATTATGCAATTTCCCTACCAACTTAGCTTAAACTCATTTTAAGTTTTTTGGTACAGTCACTATTCATTATATTCATCAAAATAATAGCTCTTTAAATACAATATTTTATCATAAATATACATTCATAAAAAATAAGTGAAATAAGTCCCCTTAAAATAAAAAATTAAGTGAAATAAATATTGAATAAAATGAAATGCATCAATTTATTTCAAAGAAATTTTTCTATAGAATTAGAAGTGTTACATAATTTAAAATAGAGAAATGTTACATTTGCCCTCACTAACATATGTCTTTAGCTCACATGTTAAAAGATTACAAATAATCTGACCAGATAGTTTAGCATGACCCTTCAAAGAATCTCTTCCATTTCTATGAAGGGACATTTTGGAAAATTCAATGACCTGTGAGCAAGTGAAGGAGCCTACAAATTTAGTTTCTCTCATCTTATAAGTGACAAATTACAAACTCACCTACCAATGATGAGCACATAGTATAATTTCATATTAAATTGAACGATAAACTCACCTACAAATGTTTAATTACCAACTATGACAATAAGCAGTTATACAAACGTTTAATCACCAATGACAATAAGCAGTTCTACAAACTTTTAATCACCAACTATGACGAAGAGCTTCCACTAAGAACTTGGATTAGGGTGTTACTATACAGAAAATATGTAATACACATGGTTTAAACCCAGAATGTTAAGCAATTTCACTCCAAAATCCACGAGATGAGGAAAGGATGCATGCAATGATTTGCACATAGCATTACTTGACAGAAAAAACTTCAAGGGTGTGCTAGTAGCTTCAGAATCTCAGTAACCTCCTTCAATCTTCTATCTGTGTTTTCTCTAACAATAACAATTGAACTAGGAGTAGGACCCCGAACATTTCTGCATTTTGGCAAAGCAATTAATTGAAAACAACCGTTAGATTTCTCTCTTCATTCAATCAAATTTCATCTTAGAAAAAATAAACACGTTTTCCCAAGAGCCGAAGTGTGTGACCTTTTCTGGTAAGTGGCCTTCCTAGTAAGCTCCTCAACAAGACTGTGCAGTCTCTTTAGAAAGGCAGGAGATTTGAGTATGGTCTCAACGCCTTTTTGAGTTGAGCATATCTTCTTCAAAAGCTCAGAAGCAATGAAGAAGCCCTCCTCCTTATTCCTGAAACAAGTTTTAAAAGTTAAATATTATAAGAAAGTACAAGAATCCTATATCAACTTTCAATGGCTAACCACTACAAAATATTGAAACCTCAGTAACTCCAAGACGATTGTCTGTATAGAACCCTGTCTTTGTATCAGCACTTCTAGCAGATGAGGATAGCGAGCAAGATTTCGGAGAGTTGACAAAACATGCTTTAAAACCTCTTGATCAGGGATACTCCTGCTGATTAATCGAATAAGCCGCAGCAAGGTGTCAATGGCCCCAGCAGCCACAAGTTCTTCACAACATCTCTGAGAATGCCATGTTGCCAAATCTGCAAAAAAAGAACAATGTAGCTGGTCAGAATTTGTTGAATGTAAATAATATAGGATTTTTTATGTCTCGTGTCACCTAAATACATTCTAAATACCCACTTTTATATGCCTTGCAACATAGAATCCGAGCACAAATTTAAAGAAACTAAACTGCATGCTTCAGAAGCCATCTACTTAGTTAAAAAACTTAAAAGATATAGTTCTCACCCAACGTTGAACAAGTATGAAGAATGTCACTAAGACTCTTCATACTAAGCAGCTCTGAAAGCGCTGCCAGGAGTCTGTTAATGAGACGCTTGCTGTCATCTACATTTTTGGAAGACTCTTGAAGTCTTGAGCGCAAATCCATTAATTGTTTTGTTGACTGCTGACGTGCAACGTAACCTTTCCAGTGGGACTACAAAATTTATAATTTATAATAAAAAAAGATAAGGCAGATTAGCAAATAGGAAAAAACTGAACAGACTAAAATTCAGGCTCCAATAATAATCAGAACCAGCGGAATCATAATAAATATGCACTTGTAACTTGTAAGACACTTTAGGATAAACTAAAAATCAAGTGGAGGGAAAAAGAAGTGCAAACTTTTGACGTAGTTAGTTCAACCCCATTACCCAATTTTCATGTTACCCACACAAAAAGAGCAACCTGGTGCAATAAAACCAGTGGAAAAGTCTAGGAAAAGAAAATCAATCACATGACAATAACTCAAACCATTGCTACTTCGTTCACTTATTTAAGGGAGAAAGGGAACATCTGTTTTAGGGAAGCTATATAAAATTTCCGTGAAAGTACGATGTAAATCAATATAACTGATTCAGAAATCAGCAGTCAAACAAAATACACGAGAACCACAGTGGGGTATATGATGATAAGATGATAACTATTAATATACAATACCTGTATGACAACGATATGATGCCTATAAACAACCGCCTTTCGCCTAGCTGCCCACCCACGAATGTGGGACTGTATAATGATTGCAGACTTTGTCATCAATTTATGTAACAAGAGATGCTTCCACCATCGTTGCAATTTCACTACTTGAAACAAGAATAGTTCCAACTGAAAACTACAAAAGCCAGTTCGTTTTGAAATGCATCCAGCAGCAACTGCACGTAGCTTAGAAGCACTGCCTACATCATAAGACAAAACAAAAGTATACACTATGCTGAGTAAATTTGAAAAAAATAATTAAATCACCCAATTACAAGCTCAATGAAATAAAATATAAAACAATGAAAGTATGGAAACAGAATACCTAATATCAAATTTCGAGTTAAATGCCCCCTAATATAGCGCTGGAGCTCCAATGCGGCATACTCCTGGCAGTTACGAACCTTCATTATTAAATATGAACAAACAAATAAAAGGCAAATAAAACTCTAATCGAAAAGCAAATATACATCACAAATCATTTGGAGCTTTAAGGAAACCCTACCCAAATTGGTTGTAGCTCAAGTAACTAGATAGTTTGAAATAATTAGGCTGTGTTAGTTAGAGAGTTAGGATGTGAATCGTGATAAACCATTACAAATTTCGACCTCTAGACATCAATTTTCTCCCTATCACATTTAGTATTTCTTAGAATTTGTGGTTGGGCCTAACACAACTTCACAAAACCCTTGTACGGTGATGAGTGCTCTTCCTATCTATCCAATGTGGGACTTGTGGTTGGGCCAGCACTATTGGGCTTGGTGTGTGGATAGTTAGGTAGCCCGAATCGATAGGCTTTGACACCATGTTGAAATTTGGGCCTATTGGTCTTGTAAGGTGAGGAGTGCTCTTATCAAGAGTCATATCTATCTAATGTGGGACTTGGATTTTTCCCAATAGTGATAAACCATAGCATATCATATACAAAAGTCATATCTGCTCCAGTTATTACTACATCTATAAATCGTTACAAGTGTATTACCTCACTCAAAATTACCATGAGCTAATAAACAGACAAACAAAAGAACGGAAGAGAATTATATCATGATTTTTTTGGACAGAAAGTAGCATATAATGATAACAAATAGAATATCATACTTCCATGACATTAATATTCTGTGTCTCAACTATGGCCTTCCGTCTGGCTATCCACCCACGAGTACAAGATTGAATTATGATGGCCGATCTAGTCATTAATTTAAGCAACAAGAGACCCCTCCACCACCGTTGCAATTTCACTACTGCGAACATGAATGCTTCAAGTTGAAAACTACATAAGCCAGCTGGTCTTGAAATGCAACTACCAGTATCAGCTGAAAGTAACCTTAAAGCACTACCTATACCACAACATGAGATAATAATGTAGGCAAGATATTATGAAACCACAATTAAAGAGAAATTAGATTTGCAAATACTAAACTATCAAATAATAACCTAATAGCCGATTTCGGGTTAAATGTCCCCTGATGAAGCGCTGGATCTCCAGTGCAGCATCTTTCTGACAATTGAGTGTCTTCTGGCATTTCAAACTTCGACTGACACTCTGGATCTTTACTATAGCATCTCTTTGAAACAAGAAATTCCGTTTCACAAGCCAACCACGGCAATGCCTCTGGAATCATTCAAATTGCAAACAACATATTATTCTAAAAGTAAAACCTCAGAAAATGCAAGGCATTTCTCTAAAATTTTGAAAACCTGACTAGAATGATAACTGAATTAGTAATTTCACAGAATAAACATAAATGGGGAAAGTCCAACAAAGAGCTGATTTGGGACTCCGTGTTGACAAGTATTCATTCTAACATATGTATAACTAACATTCAGTGGCTAAAAATTCTAATAAATGTAACACCACAATAACTCATTAATATTTTCGTGCTTTACCAGAAAGTCGTACAAAGTATATGCAAAAAGAAACAAGATTATGAACAAAAGAACACAAGCAAATGTCTTACTTGAATCTCAACAATTTGATTCTTACGAGCACAAGCATTCTTCCGAGCAATCCATCCACGGAAAAAAGATTGAATGACAATAGCAGCCTTAGACATGGTTTTGAAGTTCTGAATAGCAATCACACATCTCCACATTCGAAAATATGATTGAATCTTTATGACAGCTTGAATCTGATTTATAAATCGTTTTCTCAATAACCACCTACGGAAATTACATTGAATTTTAGTTGCAAACAAGTGCTCCTTCCTAGTAGACTTGCAACGTATGTAGTTTTTCCAAGCAACCTGAATGCCAATGGCTGCCTTTGTTTTAAGATCAAAGATAAGTTTCTGTTCGGCTAAATGTAGAGTTTTCTCTTTTTGATCTAGCAGATAAATATATCTAGATCGTGCCATCCAACCACGAAGGAATTTCTGAATAGAAGTGGCAGCATTCACAGTGTCTGCAGTCAAGAGGTCAGGACTTCTACATCCTTGTCGAGCCCTCCAATAGAACCAACTCCTCACTGCTTGCTGGATAAGCTGCGCTGATCTTTTCAACCTCAAAAAAGAATGCCTTTGGTAGAAAAGCATGACATACTTCTCGTATACTTCGGATTTCTTCAATATTTCTGTGTGAAATAACACGTGCCAATAAGTAATGAAACATAATACCAATAAATTCATGAGGTTAAATAATAAACTACATACCACATGAGAAATCATAGATTGGACCGGTAGTGAATATAATGCAGACCGACTCCTGCCTCACTTTCAGCCAAGCTCTGAAAACGGTCTGCAAAAGGGTAACACTATTTACCATCTTGTGAAACTTGCGGTGTACAACCAGTCCTCGGATACGTGATTGTATTGTTCTTGCAGCATTTTCTGAAAAACAAATTTACCATTGTCAACAAGAAAACAAATTTTAATTACAAAAAAAGTATAGCTTGGAGTTACAATGGGTCAATAAGCTGTACCATAGTGAAAAACAATCATACTGGTGTTGTCAATCACAGATCAAGCAAAATAGTGGTTTGTTCAAAGTATGCTATGCTACAATGCTATAGCACCACTATTTGACACCAACTTTTGTACTAAATTGCAGAACAGTAGCAGTTTGCCTAAATTTTGTTATGCTATAAGTTTCTAGCGCCAATATTTGACAAAACAAAAATACCAACCGTTTTTATTAAGCAATGGTCAGGATAAAGAAAAATAAATGCAAGTATGCAAAAACCCATTCAGATCCATCATAAATAAATGCAAATTAGGAATTAATGAGAAAAAAAACTAGGGATGGTTTTATTTCAACTTGTTAGTAATTTCCGGCATACATATCTAGAATTTAAAAATCCACTATATATAGTATTTTTTCTTTTTTTTCTTTCCATTTCATTGCTGTGGTAAATGTTTGTATGGTGACATAGTAGCAAAACGAGCAAGAAAGCCACAATAGGTTTACCTCTTCTAACAGAAGTGTTGCATTCTGTGGTCATAGATGTCTGCAAAATAGAGATAGTTGGCTGCATAATACAGTTTCGATCAGCCATATCTTGCCACCAAGTCTGAATGGCCTTGAATTTTCTTGCCGTATCTATCTTAATAAATCACAAGACTTTGATTAAAAATATATACAAAATGAATCAAGAAAATCAAATACTTTTCTTGAATAAGATCGTAATGTTCTTATAATTAATTTAAGATGTTTTGCACTGGGACACAAACGCAGCCAATAAGAGAATATTGCCTAACACACAAAAATGAAGGACAGTACACTGTTGCCTATCACAAAATGCATGAAATGCAAGTAGTCTAGCAACAGTTCCAAGATAAAAATATATATAGAGATCAAATATTTCAAAGATAAAGCCCAATTTCAAGTTCAACCAGTCTGTTACTTTTTTAAAAAATAAACAGAAATAATTATTCTTTTTCACTTCTATTCTTGAGTCTAGTCATATAAATCCAACTGATACAACTACCATCACAATAAAGCCTTCATAAGTATTCAGAAGTTGGTGACAGTGGCAGAACCATTTAATAAAGGGATTTAGTTTCATAAATGCAAAATTTATTGCATGCGTCAAAATCATATTCATATATTTATAATACAAGAAATTCAAACAAATGACATGCATATGCATAATAAATAATTAAAGTTCACACCACCAAAGAGTCGACAACAAACCTTCATTGTCACCCACATCTGAATCATAAGGTTTTTGTGCTGATTCAGAACGGGAATGGCACTGTACAGTCCTCAAGTTCCTGCGATTTGTGTTTTGGCAGTCATAACCTAATAGCTTATGAAAATTTAAGTTGTCCTGGAACAAAGAAAGTGAAATTTTAACATAATTTCTAGAATATGACAGTATCATGACAATAATTTTGGTTCTGCTTACCACTTTTTCCTTGACAAATAACTGGCTTGCCAGGAAAACAACCAATATCACCACACTTCGATCGCTGCAAGCACCATTATATTGAAGTAGCTCACTAATCTGAAGTACCTATAGAATAATAGACCGAAATTCCATCATCCTACTAATAGTTGAGGACTGATAGTAACATAACTTCAAATTTACTGAACTTTTTTTTTCTTTTCAAGGGATTCAAATTTACTGCTTGCATTGTATTATTTTTGTAAGGTGCATTCTTGGTGAATTATGAACTTTCAAGTGTAAGGGGGGTGCAGTTTGGCACATAAAATAGGTTATAAGTTATATCAAATGACAAAGTACATACACAATTCTTCTTTACTATAGGTTATATACTACCATAGTGATTACATATTTTGATGCAATTTCAAAATGCCTGTCAATTTTATTTCACTAATCTAGTTCTATTTCAACCTTGAAAAGGATTCAACGCTGAATATATGTGATTCTCATGCATAAATAATAAATAAATAAATAAGTACAGAATGTTTTGGAGTTGTTTAGAATAGATTTAGAACTAGACATGACAAAAGTTGAATCTGCTTGGGCAGAAGTGGTTAGATCAAAACCATACATTATAGCTTATTTCAACATGCCTGGTGACCTAAGAATTCAAGCAAGCATTTGGTAAATGTTCCAAAAATAGCTTAGGACCAACGAGCTTATTTCAATAATCTTCTTAGATAACCTTATAGTTAATAATAAATTCAGGTTTTCACTATAAGATTGTGTGTGTTTAATAAACGCCTGATCTAATTGTATAAATCAGTCATCGGATGAATCAGTTGGGGCAACTTGAGAATCGTTTACTAGATTGTTGATTAACCTAGCTGGGACACTATTTATTTTATAGGCTATTATGGGGACCTTGTGAGAGTAACAAAAAAAAAAACTTATGCACATATCACAATTTATTTTCATAAACTCTTCCAAATATTTACGCAAATGCTCATGTCATAAGATACGCCCAAATAAACTCACCACATCCACTTAATTATGTTGGTAATCTCCCATCCCACAACCTACGACACAACTACGGAAATGACCACTCCTTAATCAGCCCAAAGTTTGATAATTCAAAACCAATACTTGTAGTCAGACTTTATTTTATTTATAGCAGATATTTTTTAAAACTTGTGATTTTGTCAAAGTTCAATCCCAAATCCCAATAAATGGTCTATACGAGTGTGTTAGATATAAAAAATTCAATTTGTATCCCTCGAGAACAGGGGCATTTTGTGGTTCTACCTTGATGGGTTTGAAACAGGACTAGTATTTAATACTAGATTACATCGGTTAGACACTACATCAATAACAACATGTTGCTATCAGTACTACCAATATATGAGATATGAATCATGCGATCATGTCTTGACAATAATTCCATCATATGCATGCAAGTTAGCACAAATTAGGGTATTTACCTCAGGAAAATTCCCCAGTAATGTGGTCAATTTCTGGGACAATATGAAATTGTACAGTGCATCTGAATACTCATTCACTGACATAATTGATGTCTTGCCACTTTTTTCATAAAATTCCTGTAAAAGAATTGAAAATTAAAGCTAACAAACAAGAAATAATTATCAGCACTGAGAAGGGATCTAAAGAATTTGAAGACCTTCAACGAACAAACATTGTGAAGTTCCTTCTGGAAGTAATGATCAAGTAAGCACCAGATTGCTTTGCCATCAACAAGGGAGTGAAAATTGTCAACTGGGCAGTTATAATGGTCACAAACAGCCTGCAAAAAATAAGCGGCTAATATTAATTGCAGAAAAGATCAAGAAATAATTTTTGCAACCAAAGTTAAAAGAAAGTGTACCACACTAATAAAAAAAGTAAATAAGTGGCTAACATTAATTGCAGAAAAGATCAAGAAATAATTTTTGCAACCAAAGTTGAAAGAAAGTGTAACACACTATTAAAAAAAGTGTCACAGAACAAAAGGAAGTCAGTAACAGTTTAGAACAAGAAAGACAATCTATGCAACCGTTAAGATAAAACTACAAGAAATATCATGTTCAAAAAAAATTATGGCATAAAGAATATTACTAATGATCCTCTTGTAAAAAACATCTAGTAAAATTACTATTACTATGCATTCTATAATCGCGCTTTACTAATTCTCATATCATACCATAAGCTGTCGGGCAGTAGAGTGAATTGTGTGTGGGTATTGGGAAGCTTAGAAAGCATACATTTATATAAATTGAATTAATGATTCACAGCATTGTCTATTTCTGAAGGAAATCTACAGGGTAGATGTAAAGTTACTTGGTTGTACCTGAATCCATTTCAAAAGCAATTCCAGAGAACTAGAATTTGCACCGGTCATGAGTTCCTGTAAGGTAGTAAAGAAAATCAAAACTCAAGTATTAAAAGAAGTTACGAGCTTTGAGAAAACAAGAAGAGCATAGATTCTGCTATAACAATTAAATCAAAACACAACATACCGTGCCAAGTCCGCGAATTTTTGAAATTTCCCCAACTAAACTTGTTTTATCAACCAACAAAGGTAGCTGCGATTCCGATGAAACGGGAAATTGTGTTACTAACCAGGTTACGAGTTAAAGATAATCAAGTCCAAAGGTAATTATATTACAGAAACTAAAAAATAAGGTAATATAGAGCTCAAACCTGCAAGTGAATGAACATATTCCAGAGTAAAGAAATTGTGAGTTCTCTGTCTCCATTAACAATATCATCTGCTACAATCATTGTGCCGTCTTCATCAAGTAGTGAGACCCCGGCTAGTCTAAGATATTGTAGGGCAACACCACTGTTTACCATATTTTTCTTACGGGTGTCAGAAGGAACTGCAATTTTCTGTCCATACAATGACACTGAATCAAAATTCTAAAATAATTGGACTATCCAGAAAAATATTAAAATTGGGGTTGGATATAATACCTTGAGTATAGAAGAATCATTTTGCAAGAGATGAATAGCTCTACACAATTTTAGCCCATCTTGGAGATCTATAAATAAATCCTTGACTCGGAAATCATACTCAACAAGAGGTCCCTACAAAGTCATAAAACAATCAGATTAAAATTTATGTACAACATATCTAGAACTTGATAAGATGCCCTTCTTCACAAACGACAGCATAAACATTAAAGTGGATCATCTACTATTGTCATAATAGACCAAGACCTCCTCAACAAAAGATGTTGCAGATGCTAGCTTATTTGTTCTCATACTAATATACAACCTAACACAAGTAAATGAGCACAACACATAGAAGATATACGAACCTGTTGGTGAGTTAGTTTGTAACCTAAAATAACCAGATGTGTTAGAAGATTGCCTTCTCCGCGCATTACATCAGATGACAGAAATTCTAATTTTGCAATCAAAAAGAGAGAAAGTCATCCTTAAACTGTAGAAACAGCTGTCACAAAAATATTAACCACACCTAAACCATTAACAAATACTTACCCTGGATCACTTGACTACTTGCTTTAACCCAAGATTCTGCTTTGAATAATAAAGGGGAACCACTGTCCAGTCCGTCAATACCATACTCAATCGGGAGGCAACTTTGACACTTAGCTTTATCAAGTATAAGCACAAGCAACAGTATTCTCTTCAAAATCACATTCCCCAAATTTTCATAGTAACCAGACCTATAAACTCCTTCAACCATCTTGTTATATGCATATGATTTTGCGAAACCTTCGTGTGTAAAAAACAGTTTATCAATGACCATTTTTAAAAATGTAACATCTTTGTCAGAATCACCATCCCCATTTGACACTAAAGAGTCCCCACCGAAAATTATATATAAACCAATTCGCAGCCAACTTGGATTATAACACATAAGGACTTTTATGGCCTTATCCTTCAACCCTAAATCCGTCACGATCGGGCAATGTGCCTTCATATTTAGCCTTCCTTCATCAATTGTCTGATAAACAAAACAACATAAATAAAAATGTGTGTCAGATTCAACAAGTACTCCATCTGTTTCAAAATAAGTGTCACTTCAACAAAAAAGTTGTTTCAAAATGAATGTCATTTTCGATTTTCAATGCAATACTAATTGTATTTCTTTCCAATTGTACCTTCCATCCATGTACACTATCTATAAGCATCACTTCTACTTGGCATTTATGATAGCAGAAAAGCCACCTATAATTAATAAGGATAATTTGGTAAAATAATCATTATCTATTTGTTCATCATTGCATTTCTTAATATGTCTCTAGAAACCTGAACAACATTCATTTTGAAACAGATAGAGTACACGATAATTCAAATTTCAAGCAAAGCATGTGGAAGAGAGAAAACAAACCTTAGTGACTTGATTCATGACATGGAAAATATCTTCACAAGTTCCGAGACTCAAATAAACACTCATCCGCTGCTTAAAATCATCGAAGCTACATACATCCTTCAAAGAATCCTTCAAACGCGAAAACGATGAATTCTGCATATCCACAGCAGACACATTCTCCTTACCAAAACGCGACGAAGAAGTTGTCATCGTCGTCTTCCTCTGTCGTTTCGGAGTTCTCCAAGTAGAATCAACTCCAAATGAATTTCCCGGAACATTATCACGTTTCCCCTTACTCGTCACCGGAGAAGCATCTGCGATCTGACTTCCACCGGCGATTGAAACATCGCAACCGCAAGAAGCAGGTGATTCGAGAAGGAAATTAAGCCAAACAGTGAGTGATTTGGCTAACGATTTAAGCGATTGTTGTTGTTTGATTTGTTCGATTCTGGAGGAGTGAGATTGTTCGAGTTGAAAAGCTTTGAGTTTCTTTGAAGCAGTTGAAATGGTATGATTTTCTTTGAGTCTCGGCCTCCTCGGGAGTGTTGTGGTGTGTTTGGATTTGGAAGCGGTGAAAAATTGAGTTTGAGGAGTATGTTGTTGAGAGAGAAAAGAAGAAGAAGAAGAAGCGCGTTTGGGGGTTTTGAAGTTAGAAATGTCTTTGAAAAGTGAAGAAGAGCGAAAAGGTGAAGGTGATGGACATGGAAGCTCGTTGTTGTTGTTACCTTCTTCCATTGATTTTTCGAATCTGGAAGAAGAAGAAGAAGAAGATTCAAGATTGGGTATTGTTCAGTTCAGAGGTGTTTTGAATTTCGAATTTCAAATGGTTGTGTGGAGGATAGCGGGTAGATGCAATACCAGCCCAAACCCCAACGTTAACATTTTCTTTTTCTTACAAAAAAAAAAAAAAAAAATATTTTTAAGTTTTACAATATATTACTTTCATCATATTTTTTAATTAATATATAAATACAAATGTTAGTATGTAAGATGTTGTTTGATTTGTCTCGATAAATATTTTCAAAATATCAATTTTTTTATAGATATTAATTATCAAAGTTGTGTATTGACATGTGTGTTGTGGTTAACTGTGACATGTATTTTAAAACCGAAGAAATATGTTTATATTAAGACTAATGCAAGTAACGTGCTTAGGTTACAATTTCCTTAAATTTTTGCACATGCTAATTCGCACCACATTTTTTCCGCGGCACATAACATTGCTCCTTTCTTATATGCAAAAAGTTAAAATAGGTTAGACTGACCTACAGTCTAACCTACGATAAGTCAGGTCAAACGCTTTTTTCTAAATAAAAAAAGCCTAATTTTTTTAATAGAAGTCTATTTAACTTAAAAAAAAAATCAAGTCACAAGCCATTAAAAAAGTCTTTTAGTCTAGTACGGAGATCTACTTAAGTAAATATGAGGGCATTGGTTAAGGAAACTATAAATGAAAAATTTGTCTTGAAAATATAAGTTTTGACTTTTGATTAAGTTATAATTACACAACTTTTTATAAAAAGTTACTTGTTTTAGTTGCTTAACCAATATCCTAAGACACTGTTTAACATTCTCCTATTTATTATTATAATATACTTCATCCGTTTCTAAATATATGCAAATTTCACTTTATACTTTGTATACAATCTTAAATTTGTTAAACTTTTTAGTAATTTAAGTTAATTCGTACACATTAGCTTTTTGCATACTTAAATGTCTCTATTATAAATTATAATTAAAACATGATATAATATATAATCAAGTTCTCTAAAAATTCATCGATATATTAGTATCATAAGAAATAGATTTTAATTTCATCAGTCTATTAGTATCATAAGAAATAGATTTTTAAACAGGTCAACAGACTATGACAGGCTTTTAGAAACCCATATTCGAGCCTAAAAAGTAAGCATATGACATGTCGTAGGTCAAAATTATGCCTTAAATTTTTTGACAATTAAGACTTAGACCTTTCAAATCCTAACTCATCCTATATTTCCACCTCTATTTATGTATGACTCATAAAAATTAAGCCATCTAACAGTTTGATGATAAACACAGATAAAATCAATTGAATTATTAGATGTAGTATGGTCATGTATCTGCTCATCGAAGTAATCGTGTAACGACTAGCCTCAGATAGATGATGGTAAATATAACTCAATGTCATCACCCAATGACCACTAATGAAGGGATATCACTTGGGTGACATAGAGTTGAGTGACATTGGTCAATCACAATGTCACAATGCTTGTGTCTCTCTCTCTTTCACAAGCATTGTGACATTGTGATTGACCAATGTCACTCAACTCTATGTCACCTAAATGCTACCCCTAATGAAGAGTGTCAAGATCCCGCAACGCCTCAAGAAATATCACATCAATTTGCTTTTTGTCATTGTCGGTGAATATTATACATCCAACCATATAGAGCAAGAATGCCTTCAAATCATATATATTTTATGTTTGTGTCTAATACTATTAATTACGATTTGTAAGTTATATCTTTGTGAGATGCCAACATCTATGTGAAATATTAACTGATAATGTATATGTCTATAGTAATTAAAAAGAGCTTAAATAATAATAATAATAATAATAATGGCAAACCGAATGAAATGGATGCATCACTGCAAGTCTGTACCTCAAACTAACATTCAGCCTGTATAAACAAATTTGTATTTTCCCTGAGATAAGGGTTAATGGAAAATTTGTATTTTCCCTGAGTAAAATTTGTATTTGAAATGGATGCCGTGAGTCCATATTGAGATGAGATGCTTTTTCTTTATCTGTTTCTCTAATTGAACTTCAAAGTATTGAACCAAGAACCATAAAAAACCATTACCAATCAGCAAATTAAGAACACGCAGCTAGTGAATAGCGTGATATTGTGCTGATATCCTCCTCGGAGGCAATTTGCGCAGGATGTAGAGCACTAAAGCTGAAGGCAGGACCTCAACCAGCTGTATTTTGAAACTTGAAAAGTCAATGCCAGATTCCAAGAAAGTGAGAAACTCAAAATTATAGTGACTATCAACAAAAAGGAATACTCGCAATTTACCATGTAGTAAACCAAGTCTAAAATAGGATGATCCAAAACATCAAGAGATGTGTCTGAATCAAATGCCGACAAAAAACCCTGCACGTACATCAAAAGTATGATTAAGAAAGAAAATATTTCGTTTGAATAATAATAATAGTAATAATACCGTACAAACTGTTATTCTGTTTTAACGGTAAAACTTTAGTTCATGTGTCGTGACAAAGGCTTAAAGCCTCTGCCTACCCATTTCCCTAAAAATCATTTATACAAAGTAGTACTTATTTTACATTTGATCACTCTTACCATGCTGACCACCTAAGTTCTTCTATTGTGCTCCCTCTAGCTACTTTTCAAACTAATTGCTTATAACCACATTTGACAGTGCTGCATTTCAAACCCATATTATATGATTTTCACATCTAAATTGTCACCTTTAGATTCATAGGGAACAAATATATTGATGCATTTACAGTCTTCTATAATGACTTAAATTGGATTAGTTTCTAACTTATCGGAGCTTCTCAATTAAAATAAGATATCGTTTTTTTTTACTTATACGTACCCCACTTAGTGGAAAAAGGATTGGTTGTTGTTGTTGTTATTTTTTACTTGTGACAAATTCCTTGTAGGCTTACAAGTAATTATAGCAAGGTTAAATGGGAGAGTTTCTGAAAAATTGGGATAAAGAAGCTAATTTTATGTTCTATCAGAAATTATTGTTTAAAAAAAGTTTATCCAAACTGGCTCTATTTGTACAAGTCAATTATTAGTGTCAAAAGAAAAAACTAATTTTTCATTAACCAGATAGCAAATTTTTTACAACTACTAAGAATATATGAAATCAATATTGCTGCAACCAGAGGGGAGAAGACCACCATGTTAATGGCATAACATAATAACAACAGGGTATGATATGTCTGTGACAAGCAGACAAGAATTATAGTTATACTCGGTGACATATTTACAGTTTACACATACAAGCTTAAGAAAATGTTTGATGAAATATTAAAAAGATAGTTATAATAACAAAGGCAATCTCTCAAAAAAAAAAGAAAATAACAAAGGCAAAGAAGTTACCATAACACATCGTATTAGAAAACAGGTGAAACAGATAGCTGTAATAGATCCGACCTGTAATACACATCCCGTGTTACATGAATACAAGTAATATTGAGATAGCAGTTCATTTTGTTATATGTTTGGAACAGAACAGAAGATAAAAAACAAAAAGGATAATTTAGATAATGGTCTTCTCAATCATGGCCAAAACAGACAGTTGACATCTAACCATTTACAGAACATTTAAATAGTACACCCTCCGGTCACTAATATAAGCAAAAATCTAATTTTTAGATACATTCAATTAATGATGTATGCGGTCTTTATTATATTAGTGACCGGAGGGTGTAGTTATCATTCATATTGAATTCACATGATGCCATTTTGGACTTATTGCAAATGCGAAAAATTCAATCCTTTCCTACTTTAAGAGCAATGATTAATCCAGAAAAATACTCTTCCACGCCATTTGCCAAAACTTATTTTGTGTGTGTTTTTGGAAGATCCATTTAGTAAAATAATAGAAATGAAGACATATGAAAAGTGAACAATCATTTTCGATTGAAACATTCATACATGCCAAATTGGAAACGTACGGAAAAGTGCTAAAATATCATGGGGAACAAAAATTTAATAAGAAAAGTACGTATTACAGAAGAAGGGGGTTGGGGGTAATAAAGTGAGACTCAAATGAGCTTCTCAGTATTGCAGCGGAACATGATTGCACGGTAGCATAATATCAAATAGGCACACTGAGAAGAAAGTGCTTATACCTCATGAAGTTTCTTCCTTCTCCCTTTAGATTCAATTGGGAAATGCCTCAGCATGCAAAATAATCTAGAAACATTTAATATGTAATAGGTGTTAATAAGAGAGACGGTCCATGTCAACCATGAATTAGTAGAGAATATATGAGACAGACACTGCAGAGATATTTCAATATTTCATAGACCATTGCAAGTGAGACAAGATGCAGAAGCCTCACCTTCCTCCATATAGTAAAAAGCCTAGTGCAGCCACAAATGACACACCTGAAGAAGGAAAAGAAAATTTCATTTTTAAAAAATCTATGCATACACAACAATGTATAATTTTAAGGTGGAAAACTTCGCACCTAAGCAGTAAGCTCTCAGGTGTATGAAATGTAAAACGTTAAACAGTGTTTGATTATAAAGCTAACCTCCGATAAATATCTTTCCAAAGAACTCCACAACGCTGTTGTCGTCTGTCCAGAGGTATATCCAAATACAAATCTAAACCCAAAACCACACTTTAGTATTATGAATTTATGATCATTGATATCAACTATCAAAGCAAGTGTTCCTTTTTGCTTTGAATCAATGAAAGGTCTATGCCTAGATTGATATGCATCTTGAAGAAATTGAGTATAAGTAAATTGAAATTACAGTGTAAAAGGGAAATTGAATTGCCTGCTTTTAAAACCAATAATTTTCAAATCAAATACGTCATGGTTGAACATTCAGTAGTCGTGACTAGATATGATACTTCTAGAGAAATTCAAATCAACATACACAAGTTTCTGAGAAATTCACAAGCCATGATACTTCTAGAGACCAGAAGATCTTGACTTGAAAGTTAAAACTGCCTTATTTTCATGTACATACTAGTCACGACTACTTATCCATTCCAGAAAAAGTGGTTGATGAGTGGAGACAGACACCCAGATGTTGATGATATGATAGGTTGTAAAATGAAAAGCTGCCACATGAAGCCATCTGGCAAATATCATGGGATATCAAAAACCAAATTAAGAGCAATTGTGCATGAAAAAAAAAGGAATGTGTAGGAAAATACAATACAATATTTCAAAGTTCAGAGAGATTTCGGGATGAACAGTTATGGTGCAAGTGGAACCATATTGCAGTTAGAGAGACATCATTATGTACTGTAGGAACACATTGGGATGAAAAATAAAACTAGGAAGTACAACATGCCAAAATAGTTTGTTGAGAAGTGATTCAAAAATGAACTTGTGTGAAAGTTCCAAATCGTGACACGATTTGTGAACCGTGACAAAATTTAGCAGGGCCATGAGCATGTTTCTTCTGAAGCCAAATCATGACACGATTTGGGAAAACGTGGCACGATTTTGGGCATGCTTGGCACGCTTTCAGGATAAAGGTTGGTCGTACGCATCAACCGTGTCACGATTTTGCCCGAATCTGAACTCTATAAAGCATTCTTTGACCCATTTGTTGGGTAAGCTTGGTGAATCTCAATGAAACCAAAGGAGGGAACTTTTAGGGTTTTAGATACTAAAGGTTGAGGGTCTTTGGGTGAGGTTAAAAGCTTTCAAGATGTAAATCTTGGAGAACCAAAAGAGGGGGCTCTTGGGGAAAGGGTTGGTGCCTTTTGGGGAAGATTCATGGGGTTGGGAAACACATGAGTGGAGAGTCATTTGTGAGCAACTTGTGTGAGTCTTGTGAAACCAAAAGAGAAGATCCTTAGTGAAATCAAAGGCTAAGGGTTGATTCTCCTTTGGGGGTTAGATTCTAGAGTTCGGAAACAATTGTAAACACCTTGGGTGAGTGAAAATCATTGACTGTCTTGTTCATTGGTGAGATTGGAAAATAGGTAGAAATTAAGGTTGTTCTTTGTGAGCTTGTTGAAGCTAATTTCTTGTAAACCATTTGTATCTCTTTGTATCTCTTGGTGTTGTTATCTTTTCTTTACTCTCTTTATCTTGTTTATTCCTTGGTTGGATTGTGGTTTTGCTATGCACTTGGTTTCTAAATTAGATCTAGATTGTTGTTATTGCTTGTAGTTAATTTGATTGTTGGTTGTCATTGATACTTGCTCCATGAATCTAAATTTCATTGATGTGAAGTTTGGAATTGACCAAATTCACAACATAGTCCATTAAAAAAAAAACACGCCAAAATAGCAGCTGGTGTATGTTTGGTTCCACTTTTGGAGGAGAAAAAAATTGATTCTAGAGGTATAGAATTGATTTTAACATGTTAGGGTGATGTCAACTAGAATTTACATTTGCTTCTAGAATTGATTCTAACTTTAAGTTGAGGTTTGTAATTTTTGACTACAAACATGATTTTTATATTCAATTTTTTGTTCAGGTCACTTTTATGGAGATGTATGCATCTGAAGTTATCCAAACATAAACCACTTTACTTTCAACTCACTTTAAGCAAAAACTAATTCTTTCAAAATCAGAACCAAAACTACAGTGTAATTGTGTGGCAGAAGAAAATGAGTTAGATACCTGGATAATATACAAGGCAGCATTTATTGAAATATAAATTATCTTGAGCATATCAGTTGGTAAACTCCTTGCCTGCTCAGTCATTCGAATAAAATTAAATAATTTTCTGATAAAAGAAGTCAAAAGAATCAAAGCCCAAAAAAAGAAAAAATCCATACAGTTAATGGTGTTTGGATAAACATCTCAATTTGTGACTTATAGGTTTAAAGCATAAGTGCTTAATTTGAAACTTATAGCATAAGTGATTATCATGATAAGCGCTTATGCATAAGCTATTTCTTTGACAGAAGATAAAAGCAAGTTAAATTGTTTTTGTTTAAGTTGTTTTCATGAGCTATCTTAGAGAGCTTATGAAAATAAGCTGAAACCAGCTTATGAACATGTATGTCATAAATAGTTTTTAGAAGTTTGACTTGCCTGATGATAAATTTCAGCCCAAAAAAGGACTAGAAGAGTATATGTTGAGAAAAAGAGTAGTCCTGGAAGATCTAATAGCACTAAAACGAAGACCTAATTGAAGAAACAAAGCAAAACATAGCAATGTCACCACAACATGATAATAGTCAAATTAAATTAATATGAGGGTGGGTTGCATAGCATGCAAAATGAATGAATTAACCTTAGGATGAAAAAGAAAAAGTAGGGTGTGCAATCCGAAAACCAGAGCACGCACTGAAAGCAAGCAATATTAAAATATGAAAATGAGAATGGTGAAACAAGCATATAATATAAATAAGGAGGATTGTAATTTGTATAGTATACCTCCGTTGAGAATGAAATTCATGAGATGAAAGATTTTCTGCGTAGTCCATCCATATTCAGGTACTCTAAGTTGAATTCTAACCAATTGAAACTGCAGGGCATGAGACAGAGTTAGAAAATGGAAAAAGAAAAGAGTGAAAGTAAAGTAGTTAGTTAGTTACGAGAGCAACAAAAGAGACGACGGCATAAGCGGAAGAGATGAAGTAGAAAATAGAGGATTGCCAAGAAGTAGTTGCAGCAATATCCTCCTCCATGCTGCTTAGTTGCACCAAGTTCCTCATTCTTGAGATTGATTTGACATTTGCGAGAGAGAGAGAGAGAGAGAGGGGAAGGTTGTAGACTTTACCAGACAGTTCACATAGACTGAGACACGACCCCCGGATTTCGCCCGCGCTCTTTGTCTCAAGTCTCAACTAATCTTCTTCCACTTCAATTCAATGACCCAATCAGAAAACACAAAGGATTCTCCTTTTGTATGTAGTACTATATTTGGCGACCGTTTGTTACATGAAATAATTTATTTTGAGTAAATAGTCAATTAATTGTAAGTTTCGTCACCTCTGAAATTAACAAAACTTTAATTACCCCCTGAAATTGCACAACGTTAATCAATTTACTTCCTACGTCAAATATTTATGTTAGTCAACATAACGTTTTGCAAATACTCCCCTGAAGTTTTGCACTTATGTGCAAAATGCCCCCTAAACTTGAAAATTTATATTTTGTTTTCTTATCCTTAAAAGTGATTGCATTATTACTAAATTGTAGAAGATATTAGCTAAGTTTTGACGATATACAACCATATATTGACAATATTGTAGAACAAATTAGCAATATTTGGTAAACCCTACAATAATGTTCAAAACTCAAGAATATTTACAAAACAAACATAAAAGTATTTCTTTGTTCCAACATCAGATGTTGTTTTTTCTTTTTCAAGTTGTCTTTAACCCCATTAGAGATCAAAAGGATGGTGGCTATTAAAAAAAACATAATGAAATATACATAATATAATATTATTACCTTTCCTTTGAATCCTAACGGGGGAAGAAGACCATGATTCCTTCAAGATCCTTTATAAAGTGAGAGAAGTAACAAGTTTATATATTTTTTCTTGAAAGTGAGAGAATTGTGTTGAAATTTCATTATAAAGGAAGTGGAAATTTTTGGTGTGGTTAAAATTAGCAATAGCAAAGCCATATACTTTGACATCTTGGTAATTCTTGGTTATGCCAATCATGTATTATTTATGTGCTTCATTATGTATGACATGTATTAGTTTTCTATCTGACAAGTATGGTTGTCCTTTACTATGTTGACTTTCATATCGTTAAACTCTAATACATAGTTAATGTTTGATCGTTTAAAGGAACATATATTGTTGTATACCGTCAAAATTTAGCTAATATGCTCCACAATTCAGTGATAATGCAGTCACTTTTAAGGATACGAAAAAAATATATAAATTTCCAAGTTCAGGTGGCATTTTGCACATAAGTACAAAACTTCAGGGGGGGTATTTGCAAAACGTCATGTTAACTAACATAAAAATTTGACGGAGGGGGTAAATTGATCAACGTTGTGCAATTTCAGAGGGTAATTGAAGTTTTGTTAATTTCAGGGGATAATTGACGAAACTTACAATTTCAAGAGGGTAATTGACTATTTACTCAATTCATTTTTTAAGAAACCAAAATCAGAAAAATACACTTTAAGGTCTTAAAACATTATCACACCAGCTCAAATAAATTTATTACATAAAATTAATTATAAAATTAATTTGTTATGTCATGTGAACACAATTCAATTGATGCAAAGATCGTAATTCAAATTTTAGATTCTTTACTTAACATTTTATCGTAATACGAAAAATGTCCTTGAGCATAAAAGATTTAAAAAAAATGTTTTTTCATCTCTAACTCTAAATCATCACCTCACACACAAACATCTATTGAAGGCGACCAAATTAGATGAAATATTAAGATAGAAGCAAAAGTTCTTCCATTAACAAACCATTGTATGTATAGCTGACATGCCATCTTACCATTTTCTACTTTTTAAAAATTATTTTCAACACATATGTAAACTTATACGTATATAATTTAGGTGGTAAATAAACTCAATTCAGCTAGGTGTATGTAAATTTAATGTATTTCTTTTATGATAGAGGGGTGGGAGAGGTAAATTTAATTTAGTGTAATGGTCGACAGTGTGATGAAATGGAACAAATAAATAACGGCAATTGATTATTGTTGGAACAATAGTCAAAATTAGTTAAAAATATTTTTCCTGTCATCGAAGAGATTATCAGGCTGAGTCGCGGATTAGGTCGCTCACGTTTTGTAGCACTGCTCAAAATTGTACAAGCAGACTATCAACCATGACGTCCTCAGGATAAAACAGCTCAGCTACAACTGTATCAGAGTCTTATTGTACTATAGGATCTGTTCTAGAAATACACCTTCCAATATGGTTCTAAGACCACTCCAATATGGTATTGATACCACTCTATTATGGTACTAAGACCACTCTTATATGGTACTAGGACTAGTCTTATATGATGTCTCCACCACTCTAACCTCTAACTCCTCCAAGGGCATAAAATATAAAAAGGATGAACTATATTCTTAAGATCATTCTTATTTTCCGAAGGGACACTTTATCTCGAAAGGGACTATGATCTTAAGAATACTCTTATTTCTGAAGGGACGAATTTTCCCGAAGGGACTATGTTCTTAAGACCATTCTTAATTCTGAAGAGACGTTATAAACCGAAGGGACTATGGCCTTAAGAACACTCTTTAAATTCGAAGGGACAGAAAAAGAGGGAGAGGAAAAGAATAGCTCGTCAACACAAGCTAAAGGAGGGAGAAGAGAGAAAAACTCTTTGACAACTCAAGAGAACTTTTAGTGTGAGTAGAAGTGAGGGAGAGGAGCTCAATTTATAGGTGAAGAGCCAAAGATAAGTTACAAATCCAATGGCTAGGATTAAATGACCGTTAGAAAATCAATGGCTTTATCTCACCTCATAAATGAGCACTAATTGAGAAAGTTGACATGATAATTTTTTTTAATTCACACCATAACATTTCATGCGTTCCAACAATTATTCTTTCAAATGTAAAATTGATACACGAGAAATCAATTAGAATTGGTGATCTTAGTACTAGAAGAAAGGGAAAGATACAAGAGATTACTCTATAAGAGAGTGCCAAAGGGAGAGAGGAGAGTCTTCATCCATATTCTTCATGCCCTTCATTGCCAATGATTGCTCCCTTTTATAGAAGACTAAGGGTGTGTTTGGATGGAGGGTTTAGGATGGGAGGACTTACTTTTCTTTTTTAAATTACGAACATTATAAAATAATTTTTAGAAAATTTAATTAACAACATGATAAATGATCATAAAATACTTCAAAAACACTTAACTTATTTTGAAAAAACATTTTACATTGTTCGTAATTTACAAAATAAAAATGAACCATCTCCTCTCTTCCTCTCCTAAACCCTCAATCCAAACACACCATAAAAGAATATTTTTTATTAGCATTATTCCCTTAGTCGTTGGATCAAGTGACACATGTCCTATCTCTCTAACAATTTTAGTGACCTCACTTTGATGACATGGCTTTCTTTCCATTTGGATCATAACATTTAGCTTAAACATAAATTATATTCATCTTTAACGTGAACTTGAATGACTTCACATGAACTAATTTAACATTTTAACCATCAAAACCCAATTCATGTGTACACGATTTTAGTTTATCATTACATACGTTTTCTTAGATCACATAGAGTTAACATTAGATTGAATTTACGAAATGTTCTTGTGAACATAGTTCGATTGATGGGAGGTCACATGTAACATGCACAAGTCGAGATTTGAACCTTAGATTAGTTTTTGACAAAAAAAAAAAAAATTAACGAAACTATATATTTTATTGATTAGAGAATGAAACATCAATGTTACAAGAATGAAACTATATAGTTAAAAAAAAACCCAAATTCATCTACGTACTATGTAATTGTCAATCTTTACTTTATTGTGATAATTAGAGAATGAAACATCAATTTTACTTTTGATAAGAATATTGATTTGTTACGGTGTAATTCATCATCTTCCGCTAAAATCAACTCGGTTGAATTTTACATTATCAAAAGATTAAAAAAAAAAGACATTAAAAATGTCCCATTTTAAGAATTTGTCTTAAGCCTACCTTGATGGGAGTTGGCAATTCGGTCAAAACTTGTTTGGGTTATTTTTTCGCTTCTTCGATATTATTATTAGGAGTTATGATACATAAACACCCTTAGGTGGCAATACACCTCTTGACACCCATACAAAAATCTGACATGTGGCCATATGGACCCCCACACAAGTACACTTTCTCTTTCTTCTTCTCTTCTCTCTTCCTAATACATGGTGTGTATGCAATTAAAAGGTGTCTATGTAACATTTTCCTATTAGTAGTGGTGGTCGAGGATTTTGGAAGTCGTGGAATGATGTTATTTTCTCCGAAAAAAATTCTGTTTGTGGAGAAAGTGGTGGATAGAAACACTAGTATAAATGGTTATCGACATCCTCTCACTGTTTGACTTTGAAGTAGTTTCCTTGATTGTCACGTCACATCACGTGTTCATCATTTTTGTCTCTTTTGTTTTCTGATGATCTTCTTTTGTTACTTATTGCCCTCTTGGTTCTTTTAGGTGTTGTGATATTGTTTGGTTTAGGTGTTTCGCTAACTCTTTTAGGTGTTGTGATATTGTTTGGTTTAGGTGTTTCGCTAACTTTTTTTGTTGTTCTTTGGCGGATCTTTTTTCTCAAGGTAGTTGGGTTTTCTATGCACTCGTTTTGTTTCTTTTGTTTTCTCTTGTTTTATTTATAAATTTATTTTTGTCGTTCAAAAAAGAATTAACAAAAAGACTTGTGCAGAAATTGATACGTAGCATGATAAAATTGAAAGAAAAGAATATCTTGGATGCACCAAAACTTTTAAGAAAAATACCAAACTCTTGTACTTCATCCTCGTAATAATCTGTCTAAACAAAAGGCTTTGTACGACCACACCAACCATTACAATTAAAATAAGATGGTTGCTAGTGCATGCCACAAAATGAGATTTAGTGGGACGTAATATGCCCAATACAAAACAAACTAAAATCAAAATGTTCAATGATTTTCCACAAAAAATTAAAAAATAAACATTTAAACTCTGATCATCAATGATGGCCACCAGAGGTGGCAATCGATGGCTTGGCAGTATCAACAGACTTTGGAGTAGGAAGAATAATTACCGCCAATACAGCGCTGATGACTGCGGCCACAGCATCGACCACAAACGCCGGCAAGTTGCCACCACCAAACAAAGCATCCCACGGTCCACTTAATGACGATACTATCATCTGAATGTGTGTACATATACCAAATAAATAAATAAAATTAGCACACATTATTCTTAAATTTATTTTAATATAAAATGATTTTCAGCATATGTACATGTAATCACTTTTTAAGTAATATTTATGTCTAAATTGATGAATGCAATTTGTGGATCAATTAATTTTAGTCATTTAAATATGATGCACATATTACATAGACCAATTCTACCATGCATGAACAATTTATTTAAGGGAACATAAAAAAAAAAATGTTAAAGGACGAGAATAAAAGAAGGATTAAAATGAAAAGGTAGAACATGTGTAAGTTTGTAAACAGGACAAAAGATTTATAAACAAAAGAAAGAGTGATATATTTATGACCAAAATATATCTACATCTATGAGAATATATTAAGATTAACCTGTGGAACGACGATTGCAATATTGAGGACTCCCAAAGATAAACCTGAAATTTTTGAAGCATAATTAGAAAGAAAAAAAAAGTTATATTTTTTTTTTTCAAAAAGAAAAAAGTTAAGTCTAGTACTTTTAAAAATGTGTGGAATATCTGAGTTGTTTTACCTTGCCCGGCCCCAGATGAGGTGGAGTAAATAGATGCTAAAGCAAACGGAACACTGAAATTAATCTGCATAGGTTATTAAAAAAATGTTAGTTTATGATTTGCAGTGATTAGTATACGTATGTAGCTATTTTTTATTTTTTTGTTGTTGTTGCAATGTCTCAAAAACTAGATAAAAAAAGTAGCTAATAAAAAAACAAAGTTGAAATTTACAGATTTGCTTTATCATTAAATGACATAATGGTGATCGGATAAAATTAGATGTTTGTATAAAAAAATCCATATAAAACTGATTTACATTTAAAAGTATATATACGCCTATTAAACTCAATTGAATACCTTTTGTTATAACAATTAAACTCAATTAAATACTTGAGTTGAATGTGATATGAGATGTAAATTATTTTTACATTAATTTTTATTTTAGTGCGTTTATTAACTTTTACATTAATTCGTTTCTAAGAATAACAATGTACATATACCAAGTACAGTAAGATAATATCTTATGCCAGAATTAAAAAAAAAAATCTCAATAAACCATGTTAATAAAAATATTCCAAATATTGTAAAAATCGAATCCTTTTCCGAAATATTAATATGAAAATACTTTAGGAAATAACAAACAAAATAATATAGAATCTCCCTAAAAAAAAAAATATAGAATCAAATAGTAAAATAAAAAATAAAAATTACCGCAAGGGGAATTCCAAGGACGCCGAAGAAACTGAATGCAGCAGCCTTAACATGGCCAGAAGGCAGTGTTGTTCCACCGGGGCTGACACGGCGTTCATGTTCCGCTGCCTTGGTGATAACAACCGTCATAGCAAGTGCAATAGCCAGAATAATATTCACAATCCCCCATAGCCTCTTAGCTCCGCCAATGAAACGCCCCAACGGTTCAACCCCCAACGACATTATAGCAAGCACAAATGCATTAATCATTAGTCCCAACGCTCCCGCGCGCACACCAGCGGCATAGGTATTATCTCCAACATTGCCACCATACACTTCACGACCCATCCAATCAGTATCGAACAAGAAAAATGGGAACCATGCTACCCAATTTATAGCGGTTACTATCATTAGCATCCACATTGGTTTCTTTAATCCACTAAAAGCACTTAACAACTCCCCGAAGCAGCCGACGTCATCCTATAAATTACAAACATTGACAATTGTAAAAAATAAAAAATAAAAAAAAATGGAGGGGACGCAAGTTAATTACCTTTGATTGTGATTGTGGTTTTGATTGGAGCGGAATGTCTTCAACGTAATATAGAGCAAAGGAAGAAACGAGAGCGAGAAGGAATATTGATAAGAAGAAACATGTTTTGAGATTAGCGCAAAAGACATCGCAAGCTTTAGTTTGGGTGAAAGGAAACATGTGATAGAGTTTGCTGAAAGAGCCGGCGGCATAACCAAGGATATTTCCCACGGCCATGAAGAAAGAGAACATGGCATTGCCCATTCTCATTCTACGGTGATCACCGGCAGCAAGGTCACCAAGGAAGGCACGACAGGGTCCTTGAAGCATATTGTTGGCGACATCTAGTACCCAAAAACCTAAGATAAATATGACAACAGCACGGGGACGTGTTTTCTTCGACAGGTCATCACCCATGGAGTAGCCAAGATCTGCAGCGTAGCCGATGAAGAAGACAGCTATGGCGACGGCTAGTGAACCAGAGAAGATGAAAGGGCGGCGGCGACCAAAACGAGAATGACTTCGGTCACTGTAGTATCCAACGATTGGCTGGACGATCATGCCTGATATGGGACCACATAGCCAGATGTTGGCAGCCCACTTGTGAGGTACACCTAGAAGCTGAATGTATGGTGTGAGAAGGGAGAGCTGTAGGGCCCACCCAAATTGTATGCCGGCGGCAATGGATGCCACAACAATCATCTTACGGAGAGGGCATGGCTTCTGATCTGCAGCCTCCTCCTCCTCAACTTGAAGGGATGAAATTCTGTTACATCCATTATTGGTGGAAAGATCAGTGTGCTCCATTGGAGAAGTTTATGTGCAAGAGTGAGTTTTTGGTGAATTTATAACGCGGGAATTATGGCTGGGATGTATGTATCTTATATGGATCTCAATGTTTATCCAATTTCGTTTTCAAGAGTGATTTCTAATGCTAATTAGGTATGTATGACTGTGTTACACGTATTTTGATCCAGACATTATATAATATTTTTGTATTTTAACACCTTTTAATTTTACGTTTTTCTTTTTATCGTATCTTTATTTTGAAGCATTTTGATATCATATCTCTTTCAAAAAAATATCGTATCTGTTATTAATTACTTTTCATTCTTATCAGTTAATTATTACTTTATATATTTACGATCTTTTAAAATTTAAATTACCAATTGAAATTATTTCCTTCACAAAATTGTCTCTCCCTTATTCAAACTGATGAATATATTTTACTACCGTATTTTACCATGTATATTTTTTGAATGAATATTTTACTAAATATACAAAAAATATTGTATCTGCATCTCACCCATTTTTTTTTTCTTTAGTAGGGTATTCCTCCGGTCCTAAATATACAAGAAAGATGGACGAACAAAAATTGATTTATCTTATTCAAATTTTAAATGGAATACATCAATTTTTGTTGATTCAATATTTCCTTATATTTTAAATCATAGGAAGTAGCTTTTATGAATTCATATTGAGTCGTGTGACTTTAAGGCTCTAAGATTCATAATTAGTTGAAATATTTTATTCTAATAGTATTAATGTGGTCACATGTAACCAATAGTATTTATGGTGGTCCGTTGTGTTTTGGCCTGCCGTGTGATTAGTCTATCTAATGTCCTGGCCGAGTTCAAACCCCCTACTTCGATTAATGTGGTGCCGCACACATTGTGGTAAGGCTTTAAGAAGGATGAACATAGTATACTACTCTGATCTTGATTTTAATTGTTTGAATTTGAACCGTTTATTGTTTATCATCACGAATGCGATTATCGAGAAATAACGAAAGAAAATTGGTGTGAATCTATGCAATTTCACAAAGCGGAAGCAAAGTGTGATGAACCCGCACTGATATCACCTGACCAGAGCATTCTCAGAATGCATTGTAACAAAATTTTCAATCTCAAACCGGCGATAATGTGAATGAATTGGAAAAATACAATGTCAAGCTTCATATACAAGAAGACTTGACTATCCTAGCCAACGCAATGATAACTAAGCAAAATGAAAGAACAAACTGAAAGGTAATGCAAATGGAAATGAATACTTTATACTTGCAAGGGAAGCTAAAAGCTAAGCTATGCTAACATCTCTTCTGATTCTGATAAAGACCACATATCCTAAAAGATTAAGCTATTAGGTGGAGGCCCTGAAATGTTTTTATATCTCATAAGACATATCTGGATGACACAAAAGTTTGTTCTGATTGAAACTTTGACAATATACGTACACAACCTATACCTTGTTCTACAATATAATTTAATTATGAAAAGATAGGTCAATGAGCAGACTCATGACTGGTTATAGAGGCATTTATATCTTGTTTCAAAAACATAAGCTAGAAAGTGGAGGCTCAATTGCTCAAAAAAAAAAAAAAAAAAAGTGGAGGCTCAATTGCTATTTTAATATCTATGTTGGAACATGCGTAAAAATTGAGTTAAAGACTAAACACAAATTTTTATATTTGGTAGAATTAGTGTTGTGTGAATTGAAAAAAGTGAAAGTCTCATTAAATAAATCACATATATTAGAAGTGTTTATATAGTGGAGGGTGGACCTCTAACATGTGCATAATTATGGAAACGGAGTAAGCTCTAGCGGAAATATATATATATATAAATTTTTTTTAAAAGAATTTATATATTTTATTTGGAAATGTTAAATTATGAAAATGTTAAATTAAATAGTTATTTTAATGTGTTTTCGTTGAATTAAATAATTAATTTAATCACTATATTAGAAAGTGTTTTCTTTGTCCCCGCGTTTTGTTAAAATATTTTGGAATGCGATATGAAATATTTTAGAACGTAATCTGAATTATTCAGGTGCACAATCTAAATATTTTGATATACAATCTAATATATTTTGGTACTTGATATGAAATATATTTTTGTATGCAATATAATATATTTTGGTGCTTGATCTGAAATATAATTTTGTATGCAATCTAATATATTTTCGTACATAATATAGTATAATTTTATACTCAATATATGAAATATTTTGGTACTCAATTTGAGATGTTTTTTTAAACTAGATCTAATATGTTAATTGATTATTCCCAAACTAATATGTGAATTGCTTGTTTCTAAAGTTTCACATATATTAGTTGTGAATTTTCTCTATAAATAGAGATCTCACGTAGTTCATTATACACACCGAAAAATAATCTAAAACTTTAATCATTTTCTTCTCTCTCCCTATTCGAAATTAAGAATGATATTAAGAGCATAATCCCTCAATAATTTATGTCCCTTAGGATTAAAGAATATTTTTAAGATCATAGTCCCATTTTAAGAATAATGTCATTCAAAATTAAGTATAGTCCTTTTTATATTTTATTCCCTTGGAGAAGTTATATGTTAGAATGGTGGTAGCACCATATTTGAGAGGTTGAAATACCACATTTATATTTGGAGATGCTAAAATTTAGAATGGTGGCAACACCATATTGGCATGACTACAATACCATAGTTGATTGGTTTCGGTATTAAAGTATGAGTGGTCTTAATACTATATTGGATGTGTAATTCTCGAACGGTTTTCTACGGTACATAAGTTAATCGAACAATTATAGTATATTGGATGTGTAATTCTCGAACGGTTTTCTACAGTGCATAAATTAATCGAACAATTATAGTAAAACTTGTTTTTATCTTAAAGGCGGTGTGGTTGGTAGTATGTCTTACACAATTTTTAGGCACTATCACAAAGAAAACCACTAATCCACAACCCAAATATTCACCTTCAACTACGTAACTTTTTTATCTTCGAATGACTGATTTTGTTGGTCATCTTTTGGTCTATAAAAATAATCAATAAAAAAAGAAAAATCATTAAATGTATAGTAATTTTTTAATTGAATTTCTACACTACTTTAATTTCGTATGAAAATTTCAAGATTTAGATGTAAGTAAATAGTTAATACTAGTTGATTTCAAAGAAGATTAAGACGCTAGGTTGAACTAAAAAAAATAAAAATAAATAAATGTTAACTATATTATGCATTGTGCAGCATCGGTTGAACTTTTGTACGGCAATCATGTTCATCTAAACTCTAAACAGGATCATAGAGTAAAAGTAAAAAGAAGTTTGCATGTTGTAAAATCTAAAGACTCTACTCGTGGTTCTCTTCTAATGACTTGAAGTTTGAGTCTTCTTGAGCGGCATAGAACTGGACGAGTTCCTCTGGTGTCTTGTCTTTTATCAAGTCAAATTTTTTATAGGTTAAAATATGGTTTTAGTCCCTGCAAATATGCCTCGTTTTGGTTTTAATCCCTGTAAAAAGAAAATTTTGTTATTTTTTGTTTTTGAAAATAGTCCCTCCTTTGCAGGGACCGTTTTTAAAAACAAAATATTTTGCAAGGACCAAAAACTATAAAATTGGTTCAGTTATAATGTGCCACGTATGCAAATCATCGCAAAAGTGGTGTCAGGGACTATTTTTAAAAACAAAAATTTTTGAAGGGACCAAAAACAAAATTTTCTTTTTACAGGGACTAAAACCAAAACGAAGCATATTTGCAGGGACTAAAACCATATTTTAGCCTTCTTTATAAAATGCAAGGTTCCCTAGTCTCTCGATTTTCAAGTACCTTGCATGTGTTTCAAGATCATCCAGAGTTTTAGGGTCAACATCAACAAATTGAGCATCCCAGATCTTGATATCAACATACTTCTGTCTTTTGTCGTGCTTCTTGCAGTATTCAACGACCATGCTCAACATTTTGCTATTCACTTCATCAACAGAAATGGTATCAACATCACCAATCGGAATGGTCTCAATATCGATAATGTCCTCAAATCTTTTTGACATAAGTGCCAAACCCAAATCAACTTCAAACACAACCCCGTCCGAGCTTACCAAGTTGACTTTCTTTGATAAAACATCTGGACTGCGATCCATTTTCTCTTCCTGCAATTACCACTAAATATCTTAGTCTAGTTTTTTTTAAATTGGAATCATTGCTTAATAATTGGGATACAAAAAATAATAAAATTCCTGAAATAGTCATATATAAATCTTTTACAGCCATCTATTTTCGTCCCAAAAGGACAAATTTTGAGCCAAAGAATCCAAATATTTCTTTATAGTGGTATGTTTCCTTCTCAAGATTTAAAACTTCAAAACACGAAGATAACTAATTGACTATTTCTTTATAAGACTCTAGTTTGGTTTTAAACTGTTTTCAGATTTGACCTCAATACAATTTTCCTAAAGACGCACAAGGCCGACCAAAACACGTTTCAAAAGAATTCCATGCTAGATATGGCAATTTTAAATTTATCTACAAATAAGAACTAAGTTTTACTGAAATCACCTTTGCCTTGTGTATTTTTGAACAATCGTTTAACTCCAAGTATAAATCCAATGCTTTAATTGCAAGTGTTTGATCAATCTTTTTTTCTGCCCGTTTCGGATCAATCTGGATACCAACAAATGAAGACAAAAACTACAGGCAAATATCAAATGAAAATAACAAAGATTAAAACACAAGGCCTAATTTGGATTAAATATAGCAGCATCAGAAAGATAGTTAAATTACCACCATTCAACTGCACAATTCATACATAATTAGGTCAAGACACGTATGGCATCATTAAAGAAATTCACATATATAGAAACATTTTTTTCAAATGCAAGTGTAACACCATTAGATAGTTGTCGAATGAATTCAAGCATCTCTTGGTTTGTCAATCCAAATAAGTTCCCACTGTATAAGTTCCAATTATATAAAGGGTACGGGTATTTTTACCATCTTTACCACTGCAACATTTCTAAAGAATCTCATCACTAACCAGGTGGTAAAAGGATATGAAGCCGGTTTCTTCAAGAGAAGGAAGTTTATATCTTGGAATGTCGCGTCGTTCAAGATACCAAAAAACTTTTGAGAGGCGCCTGGTCATAACTATGTAATCTGACTATCTTCTAAGCAGTTCTCTCAACAAAAGGTCATCCTTCTTTTCTCCCAAAGATGGCAGAACCTATTAATAAGAAAGATGTACTAGTTTTAACCTATTGATGCATGTGAGTAAGGAAACAACTATGGTTTAGTATTAGAAATTAGACTTAATGAGGAATTAATATATTCTTCAGATTTAATCAAAGCTTCATTGCTTGTTACAAGTTTACAAAGCTTACAAGGCTATGGAGAATGAAAATAAAGTCTGTCATTGAATTAAATATAAGGCTATATATAGATTGTCATCCCAAAATAATAGTATGTGATACATAATTTCAAGTTTAGGTAAACACTTAAGAGTATGATTCATGAGTAGGATAGCCAAATGAGAGTGTTACTCACTTTTGATACAATGTACTCACATGTTTCCTTGGACTTGTCGTATAATGCTAGGCCATAGTCATGAGGAGGCCTTTGGGTGGACATATTGTACACAGTCCTGCATTACAATTTAAGTGGGAAAATAATTAATTTTTAGAAAAGGCAAAATGAATTAACACAAGGAGTGCCGAGATTGAGCAAATACAAAGTCAAGAGACCACCCTTAAACTAGTTGAATCCGCCTTTTATCTATGTCCTATGTGGAACTTGGGTTTGGGGTAAGATAGTATCAGAGCCTCCTCAAGATCCATCGGCCATATGTCCAACTACGATTTCTAAGAGTACACTTTCCCACGCCCAACACTATTGAGTTTGGTGGATATTGGGTCTAACACATCCTTACAAAACCGGCGTAAAGATTGATAGTCTTTATAAACTCTTTCAGGCCTTATCTTTATCCAAACAAAAACTCAAAACTAACCCTAAATACTTAAAATAATGAAAATTAACATAAAATCCACAGCAACTAATCCCAGATACACTACAAACTTAATATTAATATAGTTTCTAAGCAGAAAAGAATATCATGTCATATGCAAAGTAAAAGAGAAAAAGATATGATATATTCTTACGTATATAGGTTAATGTGTTCCTCAGGAGTGAAATTAGGTTCGGGTAAACCTTCAAGAATGTTGAGGAGTTTGGTGATACCTTTCTGAATAGTCTCCAATCCTTCTTCTAAGTTGATAAATTCTCTCATCGTCATGCTTATTGATGAATGAACCTTGACAGAAGAACCCTAATTTGGAACTAACGGGTTTGTACTTTTATAGTTTCTTTTTCTACTCTGTTGTGAGTTTTTCTTGAGAGAAGAATACTCTGTTGTGAGTTGTGATCCTCTTCCTTCAAAAACCAAAAGATTTAATTTGAATATATAAATTTTTTTACATATTCAATCAAATCATATTATTTAAATAATTTGTTTAGATATTTTAGGAACTTTCAAACAGAGCAATAGTATATAATTTGATTTGATTCAACAAAAGTACATATTTTAATGAGTAAATTACACTCCCCTTCCCTCTAAGATGTTTGAATTATATTTCTCTCTCCTCTTATGTTAAAATATACAATTCCCTCCCCTCTTATTCAAAACATATTAGAAAACTTTACACGCCCCTCCCCTAAGAGAAGCTTGAATTACATTCCCCTCCCCTCTTATGTTAAAATCTACACTTTACTCCCTCAATTTTTTTTTTTATTTCTAACAATTTAGCAAAAATAATAATAATCTAACACACTTTGGAAAAAAATTGTATTACAGGTCTATTTTAATATAATAAAAAATTGAATACATATTTTTCGCTATTTTTTATTCACAATTTCATTAACATGTAATTTTAAACCCTATTATAAAATATGAAACAACCCAAAATAAAATTAAAATATGTAAGAAATTACTAAAGACAATAAAATAGGGTTATTTGAAAGTTAATTTTATACTCTAAATTATAAAATCAATAGCAAAATATTTAAATTTAATTATTATTGACATTTAAATTATAAAGAAATGAATTATTTTTTTCTTAAAAGGTGGTTCAAAATTAAAATATATCATAAAAATATTTATTTATGTTAAATAGATTAAAGTGTAGATCATATTTAATTATTAAGGGAGGGAGTTGTAATTCAAGCATCTTATAAGGGATGAGAGTATAAATTTTACTTTACAAGGGAGGGGAGTGTATATTTTAACATAAGAGGGGAGGGGAGTGTAATTCAAGCATCTTTGAGAGGAGGGGAGTGTAATTTACTCTATTTTAAAATCAAATCTTAATTTTTTTTTTAGTAAAGAACCGTAAGGCCTCTAACTCATAAAAATTATGGTCTAAATGTAGGATTTGAAAGATGATGGTTCTTTGCATCCATCTATAAAAAGTTGATGCTCAAGGTTGCCCTACATTTTTCTAAACTTCTGAAGAATTAAACTTTCAAGACGACCATATTCAAAGTTAGAACTTAACAAAACTTAACACATTAGCAAAATAAATATTAAACTATATTTAGTGGTTTCTTTCCTTCTCAAGAAGTGAAAACTATAAAACATATGGAGATAACTATATGATTATTTCTGAGACTCTCATGTTACTGTAATGGACATATTTTAGAGTTAGACCATTTAGACACACAAGGCTGGCCAAAATACGTTTCAAAAGAAACTCATGCTATATAATGCAATTTTAAAGTTATATCCAACAAGAATTAATTTTACTGAAATCACCTTTACCTTGTTTTTTCTTGTGCACCCGTCAAACTCTAAGTAGAAATCCAATGTGTTAATAACAAATGCTAAATCAATCTTCTCTCATGTAAGTATCCGATCAATCTAGATACCAACAAATGAAGACAAAAGAGCTATTATTATAGGCAAAAAAATCAAATAAAATCACTCCATTGAAGGTCTCTTTGTATACTTGGCGTTTTCTAAATACCAGGTTACCAAAAAAGGAGAATTTACACAGGTGTGGTATTTCTTTAGATGATAATTCTCATTATTGTGTGAATGGTTGTGAAATAACAGAGTTGCTTTGTCATTTATTTTTTGAGTGTCTCTCATTCAGAAATACTTGGTTAGGAGTCTATTGTGCTTTTTACCAAATGAGGCAGTATCTCATTCTCATCAATTTGGTGGTTTGTTTTTGTGCGGTCATGTCATCTGGAAAAAGATTGTACACTATTATTTGGTTAGCAACTATTTGGGCTATTTGGAAAAGGTGGAATAATGTGATTTTTCTAAAGCTTTTGTTTTGGGATTGGTAATCAAAGGGTGTACTCACCCTCACATGTGTTTGAGACTTTCGGATCTTGGTTAATTTTTTCTTGTTTGTGTGATTTTAGGATTTTTCTAAATCTTTATGTTATTTATACGCTAAAATTAGGTTGGAGTATCCCTTGCACTCTGTTTCTAACATAATCATACAGGTTAAAAAATTGAACAAAGAAAAAGATTGTTTGTTTATAAATTTATAAGAAACAGACATATAGAAATGGAAAATAGAGAATACCACAACAAAAATTGCATCTTATTTCTTTATTCATCTCTTGATATACCTAAGGTAAACCCTGAGTTAAAAAAGAGGGAAAAGCAAAACAAAAAATATCAGAAAAACAGCAGTGCTAAATGGTGCGATGATTTTTTCGCACACGAAAAAGCAGCTTAACGTGCAAACTCATTACTTAGGGCTATATTTTATTAAAAATAAAATAAAAATGCTCAAAATATAATATTTCCATTATTGAATCGGTAGATAACCGCCTCTTTGCATGGCTGCTAGATTGCCACCACTTGTAGCCTTTCTGCAACCTGTTTGTTTCGTTTCCGCCATCGGGAACGGTTGCCACCGTTGATAGTCCTCATTGCTTTCTCCGAAGGGCCTTATGGTAGATTGTCCTCATTGCAAAATCTTCCGTCTATAAATTGCAGCTATTTGTCACCGTAACAACTGCAGTGCAGAGACGATCAATACCTCTGATATGTTTATTTTCGTCTCTGCAGACTGCAGCACTGTTTTCAAATAGTGGAGAGGCAAAATTTGCTTTTTGAATAGTGAGGCGGTGGCAACAAGAACACAGTATAGCGGCTACGTGTGTTTAAGGATTAGTTTTGTCATTTTGGCTGAAATAATGTATGAGAAAGAGGATATCCGACGGTCATTGATGATACAGCTCATTCGCGTGGGTTGTGCGAAAATAATTTTCGCGCACTTAAGTATTATCCTTAGAAAAAATATTATTGCAACTTTTTTAAGGAATCTCATCACCAACCAGGTGGTAAAAGCATAAGAATCTGGTTTCTTCAAGAGAAGGAAAGCCAAATTTTAGCTCAATGTGTCTGTCGATAGGACTAAAAAAACTTGAGAGGCGTTTGGTCGTAATTTTGTAATTTGACCATCTTCTGAACAGTTCTCTCAACAAAGGTTCATCTTGCTTTTCTTGCAGAGATGGAAGACCTATTAATAAGAAAAACATATAATGAATCATGTCAATGTAGTACCTATACCATTGATACATGACTACATGTGACTAAGAAAACAACTACAGTTTAGTATGTTGGACACACAGACACAGTAGCTTTGAATTTTCTTTACTTGTTGTACACGATTCATAAACAAATGGCTATCCTGACAATTAATCACTAGCATTTGATGAATATGATATGATTAGCGAAACAAATGAGAGAGTTAGGACTTTTGATGTGACACAGTCTTCACATGTTTCATTATACTTGTTATATATTTCTCTTGGTCATAGCAAGGAATAGCATTTGGGGAGCACAAATTGAACACTGTCGACCTGCATTATGATAAAATCAAAATTGAACATATAATATACAAAATTTCAATGACCTAAAACGATAAAAAAAAATCATGACCAAACGCCTAGCATGATGTGGTGTGTTCCTCAGGAGTGAAGTTAGGCTCCGATCCTTGTAGAATGTTGTGGAGCTTCGTGATTCCCTTGTGCAATGTCTCCAGTTCTTCCTCAAAGCTGATGTTCTTCTTCTTCTTTCCATATAAAATGGAGCTGATAAACTAGGACACACTCATTAACGTGTTGAAAGTTCAGTCACATGTAGTCATGGTTGTTGTGATTAGGGATGATCCTGGTGCTATTTTGATGGGCGAAAATTCATCATCTAAAGATATAATTATATTCGGGTTTGATTCGGTTTTGGGTGACTCATTTAAAAAATCCAATCCGATCCAATTTAATGTGTTTTATTTTGGATCAATTTTTGGATATCCAAATTATAAATTGTAATTTTTTTATTAATATTATAAAGATATGGTAAAATAATAACGAGGAGATAACCGGCTACAAGTCCGACCAGCAGCCAATGGGAATGGTTCCAAATTTTCGGAGTTAACAAATAATGATAATGATGAGAATCCTAATATTAATGGGGAGAGATATGTGGAGGAAGAATTGCAAAATAATAGGGATTCGAGTGCTAATTTTAATTCAAATGAGGAAGAATTAATAACTTCCCCTCTATGGTATTTGGCCTTTGTTCTTTGATCAAATAGAGATGCTAGTAATTCAAGAATTTGGTGCGTTTGGTTTGCAAAACAGCAAGTACTGGACATAACAGTATAAGATAAAATAGTACAACACAAGGCAGAACAGCACAGGACAAATTTTTATGGCATTGAGTAATTTTTTGTTTTATACGATTTTTGAAGGACAAAATGCTATTTTGATATTTTAGACAACTTGTACGTGGGACAAAAAGTTGTGTTGTGGTTTGGTGAGGGACAAAAATATGAGTTTTTGTCCTGTCCCTTGCCCTCCAGTTTGTCTTGTACCTGAAACAGTTTTACAAATCAAACACTGAATAACTAGAGTTGTTCTGTCATGTCCTTATTTTTTAGCAAATTAAACGCACCTACTGCTGAAAAAGTTGTTATGAAGGGGGGAATGTTGGGTATGATGTGGAGTTAGTCATGTCAAATGCACAAATTAAAAAAAGAGGTGAATCTTGCTGGGATTCAACTAATATGAACAATCCTTGGATTGCTTTGGGTGAATTTAACTCTTACAATTTACCCATGTCTGAAAGAGTAACAATACCTTCCTAAAATTTATACTCCAATAGTACCAGTCTATCAAATAAGCATACAATTTAGTACATCAAAGCACAAAGCGGGACTGCGATACTGTTTGGGAGAACTTTTGAAAACAACTTATGACATTTTTCAATAGCTTTTTTCATCTTATTTTCATAAGTTCTCCAAGATAACATTTATGAAAACAGCATATAGCATACACAAAAACAATTTAACTTCATTATATCATTTGCAACAAAATTGTATGCTTATTTGTTCAAATTCCGCTACACTATAGCCGCTATATATGATGGAGACTACATATGTATTGATGGTTAATGAACTTCAATTAATACCAAGATTAGAAGTTGGAGCTAAAGATTGAACACTTAAGTAAGAAAAAACAAGAATCCTGATGAGAAGCATCTTTAATGCAAAATAGTAATTCACGTGTACAAAGAGGAAGATGGAACTAAAAAGAAGAATTTTTCTTTATGAAATACTAGATATTTAAGAGGAACTTGTTATCTCCTATAAATGAAAATAACAATGTAAATGTCTCATAACTCTACTCCCCTTTTTCTAGTTTCCCAATCTGTCTGTCTGTCTCGGAGTCGTCATTACTTCTTGGAGAAGATGAAAATTATCTCGAGCTTTGTATTGGATGAACTTGTGGATCATAATTTTGGGAAACAATGTAATCTAGAGCTGTGACCACATCTGCTATAACAGGCCGCATATTAGGCTGCTCTTGAACACACCTAGAGGCAATTTCAAAAGCTTGGTATAGACCTCTTTCTGGATATTGACCTTCAAGCAATGGATCCACCATCTTTGAGAATCTTTTTTGCTTTTTGAATGACCGAATTGCCTGCAAAACGAATAAAGATGCAAAAGGAAAGGATTTTAGCATAAAAAGAAAAAACTTTCTCAAACACATAGCAATGTGACAATGTATCAGCAACCTTTATCATCATCAAACTATTCAATGAAACATTTGTTCAGTGCTAAATAGGATATATGGGAAGCTTAATGGATAACCACTTATATTCTAGCTTAACAACTTCAATATTTTATACAACATGCAAGGCTTAGGTATAAACAACATATATGATTTCCAACTAGAGTTTGGTAAAAGATAATTGACATACCCATTCGACTACTTTTTGTTCTTTAACAGGTCTTCTATGGTCAAAGGCCTTTCTGCCTGTGATGAGTTCCAAAAGAGCCACTCCAAAGCTATAAATGTCCGACTTGAATGTCAATTGACCTGTCATTGCATAATCTGGAGCACAGTACCCAAATGTTCCCATTACTCTTGTTGAGACATGGGTCTTATCACCCGTTGGACCTACTTTGGCCAAGCCGAAATCAGATAACTTGGGATGATAATCATCGCCTAACAAAATGTTGGAGCATTTGAGGTCACGATATATGACCGGAGGCTTCATTTTATCATGCAAATACTCCAAACCTTTAGCTGCACCAGCAGCTATTTTCATTCTCGTATTCCAATCCAGTGGTTTTTCCCCGGGAGAAAGATCTAATAGAACGAAGAAGATGAAAAACATAAGCAACAAAAACAAAGAATACTTATGCCAATTTATTCTCTGCATGTTTGGATTGACCCTGAGATTAATTGGCAGAATCACGGTATGACATTATGAAATTAGCAAAAGTTACATTTTGGAGTGTTAACAAAATCACAGTGCTACATTGGTTTCACTAAATTCACCGCTACATTGGTTTCACTAAATTCACCGTCAATCAAAACATGCACTCTACATTATACTAAGAAAAATGAGAATTTAGGGTAACAGTATAGCATACCATGCAAATGATTCTCCAAAGATCCCAAAGGCATGTACTCGTAAACCAAAAGCCTCTGCTCTCCCTCAGCACAAAATCCTAATAACTTGACAAGATTTGGGTGTTCTGCCAAACCAAGTGTTAACACTTCAACAACAAATTCTCTGGTTCCTTGAAGTCCAGTAGGGTCAAGTTGCTTTATTGCAACAACCTACACCAACAGTAAAATGCTTCAAATTAACATGAAAACCACTTGGCAAACAACATGAATGTGTAAGGCATTGCAAAAGTTCTATGATTTCATTTCTTTTAAGAGAATATTTTTTAACGAACCTGATTAATTTTCTCGATGTAACCCTTATAAACCTTGCCAAACCCTCCTTCACCAACAAAGTAACCCGCCCTAAAATTCCCTGTTGCAGCTGCAAGCTCATCTAAAGTAAATGTCTTTGCAACTTTTCCATTTGCTGAAACCTCATCTTTTAAATTCAAATTCTTCATGCCCAAGGAATGTTGATAGTGTTTAGAATCATCTTCCCTTTTCTCACTCACATTCAAATCAACTTTGACCTTATCTACAAAAAACAATCCATGCAAAACAAAGAACACATGAGGAATAGAAATCAAACAAAATGACACATGTATCAAACAAATAAAGGAGACGAAAATAAAAAAATGAAAATAATCAGAATTCAAATGTTTATAAAACCGCAAAATAACAAACTCTATTTTTTTTATTTTTTTTTTTATAAAAAAAAAAGTGAGGCTTGTCATTTTGTACTTTTATCAACTTTTGATTTATTGATATAGCCATTCTAAGACACACCCACATTAATTAGAATTTCATTTATTTTCTTAAAGGGTAAAGATTTTACAGGAAAATATTAATCCATTGATATAAAATAAAATAAAATAAAATAAAATAAAAAAAAACAGCCGAACTGATATTACCGTGCTTCTCTCTATGGCCAGGATCCTTGATTTCAGTCTTCTTCACGCCCAGGAAAAGTTGATCATGTTTAGAATCATCTTCACTTTCATCATCTACAAAAAAAAAAACACATACAACACAAAGAAAAAAAAAACCATAAAAAACAAACAACGCATGAGGGATAGATATCAAACTAAATTGCACATGCACTGAAAACCGATAAAAGCGCAAAATTACAGCCCCGCTATGATTTATTGATCGAACCATGCCAATCATGAAAGCAGCAAAAAGAAGAAGAAGAAAAAAACAGATATAGAAAAATAAATATAAACAATTAGATCTGAGCTTAAAATATTCCATCAATACTCAAAACTCATCAGGGTGAGAAAATCTACTACATGGAAACGTTTCTCTGAGCAATAAAATTTATTTCCATCTAAAACATCAGTCACAAACTCTAAACCCTAAATCATAAAAATATTGGAATATAAAACATTTACAGATGCCAAAAAAGAAACAGAAGCATTCAACAGTTCATCATGAAGAACAAACCCCCCTCTAAAAAAACAACCATTGATACAACAGGAATAATAACAAACCCTAAACATTAAACAATAACCCTAAACCATTAAGAAAATGCAAAATAAATCAGGAGACAATTTGCAAAAAAAAAAAAAAAAAGAAGCATTAACAATTTGCATGATGAAGATCAAACAAGCCCATCAATACAAAAAACAACCTTTGTTCGATCTATGACACATGCACATCAAGAATTTCATTTTGGTAAATTAAGAGAAAAGAAACAAAATGAACAAAAAAAAAAAGTGAAGGAATACAAGGAATTATATAGGAGCAATAATTGTTTGTTTATAAACTAGGAAACAATTGTGCAGACATTTAATGTGAACGCAAATTTCAGCATAATTGATGCAATCACTATTATTACTATGAATGAAAAAATTATTAATGAAAAAATTTCCAAAATAAATAATTACTATGAATGAAAAAAAGGAAAATATAAGGCTGTCTGTGGCATTTAAACATGGTATACATGTTGAGTAAGGGATTGGTGCGCAAGCTTGTAATCCTTATGGCGGATGTAGAGACCTACAGACGATGCCATTGCAGCCCTGGTGAATGCAGAACGACGCCATTGATCCTTTAACGTTAATGCAACTCAATCTTTTTTTTTTTGTTTGGTGGTGGTCGGAATTTGAACCCCCGACCTTGCATATATTATGCATTGTCCGTACCAACTAAGCTAAGCACACGAGGACAATGCAACTCAATCTTTGAATAGACCAATATGATAGTTTATTTTCATAGCTTAATAATTGCATGAAATTGCATAATTTAAGAGAACAAATTGGTCAGTTTTAAGGTTAAGGATCAAATTAATTAATTTTAAAGTTAAAAGATACCGAACAAATTTGTTAGTTAAAGAATTTTAATTTAAGTTCCAGCATAACTGACAAAATTGCTAGGCCGAAGCTATGACAGGGTTCGAATTCCGACTTCGTGTGTGTGAGTTTTGAATAGTATGTGCCATGCTTTCGTCTAGAAAGGGTTTCTCCATCATCTGAATTATTTAAAATAATTCTTCAATTAAAAACTCAAAATATTTGGAGTCAAAGTGAATTAACAACTAAGAAATAAATTAAAAGGCAATTTTTAAGGTACACTCGAAAATTTGAAGATATCGATACACCTATACTAATAGTTAAATGACTTTTTTTTTATATAAAAAAAAAACTTATTTTCTATCATTTACAATTATAATAACAAAATTTTACTCATCAAAAGTGTCGTCGAAGAAAAATTTAATTTTTTTTTTAATTTTTATTACTCGAATAATGATTTTTTAGCGATAAAATAAAAACTTTAGTATGATTCTTGTATATAGTAAAATTATATTTTTTTTTTATGAAATGATATTTTCTAAAATATAAAAGTCGACAGATAGCTCTATATTACATAAAAATGATTGTTAATTTATTGATTTATGAAATAGGTATGCCGATACACCTTAATTTAAGGGTGTACAGTAGAAAGTCCTAATTAAAAACTTACATCCACTTGCTTTTTACTATAAAACCTATTTGTCAGTATTCAAACTAACTTTAAATAGAATGGTAATTTTGTAACTTAATTAAGGACAAAATTGTTTTCTAGTTTCTGGACTGAGTTTCATATTTTAGAAAATAACAACATTTCATTGCATCTAGACACGCTCCACTCTAATGGACCGCATGCTAGTAAGGAAACATGCAATATCAATCCAAATCAAAAGGGATTTGATTTATTAATGCATGCATTAATAACCATAATCATCGTATTGCATGCAACATATGTGTATAGCATATTACAGCTGCTCACATTTAGGCATCTATATCAAGTCATTTAATTCTATTTATCACTCCTTTGATATGTATACATGTATACGATCAATTATAATGCAATACAAACATTTATTCAATAAGATACTTTATACACTTTCTATTCAGTCTGATTCAACTGTGATAGTTGCTCTGGTTGAAAAGGGTTGTTTTTCCTCCTAGTCACCTTTTGCTTCTATTGTCAATATCACCAAAGAGGCATCAAAGTTGAAATGGTAAAATAAACATTAATAAAATAAGTTATAATTTAACCAAGTTGTTTGAGCTCCCGTGGCAAAGAACTCCTTGTAAGGACATATCCGCTTGTTACTCATTGATGTGTTCACAAGTTTTCGGTTGAACTGGTGCGGAATCGGAGAAAGAGATAACTCTAACTAGGAATAGTTTGTATTGAAGGATGAAATGAAACTACTTCACTCACTGCATCTTAACTCAACTACTAACAGGTTTACTAACTTTATATATAGGAGTTAGTTATGATATATAGTGATAGAAGTTAGTTGTGACGGTTAGGAGGGGCTCATTAGTTAGTTACAAAGGCTAACTTGTTGAACAAGTTACTCAAAATTCTCTTAAATTAGTAAAAATCAATCATGATTCTTCTCTTAAATTCTCTCAATTTTTTGATTCAGAATAGTTTGTAAAGGGTAGAAGAGAAACTAATAAATCAAACTTATATAGGCGTTAGTTATGATAGTTATAGAAGTTAGTTGTTTAGTTTAGAAGGTGTTCAATAGTTAGTTACAACCGTAACTTGTTGAACAAGTTATTCAGTTCTCTTAGATTAGTATAATTACTTGATGTGTACTTTGAGATCATGTTATGATCATTCCGGTCAATAATTAATTTCTCTTCAATTCTCTCAATTTCTGAATTCATAATAGTTTATAAAGGTAGAAGAGAAACCTATATTTGATTAAATCTTATATAATCCTTGAATTAATTTTAATAAATCAAATCTAAACTAATTTTAATTATATATATATATATATATATATATATATATATATATATTATAGTAGATATTTTTTCCTCTATTTTTTCCCGTCATTTAAATTATATCTTTTTTACTCTATCAAATAATTGAATATTTTCAACATATATTTGTATATAAATTGGATAACAAATTTTGTATAATATCTTTTTCTTCTAATTTTACCATTAACTTAAATTATGTCAGGTACATATCGAAAAATATATGTTGGAGAGATCAACCTCTTAATGGAAATCTTAAGTTTTGTTTGAGAGTTTGGAGGGGAAGGGAAGAGGTGACTTTGGAGGATGAAAAATATGAAGGAAAATGGAGAAATATTTCACAATTTTTGAAAGAACAATTTTTTTAAGTGAAAGATAGATTAATCCTTATGATTACCATAATTTTAATTTAATTTTTTTTATAACAATATGAAAGTTTTAGTAATATTATAAAGATAAAAAGGTAAATTAGTTTTAAAATTGTTTCCCTTTCATTTGAAAACAAAATATATATGTAATTAAAACCTACATCACCCACTTTTCCCCTCTTTTGAATCAAAACATGAGTTATTAGAACCATCCGATACTCTTCGATTAGAACCAATGTACTAATTGGTTCAATCATAACTTCTAATATCAAAACTACGAACTCGAGACATCGAATTGTTAACGTGAAAGCTGAATTTTGGACACTTCAAATCAAAATTGATTTTTTTTTAAAAAAAAAAAATCAAAATCGATTTAATTATATCAAATTTGGTCTAAGTATAAAAGAAAGTTAGTTTTCCATTATTTAAGTTTTTGTTTTTATTTTATGATTGCACATAAATATCGAGTTAAGGAAGGAGTAAGCATATTCTGGTAAAAAAAAGGGGGAAGGAGTAAGTAAAATATATTAATCATATTTTTCATTATGAGTGTTCATATCTTTATCTTTATCTTTATTATATATATTTGTGCTTTTTTTTTTTAAAAGTACACTTGTCACTCAATCTTGCTTAACCTCATTAATTGCTCTTACACAAATACACAATTGTTTTCACAATTGATCATGATTGGTTTCTACCACATTTACATTAATCCACATCAGCACATTGATTGTTGTTAAAAGCAAATCATGCATATCATTTCTCATATAAAGAACAATCAACTCATTCTTCTTATTTGAGCAACAATCGTGGTTAGGTTACTCCTCCTCTTTTGAATTCTTTCAATATTTTTCTTTTAAATCAAAATAAAATAGAAGAGTTTTCTATTCATTCCAAATATGTGTCTCCCTCATCTCTCTAATCCGCTCATTTTCTCCTTTTTGACTCACTCTCTTACTTTCTCATTTTTTTCTCCTCTTCAATCTCTCATTCTCTCACTTTTATTTTATTAACCTCCCGTACTCAAACCATTATGGGGGCCAAATTTTTTGATAAAATCTATGACCACACACGATATTTTTTTACGAGGAAATGAATATTTTGTAATTTTATTTTTGTATTAAATTTGTTGTATTCTATAAATCGTCTTATTTCGTTGTCTGTGTTTCCATTTTAACCTAATTTTTATTTTCTGATGATTCAAGATTATTGAGTTTGGTTTTATGTTCACATTTTTTTCTAAAGCATCGATCTTAATATGGAAGATGTTTTCTTTTTTCTTTTTTTTTGTTTAACATGATGCTTTTTAATTATTTTTTTAGAGGAATTTGGGAGTCCATCGTAAATATTCAAGTTATAATATGTATAATCATTTTGTTGCTGAGTTCTTCGCGAAATTGTGTTGCTGATGTTAGTAAATATGTTGGAATGGTAAACAAATGATAAATAAAAAGTAGTCCATGCTGAGTGTATGAATCATGATGAAAAATTTAGTAATAAACTGCAAATATTTTGAATTATACATTTACATGAACAAAATGCAATTATAAGAAAACACATTTATACTAAAAAAATATAGTTATAATTAATTTCAAGCTCTTTTTTGATATTTTTTTATGAAGAAAAAAAATTATATCATATCAATGTGAAAAATTGTGTTTTTATCGTGTAGGAAGATTGATTTTATTCTGAATCATACTCATTTACAATAAAACAATCAATAGTTAGCATTTCATTTAACCAATTATTTTTTAAATGACTATTTTTTTAGAAAAAAGATCCCTACTCTATCATATTTTTCAAGAATATTTTTAAAAAATAAAAAAAGTGTTCAATATGAAAAAATAATAATGTTTTAATAGTGGTATAATTTTTTATATTTTATACACATTTTAAATTTTAAAAATAGATGTTCTTTCTTTAAATAAAAAGTTACATATTAAATAATAAATGACAATTTAATTTGTACAATAAGAGATTGATTTTTTTTTTTTAGGCATTAATGATGATTGATTAAGACTTTGATGATATTTGATGGCATAAAAACTGATTTCAATTTTTATGATCACGCTTTTCATGTTCTTGTTGAATATCAATTTAATCAATCCTTATCACATTATTCTATTGGTTTTTTCTAGATTACCTTTGAAGAATGGTGGGTAATTTATCCACCAACCAATGAAAATGAGCAATTTGTTGGTGGGGTCAAGATAGTTCATGGATACAACTTAAAAATGTGCTTATGTGACTAATGTGTATTGGTTGGGGTAAATTACCCACCATTCTTTCATGGGTACCCTTGTTGTCACCTATTCTATTTCGTTTTTACTATTCAATCATTAAACAATGACATTGTTCTTTTTTTGGGAGATTGCTTTCTAATTTTTTTTCAAAAATATTCAAATATAAAAATAATGTTATTCCAAAATGATTGACACTCTTTTTCGACATGGTCATGTTGATGAAGTTTGGTAAAACTTTGGGCTTAGAAATTTGTCATCCAAACTTCATTGTTATTTTTTATTTTTTTGTCAAGTAGCGTAGTGGTTGGAGCTCACACAATTAAATGTGGAGAAGTGGCGTGTCCGGGGTTCGAACCTCGGCCCCTGCATAAAATATGCATTGTCCCTACCAACTGAGCTAAGCTCACGGGGACTCATTGTTATAATCTTCAGTTAGTAAGTGAATTGACTGACTCAAACCAAACATAATAATGAATACTCAATTGGTTTTTTTTTTTATACGTTTCTAGGAAAATGATCTTAATTGATTTGATTTGATCTTTATAGCAGTATATTATTGATGAAGTTATTTTGGAATAAAGATATAAATTAAATCAACAATTCAAATTCTATTTTTATGCACATGTTCCATTTCTGTCGTTTCTAAGTATGAATCAACCATTAATGTAAAAAAATTAATCAATCAACGTGTTTGACTTCTCTTGCTTGGAATGAAAATCTTATATCATCAAATAAAATGTATAATTAAATTTGTACCAAAAAAAAATGTATAATTAAATTAAAGGAAGGATTAAATGACAATAAAAATTCATAAATGAATTTATATGAAAAATAACCGTCCAAATAAGACTTAACAAAAAGATCCAAATAATAATATGTACATTTTTCAAATCCTTTTAGTTAGTAATTTAATCTCAACAAGAGTGCACCAAAGATCCTATGCAAATCTTCTCCCATTTTCATTTTCACTAAAGAAAAAAAAATGATGTTAGCCCTTTAATTATTTCTTGCATTGTTACCATTTTTTAATGATCATTAATTTCTCAAGGATGTATGTATCATGTATGCATATGTTTTTATTTTGTACATCAAGAAAACATGTTTTTTTTTTTTTCTTTCAAAAAGTTCTATTTTTTTTGTCAAATAAAAAACCCACTGTATAGTCTACAAGTTTTAACTCAACTGACAAAATGTTAAAATTGTTAGGTGATAATGTGACATGGTTTAAACTCTGACTCCTCCAAATACATGTTTGAGTTTCTAATGACCATTGTCATCACATCTATCTAAAAAAACATGTTGTATTCTTTAAACGAGATTATTCGATAATTATAGGCCTTCATTTTATTAGGAACGTTTCTGTCAAAAAATTTGGTCTATTTTATTCTTGGAGGAAAAAAAAGGAAGAGTTTATTTTTTATTTATTTTTTTGGTGTAAGGAAGAGTTTATTATTTAATTTGTCTGTTTCATTGCTACTTTGAATTTTATATTGAATATATTTATTTATCTATTTAATCTATTTAAAATTTACTCACATGCATTAAATGGTACATGTAACGGAGATAGTATTTGTATTAGTAAAATGAAATGAGCCTTCAAAAAATAACATAAGCCTTAAAAAAAGAATCATTACTTGCTCGATAAAGTAGATTTTAAGTGTTAACGGTCCATGATTTTTGCCCCCATCTCATGTTAATTTGTTGGTCAAAGACATTTATTTCCAATCATTGTAATTGATAAAAAAACTTCAATTAACAAACAATCAAATATGATGATCAATAATTTTAATGAGTCTTTCAATTTTAAAATCTCAACATTTATTTCTTTTATTGCATTCTGAAATATTTCTATGCTGCATAACAAAATTTGTGCAAATATTTTTTTAATATATATGCAACTCATTTACTATCATCCATCAATTATTCCTCTAATTTGTTAATCAAATGATTAAAATGTAGTGGTGCAATGTACATTAGCAATATTGGTTTGTAATTTTCCACTATAAATAGTGTAACTTTTGGCTTTACGGTCTGATGAGTACGTTACAGAGAATCACGAGATATAACTACATTGTAACCATGAATTTGTTTTACAAATGTTATTGACTTGCACATTAGCTGTGAGTTGAGCCTTTTTAATTTTTCATCAAATTCGTATTAGTCAACCATGGAGTTATAAATTATTAATTTGGTATAATATAATTTTTTCAATTATAAATGGGATCAACCAAAAAACGGTCGTATTTAAACTGCATGAAAGTGAATCTTTTCAGATTTTCTTAAATGAATCATCTTAACCGAATCGAACTGTCAGTATTTCAAATTTTAGATCAAATAAGTGTTTTCCTTATAACCGAACGATATCACAAAACCCATAGATATAAGTAAACTTCTCATCGATATAAATGTATGATCAATGTAATAATTTACCTGCTGAACATTGATTTTGGAAGAAACTTCGCTGATGAACTTAAAATAATAACAACAAAAATGCATTTAACAAATTTTGCAAGGCAAAATTTAAAGGGAGCACTTAACTAACACTTTTAACGCCACTTAGTTAAATTAACAATATATGTGAAAGATTCAACTATGAAAATTGATTCAATGACTATATTATCTCTATTAGATTTTGTAAGACACATTAAATCAGTCTTTTTATTTGGGTATGACTAATTTGATCCCTACACATTTTTGTCAGGGACCAAAATAGATCTTCATTTTTACCATTTAATCTAATGCAATTACACTATTAAATTAAGGGTAATTGATTTGACTACTTGCTTCTTTTTGTTATAAATATTGTTTTTAGTCTCAATATTTTCATGCCATTTTGGAATTTATATGAAAACTTCGAAATTCTTCTTAAAATTTGTCTTCTGTTTTATTGAAACAATTTTATTATTCACTTTTTTTCCCATTTTCTAATTCACTGTTTTTTTTATCACCATTATATGTTGCCCAAATTCACAAATTTACTTTTTGATACTCTTCAGATCTAATGGCTTAACGTAGGAATGATGAAGATATAATTAAGGAGCTTAATTTGATACTCTCAAAACTTCCACACCACTTTCAATTCAACGTTCTTATTTTCAAAAGTTTCGTTAAACCTATATTTTCTCTATTTGTTACATTTTTCATGCTTGCTATTGCAACAACTAATTTGATCTCTTTAAATTTCTAAAAATATTTTGATCTACTTAATTAATCATGTACGATAATCATGGAGATTGGTAGTTCATATTGTTATACTCTGATATGTTTATAATCTCAAAAGTGACGTCCTCCCATTTTCACTTGACGTGGTCTTGGTTGATAGATGAAATCCAATAACTAAAATTTAAGATGAAAAATTTAAACAAATGATATCAACAAACTAACAAAATAGTTTAGACTATTACTTTTCCCACCCAGTGGGTTTCCTCGCGCGCCCTTTTTTTTTTCTTCCAAAAATGCCCTTGAGTTTCCGGATTTCATAATCCGGAATGGTGTTTTCCTTTGTTATAGGGTGAAAAATGGAGTTACGGGTTTTTCCGGATTATGTAATCCGGAAACTTCAAAAAATAGGGCGTGTTAGATGATGTTTCCGGATTATATAATCCGGAAACCCCCTAAACACCCTTTTTCAAGGTAAAACAGTTCGAATTATATAATCCGAACTTTATCAGCACAAATTCTAAACATGTTTGTAACATGGATAGTCATTTTAGGGACAATGTTAATCTTCCTAACTATCATCCTTCCATTTTTTGGTCATTGTTACCTGTTCTTAGTCAAAAATCGAATTTTCGGGCTACTTGATTGGATTGCTCCGAAACTTCCCTAGAAAATCAGAAATCCAAAATTCAATCGTCTAGACCCATTTTTCATATTCTTAGAAAAATCCAAAAAAAATTGCATTAGTTTTATTTGATTTTTAGAATTTTTTGGTGCTATTTTTATATTTTTATGATTTTATTTGACAGGTTTTAAGCATTTTTTACTTAGTTTTTTTGTTGTTTTTAAAAAGCAAAACTCAAAACTGTTAAAATGTGAGAGAGTCTGATGACTGATTATACATAAGAATTATCCGGATTATAAAATCCAAAATAGTAAACATGAATCCGGATTTTAAAATCCGGAATGCACAAGGGCATTTTTGGAAAAATTACAGGGCGCGGGAGAAGGTCATAGGGTGGGAAAAATAATAGTCAATAGTTTATCATAATGTTGGGATAATTCTAGGACTCCTGAGTGGGCCTAGATTGAGCTGGATAAGCATATATTAGGCCAATATCAACTATACAAGTGAGATTGACACCGCATCTTTAGATAAAACCTTAAGGCATTAGACATATGAGTCATCTCACTTATATGTTTTTTCAAAATATACTCATCCATCCAATGTAGAGTGCTAACTCACACTTGACAACTCTTAATCAAGTGTGTGACTATTTGTGTCTGTAATTATGTGATATAGTCAAATCAGGTTAAATAGAATCACAACATGTTAAATAGGTTAGTTTAAGTGGTTTCATGAATGGAGATTTAAGTTCATTTCTTTGATGGGAAGAGAGAAATGAAAATAGAAGAAAAAGAATGAATATGAAAAAGAAATTTGAACATGAGAGAAACGATAAGGGAAATATATGTAGCGTGTTTTGACCATGAGAGTAAATGGAATAGGATGGGTTGTCGGTAATTATATGAGTTTGTTGAAGGATTTGAAGATTTTTGGGTAACTACATTACCAAAAATTTAGACTTAATTATAAAAATATCACATCACTTTAAATGTATAATAAACATGTATTTTGTCAACTTAGCATAACACATTTTCAAATAATAAAGATTGAATAAAAAAAACAGCATGAAAGAGAATGAGATCCAAAAACTAAATTTCAATATAAAAAATAAAATAAAATGACATTCAAACATTAATAAAATTATTCTTTATATTGTTGGGACCACAGAGGATGTTTACACTAAGTTGAATCATCATATTAGGTTAAGAGTAATCACACAAGTGAGAGCGACACTACATATTAACTTAAAATGTGTAATGGACATGTATTTTGTCAATTCAACATAGCAAATCTACAATTTTCCATTGTCAGATCCCACCAAAGATCAAAAGTTAAGTAATTTAAAATAATAGATGTTGAATAAAAAAAATAGCATCAAAACAAATGACATCCAAAAAATAAATAAATAAAAGATATCCAAAACTAACAAAACCACCCATCATAATGTTTAGACTCCTGGGGGAGTTGAAACAGGGTTGTATAATCACAATAGGGTAAAGTCAACCATAAAAGTGAGATTCACACCATATTTTTATTCAAAATCTAAAGACATTAGGTATATGGGTCATTTCACTTATATTTTTCTCATCATCTACTTTTTTTATCCAATGTGAAGCTTTAATTACATATGAGACATTAATATGGGTCACCTCACTTATATGTTGTTTAAAATTGACCATATATCCCATCCTAACATAGAACTTTGACTCACACGAGACACACTAATATTTTTTAACCAAGTGACCAACTATTCGTGTTCGTAATCACGTTACATAGTAAAATAAGGTCAAGCGGAGGAACACCATGTTCCAGAAGGTTGGTTGGTGATTGTTTCATGAAGAGTTTTATATTCTTTTCTTTATGTGAAGACAAAAAAGAAATTAGAAGGAAAAATAACGGATTTGAAAAAGGAATTTGAGCATGAGAGAAGATAAGGGAAAAAATAATTATTGTGCGTTATGTTCGTGAAAGTATAGAGAGTAGTGTGAGTTATCGGTGATTTTATGAGTTTGTTAAAGGAGTTGGAGATTTTTGGGTAATTACTTTACTAAAAAAATTAATTCAATTAAGAAATATCACATGATTTTAAATGTCTAATAAACATGTATTTTCTGAACTCAGCATAACACATCTGCAATTTTCCATTGCCACTTGCCGCCAAAGTCTAAAAGTTGATGAATTTAAATTAATAGAGGTTGAATAAAAAAATTCAGATGAAAAACAATGACATTTAAAAACTAAATTTTAAGATAAAAAATACAAACAAACGACATCAAAAAATTAAAAGACAATTTATTTGTGACTTTCGGGAGATTCTGCATCGAGTTTGATAATCGCATTAAACAAAGAGAACAATACACGTGAGTTTGACAACACATCTTCACCCCAAACCTTATGAAATTAGGTATATGGATCATAACACTTATATGTTACTCAACATCTACTCTTACATCCAATGTGACTTTAACTCGCACTTGACACATTAACATTTCTCCCTCAAGTACGAGACTCTCTGCATATGAGATCTACCACCGTAAACCAATTCTGCTTCTCCACAGAGTCAATCTAAGCTATGATACCATTGTTGGGCCTTACGAGGGAGCCAACACTGGCATGGATTGACCCATTGCACAGAGAACAACCAGACAAATGAGAATGATATCAAATCTTTACTTAATATTTTAAATATCATGAAATTCTAGCCCATACTTGACACGAGTTTGCATACTAGTTCAAACCAATTCAAATTCACAGTGCAAAAGTTTTTTAAAAGATTAAAAACTGTATAAAATAATACTTTATTTTATTGTTTATTTATAGTATTAATATTAATGAAAAAATTACGATTGTAATTTGGATATTAAAAAATCAATCAATACCAATTAAATCACATTAAATTGGATTGAATCAAATCAAAATATATTAAATGAATTACTCAAACTGAACCTTGTATGATTCTACTTTGGATTAGATTTTTTTTTTTTTTTTTTTTACCTCAAATCTAATGCAAAGCGCACTATAAGGATAATTTTTGGATATAACAAACTTTGAAAAAATTATGGGTTTGAGGAAATCATAGTGAATTTAGTTAAGAACTATACGAAAAGCACCTAAGGAATTGTACATAAGTTTTCTCCAAATACAATATCACCGTGAACATAGCTCAGCTGGTAAGGATATCGCATTTTATATGCAGGGGGTTGGGTTCGAACTATGGACACCCCACTTCTCCACGATTAAAATTATGCGAGCTTTGTCCACTAGATTACTTGATAAAATAAAAAATAAAAAAATACAATTAATCTTGCTTAATGATCCAAATACAATTCATTCAATTCAAATTCATTCAAAAGGAGTATTGTCCTACAAGCGTTGCAGCGTTAGTGAATTTTCGTCGTATAGCTTTCGTACTATATAGCAGCTCTCTTTTAAAATAGGTTTGTTATATCATGCGAAGTTATCCCGAAAGAGAAATTTATTTGGTGACAAACAAAAAAAAACTTCCACTAAAACATTCAGGCAGTTAGAAAAAAATTAGGAAGCAACAAAAATACATGGGTCGTGAAATTTAGCGAATTTAGTTTCGCTATAAACAACATTTTCGTTTTAAAATTGTTCACTCTATAATAAAAATAAACATGAAGACTCAATAATCGAAAACTTCATAAATAATCAAACACAAACGTTCTATAAAATATAGGATACTCATAAATATTAGAACACTTTCAAAATAGTCCAGTACAATATAAAAATATATAAAAAAAACATTTAATAGCAATTTTTTATTTTAATAATTCATTAATATGTGTTCAAATATATATATTAGAACAAAAAAAAAAAAAAAAAGTAGAAAACGCATATATTATATTAAAAAACACATAAATTAAAAATAAAAATAAAAGGCCTTACCAGTTCGGTGAAAAATAAATAAAAGCTTTCATCGGCTATTTTTTTTATCCAATAACTAAATTCGTTCTTGTCAAAGCAAAAAAAACTAAATTCGTTGCATATGTTTGTTGTAGAATTATATATATATGTATGACCAAAATGTATCACGACAGGATCCGTGGCGCAATGGTAGCGCGTCTGACTCCAGATCAGAAGGTTGCGTGTTCGATTCACGTCGGGTTCAATTCCATCCTTTTTTATTTTTTTTTCCACTTCAATATCCATATTTCTATTCCAGATTTTGAAGCAAACGGACATGAAGTATTCATAGACAGACAAGTGCTTGATCCTTTTGTTTGATCATATAATTACCCAAATGAATAAACAAAAATAACATGAACATGCAGCAATATAACTCCACATAGAGTCAGTTTATGTCATGATCCTGTAGCTGTATCCAGGAACTCTATTGAAATCATTGTTTTCTGTAACTCTACTGCGTTAGTTTGGTCTTTGGGGGTTTGTGTGTTGTCGTAGGTGTTTATTCTTGGTGTTTTTTTTTCCTCTCTTTTGGGATTTTTTGTTGCTTTCTCCCCTCTAGAGTAGCGGTCGCCGCATATTTACGGTGCCTATTGTATTTTTTTTCCGCCAACTTGCACGGCCGGTGCTAGTGTGATTTTATTATATATGTCGTTTAAAAAAAAAGGAGTTAGTGAAATATGATCATACTTTTAATTATGAGTGTTGTATTTAATTAGGATTTTAAAAGACTTTTTTACGATGAAAAAAGTTTGAGGTATTGAGTCAACAAGACTCTTTGTAACATAAAAAAAGTCTTGTGATATTTAACTAAGACTCTTTGTAACTTAAACAAAAAAGTAATGTTGTATTAAAAAATATTATATAATTACGAGGGATTGTTTACTAAATTGAATTTTGATAGATTCGTTGAGATTTTTAATAAATTTTTACAATGAAAAAGTCTTTCATGAAAACATGATATTTCTATGAATGTTTCTCTTTTAAAATTTTAACCCCCTCTCTCCCTCTCTTCTCTCTGTCCCTCTCCCCCCCTCTTTATATATCTCTCTCATAAATAAAACAAATAAAAGGATGTGTGTGAATAATATTGTGAAAGAGAGTGTGTTATAATCATTTCTCTTCAATGATTCTTTAAGAAAACTGTGAAAGGAATGCACAAAATCATAGCATATGTTATCTATATATATGTATATGATCAAAACATAACACAACAGGATCATAGCATATGTTATCCAGATCAAAAGATTGCGTGTCGTCGGGTTCAAATCCTTGTGATCCTTTCGAAGAAATATTAATAAACAAAACAACATCAATTTAAAGCGCATGATCATAGAATTACAAAGAAATCAAAGATCTTAATATATACACATTAAGAACTTTAAATCAACATGAACATATGCAGCAACATAACTCCACATAGATTCAGTTAATGTCATGATCCTTAAGGATCCTGTACCTGCAACCAGGAACTCTATTGAAATAATTGCTTTCTGTTACTGAACATGTTTTTGGTAGAAATTCATTTGGACCTCTTTGCTTCTTCCTCTTTAACAACATCAAAAAACTAGACTTGGCTTTGCTAGAAACCATGTTCACATTGCTGTTTGGCTGAGGCTTTTGTGAATTTCCAAATTTGTCTAACTCAACTTTAGTGAAGTATTCAATTTCCTTTCTGACTAGAGATCCTATTGTGCCTCTTGTGCCTATAGCAACTGGAGCAAGAGCACCCATTCTCATTCTATTTTGGAATTTTTGTTTTGAAAGCTGACAGTGGCAGTTGCACTGATTTTATAGCTCCTTTTGAACTGGATCCATGAAGGAGACATGTAAATAAATATAGTTGAGGTCATTATCCTATGTTTGATTTTCAATTTGGAGCATCTTCTAAATTGGAATGCTTTATGAAAAGCATGATAATTGAAACTTTAAAAGTTATATAGGACAGTATGACACCATACTCTCTCCCTTCTACATATAACTTGCTATTATCTAATCCCTACATCATAAATTTAAGTTGAATGTTATTACTAAAATACTTTAATATATGTTTTTAATCAACATCTTACCATTAAAGGACATTTTTGTTTATTTGTAAATTTCAATGACCAAAATTACCAATCATTACAATATTAGATATCAATTTAGCGATTTATAGTTAATGTAAAAATCACTTTTGAGAACGTTTAAATCATTTTACAGATTAAGTCTATGGTGCACAAGTAAAATAGTGTTGTATCATGCACAAGTTTATATTTCACAACCGAATTAATAAATTTTATAATATCTCGCTTGACCCAACGATAAAACTTATTAATCAGCATGGGAAACAAACTTGTTTATGAATTATGATACTGCATTTATATCACTTGTGTATTATAGAACTAGCATATTTACCTGAACTCAAGAAAATTAATTGTAGTCAACCAAAGAGTGTGTATACTAGTTAGTCACCACCATGCACCCTTTATCCTATCTTTCTTTTTCAAACTACTTGACAAATTTAAATATCTAAGGGCGCTCAACTAGAGTTCAATGGTTTTTTTTCTTTCTCTCTTTAGTTTTTGTTATCCCTGTTGATTTAAAGTTAATCTCCGCCTTTCATGCATTGGCCATAGAAAAGAGGCTGATCTTTCATTGTCTTGGTTGTGTGCTTTTTGGGTAGGGGGTCCTATTGATTTGCTGGCTTACTGATAATTCCTCTATTGGAAGATTCTCTTTGACTTTAAGTTTATCTAGTTGATTATTAATTATTATTTTTGGAAAAGTATACATAGACACACCAAATGTCACACACCCCTTCATACCACCAATGACATGGCTAAAATACTTTAAAAAATTGATCTTTGATGACATGGTAAATAATTCTTAAAACAAATAAGAAATAGATCTAGAAAATTAAAAAAGAAAAAAAATCAGTGTCTCACCTCTCTCTCTCTACGAGAGTGAATCCTGCTTTCTCCATCCCTCTCTCCGCCATTTCCTCTGAGGCCTCCATCTCTCCCTCAACCGCGACAGCTTAATTAGCTCTCTCCCCAACAAATACGATCAAAAGCAACTGCGATCTCCTTCTGCGATTCAACGGTTGGCGTTTTGTCAAAGTTTCCGTCGCCGAATCTCTCCGTTGAAGGTTATGTTTTCTCGAATCTTGTATTTGATGAAGGTTAAAATTTATTTTGAAATCATTTGGGTATGATGAAGAAATTAATCATATTAGGATATGATACTGATTTAGTGATAATTTTGGGTTAAACAAAGCTTGATAGTATTTAGATGTTTAGTTCATAATTAAGTTAAAATCTCTGTTATTTGCTACTGTTTGATTGTTGCATTATGGGTTGTTGTCAATTAAGATGTTGCGTTGTTGCTACTATTTGATTTGTTGGTAATTGCAAATGGGTCTGGAATGAAAATTTATGTTGCTTAAGTTAAGTCATTCTTTAGTTGGGTTGTGCCAAACATGTCCTATATTGTTAGTAAAAAATCTTAAGCTTTCCCCAATTTTTTTAGTTTGATTGTGGTTGTTCCTCTAAATGTTATCACATAGAGTTAGTGTCAAATTTTTAATCAAAAGAATTGTGGTCACACTTGTGTTAAAAAATGGTCAAAGTGTTGGAAATTTGAAAGAAAAAAAATGTGGTTACGTCTATGTTAAAATACGGTTAAGTGCAGATAAATTTTTGTCGGTATGTCTATGATAGAAATTGGACATTTGTGTGTGTTTTAATTGTTGTTGATAGAAATTGTTTTTGTATACAACAGATAAGGTCAACATCATGAACGAAAACAAACGAAAAAGGGATGGTGGTGTTGGTGTAAGTACAATTTAATTAATGAGACGTTTAATGTGTATGTAACTGTTTATGTTTTATGCCATTAATGAATGAATAATGTTCATTTTTCAGCCACAGATAAAGACTCAAATGCCCCGTACCAATAAGTTGGTAGATATTAACCGAAAATTATCTGATGCGCAAAGGAGTAGAATTATGAAAACTCCATTCCGATATCTGGTGGAAATGAAGACCTATATAGGAATGAATGGTACTTTATTGAAGGAATTATTGCATAGGTGGGATGCAAGTAGCTTAGGATTTAGAGTAGGCGTTAGGACTGTGGCCTTTAAACATCTAGACCTTTATTAGTTGTTGATTAATTAATAATATGTAAATATCGATATATATCGAAATAAAAGCATTTACTTATCTACAGGAGGATATCCTTCGGATTCGCAGTGACATTGTTTGTCGTTTGGTGCTTCATGAAGAAAATAAGCAGAGAAGTTTTGTATTGGATAATGCTATGTTACCCGCGGACTTATTGATCGGTTAAACATACATTTTCTAACTTAATTGTGGTTGATTGATATTGATGTACATTTGACGAAGACATACTTTTTTTGGTTATCGATGGTCATCTATAAAAGATTATACTTGTTCAGAAGACTGATAAATTAATTCGTATTGAATTTATGTACATAACTATTCTCCCTATCATAATTTCCAGGAAAAAAAATCTGGTCACATTTCAGTTTTAATAACATGTTCTAGGATAGTTAGCCAAAAATATGCTCTGTGTGACAACATTTTTTTATTTACGTGACCACTATTTTTCCAGATATGAGAATTCGTCAGTCTTTAGGCGTGAAATACATGAAGCTTATAAAAGAAGTTGTTTATTGTTTGACATGTTTTTAGTGCAATAATAAAATATTGTATGACATGCTTTTAGTGCAGTGATTAAATGTGATTACAATGTTCCGGGTTTATATTTATAGCCGGTAAAGTAAAGTTAGCCAAAAATATGCTATGTCTGACCACATTTTTTCATTTATATGACCACTATTTTTCCAAATATTTGAATTTGTTCGTCGTTAGGTGTAAAATAATTGTAACGCGTAAAAAGAAGTTGTTGTTTATTGTTTGAGATGCTTTTAATGCAGTGATAAAATGTGATTACAATGTTCCGGATAATATGCTATGTTTGACCACATTTTTTTCATAATCTCATTTGAACACTGCACTAAAAGTCTTTCCAACCAGAAATAATTAGTTTTACAATATGCGCGTTTATCACGCCTAAGGACGACAAGTTCTAATTTATGAAAAAATAGTGGTCACACATTTGTAAAATTATGGTCATACATGCCATATATTTGGCTAGTTTATCATTCTCAGTTGTAACTAATCCTGTTTTACGATAATCGAACACATAATCTCATTTGAACACTGCACTAAAAGCCTTTCCAACCAGAAATAATTAATTTTACAATATGCGTGTTTTTCACGCCTAAGGACGGATAAGTTCTAATTTATGAAAAAAATAGTGGTCACACATTTGTAAACTTATGGTCATACATGCCATATATTTGGCTAGTTTATCATTCCCAGCTGTAACTAATCATGTTTTACGAGAATCGAACACATAATCTCATTTGAACACTGCGCTAAAAGTCTTTCCAACCAGAAATAATTAATTTTACAATATGCGCGTTTATCACGCCTAAGGACGGACAAGTTCTAAAGTATGAAAAAATAGTGGTCACACATTTGTAAAATTATGGTCATACATGGCATATATTTGGCTAGTATATCATTCTCAGCTGTAACTAATCCAATTTTACGAGAATCGAACACATAATCTCATTTGAACACTGCACTAAAAGCCTTTCCAACCAGAAATGATTATTTTTACCATATGCGCATTTATTACGCCTAAGGACGGACAAGTTCTAAAGTATGAAAAAATAGTGGTCACACATATGTAAAATTATGGTCATACATTGCATATATTTGGCTAGTTTATCACTCTCAGCTGTAACTAATCCTGTTTTACGAGAATCGAACACATGATCTCATTTGAACAATGCACTAAAAGCCTTTTCAAACTTAAGTTTGGTAACATTTCACCAAATCTTGTCAAAGATGGGTATTAGTCGCCCTTTGACTCATGCAAAATATATACATGCCAAGATTTTATCTGTCAATAAAGACACAAACATTTTTTATATCAAAGAATAAAACATAACAACAAACCTCCCAATAAAATTTATTACATAACAGGCACAGTGACTCATTAAACTGTAGGATAGTTCAACAATGTTAATAACTAACAACATACGGTGTTTCCATTAATATTATAGGTGCGACATTGTCCTACTAAATAAAAAATAGCATAAAAAAACATCTACATTGCAATCATATCAAAACACTACACTAATTTAAATCTTCTTCTTTATGCGTCCATCCTTCACCCATAGGGAAAGCAGAACCCCACTTTTTACACGGTTTCTTGGCTTGTCCTTAATTATAGTTAAGAGATTTGATGCATGATGTGCTACATCATATGATACATTTGCCACCTCCCTTTCAATAACTCTTTCAATCTCATCCATGGAGACGTCCTCGTGGACACCTTCATCATTGAAGACACCTTCGTCCACATAACTGGATTGTGCACTACCGTATAACTTCTTCATCTCTCTAGTTTCCAATTCAAGAAGAGATATCCTTGCGGAAAGTCCTTTGTTTGCTTCCCCCAACAGGCGATTGTTAACAATTAACTGACTGATAATAGGATCTGGTCTCCATTTAATATATCCACTTGGCGCTCGATCTAACGCCTCCCTCACAACTTCATTTGCAACCTCTTCTTTAGTTGCACTTAACTCTTCAATAACCTGTCAAGGTTGATACAATATAAATATTAATGAACTATTGACACCGCTTAAACCCTATATACAAAATTTATATAGATAAATATAAATAATAATATTTATTCAACCTTACCAAATAATTATCAAGCAAGTGTGATATATTTTTGCCAACCAAACTAACACCACGTGCCTTCATAAATCATGGAAACGTCAATGGAGAATCATGATAACTTCGTTCGTATCCTAGTACATGCTCTAGAGCCCATACCTATATATACATATATAATACGACTATTATAATTTAATAAAAATAAATAAATTAAATTAAATTGTTGCCATAAAATGGCATGAAGACAAAGAGTGGCCTACAAAACAAACATTATTTCATCTCCTATAAAACTTCATCCTATGTCATATAGAGTTATAAGTTGATATGCTCAAATTCAACGACAATCATCTGTATTTAAAAGTGCTTACAAATTATTACTACATTTTAATCTGAGTTACACTTGTTTCAGTCACAGTTACTAACAAGCTCTAAATATCAATGAATAAAAGATCAATTATAATCATGTCATAATATGACATGAAGACAGAAACTAAACATCAAATTAAAGTTAAACTTCACAATTTTTTATGTAACCCAACATAACTTGAAATCAATACTCAAGAAGTAAATAAAGTCGGCAAACATTTTTAGGCACCTAATGGAGTTCAAGTCCCAATTGTATCTCCCAATGAAGTTCAAGTCGTCTAACATTTTTAGGCACCAACCACCAACCTTAACACTTGAATTTGGAAAGTAGAACTCGGCAAAACCAAGAAGTAAATAAAGTCGGCAAAACTTCTCAACATCTTCGTCTCGTTCCATATTAATAATTTTAGCATAAATTGTTTTTACATTGATGACTTCATTATCGAACATTGCTTTCGTAGTGGATGTAGGGTCATTTTTGAAGTTCATCTTTTCACCTATTATACGAAGTCCTAATGCAAAACATACATCTAAAGGTGTAAACCGTATTATCCGACCTTGTATAGCAAACCCCCCACTCCTATCATCCCATCTTTCCACCAATTCTTCAAGCAAATTTTCGGATATTTTTAATTTCTTAGGCAAACTCAATAACCATTTAAAAGGTGTTTTCTGAATTTCAGACCTTTGAAGTTCGGTAAGCTTCTCGTTGACTTTAGTAATATACTTCGACTTACATTCATGCCTGAGACGTAACTGTAATAAATAAGAATTCCAAAGGCGACATATAAGGAAAGGCATTAATAAAAACACAAAACACTAATGAAATCAAACAAACTAATTGACATTCATCACATACACATACCATTTTGTTGGCTAGACAATGGTTGAATTACCACGGGAACAGATGTAATTGTTATTAGTGGTTGAGAAGACTACAACAGATGCAATTGTTATCGTTAATCAAGTGAATTGTTACTGTAAAAATAAAAAATTATAATATATATATATATATAAAGGCGTGTCATCTTCACAACTTAGATAATTTACTTTACCATCAAATGCAACTGTCAAATGTAATCTTGAATAATTTAGTTCACATCCACTACTATTATGTCTAGCTTTTATCCACTAATATTTTTGTCTATCAATATTAAGAATTGACTTATGAATATCAATGAATGACTTGCTTCAAATGTCTATGAAAATTGAATTGCTGAATTTTAGATTCATATTTTTTTAAATTGGATTCAACTAGTTCGATATTTACTTAGTTTAGACATAATAGTAATTTGCCTAAGTATTATAATTTAGAACCTAGTAATTCACCTGTGATCTTGGTTCACTCTGTGAAAACGGTATCGGTGGCTGCCGTGACCGTTTTCTAACGGCGAAATCGCACTAAGGACCGTTTTTTAAAATCTTTTTTGTTAATAACTATGTCTGCTATAGGTTTATTATCTTTGAATAATTGAAATCGCACACAGTTTTCTTTAATAATTGAAATCTACGAATTTACCAAGAGACTAAACCAAGCTTCAAAGACTGTCAACAAACTTTATCACTCAATAAAACATTGAAAGAAATGCTTAAATTGTTTCAAAGAAATGCTTACATAAATTAGATCTTAGCCAGGACCAAAGAACATTAGATCACCCAAGATCTCAGTCAAGACCTTACATAAATCACAAAATCTAACAGCCAAGAGGAAGAGGAATATGAAAGAAAATACCTTAGTTGAAAAAGGAACACTGTGAAACAGATCGTCGGAGATGGAGCAGGTGACGGCGGCGCGCGCTAGGGTTGAATGGAAGATGGAGCAGGAGACGGCGGCGCGGCTAGGGTGTAATGGAAGATGGAGCATAAGACGGCGGCGCGGCTAGGGTTGAATGGAAGATGGATCAGGAGACGGCGGCTAGGGTTGAAGGAATGAATGGTGGTGAAGAAAGAGAAATTTTCCAACAAAATGAATTGAAATGAGAGAGGGTAGTAGGGTACGGCACAAATTTTAATTAGTTTTTTCATCTTTGATTTTTCTTTTTTGACATGGAATTGATTTAATTTTTTTATTATTATTTGTGGTGCCACATAAGGGTGGTATAAGGTGTAGTGCCACCTATGGTGGTACACCTATCACTGCTCTTATTTTTTTATAAGCAGTTGATTTATGGAATTAAATAAATAAAAAAGAAAATAGAAAAAAGAGAAGAAAAAAAACATCATCGATTTCCCCCTCTCCATTCTCTTCTCCTTCCCTGTACAAAATAATTTTGAGTAAATATTCATCAACACACATTTTCCCCTACCACCCATATACACACACCTAAATGGCATTTGTTATTATTTTTTTATTTTATTAATGTAAGAAAAACCCAGCAACAGTGGCATTTATTATTATTTATTATTTATTTTATCAATTCAAGAAAAACAAACACGAGTCTTTCCCTTCGCTCTCTTCTCTCTCATTTCTCCATCTCCACAGATCACTAACACCACCACCACCACCGCCACTCCATCTCCAACCCTCTGTCATCTTCTCACCCTTCTCCGACCCTAACACCACCAGAATCGCCACCTCTTCTCTTCAAAGTTGCAACCACACCGCCGCCTCTTCTTCCTCATAACCACCGCCGCCTGTTTTCAAGCTGTTCAGATCCAGAAATGTCACATCGCCGGCGATCTTCTTTTCTCCCGCACTGTATCATTTTTTTTGGTTCTGACATTTTCTAGTGAGACGGTAATTCCGGCGGCCATAAGGCGGAGGGAGGCAGTGGGTTGCTCGGAGAAGAGACAGATCATATGTTCATCAATATACAAACAGTTGCAACTACATGATCCATTACTTCCTTGTATAGTCTCAAATTTCTTTTTGGTTTTTGAATTTGGTATTGTTTGTTTTAATGGTATAAGTGGATTACAAAGAAAGCTAATAAACCTCATTAATGGTCAATTGTAGTAACTTAAAACAATTAAGAGAGAGAGGGGTTTGAGAAGAGAAGAGGTCTGAAATTAAAAAAAAATAAAAAATAAAATGCCACATAAGGGTGGTAGAGGAGTGGTATTTACATATCATCACTCAATATTTTTTTTGTATCTATAAACAAATATGTGGCAATTTTAATTTTTTTTTTAATTCAAAAATTACACACGTGACATCCTACTCACTTAAATGAGGTGCCACATGTGCGTTGAATGGGTCAAAATTGACTTGAGGGGCCAAAATTGCAAATGGGACAATATTTAAAGGGCTGAGTTGTAATTTATTTTGTTCAGGGACTAAAATCGCAAGATCGTGATACTTAGGGGGTCAAAACTGTTATTAAGCCACAAATGTATTAGTCACATAGGCACAAGGGAAGAAATAAACTAACAAAGGGATATGGTAACAAATGACAATGTACATGTTTAAAAGCCTCAAAATTGGTCATCAACTCTATAATTTTATCTATATACTATCACACAGAGACTCATTCTTTGTTTTTCGTTATTTTAATTTATTTTGAGATTGAGAACAAATTATTGTACGCCAGGGAGATGGCACACATACCCCACTCTTCGATAAGTGGCAAGGGCATGTTGCAAGGCAACATTAACACCAGCACCCTCCCTAAATAATGATTCATACAACTGACAAATAAATTGTGACAGTTCCTCTTCATCATCATCCCAAAAAGAAGTGCAGTCCGCATTTTTCTCAGCATCACTATCTTCCCAGTCGCTTACCGGACTGGCAGGTATGTTTTCGTCGTCAGCTTCATCCTCTCCTATTTCAAACTTCCCATTTTCCATCACATTCAACTCATTGGTACCATCCAAGGTCGTCAACTGAGGCTCAGGGGGTTCATTTGAAGGACATATAACAGCCTTGGCACCGGAGTCCAGAAAGGCCTTGAGTAGAGCAAGAGTAGGTCCATACGTTCCTGTGCATATAATTATCCTGTCTCTCCAAGCTCCAACCTAGATTACACATTATATCAATAAAAGGATAAAACAGAAATGAGTTAGAGCATTTTCACATATATGACAGAGGATCCAAAGCTCCAAATGACTAGCAATTTCTCTCCCTTTTACTTCCTACACCGGCAAAAATGCTGTTGTACTGAAGAACAGAGACAGCATACAACACAAACTCCGGTACATCATAAATTGAAAGCATAAAAAAGGAAAACATGGTTCTCAACGATATTAAGAAGCTATGCAAAGCAATTATTGTGATATGGCCATTCTTCTTCAAAACAAAGATTGTTCCAAGAAAAGTATGTGATAAGAAAACGATTTGACTAAAAAAAACAGACTATAATCGCCAAAATAATGGCAGTAGATCATCCTTACAGGCCTACAATACCCACACAGTCCAGATGCTTTAAAAATCAGCCAATGCTATTGTCAAAGAAATTATAATCCATAGAGTAGGATTGCTCAAAATTTTATGGAAAAAAAAAGGACTGTGTTAGGTTCCCAATATATTCACCCATAGAAGGCCAGGGATAATCAAGGGACTAACATTCAATACCATAAACCTCAAGATCAGAATGATGAAATAGAACGATGTATAATATCCAATAAGAGTGCCCTAATAGTTTAAGTGAAGCTCCATCAAAATGTACATCCAGAGGGACTATTAGAAAATTAAAAGTGGGAGCAGAGCACATACCATCCATCGTACATCATCAGCTGATAACTGCATAGAAGGGACAGTCCTACGAAACATATACGAACCAATTTCTTGATTATCTTCCATTACCTACATAAGAGATATCCACCTCAAGCTTCTAAAATAATTTCAAAACCTTATAAGAAGCACAAAGGACATAAATATACCAGGGTTTGACGGCCTAGATATCGGTGAACAATGCCTCCAATTTGGAAATAAGGTTTAAAGGCAACTAAATCAGAAATAGTAGAAATATTGGCCAGGAGAGATGCACCCTTTATGCGATGGCTCCTCATTGTTGACAGCAAACTGAATTTTACATTTTGTAGAAACTTCTCAGCAAGCTCTCCAGGTTCAGCCACCACAAATACATCATTGTGCCAACTAAATAAAAGGGCAGCATTATCAGCTTTCCATCCGTACGTCGAAAAATAACTGTTTACCACAAACGGGGATTCATAAAACATAGTAACAAGTACCTAATAATTAAGCCATCTGAGTCAGCTTGAAGAGCCAAATGGATAACACCCACTTGTGGGGAATTCAGCAATTTCTCATGCAATGTTTTGACAGGCAAAGAGAGCTGTCTAAGTCCTCGAGGAGACAATGGAGGTGATGCAACTGCTTTTCCCTGTTGACCATCTAAACTTAAAGGAGGGACCAGGTCAATTCGTCCAATTCTATGACCAATATCAGGACTGTTGAAAAGTGGACTTGAAGGGAAGCTTCCTGTAAACAGAGGTGACGCAAATGGAGTTGGGAATGTAGATGATGGCACTGTCTTTACAGTCCCAGACAAACCTTGCATGAGGGATAGTCGTATGCCATTACGAGCACAAAATGACTCAAGTGCCCGGGCATGGTGGATCGATCTTCCAGAATCTGGATTATGTGAAGCTTCAACAAGTAGAACATTACGCCTCCACCCTAAAGTGGGCCCATTTGCACCTGATAAACAGGATAAAAAAATCTTAATATTTAAGGGGGGGGATTAATGAAAGTGAAATTTTACATCATAGAAAATATATGATCCAGAATACCCTCAATTGACTCCTTTGTCTTGGGCAACTTAGTTTTCAGATTCTCGGACCACCTCTCCTCATGTTGGAAAGGAAGAAGCAATCTCTCGCAGGCATTTTCAAATGCCAGATGATTCTGTTGTATATATTCTTCAACTGCAGATTCCAGCTTTAGCCAGATAGTTGGATCTGTCTCATCAAGTTCCATATCGCAGTGTTCATCAACTGTGAGGCAAAACCCAAAGAAAATGTACTGAGAATAAAGTTCTTCCGAAGAGTAGCAACTGTTTCATGACACTTCTTCATTAAACAGAGAAAAAAAATGAAGTTGAAATTGAAAGAGAATAATAAATTTCTGAAAATTGATTCAAATGAATTGGATGAAGGCAAATGAAGGTTATTCCATTCAAAACGCAAGCAGGATACCTGGATTGAAACGAAAATAGTGCATCTCAGGAAGCATAGGTAGTAATGTACTTAAAGCTTCCTCCACCCTATCAACAGAGCATGCACTCTCAACCAACACTTGTCCAGTATCCATATACCGCCAACCACCTTTCCGTATCTACAGCAGTATAAATGTACAATAATAAATGTATCAATGACAAGTTTCTTAGAATAAAATTTAATAATCAAATTCTTTCTAACTGTCATGTTTAAGGAAGTGTAGAAGAAAATGGGACACTGGAATAACTACAAAAGTCCTCGATCTTCTTTTTTCTTATTACAGATTTAAAACAAAGATTAGATACCTTAGTTGGAACAGAACCACATCCTATGGAAACCAGACAATCAATTTTTGTGTCAGGCCACAGAAGTTGTGCTTCTCTTATCGCAAAAATCGTAGGATTGTTTGCCACAATTGCTCCATCTTGCCAGCGGTTGACATCTTAAGGCCATTGCAAGGATGAAGAGATGCATGTCAAAAACAACACAGAAGAGGAAATAACAAATCTTAAAAACAGGCAACTTCATGCAAACAACAGCAGAGCCATTAGTACCATCAGAAAAATCATCAAGATAATATGGAGCAGCAGACGATGCTCTGATAGCCTGCCACACTTGATGCTTACAACTTCCAATGAATGCACTGCGCTTATAGCCAACTTGTGCATTCATAGGTGATGTTAACACGGCGATCCCTGCACTATCTGATGCTGTAAGAGCCACCTCTGGTGTTCCAGCAGGGTACTGCAATTGTTGATTGTAAAAGCAGAAAGGGTGAGCGGGCAAGAGAATTAAAGATTGTAAAGTGAGCGGGCAAGAGAATTAAAGATTGTAAATAAACAATATATCAGCAACCATGGACAAGTGTAATTGAGAAGTCAGTATAAACATCAACAAAAAATATTAGATTCACACCTGATAGTTGCGAAATATGAAAGGTTGCGCTGGCATCATGCTCACTAAGGTTGATACAACAAAAACTTTGGGCACATTTTTTACAGCAGAATCTATTAATAGATCCCCATCCTCATCAGTACACATTTCCTTCAATAGCCTCTCAAACTGATCTGCACTGTGCTGCAAGACAATAAGTCAAAATACTCCTTTTAGGGCATAGAAATACATAGATAAATAGATAATAGATATAGCTGTCCAAATAGCTAATAGCTGCAGATAAAAAGATACATTATGCACTTTTTTAATACCTATCTAGCTTGTGTAGCAGCTTCTAGTTGCATTTATGTCATAGTTGAAATTTGTTATTAGTCACTTAGTTCCAACAAACTGACAAAACTATCAGTTAGTTCAAACACACTGACAAAACTATCAGTTAGTTTAGGGTTTTTTAATGACAAGTATCAGATGTTATATTATTAGTGAAGGGAGTTGAACCTATGACCTCCAAATCACTCCAACGCTTATGTCCCTCCCCCAAACCAAACCACCAAGTCACCTTATCACTCCTAGTTAGTTAGTTCATTTTAACTAATTCAAACTGACTAGTCCTCTATAAGTAGAACTTTTGTAACTCGTTGACATACATACAATTTAGACACGGCTTCAGATTCAGAAAATAATTTTTTTCACTTTCCACTAATTTCTTCATTTTCTCTTCTGCTTAACTTATAATATGGTATTGAAGCTTCCTTTTAATCAACCACCAGCGACTCCCTCCAGCAATCCAATTGCTTCCTTAAAAAAATCAAATTACCAACTCTGACCCACAGCATTTTCAAGCCAAATCGCTATCAAACTTGATGAGAAAAAATTTCTCACATGGAAGAAAGAGATGAAGGTGTCACCAGAGGTCCATACTTAAGAAGTATGTAGTGAGTCATTCAATTCCTCCACTATTCTTGACTGAAGCAGACTGCAATCTTGGAAGAATCAATCCTGAATATTCTGAAAGGAAACAGGACTCAATGCTCTTCACATGGCTTCTTTGCTATCAGAATCCATGCTCCCACCAGTGGTTCATTGTATCCATTCATAGAAAGTTTGTGAACAAATCCACAATTTCTTTCTTGTGTAGACAACATTAAAGGCTTGCCTGTTGTGAAATGGATAAAAAAATATCACAAAAGTTTATCATACCTTGTGCTAATATCTTGAGTAGATCATAGCTCACATCGACGCTCTCGGGTTTGTTGAACATACTCATCTAGAAACTATACTTCAAGGTCTTCCCTGTCAGTTATTGCCTTCTCTGAACTGACACATATTGAGAATGAGATCCTTATGACTGCAAGACCACATCTGGATCATGTATCCATCTTAGATTTTATTTCGAAATCACCATTTCTGCAGTGGTACTGAGGTAGTACTGCACAGTGAGCACGAAGCTACTCCTAGGAGAGGTGAGCCGTTGCAGTGAGAGGTGAATGGTCGTGATTAGACCAAACTGAAGATCTTAGTGGTCTAAAAAGCAAACAATGGTAACTGGATCCACTAGAGGCAAAATACAGCAACATTGTCAGCACTGCTTGCAGAAATTTTGTGGGTGCCATCCTTGATTACTGAGTTTAAAAGTGAATTTCCAAACTCCTATCACTTATTGTGACAACTTAAGTTATTGTATCCCTATTACATAATACAGTGCTTCATAAGTAGTCAATTAGGAATCTCATAGTACATCATTTCCACGCTGCTGATCAAAATGTAGACATTCTCACTAAGCCCATCTCCCCACTACAGTTTACTAATCTGAGACAGACTCATGGTGTTTGATAAGTTTGCACTTGATCGACCACCTTGAGTTTGAGGTGGAATTACAGTGTAATTTGTGTACTGTAGCAGATCTATCATGCTCATGCAGCAATTTCTAGCTGCTTCTATATTATAATCTTTTGAATTCTGCTAGACTTATAGCCAGTTAGTTCTTAAAAATAAAAGTGTCACAATTATCAGTTAGTCAAATTTAACTAACTCCAACTGATTATTGTATAACTTGTAACTCTTTCATTCAGAGACAGTTCAGAGAATTCTCTCAAACTATCGGTGCTTAACTTCTAATACACTGTTATAGACTCTTTTGAATTCTTTTATAGACTTATAGCCAGTTAGTTCTAAAAAAAAAAGTGACACAATTATCGGTTAGTCGAATTTATAACTAATTCCAACTAATTTTTGTAACTTGTAACTCATTCATTCAGAGAATTCTCTCTCAAACTATAGGTGCTTAACTTCTAACACACCGCCTTCAATATAACATAAACTACTCGACATAAAACAGAGGAGCTAATTGTATGAGAGAGAGAGAGAGAGAGAGAGAGAGAGAGAGATGATAAAAAAACTGACGGTGCAAAAAACAAAGAAAAAAGTGCATACTTTTGATCCATGAACAACAACTCTAAAACTTTGTGATGAACTCTTATAAAGTTGATCTAACTTGTCTCTCCAAGTTGCAGCTTCATTGTCCTTAGGAACAGGCTCAGCAAAAACATGTTTCCCTGATTAAAAATTGAATCAGCTTATCAAAAAAGGAAGGCCATATAATAGATCCATAAAATTTAAAAATAAAATGTGACATTTTAAAGCAACATGCTCACCAAGATTCTTGTATATGTCTTCACATTCTTCTAAAGTCATTAACTTCATCCCAAGGGAAACAGCTAGCATGCCACCCGTTGATGTACCACATATTAAATCAAACAACTCATGTATTCGTTTTCCAGTTCCCTTTTCAATTTCCTTTAACATTTGCACGGTTGCTAGACCTTTCATCCCACCTCCATCCATTGAGAGTATGCGAAGCCCTTGCTTTGCCATTTGTCTCCCTCTTACTGCACGCCTCAGGTTTTCATTTTCTCCTACAACAAATGCAAGAATGAATTAACCCATTCAATAATCAGAATAAAACATCCTGAAAAACATAGATAAACTTATATCCAGAGGCAAACCAAGAATTGCCAAAGCACGTGCTGCAGCTTTATAAACACGTGGTTCAGTTGCAACAGCCATGCGTAAGAGAAGTTCTCGCAAGCTTTCAGAAGTAACAAGGATGCGACGATTCTCCAGACAAAAGGCCAAATTCCCAACAGCTAACAGAGCTAGCCTTTGCACCTATGGAGTAAAGTTTTAAATTAAAAGATCGTACAATAAAGGATTTGTTTGATTTCAGATTGTTTAGTGTTTTAATTTTGTTCACTTTTAATTACAAAACAACCACTCTGTTCTTGCTTCGTCACTTGTTGTCAAAGATTTGTACATGAAACAGTTAAAAACGAACTGAAAATATGGCAGTTCTCTAATTAAAAGTGAAGACAAAAAATGTTATATTAAACTTGTATGGAATCAATTAAATCATTATAACAAAAAGAAACTAACTTGCCTCTGGATCTTTATATGCACATAAGATTTTCAATGATTTCAAAACATCCTTGGTCAACATCTTCACAGCAACAATATCAGATGTGAAAGCCAACTGAACCACAACTTGCAATACAGATATAACCTCTTCCCGGCCTGCAGATTTCAGAACTATTCCAATTGGTTGCATGATGTCTGCCTTCATCAGCTGCAGTGCAACAGAATCATCAGAGGCAAGAGCCGAAAGAGCAGAGCAAGCTTGTTCGACCTGTAAAATATTAAGAATAATCATTATGATCAAATATAACAACAGAATAAAAAATTTAAAACTTGGTGACCTATACACCCATTAAAACATACCACGTGACAGTTGTCACTGCTTATCATGCTTATGAGCTGCCTCACTGCATTCTCATCTTTACCTACAAATTCTCTATTTCCTTGGTCTTGCATAATCTTTCCGAGAGCAGATGCTAATAAAGGGTGATGACAAGAAGAAAAACGGAATATAAGAGAGAAGGCAGCACTAAGTTTATGCCTAGATGCACCAAAATAAGAATTGTTTTCAACCTGCCATGACAGAAAAATTATGTTTAATTGAATATGTAATATGTTTTAATGTCATAAAATAGTCCAGTTAGTTTACAAAATGCTACCTCTATTTGCACGTTTACTGATCTCAAATTTTCATCTGCAACAATCCTAATATTTGCAAGAGAAAGGTGACGAAGTTTGTGCAGGGGCAAAATTTCCGGAAGAAACTCAAGAGGATTTCCAAATAGCCTAAGAACACGTAGTTCAGCCATAGCCCTATCATACATGGCAACAGTAAGACCAGAAGAATACATGAAGTCCAAACAAATTCGCAAAAACCATATAACCCAAAAACCTGAAGTCAAGAAGAGGCCGAACAAGCTTGTTGTGTTCCAATGACAACTCCACCAATTCCACACACTGTCTAAGTTCCACTGCTCAAGAAGCAAAAATTATCAGATAAAAGCAAGAAACACTATTCTTAAAACCTCAAAATACTTTAGGAAATATCTCAAAGTAAATACTACAGGGCCGGACATTGTATGTGGGCCTGGAATCAACAAGGTCATTTTTAATGCATTGCTGCATTAAGTAGGGCCCAGAACTTCCCTTACTCAATGCAACCAATGTTTGTTTTCAGTTGGTAGCTTCATGTAACCTAACATTGCTCATTACTTTCAGGTCCTGCTGTTGGAGGATGTGAAAATCTTTCTAAACCTAACATTGCTCAGTTCACTTAGGGTAGGTTTGCGAGTTGGTTTTTGGAGGGTTTTGGAGGACTAAGTCTATATTTTAATATACATTTGATATTTAAAAAAAATTAAAAGAACAACATGATATGATATTCTATTGTATTATATTGTTTTTTCAATTTTTTTAAAATATCAAATATATTAAAATATAAGCTTAACCCTCCAAAATACAACTTGCAAACACACACTTATTAGAGAATGCGAAACTCTTTCTACTTCTACAAAGCACATATGAAAACAACTGATTTACTACTATCTTTGCATGGTAGAAATCCTGACGAGAAGCCTACCAGGTACAGAGACAAGCATGTTGTTGTCAACTCTAAGCACTCTTAAGCTTCTTAGCTCACCAAGCTCGGGTGGTAAAACGGCCAGCTTGTTGTTATTTAGATAAAGTTTTTCAATGTGCGGCAATTGTGTAAGCTCTACTGGAAATACCTGTACACAAATATAGTGTTTAAAACATCCCTGGTCCAACTCAATCGTATTTGACATCCGCGCATAAATTATAAAATTCAATGCACTTCAAAAGCACCAAGGAGGAGATAACAGGCAAGCAAACATAAGAATAAACCACAAATATTTCATGTTACTTAGCAATAAACCAGAGAATAAACAAAACAAGACTGACTAATTCCTTAAATTTTGGAAATTATGCATATCAATCAACAGCCATCAAACAACAACAACAACCAAGCATCTACATTAATCAAATGACGCCATAATGTTCTATCATATAACATATTTCTATCTAGCTCATTAATCTCTAGATCATTCTTAACATAACAGTTTCTCTTATAGTTTTTCTAACTCTTCCTATGCCTCTAGTGATTTGACTACCATGCATCTTATCTACTCTTCTTACTACAGAATCCATAGTCTTCTCTCTACATGCCGTATCAATCAACAACCATCAGATTTACAAAATTATACACATGAGTTGCAAAGGTAAAATCTATTGTGGTCGTTCGTAAACTACATGCTAATAAAATTAAAAACACACAGATTGCATAAAATCATATCATAAGAAACTGCACCAACCAAAGCAACAATAAAATGCACATCAAAACTTGAACTTGAACTAGCATTGAATAACGAGAAAATAAAGCTCACCGACAAGCCACAGCCACAAATACTAAGCACAGCAAGACTCGTCCAATGATGACCACCACCACTACCGGGAACTCCAGCATCAACAACTTCCGGCGCCGTTGAAACCAAATCAGAACGCAACAATCGTGTCAAAACACCAGTGCCATCAGTCTGTTGACCAGAATTAACAGCCTTAGCCATGGTAATAGCTCTAAGCGGATCTCTTCTCTTAACAACCTTCATAACCAAATCCACCGCATCTTCATCCTCTTCACGAGGCGTCAGCTCAATTACAACAGTATCCTGCGGCATCGGTAACGCCACCATGAGTTGCGATTGAAGCTTAAGAGCAACCTGATCTTCATCCTCCGATGATGACCAATCCAACTCGATGCGAAAACCGAGGTCCTGATCTTGAGATACAATTGAGGAAGCTGAAGAGGATGAGGATGAAGATGAGGCTGATGAAGAACGGGAAGAGGTTGATGTTCGAGCGAGAGACTCTGGTGGATCATCGTTGCCATAGCTGAGAGTGAGGTGGAAGATTTCCGAAGGTCTCTTCCAACCTAATCCCCAAGACATTGTCAATTTCCGATCGAATCAGTTACGCTGCCATCGAGTGGATGAAAGTGAAGTTGATTTTAGATTGATCGGTGAGTTTTCGGATTTTGTGTTGAATTTGATTGTTGATGAATGGCAATTAGTGATTGATGATTGAATGAAGGTCGATGAATCTGCGAATGAATGAAGATTTGAGGGAGTGAGGAGCATGCAGAGAATGGTAACGTGCTCTCTCTCTCCAGTTTGGAACGCACAGGAAAATGAGAGAACGAACCAAAGAAGCAATGTTGGTGAGATGTTTACAAGTTAATTAATACTTCCTAATCAAAATTAAGAAAACTAGCTAATGTAATAAATTTATCTAAAATAAATATCTTAAATTATAGGTCGTTTCAAGGATTAATGTTACTTTTTTTATATCATTGATTATTTATCGTTCTCTCCTCTCTTCACTTTTTCACTTATTTTTTAAATATTATTTAGGTTTAAACACACTTTTCGTCCCTTAAATTTATAAAGGTTGCAATTTTGATCTTCTAAAAGTGACCTCTCATATCTATCCCTTTTGTAAAACGTCAATGTTGACTTGGTCGCCTACATGGCATACCAAATGTGTTTTTTTTTTTAATAAAATTTAAATAAATATGCCATATATATAAATGAAATTAAATAAGTCAAAAAGAAAAAAAATATGGAAGGGCACGTGAATTAAAAACTTTATCTTCATCTTATGAAAAAAGAAAGCAAAACATCTTCATCAATACCTTCAATCCACTCAGAAAAATAAAATTCAATATGTGCAAAAAAAAAAAGAAAAAAGATAGCAAAACATATTCATCTTCAACCTATCTTCATAATTTTCATAATCTCTCAAACAACAACAACAACCCCTTTTTTCTTTCTTTCTCAGTGATAACAACAACAACCCTTTTTACAACAACAATTTTCCTTCTTTCTGAGTAATAACAACGACACTATTTTCTCCCACTATAACTTCAATCCAATTGTCTATCCAAACAACCAGAATCTATGTTCAAATCCAAACCCGAAAATAGATTTAGCTTGTTCATCTATGTTCAAATCCTTGTACAAAAAATCAAACCCTAAAAAAAACATTGTTGTGGATCAGAAAATAAGTAGATTTTACGGCATCCCTTCATCAAATATAAAATCGAATCCATAACTTTTACATAAAAAACATAAAAAATTATTTTAAGTCTATATACACCTAAAAACATAAATAATTTTAAAACCCCATATTTAATTGATTGTAATTTTTTTTTTTAAATTGATTGTAATTTGTTAATAGTGTATATGAATTAAACTCATCTAATAAATTTTTATAGTAGAAGTCATTGATTAAGATAAGTTTTCTTATGAAAAAAAAAATTAAAATCAGATTTGTACCAAAAAAAAATTAAACACAGATTGATTCTTATGCTCATTATACGCTAATAATATATAATATACATATATTTGCATATACATTTTTAATTAATAAATGTCATTTTGTTGGCTGATGTTTCCACTTAATTCCAACTTACCAGAAGCACCCATGTAACCAATTTTTTTATGTACTTTTAAAAGATTAATCGATGGCCGACTGGATTTTATATTGGATTTGATAAGTTTAACTTTTCCTTAATTAAACTTTTTCTATTTGATTTTATTTGAGATCTTTTGCATTCTAAAGTAAGGAATCTTTAATGACTATCTTTTGGATGCTCTTTGAGAACTTTAAACGCTAAGTTTGCATTGAAAATCAAAATACTTTATTTTTTAATAATAATTTTTTATTTGTAATCTTTAAAGAGTGTTAGTGAGACCATAAAATTAAACTCAAGACTTGTTAAAGGATTTTAACCACATTGAATTGTGTACTCTAATATTTTGTTGTACTCTATTTATCTTTACATATTTTCATGGCAAATTCATATACGGATAGCAAATAGACTATTCCTAAGATAGTAAGATGTGGTGATTAAAGACCAAGAACTTTACATATCTGTCAAAAAAGAAAACAACTTAACAGACATGGAAATTCTGTACCTAGGCATCCATGCTTTGGCCTACTTAATTCCAACCTTCCAGCCCCAGGAAAAAAAGTCTTTTGCTGTATTTTTTGAATAAGGTCTTTTGCCGTATTGCATGGGCATAATAATATTATTAATATGGACTAATTCATAGCCCCCCATCTCAAGTGGTCAAATATAAAATTGGCTAATAGCATAAGCAGCCACTTTATCAACGCATATCTAATGCCTAATGACTTGACTTGACCATTCCAATTTCACTAGCCACTGAATTAACCTCCTAGAACAATCACTTAAATGCCTGATTTATAAAAGATAATTTTCAATCAATAACCAATTTCAATCTATTCTTTAGTACCACCAGCCCCAAACAACCTTGTTAACTCATTGTCTACTAACATACCAGCAGTTAGTTGTGTCCCTTACTGTATGCCCAGTAAGCATCATAACATCGAATGACCTAAATACACATCCACACAATCCTCATGTATGGCATTCTACCTACAGCTACAGATTCTTTGCTGCTAAACTAAAAATATTTCTTAAATCCTCCTTTACCATATTATCTGCAAATATGAATTCAACAGCATTCTTTGATAGCTCAAACATCTCCTTCCTTCCAAGGCCTATATATCACAATCAACAAGTAGTCAGCAAAGTTTATTATACATTAGTTTAAAGTCTATTGAATGCAAGAGTGAAGTCAAACTTACCAAATGAAGAAGCAGCAATTTTGTATTCGTTGGAGAGACTGGTGGAGAACACACCAGAGTCATCAGTACACAGGACTACATGATGTTTTGCATTATACAAATCCACTGCATCAACAAAAGCATGATATTAAGAAACGATGATTGAACATTATTCCTTGATCAAAGTCTAATCTACAACTGAGTAGAATGATATCAGAATGGGGTTTAACTTCGCTCGATGAGAAAATGTACTTTTCTGGTTCTCTGAGGCTCTTTAGAGGAAATTTAGCTTGAAGAGGGTAAACAGAAAAGGTTAAAACGGGTATTTTGTACACAAATTCTCTCATATATTAACAAAAAGAAAACATTTTTTCTTCAAAGTACAGAACCATTTCTACTCTAAAATCTCGAATGAAGTTGACAATACAACGAGGTTCTTTTATTAATTTTATATTTGTGATTTTCAATTTAACAAATATAAACTAAAGAACCTACCAAAATGATGAGCATCTATTGATGGAACGGACAATGTCCTAATGTTTGATGTCAAACAAAGTTCAACCTGAAAATTGTGAAAATGATATAGAATATATGTAACTTGGCATTTAATAAATTGGAAAGAAACAATATCATATGAAGCATTCAAACTTAGCCACCGGATGATCAGTAGAAATGAGACATCATTGAGTTTCACTTCCACTTTTCCAGATCAAATAAAACTTCAAAATTGACAAAATAAAGTTTGGAATGTGCAGAACCGTTTAATTGTTTGATTATTTACAGGGAAAATTTCTTCTTGTTGCCAGACAAATCACAATACATCACTACTATTTTGATTTATCATTTATGTAACTAAAGGTATTGCAAGTCTAACCGGAATTTTAGACGATTTCAGCTTTCTCCAGTGTTCCTCCTCAAAGAAACATGCATGTCCAATCCTTTCAGGAAGAAAGTCAAGCATATCATGTATCTCCCTCGAGTTAGGCACCTAAAAACATTTAAGTTATAAAAACAAACCAGCCAGGGAAACAACAATAGTAACAGGTACAGGAAAATACTAAAACACCTCTCCACAGTGAAGAGTTACATAAAGACCTTGTTCTCGAGCAAATTTTAGTGCTGGCAAATATGTAACCCTGCAAATGATAACCAGGAATTTTGAGCTCAAGCATTGACTTCTAATATTTGAAGTAAATGCTATAGTGGAATCTAGGTCAAAATGATATACCATTCACCAACAGCTGGATTCCCAGAGAGGTCAATTCCAACAACCCCAAAATGCCTCATTTCCAGCGCAAGCATGACCTGCAGCAAAGAAGCAAATTATTCAAAGGAAGTAATAAACAGCCTTAAGTTTGCCCAAATTATTTGTGTATTACACTCACAGTTTCCATTGCTGCTTCCGTTGTCTCCCTCCGGTCAATGCTTAAGAGAAGCCTAACAAAGACTTTTTTCCTAGTATTTTCATTACTTCTATCATCTGTAGCTGAGGCTGAGAGTATAGGGTTTGAATGGTTTTTAATCTCCTCGCTGAGAGGAATAAAACCCAGATGAACCGAACTGACAGCTCTTAGACCTTCAAGTACAGCTTCAATATAAGAGCGTTTGCTCATTCCTTTGGACTCATTTTTCTGCATGAAATTAAGAAAATATTTTCTTCACAAATTCATGGAGACAAGCACACAAAAAATATTAACGACTGAGATCCTTTATTTACCTTTGGAGTAGTTCTCAACTCCACATACACAACATTCTCTGATGCAAAATCTTCAACAACCTGCATATAGAAGTTGCTACCATAATGCAAATGCAATAAATTTGGATCAATAGAATACTGACAATAGGCACTAATCAAGCAAACATACTTCTTTCGTAATTCTTGTAACGGTCGCATGATCAGTTGTAAGAATGTGGATTACGTCAAACAGCTTGAATACCTCAGATAATGAACGATCATCTGTATTTACAAACCCATAATAAGCCTTAACAAAAGCAATCGAGTATTTTTCCATCAGTTGCAATCAGCAACTTGGATGAGTCAACACCTTAACTACATGGGCTATCTAATTTCTCTCTAATCAATGCTGGAAAAAACAGGCCATTTAATTTGGAGTAAACAGAGATGTTGGTCCCTAATTGTGTGAAGTGGTGTTACTCCCCTAAATGTATCGAAAATGCAAAAACATGGTTGAATGTGTCTTTTGTTAGTAAGCTCATATAGACCAAACTAACCAACAAAACACACATTCATGTACGACGTTGTAGTTTTGATACATTCATAGACTATAACAACAACTATTCACAAATTCAAAATTCAAAATGACTACTTACTCTTTAATTTAAGAGTGAATTAATTAAGGAAACAAATGAACAGCAAGAGAGGATTAAGGTCTTTCAAAATCCAGAAAGTGTGTATTAAGAGCGGAAAAGAATCATGTCCAACAAATTCAACACCTTCGAATAAAGTTAAAGAAACGGTAAAAGAGTTGTGATGGAAAGGAAATACATACTTTTGAGGATAACATGCTCGACTAGGGAGAAATCAATGAGACCCTTGTCACCCAAACCTTTAGCAAGTTCGCTGGGAAAAAGAAAAAGAAAAAAGTAAAATTGAGAGTGTTGGAAAACAGGGTCGAAAAAGCAAAAGAGTTGAAACATACAGAAGTGTGGAGTCTCTGATGGATCCATTGAGGTGAGCATGCAATTCTACCTTTGGAATTGACATACACCACTCCATCTCACTCTTTCTTGCGTCTTGTATCTTGGTCATCACTCATCATCAACCACACAAGGTCATGAAAGTTAAAATAGTTTTTAATTTTTACAAAGTTGAACATGCAACTTTTTCTATGCTTCTAAATACAATAATTTTATCAAAGCTTAATTATCTTTTTGTCCTCTAACTATTTAATTGGTATCGGATTAATCCTCTAATTAAAAATTGATTTATTTCGATCCTCTAACGTTTATTTTAATAAAACTAACAGAAAGGATAAATGTAGTAACAGTGAGAAACTTAGAGGATCGAAATAAATCAATTTTTAGTTAGAGGATCAATCTGATACCAATTAAATAGTTAGAGGACCAAAAAGGTAATTTAGCCTTTTATCAAGGATGGAAAAAAAACCAAAAAATTTGAAACTGAACTAAAACAGTTCGGTTTGGTTCAATTTAATTTGAAACAGGTTCAAAACAATTCAGTTCGGTTTTAAAAATTCTAAAATTCTATTTTTTCTTTTTTTTTAACGGTATCAATAATAAAAAATTTGTACAGTTTAGAATAGTTCAATTCGGTTTAAAAGGCAAACAATTCAATTTTGATTCGATTATTTTGAGTTTAGCAAACAGATGTTCGGTTTAGTTCGGATGACCATTATTTATAAACAATTGATTCATTAACTGGTGTCCATCAGTTTGGATTTGTGATCCTCAAGGAGTTTCCCTTCATTTTTTATTCCTATATATAATATTTATTGCTATTAATAATAACTTTTTCAACCCCATTCCCTAAAAAAAAAAAACTTTTTCGACCCCATTATTATATCGATTTATCATTTATGAATTCTCTCAATTTTTTCTTTCATATTTCTCACGTGTTATCAATCTCACAATTGAACTATTTTATTCTTATTTTTATATTAAAAATGCATCTCAAATTTTTTCTATTTAACGATGAGATTGATCGTTAAAAAAAATGAGATTTTTTTTGGTCAAGTAGTCTAGTGGCTAGAGCTCACACAATTTAATTGTGGAGAAGTGAAGTGTCCGGGGTTCGAACCCCGACCCCTGCATATAATATGCAATATTCCTACCAACTGAGCTAACCTCGTGGAGATTAAAAAATTCACTCATGTTAGAAAGCAATCTCTTAGCAATTTTATAAATTTTGTGCACTCTATTAACCTTTTTTGTTTGGTGTAAAATTGATATCATCTGCACGCAACTGCGGAGACTAATCTTTCAAATTTTGTAAGACTCAAATAAAAAATTAACTCTCTCCATAAGTTTTAATGTTCTTACATATCCAAAATTGATTTCGAAATAGAATCTTAGTTAATATATAAAAGTCTTGTGTCATCTAATTAAAATGTGTCATCTAATCAAAATGTTTTTGAATAAATTAACTTACTTTAGATAAAGGGACATCCAAAATTACACATAAAATATATTTTTTTTGGTAGTGTCTTTTAAGTCAAATCAATAGGTCGTAAGAACTAGGGCAACACATCCTTTATCATATTCTATTTAAAGAGGTAATAACATATTTATTTTGCTTTTCTTTCTTTTATTTTTATAATATAAAATGGAGATTTTTCGCTTTTATTTCTTTTCTTTTTCCTTGTACCAAATAAACATATAAAAAATTCCATTTTTCGCACTTGCTCTCCCCCGTTTTACATTGTATTACTCTTTCTCTTTCTAATAATCAAAAACACCCTAAAGTGTTTAATATAACTGCAAATTCGAACAACTTTTTTAAAAGATTTCATGATATTGAGCTTTATACATACATGCAATGAATTGAGGTGTAAGTAACGAACGTGCCCCGGTTATCTCCTCCTATTGGAAACAACAAACAAGAAGGAGGCAACATGAAAATAATAGAGCTCCAAAATAACAAGCGGGCCACTTTTATTTACTTCTAACTTTTAACAATAACTCTGTGGGACAGGTGGGAATTGAGGGATTGGTTGAAACTGCAGGTTGTAATCAATAAAACAATTTATGGACATCATCATCACGACTGCTTTTCAATGCAGGGCTTTGGTCAAAGTAGGTTCAGAAATGGTTTTTTATGAGTATTTATTTATGGATTTGTCTAAGATAACTAAAAATGATAAAAAAATAAAAATAAAAAAAAGGTTCAAGAAAATGATATATTTTTTTTAAATAACAATAATTTATTACAAAATTATGTTTTTAATATAAAATGTATAAATTTTAAGATAAAGTTACTTATTTTATTATGCATGTTTGGATAATAGACTATCCTTTATTTAGTTTGGGTATAAGAATAAAATGAATAACCTGATAAATTTGAAGATTTTAAATTAAGTGGGTTAGTGATTTATATCTTGGTCTAAATCGAGTTGAACTAAGGTTTAAAGTTTGAATATTGATTTCATGTATTTTTTAAAAGGATATCTTTTACGTGCAACTGCAACGATCGATCCTTCAAGCTAAATAGAATTGCAATAGATGATAAAATCATCTTTCAAATGATTTGGCACAATTGAATTCCTAGACTTATATAACCTTTTATTAAATTGGAAGAGATTTTTAACATTTAATCTAAGTGATCTTGTGTATTGATTATCCTTTTGCACCTATATTATCTCAGAAGCTAGCCAAACAATTATATTATTATAATATTTATATTACTTCACAATATGTTACTATTGCAATCATTTATTTTTTAATCATTATATATTATTTTTCTCATTGCAACTTATGGATTTTTTTTCAAGTAATTTAATTATCATCTGATAAAATGAATAAGTAGAGTACATATATTATGTAATGTCTCTATTGAGTTAAACATATATGATACTTATGTACTTATTCTAATAGTATAATAAATATATTGTGTTTAAAAAAAAAGTTAACTTTTTACATAATTCTATTGAAGTTTTAAATATACCAATTCAATCGAAACCAAAATAACTTTTTTTTTATCAATTTGGACTGGCTCATGTTTCATGAGATAAGATTGCTATTATGATTAACAATTTTACCCAAAATAAACTATTTTTTTATTTGAAATTTTTGTTCCAAAGTCGAATCAAACCGACTAGGAACCCTTTAATCTGTATGAGTTTCTTTTATCATGTACCATTTTGCACAATAACAATAATTAATTCTCTACTCGTAACAATACCTTCTACTCGTCGCGTAAAAATGCCTATAAAAAACTAAATTAAATTTACTACTATCTTCTTCTTTGCTGTTGATTGATTAACCATTTATTTAGGCTTAAATATGTAAATGGTCCTTGTAATTTCGCGCATTTTTTGTTTTCTTCCCTGTAAGTTTTTTTGTTCTAAAACAAACCCTGTATTTTGATAACCTTTTAGAAAAGGTCCTTGCCGTCAACTTCCGTCAACAAAAACACCATGGTGGCTTACGGAGCACACGTGTTGGCAAAGTTGATGAGATGGAATGAGAGATGATAAGTTGTTAAAATACAGGGACTAAAATCAAAAACGTAAATTGACACAGGGATGAAATTAAAAAAAAAAAAAACGTTATGTCTTCATCCTTTCAAATTTCAGTCTTCTTCTTCCGCTCAAACTTTCCCCAATCTATCCCATTTCTTGCGCCTTTGAACCAAAACCCATATCCTTCAACAATGTCATCTAATTCCATTACTCAATCATATGTGTGTTTTGATTTGTAATGTTAAGTTGAAACATTGTATGCTACTTAAGTTTGATTAATTTAGTGATGTTTGTTGCAATTGATTGCAAAGCCATTCATAAAGTTTGTAGATAATAAAGGCAAGAATACATCTTTTTTATCTCTCTTTTTTTCCACAATTCCCTCTTATTCCTCCAGATCGCTACCAATTACTATACATAAATAGTCAGATCCCCTTTCATCTTTTCTCACTCACATTCAAATTCAAACCTTAATTTCTCAAATTTTCATATGTTGAAAACGCCAGGTTGTGGAAAGGGGCATTTCAACATACAAATACTTGAAAATCCAAAAGAAGTGGTACATGGGTTTCTTCCATTTTAGCAGCAAGAGACAAACAAGCAACAACAGTAAGCTGAGTGATCCATGGCTTATCCTTTTGAAATATCAAACTAATAACGAATCTATCACATAATCATTTTTTGGGTGCAATCGTGTATAATCACTCCTATTAATCGTGAAATCGTAGAATCCATGATCTTTGAATCGATTTCTCAATTCTGGTCACAGTGGAAAAGATGCGGCGTTTTCAATCACGGGTAAGAGAAAGGAAGGAGATTGAGCTTGTTGTTGTTGTTGTTGTTGTTGTTGGGTTTGAGACTTCTTCTATGGAGAAGATGAAGAGAAAAGGTTGTTTCATTGTGACAAAGGGAGAGAAAGCAGAGCCATTTTCAACTTTATAATTTGAACATGTGTTTGAATTGTGTAATTTTGTGTTTTTTATGTAATTGATGAAGAGAGTTTGTGATGTTTTAATGTGTTGATGAAAAGTGTGGGTCTTGTTGTTGTTGATTGATGATTATGAGTTTTGTTTTAAAAAAATCTGTTTGTTTTTTTCTTTCTTTTCCTGGGTTTGGTGTTAATGATTTATGAATATGGTGATGAAGATGAAGAAGACAATGAGGGAAGAAGAAGAAGAATATCTTGATTTTAAATTTGAAATTTTGATATTTACGTATTTTCAATTTCGTCCCTATGAACATTTGCGTTTTTGGTTTTAATCCCTCAAATTACTCATTTATCATTCTGTCTTTCCACGTAAGCCACAAACACCATATCAGCCTTTGCCACGTCGGCGTCCGTTTGCCAGCACATCATTTTTTTAACAGACGTTAGGGACCAAAACCAATAAATTAACAACTTACAAGGTTTATTTTAGAACAAAAAAAATTACAGAAACGAAAACAAAAAAACACGCGAACTTACAGGGACGATTTACATATTTAAACCATTTATTTATTACGATAGACAACAGGATAGAAGGGATCCACGAACATGATGTACATATAATATTCTCATCCAAAATATATATATATATATATATATATATATATATATATATATATATATATATCATTAACTGATTATGTTTATTTATATATCTAAATTAGCCAGCCAGCTAGCTAATTTAGATATTCTCATGCATCACACACACATGGAATCTTGTTACATAAACAAAAATTAATAATTTGATACTAGTATTATACATTTAAACCAGCAATATTAATCACCACCAAAAAGAAAAATAAACAATGAACAAACCCCTGAATTACCAGTCTTATGGAGTACTAAATACTCTTAATTTAGTTAACAAATTACTAGCATTGCAATATGCAAAAGAAAATAATACCATGTAAATGATAAAGTATTTGTAAGTGTAACAACTTAAATTGATCTAGGAACAATAACTGCCTTGAGAGGATTCTTCATAACAACAGTGAAAGCAAATGTCTCTGTTGGGTCGGGTGGGGAATTTGGAACCGGCAACCACCTAAAAGCAAGAACCATTTTGGCCAACAACATGTTTATATGCAAAGTCCCTAATGTCCATGCTGGACAAATCCTCCTCCCAGCACCAAACGGCATCATCTTCATCTCTTTAGTTCCTGTAATATCAACATCAACCCCATCCCCATTCAAAAACCTCTCGGGTCGAAACACATCCGGATCCTTCCAGGTATTTGGATTTTCTGACAACCAAGCCGTGTAAAACTCCACACTAGCATCTGCCGGAATAGTGTATCCACCAAGCTTTGTCTCCTCCGTAGCCGCGTGCGAAAGCACAAAATGGCTAGGAGGATGACGCCGGAAAGTTTCCTTCACAATTGCACATAGATAAGGCATTTTTTCAACGTCACTGTCCATGACAATACCGCATTTTCCAACACAATCAACAATTTCTCTATACAACCTCTCTTGAATCTCTTGATCCATCACTAAATGAAGCAAAGCCCATTCAATGGCCGTTGCGCTCGTGTCAGTACCAGCACTGATAATCTCTGACACGAGCGTAACCAATTCCTCGTCTCCCAATATCCCTCTACTAGGCACTTCCAAACCAAACAATGAATCCACATAAGCAGCACCAATGGCACTCACCTGTCACATATAGTTGCATATTAATTAGAATTAGTTCAATATTCTTTAAAATACATATAACAAATTTTAATTTGGTCTCAAACATATGCAAAGATTAATTAAAAAAAAGTTGATGTTTAATCTAGACAAGCACATTAACTTTATTTGACCAATTTTTGTTTATATTTTCGACATAAATGGTCAAAGAGAGTTAATTATATTACCTCCAAAATTTGTAGTACCAAATACAAAGTAGTTAAAAGTTAGTTATGATTAGTCGGAAGTTACCATTTCGGGATCTCCACATTTTCCATCACTTTCCACGTAAACTTTCCGTTTCCTTATCAACGGCGCTATAAGCTCCAGCTGTTTCTTCCTCAGCTTCTTCGCTTCCTTCACATGTCCGCGGAATAATGGTGTTAAAACCGGTAAAAAATCTGGAAGCTTAGGAAGCGTAATGAGCATGACTTCTTTGAGAACACTCTCAATATCTCTGATTCTTTCTTCTGTTATTTTTGCACCGAAACATAGACATATAAGAATGCTACAAATGGTGAGTCTGCAATTACTCATCACTTCAACAAAACCATTTTCATGTGCTTCATTTTGGATCCTTCTCATGTGAGCTTCCATGGCCCATTTTCTGATCCAACTGCACTGTTTTACTCTAAGTGGTGATATCATCTCCGTCACAAGGTTGCGGCGGAGGGAGCGCCAGAGTGGGCCGTATTCAGCAGAGTTGATGGCACACTTTCCCATGCTGAAGATGAGACGAATGGGAGAGTCTTTAGGCCTGCTTGCAAACTGTGGGCCTCGTTGGATTAGGGCTTCATGGATGAGGTCAGCCTCTGTGACTATAATCAAGGTGCGTTGACCCATTTGCATTGTGAAAATTGGACCGTATTTTAAACGTAAATCACGAACTATGTAGATGAAAGGACGGCGTTGGAGGATAACTTGGAAAAGATTGCCAACGATTGGCCAACCCGGAACTCCCGGTGGTAGGTTTTTAGTGCCGCCCCCGGTCTTTGACCAACGGCGCCACCACCACCTAAGAAAGGCGAGGGCGAAAAGGAACATTATAACGTCTATGAACTCCATTGTTAAAACTAAGAAGGAAGGATAGATAGAAAGAAAGATGATAATAGTAATAGTAGTAGAAGAGTAATTGTGAGAAGGTTGGCAAGGAAAGGTGAGTATTTGCCCCATAATATATAACATGAGTGATAGTGAATGTGGTTGTGAATGGTGGTTAATTGCATTCAATAAAATTGAACAGACGTATTTACTTCTACCAAGTACGGATTGCTACGCATCACGACAGATATTCAACGCATCCATCTGCATGTGACTTTGAAAAATGCTACTACTACTACTATTTTTTATAAATTGTTTAGTTCCAGTGTATATACGTGTTACGTAACTAAGGATAATGTATAATATATGTAAGTTTTGAGGTTCAAATTTCGACCACTACAGAAAGAAGTTTTATACAAAGAGAGTATTGTACATAAGTCATAAATCATTCATTTGAGTGTTATATATTCAGAGACTAAATACCCCAAGAATTGTTGACTTATGTTATGTAGTTGAGTGTTTAGTATTACTATCTCCGTCCATAATTATAAGATCCTTTTGAGAATTTTTTTTTTGTCCATTTTTATAAGATCCATTTGCTATTTCCAACTACATTAATTATTTCTTTACATACATGCCCCTATTTATTATACATTTTTTTCTTCAATCAGCAATAAATAACATGTTGAAAACATAAACCAACCATCTCTCTTAAAAGATAAAATTGTAAAAACAATAATAATTACAAACATATTTAATACAAATATGCATTATTTTAATTCCGTTATTTTTTCAAAAGGATCCTATAATTAGAGATGGAGGTAGTATTATTTAATTTCTAGACTTTATACTCCAAGAAAACAAGTATAGTTGACTAATGCAATGCAGTTGAGGGTTGAGAGTATTGTATTCCTAGACTTATTACCAAAAATAGAAATATTGTTAGATGTTAAGAAAAAGTAGAATCGAATAAACAAATTCATCTTTGAAATTGTGAGTATTATGTTCATTCCAAAATATTTACTCCCTCCGTCCCTACCTATTTCATAATATACATTATTGACTTAACATACTTTGATCATTTATTTTTAAAAATTCATAAAGATAAATAATATCATATAAGATCTTGGATTCGTCTCGATGAATATTTTTAAAATATTAAATTTTCATAATTTTTCTTAATAGAGAATTGAATATATCAAAGATAAAACATATGCATTAGTACGTGTGTCGGAGTCAACTAGGTTATCTAATATGGAACGAGGAGTATTAAATTTTATAGATTTTGACAAATATAAATCTCTAAAATTGCAACCGAGTAGTATCAGATATGACATGTCATCTTAAATGAATATTTGAACTCCTCGGTAGATCTTTGTTAATGTCACATCACTTGGGACTAAATTAGATAAGACATTTATGAGGTATAATTATGTGATAGGCTTAATTACTCTTTTAGTCCATTAACTTATTTTTTGGTTTCGTTTTGGTACCTTAACTATTAAAAGTTTCGTTTTGGTCCCTTAACTTACTTTTTGGTTTCGTTTTGATCCTTTAACTTACTTTTTGGTTTTGTTTTGGTCCCTTAACTCATCCTCTGTCAACCACTTTGGTCCTTTATGTTAGGATGAATGTATTAGAGTTAAGGGACCAAAATGAAACCAAAAAATAAGTTAAGGGACCAAAACGAAACCAAAAAGTAAGTTAAAGGACCAAAACGAAACTTTTAATAGTTAAGGGACCAAAATGAAACCAAAAAATAAGTTATGGGACCGAAACGAAACTTTTAATAGTTAAGGAACCAAAACGAAACCAAAAAATAAATTAAGGGATCAAAAGAGCCTTATGTGATATGTATGTATTTTTAGGTAGTAATTCCAACCCAAGGTTTGTATGAATACGTTGATTTTTTATTTTTTTTGGTTACAATATGAATACGTTGATTTGATCGTACGTAGCACAAGTTTTTGATGAGTAATATTGATTTGTTAGCCAAGAGAGAAAAAATTATGTTAAAAAGATATAAGACTAATTGTCAATTTTGTAAAGAGTAACATTGTCTCTTTAGTTAACATGTACCTTTACGGCACATGGTAAAAATCTATACATAGTAATTATGTCTAAAAAAATCGAATGTTTATTATCCCAAAAAAAATTGTGTATTTAAATTCTAAAAAATTACAAAAAATTCTTTCTACATTGTAAAGTGTATATATTTTTGGTTTTTTTAAAATGTGCACTTAGATCGTCCACAATAAAACTCCTCATTTTAGATGCATAATAGGTCTCATGTGCTACTTAATAAACACATAACATTTCCAATTCAACACTGAAAAAAATAAAAGGCTTAAATATGCTTTTCATCCATGTAATTATAGGCTATTTGATTTTTCATCCTGAGCTTACTAATCCTCCCAGTTTGCCCCTGTAATTACTAATCATTTGAAAATTCGTCCTAATTACAAAAATTTGCCGAGGTGGAGGGTAATTAGGTACGTGGCATTTGATGAATGGAGTTTTGTCAAGACACATCAGCAGATGGCAAGGGAAATGACATTTTTGTCCTTAATGAGTCTGGTTTCGCGCGCAATGACCGTTTGACCCCTGCCTCCATCTTTTCTTCTCCACGTCTTCTTCTTCTCTTCTCACAGTTGTTTGGTGTTAAAAAGAATAAGCAATAAGAATTCAGTATTGTGGATGTTTTTTGGAACATAGTAATTAGCAATGGTGAAAGTTGGTAACATGATTTCAAAGAAGGAAACATCAATTAAAGAGGAAGTGAATAAGAGGGTGAGTACTAATTAAGATATGAATCCATAAGGGGAAATGTAGATATACTAATGCAAATTCCGTGATATTGAACTTTATACAAGTAATAAATTCATCTGAACCAATTAAGCATGTCCTGGTTGTCTTGCTCTTGGAAATAGTTGACATGAATATACAAAAATGGAGTAACTAGTGGGAAAGGAAACTTTCTTTACATTTAATAGTTGTGGGACAGGTGGGAGTTGGGGTATTCGTTGGGATTTGCAGAGAGCATTGAATAGCAATATTCATGTAATCTGTCATTGGCTTTTCATTGAGGGATTTAACTCCTTCACCTGCTGTTGTCTGTTTCCACTGTTCACATATCATCCGTTTGATTAATCCTACGTATTTCATACTTTATCTTTGTTTCTTGACCAACAGGGACCAAAAGGCCCATCCTCAATTCATTTTCAGCACACTGTTTTATCTGCACTGCACACAGTTATTAATTATTTTGTTTTTTCATCAACATTTATGCATTTAGCCACTTCCTGAACATTTATGCATTTGGTCCACGTTTGAACTGCATCTCATGCAGGTTTTTACAGATATCAATTCCTGTTTTAAAACTTTTCTTGTAGTAATTCATTTCAATTATAACCAGCCAATTGAATAGGGGTTAAAGACACCACCTATATGTCAGTTAAAATGTAATTTATACAATAAAAAAATTAAATAGATTTATATAAAAAGAAACAAATAAATTTCTCAAATTAACCCAATATTTAGTGAATGAGGAAATTCTATATATATGTAGTGGTACTAAAAATAGAAATATGTAGTGAAACTCCATCATCTCTTGTACCATCTTTCCCCTACTCTCTAACTTCAACTGTCTTCTAGTTCAATGTCATTTACTTTGCGCAATTTTATAAACAAAAAGTTAAATTTGACTTTTAATCTGAAATTATGTGTTTGTGACAATGGTGACATTTCACATGGGAAAGAGGAATTCTTTCCCACTATGAGAAAGTTTTTTTAAACCACTAGATTAAAAGGGAACATTAATCTTACTATAGACTGTCTATACTATATTTTTTCTCACTGTCATCAACCTCTCATATTATTGACAGACATAGCTTTCTGCTTCTCTCTCAAACAAAAAAAAAAACTTTCTGCTATCAATACCCCCAGCCAACATATTCAATGGCAAATGATAGAGATGATAAAATCATCTTCAAGGATAAGATGAGATCTTGAAAAATTGACAAAATCATAAATGTTTTAACCTTAAAAATTCCATGGAACATACAATGCAATATATGATTATCTACGCCATCATGTGTTAAAAGCTTAAAAAAAATTACTTTTTTTGACTCCATTGATTTGGCCCCTTTTTTGCAATCCTGGAATATATTTTTTAATTAAATGTTGAAGATTACGTAAACCCCCCAAATTCTCAAGAAAAACTCATTTCTCAGTACCAACTTTATCTAAAAACACAAAACGTCAATAGTAAAAGCTTGCAGAAGCTTCCGTTAAATAAGATTGAAGCTTGTTGGAATCAGGAAAAATGGGTTAAAGATAACTGGATTTAGAAAATGGGTTAAAGGTCATTTGATTTAGGAACAATAGCCAAGATATATGCTCTTTAACTTTTGGATTTGAGAAGATAATGAAATTGTTTTTTTTTTTTTGGGTGGGGGATTGGGAAGAGGATGAAGATGATGAGCAGAAAAGATTTAGGCTGAAATCAATGGTTTAGGGTTGACTCTTGGAATCGGTGGTGGGTCTATTGGTGGTTCATGAGAAGACAATAAAAAGAAAGATATAGTGTGGATAGTTTATAGTAAGATTAATGTTCCCTTTCAATCTAGTGGTTTAAAAAAAATTTCCCATGGTGGGAAAGGAATCAACCTTCCCATGTGAACACACACCTGTGACAATTGTATATAACCTGAAGATTTTTTTCTTAAGAAGCTACAATTGTGTTAACATAATAATTCAATTTAGTTGTCATTCTCATAACTTTGATACGTATCATTTGATCAAATTATTAAAACTTATGCTTACTGACCACCACTTACTCTTCCTTTTCCCCCTCAATTAGTAACGCTCATCTGTTATCCCTTCATTAAGTCAGCATTCATACTCTCATGACCCTTTGCTTGGTGGAAAATGGACCTCATGAAACCTTTTCCAACAACATCAGGCAACTCAAATACCTGTTTGTTGTCTTTGTTTCCAACACATTGGCAAAAATCACGAGGAATGACAATCCAAGATACTTCATGCGTAATATAATATCCCCACGTGGTTGAGAGTTCTCCAAAGAGTGGTCACTTATAGTGGCTTTCCTGAAACTTACTTTCTTAGACAAATTCAACTCCAAACCATGTGGAAACATAACAAGTATAATAAATTAAAACTATCGGTTGTTTTGAATCAATATTCTTGAATACAAGAACGTCCAAATACTCTAGCCTGCTTTCTTTTCATCTTTCATTTATTTAGAGTCAGAAAGTGTTTCACCCACTGGTACAATAACAAAATAATACAGTACAAGTAGTTTATTGGTAAGCAATTGTATCGTCGAAATTCCACCATGATTACTCAGTACCAAAAAATGCCTAAGATCAATAAAAGCTCATTTATCTAACTCGGCGTGAAGCTACAAAACTGAGATAGCCGCATTCTTTGCATTACACACAAAAAACTTCCAGGAAAAACTAGTGTGGTTTCGGCACGTAACCATCAACAGCAAAATTGCGAGTGGCAGCAGGAAGAGCTAAACGAACTCCATCAAGTTCGCGTGTAGCAATTACTTGGCAACCGAGACGTGATCTGCATAACTCTCCAAATTAGTCAACGAAGAATCTGGGAGGAACATAAATAGAACATGAAAATTAAACTCCAAGTTCCATGCATAAGAAAACTCACGTTTCACAAAGCCCAAAAGCAAGATCCAACATGTCATTTTCCTCGTCAGTAGGATCTTCTAATTTATTGTAATATTCTACATCCTGCAAGTAAGTTGAAAACAACACTTCAGGAAAATAATAAAATTAATCTCAAACGGCAATTTACTCCATATATCACCCATGTTGTACCATAACTATAACATGGCAAGTTGAACACGCAAGTGAGCCCTCACATGCTCCTGCAATAACATTAAGTAAGAAATTAAATGTTGATAGGAGAAAATTGGAGATGCAAATTGACATGAACTGATGTCTCTATCGTTAAGAAGGCAACACAATATGTATGTAGTAAGAATGAAAGATTTTACATTGACGATACCACTGTAGTTACATTGATGAAATAATATGTGTCCACAAAAACCAGAGACGTATCCACAAGAACAAGACCATCAATTTAGAGACAAAAGAGTAAAAATGGTAATAACAAAAGTTCATACCTTCAAGTTCAATGTCATTTTCATGAGCAGCTTCTAGCATAGACATTCCAATAGGGACTTTTATAAGCTTTTCCTCACCATCCTTATCAACAAAAGTGACAGATATCCTGCATAATGTTGTCTTGAAGAGTAAGGAGCATATCAGAAAAATGACAAGTAATGTTTTCTAAAATGAAGATATGGTGCCCTGATGTACTTAACCAAAAATGCTACTACTCCAATCTATATTTAACTAGTAATTTGATCAGTTACACTCACATGATGCACAACTGACATCAAATAGAATATACGAGCAAGGTACAACAATAATTGCATAATCTATCCTGAGCAAGGTTAACGTTCACAGGTCACAATCAGTGAAAAGCCAGTTGGGCATTTGATACTTACGAGGATTCTCAACATTGGACGTGAGACACGGAATGGAAATCATTTCAGACATAAGAGAAAGCAGCAAGCCAGCAACAACTTATGTTCAAATATTGATATTGTTTCCATTTTTGTTTTAAGTGTTGGATTCTAGAATCAACCCAACTCCTTCCCAGATATCATAACCCTATGGCTGAGAGGGCGGAATCTAGAAAATTGAGATGCTAACATGCATGTAATGGTAAACCAGAGTGTCAGACCCCAATACTTGTGTGACAAAACATTCCTAGCATTTACAGTTATCGAACAACTTCATAGTTCATAACGCTGTTATCAAGTCTTTCATGTTTGTTGAGACTTGGTATTGAATATGCTTTATGATGAACTCATCTTTGGTGTGTCAAAAATAAATTTACCATGCTGTAAATCTTTGCAATGGCTTTTGTTAAGTGTTACTGTGCCGGTAACCTCAAAAAATTCAATGGACAAATTACTGATCTAGATTATCAACATTGCTTCCGCATCCAAAACTGTAAGTTGTAAAATATGCACACAACCGTAATTGTGTTTTTGAATGCTGACATATTTGCAGAAGTATAATATACTCCCACAGAATCTGTCATCTCAACCAAAAAGAAAACTTACGTTTCAATTTCTTCGCTCCCATCCTCAGCAGTGTTGTTAGAAGTCGTTGTAGATAGGAAATTATGCTTTTTAAACATGGCTCCTTTGTATAAATTAAACAATGAACTCTGCTGAAACTGTAAAAACATAATACACAAAATATTACACGAGTGAAACAGGATTAAGCATGAATGAATATCATAAGAAAGTAAAGGTTTATTAGATCTATTTTCTAGTAATCCAAAGCATACGCAATCATGCATATCTATCTACATTTTCTAAAATTTAAGCATACCAAACATTTTCCAACCAAATTGTCATTATTAAAATGTCTATAAACAACAACAACAACAACCAAGCCTTATCCCACTAAGTGGGGTCGGCTACATGGATCAAATTACGTCATAATGATCTATCATAAACCATATTTCGGTCCAACTCATTAATCTCTAAATCTTTCTTAATATTACCGGACTGGAAAGAAACAAGAGAGGATTGCGGAAAATAGTGGTTTGTTAAAATTCCACTAAGCTATAGCTTCACAATAGCCACTATTTGGCAACAATATTTGGAATAGTTAAACTACAATTGCAGGATACTAACCGAAGGTTGAAGGCAATCATAATGATTAGGGGTGGTTCGAGAATATCCAGCTCTACACATGGATGTATAATAATTCCCTGTGAAAAAGAAAGAAAGAAAGATGAAAAATGAATTAAGGTCATTAACTAATTAACAAAATGAAATAGTAGAAGTAATTATTACTTGTAGAGAAGTGTTTAGCGATGGAAATTGCTGCTCTAGCTAGTCGTCGTGAATTGAGGTTTAGCATAGTGGCTGGGTTTAGATGTGCGCTTCACAAAAGCCTAATTTTGATTGCTATGAAAGGAAATATCTTCTCTTCGGAACAAAAAAGCTGCTATTTGTTATTTGCTTCCTTCCTGTAACGGCGAAGAGGAACAAATAACACTGCTGATTTTTTCTTCTTCTTTCTTTTCTTTCAAGATTGCATTGTAAATTGTAATGAAATGACAAAGCCATATAATTTCATGGGCCCAAACAGACTGGTCCAGCAAAACTTAGAAATACAAAAGAAAAGATAATTTGATACTCCCAAAACATGAAATTACCTAAAATACCATTTATTCCCTCATAAAGACCAAATATTCGGATTTTTTGTCTTTTCAAATTACCAGATCTTTCCAAAAATATAAGATATGTTATGAATATTCATACAAGAAGTTTTGTTTTCGAAAAAATATGGCAAAAATAAATTTGACAAATAAAATCTGTCACTAGAAGTCAATATTTTCTGTTGATAGATGAAATGACAACATTCATTGAAAACTCAAGTATATAAGTGGATGAGTTAAAGTTGAAACTCTGATCACATCGTTCGCCCATCAATTTTGACATTTATGGACGCTGGAGGTCAATTTTTATAGACGATGAATGTGAATATTGGGCAGTACACTAAAATTGACTTCAAGTGATTGATTTTGTCCTTCACTAAAAAGTTATAGTTTCTTTTGTACATACCACTTTCACTTTTGTGTATGTTTTGTATAAATTTTTATACAAAATTAAATGTATACCTATTAGACCATCTTAAGAAATTGTAAAAGCATTTCATAAAAAATTACGGTTATTTTATCTCTTCCAATAAAGTACAGAAAGAAAGTTATCTACCAAAAAATAATGCAAAAAATTGTGTTTTAAATATATTAGTATAAGAGAAGAGTTTATATGTGAGAAAAAACTTTTAATTCAAACTAAAACTATTGGGAAATTCAATTTTATAAATCACCACCAGGGGTATTGGAAGATGTTCCTAATATTATTATGATTCTAGCTGATTATATGGCTGGCAAATATTAGTTTAGATTTTGTTCTTTAGGATACTTACTTCCACAAAAAATATGTTTTATGGTTTATTGAGAATCATAAGTTCAATGAATTTATATTAGAAGTCGCCTAATCGTGAATTTGTTTATTTTTGAGCTATCGCCACGACTCTCAAGATACACAAGCATGTTTGAATATGGATTCTTTGTAGTGGTAATAATACAAATACTACAACGTAGTTATATGCTGTAACCAATTTTGGACATTCATTTGAGATTAAGCTGCTAAAATTACACATTAACTAAAGTAATATTAATCGATAGTCACAGTGACTTGTTCTTGTTCTGAACAATAAGCAATTTTGTACACAATAAGCAAATTCTGAACAATAAGCAATTATCATAAACAATTCCAATATGTTGTTGGTTCTATAGTGTTCACAATCAATTCCAATATGTGACATGTACTGTTTGCTAAAAAGTATAGACAAGAAGAACATCGTATCGTGTCTGTCCAACAGGTTAAAAGTAAAAATAAAACATTGCACCATAATCCACAATGGTACAAGTCCAATTCCCAATTCCCAATTCCAAAATTCTGAAACCCTAAAACAATTCCCAATCCTAAAACCCTAAAACAAGAAATTGGAGATGGAAGGAGAAATTAGAAAATGAATTGGCTTACCTTGGCTTAGAGTGAGTGAGAGCTCAACGGCATTTCTGAGAGAGAGTGACGACTCGACTAGTGAGAAGAAGAAGAGGCGTCCAATTTGTTTTGAGAAGAAGCGTGCGGTTTATTCACGTGAGAAGAGGAGAGAAGAAAATGAATATTTTTCTAAGTATTTTCTCTTACACCCAAGTACTTAAAATTTTATAATAATTTTTTTTTCACAATTTTTTTTTATAATAATACTAAAATTACTCTCATATAAATTTTCTTAAAACTTTCATCCTCTTTTACCCACAAACAATTATGAATTATGAATGTTCAATCAATCTCAATGAAAGATTATAGACTTTAATCCATACTCTATTACATGTAGATAGGTGATATTTTTGAACAATATTATTTGGGCTCTGGTGGCAATGAGCTCCTTCCAAAGACGTATCTGGGAAATACCGAATTCGATTCGCAGGGGAAACAACGCTTGACCATTGCGCATGCCTCTACGCACAAGTCGGATTAGTCGCCCAATTGATGGGTCGGAAACCAATGCAAAAGCAAAAAAAAAAAAGATAAGTGATATTTTTTACTCAATGAAATATTATTTTTTTCAATCCTTCAACAAAAAAAAATCCGCAAGTAATCTAATATTATCTATGTTATCATTATTGGCAAAACAAATCCGCCAATAATTCAAGGCAGGTTGGTCATTAACGATACTCGTGGATTTTTTTGCTAGTAATATTAATACTAATACAATTATTATTATTATTATTATTTTGTGTGTAATTTTCTGAATTATTGAGGATTTATTCCGTCATTAATATTATTGAGAGTTTTTTCTGAATTATTGAGGATCTAAATCCGTCCGTAATACAATTTTGAATTTGTCACTAATTAAAGAAATTCTTGTAGTGTTTCTCCATTTTCAACCTCTATCATTAAAATACAACATTTCACTTGAGAGAAATCTGAATGGTGAGAATCCAAATCCCCCAATGAGTAGGTCTCTTGACTGAAAACCATGTAAATTTTGTGTTGGCTTATTCTTTTTCCATTCTTTATTGCCATTATTTTGTTGGTTAATTGCCTTGTTGTGTCAGAATTTTGTTGATTTGATTTGGTTCCAAATATTCATGAAACCAATAACACCTTTATTTAACAGTTCCAGCCATATATGATCAACTAACACCTTTATTGATATTTTTCAAGAGATCATAAGATTATATAGATGAGATCCTGTCAATTTTATCAAAGAGAAATAACAAAACTTTTACATATATAGCTGAGAAGGCTTTGCATTGAATTTGTCTCATGTACTTTGCACCAGTTTTTGTACCCCAGTGAATTCAGTTTGTTTATAATTCACAATGAATTGCTTGTACCAGCTTGCTGATAACCTTGGAGTTCTCTTCAGTGTAGCATAATCCACATGGTGGAATCCATATCTTACTGTGTATCCATATATCCACTCAAAGTTATCAAGCAAGGACCATGCAAAGTATCCCCTCACATCTGCTCCTTTCCTAAAACAACAGAGACGGTTGGACAAATTTATTTCATTCTCATAATGTTTGATTAATGTCAAAACAAACAATTACAAAGGTGTTCCAAAATTTGATTAGATAAAATTATAATAAGATGCCAGAGTAACAAAATTGATAACAATTACCTTATTGCTGTTGACAAGGCCTCTATGTGACTTTTCATGTACTTTATTCTCTTAAAATCATTAAGTTGATCTTCCAAAGTGAGATTTTGATCATCTTGTTGGCCATACCCTATAAAATATTTAGATTCATAACAAATGTATATAAATTATTGTGACTAATAAAGTATTAGAAAAATGTAAATACAATCACTCTAACATTCTTTTTCAAACACTTCATCTTTTAATTGGTAGAGTTCTCGTCACTTTATGTCAAATACATTTTCCAAATTTTAGAGACATACACGAATTTCACTCGATGAAATAGGAGTGTATAAAAAGAGTGTTATAATGAATGTTGGTGGCGCTAATCAAAACATCAATAGGCCTTGCTTGCTTACCATTTTCAGTTATGAACATTGGAGTATTGTTGTACCTATCTTTCACATATGTAACAGTTTTCTCCATGCCTTGTGGATAAATGTTAAACCAGGTAAATGGAGTCTGTAACATGACATAAAAAGCTTCAGAAAAATTATTGGCGACTCTTGAGGAAAAAGGTGATAATGGAGCACACTATAATAAGTTTGAAGGATTCTTACAGCTTCTCCTATGGAGACACCATTTCTGTATCCACTTGTCATGTATGAACCTTCTGTTCTTGAAGTCCCAGATCTAGAATCACACTTGGTGTATATGCAATCTTGGACATAGAAAGATGTGTAGTAATTGATGCCAATAAAATCCAATCCTTTCATGAGTTTCTTTTTTTCATTGGAAGAAAATTTAGGTAAGAGGCTTCCAAGAACGTTCTCCATCTCTTTAGGGTATTTACCAAATATGATTGGGTCCAAAATCCTGTATTTTTATTTGAGTATATTTACACTATGAGGCTCTCATCTTTATACTTTGAGTGAATCAATAGAAAAAGCTACTATATTAGTATTTAAAGGAGAATTATACCAATTGAAGGTGAATGATCTTGCTCTTTCAGCAGCCAATTTGTCAGCATTAGAGTTGCTCATTGGTTCATACCATTCATGTGAAATCACTATTCCAATTCTTCCTTTCTGCTCAGCCTGATATGTTTCACTTTTAAAATACGATGTTTTACAATCAAATCAATCAAATAACTATAATTCGTATGATTTGAGAAATCTATCAAGTCGATCAGCAAGAAAATACAAGTTGACATTGGTAATAATTTGATAAAATAGAAATGATTGGATGTACCACATGCATTGGCATCGTGTTAGGCACCCGATACACATTCAATCTAAAGTGTCAATGTCGTACATATATGAAAACCAAAAACAAGAAATATTACCTGGTATTTGGTTCTATAGATATCAACTGCAGCTGCATGTGACAGGATAATATTATGGGCTGCTACAAAGGGCTCCTTTTCAGAATCTCCTTCGTTGCAGGTTACAATTGCCAATGAACCAGAGCAACGACGTGGAGGAAACAGACCGGAACGGTATCCGAGTGATGCTAGGTAATTTGGTTCGTTGAATGTGATCCAGAACTTTACTCTATCACCAAATGTTTTAAAACATAGGTCCGCATAAAATGCAAAATCATCCCTGCTCGTCGAACATAAAAGAAAAAACATGATCTTTAATTATGAGTTTGTATGGTTAATTTGTGATTGAAGACTCTTCAGGTAAATTTGAAAAACTGGTAGCTTACTGTGATTGGGGACTTAGCAACCCCCCATATCTGTCTTCTAGTTCTTGTGGGATGTCATAGTGACTTAGAGTAACAAAGGGTTGGATACCTGATCAAGAAAAAGAAAACCAATGTTGAACACGTGTGAATTGGACACCTCTCCCAACAACAAAGATTTAGAACTTGGGTTCGCTATGTTATAGAAATCTAGGTAGGTGGTTACCTTTGAGCATCAAGGCATCAAGTAGTTTGTTATAGAAGTCTATACCAGCCCAATTGACCTCTCCAAATCTACCCTCTGTTCACAATCATATACAAAAAATCCATATTATTACAACTAATAACATTTCTTGAAATATTATTATTAATTTCACAAAGATTTTGATAATGCAAGCTTGAAGCGTACTTGGTAGAATTCTTGCCCATGATATGGAGAGCCGGTGGCTATTTACTTCCAAATCTTCCAATAGATTTATATCCTCCTGGGTTTGATCCACATTGAAATTATGAAAACTCTATTTGATTTTGTCTTGTACACCAAATTCAAATGCACAAGACCAAAATTGTGTCCTTGTTAAAATTTAATAAATTAGATTTGAAACGGAATGTGTTGTTTTAGTTAGTGAAAGACGGTGTTAAACAATTTAATAATTGATTTAATTCTTAATTATTGTGAAAAAAAATGAACCTCCAAGTATGGGCTGTGTTTGGTAACACAAAAAAACTAGCTTATAGCTTGTTGGATTAGCTTATAAGCTCGTTAGATGAAAACGTGGTGTGTTTGGTAACAGGCTTTTTTCATGAGCTTATAGCGTTTTTTGAAAAGCTATTTCAAATAGCTTTTTAACTTATAGCTGATAGCTTTTTATATTTTCTTTCAACTTTAACCCTATTAATTTAAATTAATTATTTTTTAATTAAACAACTACTCATTTTCATCTTTATAACCGCCCCATTTTGTCCCTTAAAAAAATGTCACGTTGTTTTTTTTAAAGAGCACTTTATATATATATATATATATATATATATATATATATATATATATATATGAGTCAGATCCGTTGACACCAGGTGTCAACGGATTCGTTGACACTAAATCTTAACCGTTTATTTTATTTAAAGAATGGATGATAACTTTCCAAATTGTATTTATTGTGTATCCTCTTTTTCAATCACACACTATTATTGTATTCAATGATTAAAAACCCCAATCATGATCCTGCTTATTCTCTTGTTTGCAAAGTGAATATGATATTCATGAATCTTCTTGATCTTTTGCCCTCTCACATCTTGTGATTAATTTCGATTTGTGCTTCATTTTTTTCTAATAATGTTGCCGTCTATATCTAATTCTTTAGAGATGTCATGGCAAAATTGGATCAATTATTGTTGTGATAATTCATGAATTTAATTTCACAACAATGATGCAGTTCGATTAACTCACATACTTTTTTATTCCAATTTCAAGAATTTAATTCAGGTGCTTAATCTCATATTTTTGTTACGGTTTGAATTGGAAATATACGGTGAAATATGATTTGGAAGGGATGATCCCAAACTCATATTCTTGTGAAGGAATAAAAAAGGGTTTATGTCAAAAAAAATTACATAAAACAATTTAACCACCACGAACCAATTCTTTTGAAAGATAACATGGTGTTGGTACATGATATATCATTGAGAAGAAGATAGGTATAGTTTAGGAAACAAGATGATTTTTAGGAAAGGAGATATGAAATACTAAGTGCTCACATTAAGATTTTGATCAATAATTATTGACCTTTAGATTAAAAGAAATGAACGTTTAAGATTTGGTGTCAACGAATCCGTTGACATCTGGTGTCAATGGATCCTATCTCTATATATATATAGGGCATATCAAGTGAAAGGACCTTTTAAAATGAGAGATGAGAGGGTTAGATCCTGACCCTTGAACTAATCTTTATTGTGTTATTTCATTTTAACAACCGCATGATACTCAACCTCATTTCCTTCTTCATCTTTTCCTTTCTTCTTCATTGGCTTTTCTAATTCTTGACAAAACTTTTCGTGAACCCATATCTGTGTCTTCTCTCTCAATACAATTCTATTTTATTTGTTTTAAAATTGACTTCTCCACTTCCTGCTTGTGGATTGATTTCTCAGCTACATATTTTGTTAAAAGAAATTTACTTTTGAAGTTTGTTTGCCCATATGACTTTGAATCTAGCTATGAAATCAAATTGGGGATAATCGTTCTTTTACACCTCTCATCTTTTAACAATTAATTCATTGTTAAACAAACTAGGAAATTCAACCCTCTTTGAATCCTCTACTGGAAAATAACTTTGGATGCATCGGCTATTCAAAATTCTTCTCTCTCACAATTACTTTCTTTTTCTTATACTGTTCATATTTTCAATAAGAAATTCATTGTAAGAAATCTATGAAATTCAACATTCTTTCAATTGTCCACCGAAAAACGAAACTGCTGTCGCACAAAAGGGATCGATTCATAAAGATTTTGGAAAGAAAATTAGTTTAAAAACGACGGAAAACTAATAATTGGGTATAATTCTGGAGTGGAGATCTAGAATGAAAACAGGGAAGAAGAAGAAGAATAGTGCACATAACTAGAAGAAAGAGAGTATTTTAACAATAATTAATCTGAACCATTAATATTCATCCAAGGGTCAGGATCTAACCCTCTCATCTCTCATTTTAAAGGGTGCTCTCATTTGCTATAACTAACATGCCGGACACCACACAAAAAATAACTAATCTATTTTTTTTAAAGGAAAAAATAACTAGTCTAGTGTAAGTTGTAAAATTTTATATATTCTAACTCACATTTTGTTTCCACCTTTCTCTTATTTTTGGGATTCATAAAGCAGAGATCAAAATTGTCGGTGAATATTTTTTTAGGATTAAAGGTCGAAGAATTTTTTTATGGAGACTAAACCCAAAAGTTTGAATATTTATGGGGTCCAAAAACATATTTAACTATAATTAAAAATATTAAAAAATAAATACATTACAAAAAAATGTTTGTCTATATATATATTTTATACTTATCAGCCACTTCAACAACTAATTTTACCAAACACATTATTTTTAATAAGCAAGTTTTTCAGCTATAAGATATCAGCTATCAGTCATCAGCTAGCTTATAGCTTATTTTTACCAAACAGGGCCAGTATACCCAAAGTTATTAAAATCGGAGGATTTTGGTTTTGTCTCCCTCTTTTTTGTACTTTTTCCTTTCGTTTAATACATGTATACCGAAAGTTATTAAAACCAGAGGGTTTTGGTTTTGTCTTCCTCTTTTTTGCACTTTTCCCTTTCGTTTAATATATGTTTAGGGTATTGCGACAGCCGACAGGAGACCCCTTTGTATCTTATATTTCGCTTAAAAAAACAAGATAAAAGGATTTATCTGCAAAATTTTTAAAAAAATTAAGAGATTAAACTAACTTAAAAAGATATTAAAAAAATTAAGTTACCTTGATTGTAGGTAGGTGTACTTTCATTATCATTATTTTTTGAAAGGACCACCGCATTATTATTATTTTTTTTGAAAGGACCACCGTATTATTATTATGTTGTCCCACCCATTTTTGCCCATATCCAAAAAGATATGATGTCTCTCTCTTATTAATAAATAATAGCTTGCTCCTTTGTAAAATAAAATAAAATAAAGTAACCTGGTATCGATGATAATGGTCAACAGCGATATCCCCGTTACTTCCATCGACTATTATGCCTCTACCTGCAAGGAGACATTAATGAAACTTAAGTGGTTGAGCTAAGACACTTCAAAGAGTTCGAGAGAAAAAAATTCATGAATTCAAACTTTCACACTAACATAACGTATGTTAATAACATTTGCAGATTAAGTTATTTGTTACCTCCGTGAGTGAAGTTATCCCAATTACTTTGTCCCTTGCCATCACTGTTATAAGCACCTTCATACTGTCAAATTAAGATTAAATTAAATAGGATATAGTAATTAACAAACAATATTTTTTTTTAACATATGAATGAATTGTAGTACTGTATATGCTTTGAAGATATGTATATACCTGGTAAGAAGAAGAAGCAGTCCCAAAGAGAAAGTTAGTGGGAAATGGAGGAGAGAGATCCACTGCATTTGAGAGCAGAGGAAGAAGCAGCAATATCTCCAGAAACAGAGTTGTCATTGACAACAACGTGGAAACCCCCATTTCCTGTTTGGCCTCAGTCATGCAGCAATATATATATATATACACTGCTATTAATTAATTTGTCACGTGGACCACGCTTAATTTTTTTATATTATTTACTCATTGACCAAATTAATGTGCTATGGAGACTCTCACATTTGAGGTCTTATACGATCTAAAAGGGTCTCATCCATAACAAAAACAACTCAAATAATGATTATTTTATTGAAAATTGGTGTGGGTTCCACTTAAGATTAAGGTCTTAAGTGAGACCCCGGGTCTTAAGAGACCCTCATTATTTTCCCCACAATTGGAGTACCTATTAGGTACCGGATCTTAAATGGTAAAGATCCTACAAATGTGGATGCTAAGTATTCGTTGAGAGTCTTGAGGTACGCTGATCTTGATGGGGTTAAGATGCCATCCGCTTACAATTTTTTCAATTTGTTTTGTTTAAAGAGATAAAGACACATAAAAAGTAAAAAATAATTAAGACAAATGTTAACTTGTGCCATCAATGGCACATGTTAAGATACTCATTATAGAAATAAACATATCAAAATGCGTGCATTCAACTTCTTAAAAGTTGTAATATTGCGTTTTTCCAATGCAAAATTGCTCTTTTTAGGTTGCTTAACATGTGCCCTAATGACACAAGTTAACATGACTCAATAATTAATGATGGTAGGACGCACTTAAAAGATAAAACCCACTACTTATTATTATTATTTTTTTATGTCTATCTCTTTCCAAATTGCAACTTCCATTTATTTTTATAAATGGAGAGGATCTTTACCCATCTTGAAAAGTTTACGAAACTTAACTCAACTAAACTTTATAGAAAGAAAAAAGTAAATGAAATTGTTAATGAATGTCTTATGTATAAACGTTCTCATTGAGTTTCTATGAAGATTGAGCAAGGCGACATAAGTTTAATTAATGTTTCTCTTATGCTACGGGTTGGTTCGATTGGTAAAATAAAAATTGCAAACTTAATCAAACCATATGGTTGAATAAAAAAAAATGATCCGAATACATCATAACCAAATGTGGTTTTTGCAGTTTTAGTTTGAATTGGTTCGATTTGTGGTTTTTCTATTAGATTGATTCGATTTTGAACACCTCTAACTTTATGCATTGTTTAATGAATCAAAAGGGTAATTTTTGTAAAGAAAATAATGTAATTTTTTATTGGCAAAATTACAATTTTAGTCACTTAACTTAATTTTAAGTAACAATTTGACCCTTTACTTTTTTCATTTCAATTTTGTCCTTTTGGTCCATTTACATATGAATTTTCAAGCTTCAAATTTATGGTTTTATTTTCTTATAATATTTCAATTTTTTAATTTATGGTCTCCATCTATGTTTGAATAAGAATATTATATTTGAAACTTGAAAATCCATATGAACATGGATCAAAAGGACAAAATAAAAATAAAAAAAGACCAAACTATTACATGAAATTAAATTAAAGGACTAAAAGTTCAATTTTGTCTTTTTTATTTTGACGATTTTTTGACTTAATTCTTTTATTTTTTTCAAATTTTTTGACTTATGTTTTAGATGGAATAACCAATGAATTTCGTTCAATATTTGAACTCATAGTTTTTTTTTTTTTATTTTTTTTTTTTATAGAAAACGTGAGTATTTTAAACATTTTTTTTTTGTATAAATTACAGTTTTGAAGTAATGGTTTTTTCAACAAAAGTAAAGAGTTTTAAAGTAATGTAACATCATTCATTTTAACACATTATTTTTAATATTATATCTTTTATTAGATAAAATATATTTGGGTCACACCTATTTTTGGAATAGATCCAACATAAAGCGGCTAAATCTATATATATTTTAGGAACTTCTATAGTACATTCATAAAGTGAGGTGTAACGGTACTCCTGTTTCATAATTTTATAAATTAACGATCATTTTTTATGTAATAAATAGCTCTTTGTCAATAGTTATATTTTATAGAACATCATTTCATAAAAAAAAAAATCATCATTTCATTGTTTATAACAATCATAGTAATTTTTTTTTTACATATTATCGTAAAAAATAATGAATGTTCTCAATTATGAGCAATAAAAATTCAAAAAATAATAATTTTATTTTGTTGACATTTTTTATGAATAAGATTTAGGTATTATAATTATAAATGATAAAAAATAATATTTTTCTTCAAAAAACAACTCATTTAATTATTAATTTAAAGAGTGAATATACCAGTACACTCAAATATATTAGGTGTACCATAGAATTTACCATATATTTTATCAAATAAGAGTCTTAAAGATTTATAGAGGGAAGCTTTTGAAAATATCTATAGGTACTAATCTCAAAAGTTTATACTCGCTCATTTATTATAAACTCATTTTAATTTTTCCACGTCTATTAAAGTGGTTAGTGAATTTAACGTATCTATTTTATATGTTGATTTTTCAAAAATATCATTTCTATATCAATGTGAAACTTTAATTTTTTTAATTTTAAAATAAATTAATAATATTAATAAGGAAAATTCTACGATGAAGTCATGATAATGACTTTTTTGGTGAAGTTAAATGGCCAATCATTGTACATTTGCGTATTTAATCCATGTCATGTCAGGTTATATGATGTATTGCACATTTGTCCATAATGTGTGTCTTTATATCTTTACTTATTGCAATTGTGTCCCTGATTAAATCAAAATTAAATATAGATTCTTATTTGTGTACTAAGATTGAAATTCCCCCTAATATTTTGTAGGTTTAATTACACTTTTGGTCCTCGTGTTTTGGCCTACTCACGAAACTGATCATGCCCTTTTAAAATAGAACAAAACGGTCCTTCAAGTATCATTTTGTTGCATTTTTCGTCCTAACCCCCATTTTATTCTCTAAAAACGCAAAGAAATGATAGTTTTAGACCTACCACCTATGCTCAACTATGAAATAAACAAGGAATAAAGCATGTGGGTACAAAGAATCCACTTTATTTAATACACTAACCAAAAAAACCCTAATTTCTAAGATATGTTTCAAATTAGGTTTTTTTGGTTAGTGTGCTGAATAAAATAGATTCCTTGTGCCCACATGTTTTATTCCTTGTTGATTTCATGGTTGAGCATAAGGGTAGGTCTAAAACCGCCTAAAACTGTCATTTCTCTACATTTCTGGAGTTTGAAAATAGGAGGTAGGACGAAAAATGCAACAAAAATGATAATTGAAGGACCGTTTTGTTCTGTTTTAAAAGGGTAGGACTAGTTTCGTGAGTAGGCCAATACACGAGGACCAAAAGTGTAATTAAACCTATTTTGTATGAGGACTGATTTGTAATAAAGTAAAAGTTAGTTTTAGAGTGGTCGACCAACAAAATAATTTTACCAAAAAAGTCAGTTAGTTTTCTGACCGCACCGTAGAAACCCTGTTAATAAGGGGTATGTTTGAAAAGAAAAAGTAATGAATACACTCAGAAAATTGCATATGACTTATATTTTAATTAGCGCACACAAATTCTTCAAAGATGCTTATAATTAAAGATGGAAGGTTTAATATTTTTGGGACGGAAGTCACACTCTTGTTGTCAACAAGAAAAAGAAATGAAGAGAGAATAAATTAAGGTTGTTGTGAATGAAACGTTGGTGTCAAGGGACAATGACACAAGTTAATCCAAGTTTTTCATTCTACCCTCTGAGCCTACGGTTCTAAGCATATTTGCCTTGAATTGTTTGTTCCAGTTTCTCGTATCCATGTCATGTTCAGGAATAATGCTCTCAGTTTTATGCTTTTCAATGAAATGTTTGTACCAACTAGCTGACAATTTTGGAGTTCTCTTCTGTGTAGCAAAATCAACATGGTAAAGTCCAAATCTCACTGTAAAACCATATAGCCACTCAAAGTTGTCAAGCAAGGACCAGGCAAAGTATCCTCTAACATCTGCTCCTTCCCTATAGCCACATAACCAACACAAATACTCAGCTATTTTACTCGTGTCTAAGAATATGTATGTATGTATGTATGTATGTATGTATGTATAAGCAAGAAGAATTGAGGGTCTTTCAACTTTCAAACACTATTGAACTAGTCTCATACATTATCAATATTTCAAAATTATCCCTCAAATTACAAAATGTTAATCAAATGCATCCCTCCATTGCTATTTACGGGACTATAGTAATATTAAGTGCAACTTGGACAGATGGATAATATTTTTGCAATTTCAATGATCATTTTGAAATATCGATAACGTTGAAGACTAAGTTGATACATGCTTACAATTTCTGGAACAAAACTGGATGTTTACTCGGTTTTTGTGGACTCTTACCTTATTGATTCCCCCAGATTATTTAAGTGACCAGACATGTAGTTTATTCTTTTAATATCATTAAGATATTCTTCCTTTGTGTTATTTGGATCATAAAAATTGCCATATCCTACAAAAACATTCGAATAGAGTCCGTCAAAGATTAAAAATGGTTGAAATTCAATGAAAATGGTTCAACTTCAGTGTTTCTTCGCTTACCATTCTCAGTAATGAACATTGGAGTGTTATTGTACCTGTCCTTCACATAGGTAAGAGTTTTCTTCATGCCTTGTGGGTAAACATTGAGAAAATCAAACGGAGTCTGCACATACAAGTTTTAGGATTGGGTTGGTCATACAAAGTAAACATAAATGATAGTACCCTAATGGAAGTAAAAACTGCTTTTTTAAACGGTGAATTAGAAGAAGAAATCTACATGGACCAACCTGAAGGTTTCGTAATCCATGGACAAGAGAACAAAGTTTGTAAGTTAGACAAATATTTGTATGGTCTAAAACAAGCACCGAAACAATGGCATGAGAAATTTGACAATCTTATGATTGAAAGCGACAAGTGTATTTATTCCAAGTACGAAAATAACACTTGCACGATCATATGTCTATACGTAGACGACTTACTCATATTTGGTTCAAACCTCAATGCCATTACAGATGTGAAATCATTGTTGTGCCACAACTTTGATATGAAAGACCTAGGAGAGGCAGATGTAATTCTTGGAATCAAGATTACTAGAACTGATAATGGAATTTCCTTGAATCAATCTCACTATGTTGAGAAGATCTTAAGGAAATATAATTACTTCGATTGTAAACCTGCGAGCACACCTTGTGACCCAAGTGTGAAGCTATTTAAGAACACTGGAGATAGTGTTAGACAAACTGAATATGCGAGCATCATTGACAGTCTCAGATATGCCACTGATTGTACTAAACCCGACATCGGCTACGCCGTGGGACTACTATGCAAGTTTACGAGCAGGCCAAGCATGGAGCATTGACAAGCTATTGAAAGAGTCATGAGATATTTGAAGAAGACCATGACTATAGGACTGCATTATCAGAGATATCCTGCAGTGCTTGAAGGATACAATGACGCAGATTGGAACACCTTATCAGATGATTCCAAAGCGACCAGTGGCTATATATTTAGCATTGCTGGAGGAGCTGTTTCCTAGAAATCCAAGAAACAGACCATTCTGGCTCAGTCCACAATGGAATCTGAGATGATAGTACTAGCTGCTGCTAGTGAAGAAGCAAGTTGGCTAAGATGCTTGCTATCTGAAATCCCTTTATGGGAGAGACCGTTACCAGCTGTGTTAATTCATTGTGATAGTACCGCGGCTATCACAAAGATTGAGAATCGTTATTACAATGGTAAGAGACGACAGATAAGACGAAAACACAGCACGATAAGAGAATATCTTTCGAACGGAACGGTAAGAGTAGATTTCGTACGAACAAATGAAAACTTAGCCGATCCTTTGACGAAAGGACTAAACAGAGAGAAAGTCGCAAATACATCCATTAGGATGGGACTAATGCCTATTGATCATAAGTGATGGAAACCCGACCTATATGACTGGAGATCCCAAAAACTAGGTTCAATGGGTAATAACAAATCACAAGTGATAAAACATGCTATGAGAACGCATGATCCTGCAGTGACCGAAAGTTGAGATAATAGAAACTCTTAATGAGATCTATACTCCTTATGGAGTGAAGTACATAGCTACAGGAGTACTTCTGATAGACTCACCTATACGCATGTAGAACTGAGGTCGGTTCTTATGGAATTCTGAGGCAGAATTCCTAGAGCATTCGTTAAAACTGGGATAGACGTGCAAGACCATTAACGCACGGGCTTTTTAGAAAACACCTAAGAAAAGGTTGTGTGGGTCCTATGTCTAAGATTGAGTTCAATGCTGTAAGCAACTCTTGTTAATCGGAATACTACTCACTATGCAAAGGTTCAAGTTGTTGGCGAAACCTTTGTTTACTAGCAATCTTTAAGAAACGTTTAAAACGTAACTTTCGAAACCAATTTTGAATTCAAGTGGGGGATTGTTGGAACACTAGTGTATAATGAAAAAAACTTGGAGTATACTAGTGAGTTTGTGGAGCCTTTGGAATGTAAACACAAGGATGGAGAAACTAGTGTAAAGTGTGAATTGAAAATTTTATGTCCCACATCGGATAGATCACACACTCTAGTAGAAATCCTCCTTATAAATTGAAAGCTCGGGAATAGTATTCTTCACTTCAAAACTGAGAATCGAATACTCTTCTCTGGTTTTCTCTCCTCTCTTCTCCCTCCCGCGGTTTGTGTTGACGAACCGTTCTTTCTTTTCTCCTTCTTTGGTTTATCGAGTGGTTTACGTACCATATTAGAGTGGTTTTTCGAAAACCATATTGAGGTGTTATTCTCGAGCGATTTCTGGCAGTGCAGCCTTTAATCGTACAGTTAGAATCTGGGCTGTTTTATCCTGGAGACGGCGCGGTTGCTAGTCTACCTTGCACAACTTAGGTAGTGCCGCGAAACGTCTTAAAGAAAGCGACCTGGTCGTGACTCACCCCGGTAATAGTTTCAAAGCTTTGTCGTAATTTTCAAATTACAAAAACAACATTTTTAAGACGTTTCGAATACGATACGATGAGTTCTGAAAAAATTACCGCGGTTTCAACTAATGACTTTAACAAACCGTTTCTGTTTGCCACTTCAAACGTTGGCAGCAAAAGATGCTGTTCTTCTTGACCACTAAAAAGGTTGCCTATGTTTTGAAGGAAGCTATGCATGTAGCACCTACGAGTTCGACTCCTGCTGGAGCGAATGATAACGGTAAGGCAGCAGACCCTACTGCTGCTGAGAAAGCTGACCCAGATAAACAGCTAGCCATAGATATTGCTCTATGGAAGGAAAATGACTACCTCTGTAAGAATTATATTCTCAATAGACCCACATACCCTCTGTATGATTATTATAGACTCTATGATACTGCTAAACAATTATGGGAAGCACAATCACATGAGCTGCAACAAATTGCTCACGAGATCATAGCTGAAGGGATGACACTTCCCGAACAGTTCCAAATAGCTGTGATTATTGATAAGCTGCCTCCTGCCTGGAAGGACTTCTCTTCGTATTGAAGAAGAAGCGAGAAAGCAGGACCAAAATGAAGAGGTGTTTGCTGTTTCTAACAACAACACTAAAAAGAAATTTGTAGGTGCTATTCTGAAGCCTGCTGGCAAACCATTTAAGAATCAGAACCGCCCTATGAATAAGAATTCCAACACCTAACCAGAAATTGCTCCCAGTCTTATTCCTATACGATTAAAGGCTGCACTACCAGAAATTGCTCGAGAATAACACCTAACCAAAGAAGGAGGAAAGAAAGAACGGTTCGTCAACACAAACCGCGGGAGGGAGTAGAGAGGAGAGAAAACAAGAGAAGAGTATTTGATTCTCAGTTTTGGAGTGAAGAATACTATACCCGAGCTCTCAATTTATAAGGAGAATTTCTACTAGAGTGTGTGATCTATCCGATGTGGGACATAAAATTTTCAATTCACACTTTACACTAGTTTCTCCATCCTTGTGTTAACATTCCAAAGGCTCCACAAACTCACTAGTATACTCCAAGTTTTTTTCATTATACATTAGTGTTCCAACATATTCGTACAACCAAATTATGTGGCTAAATTTAGACAACTGAGTATGTCCATTAACCATCTAATCAACGTAATTAGCTACTTAGATTGTTGTCACAAAAATTGTCAAATTTTAGTTCTTCAAATAACACAATTGTAAGTTAAAATGCGAGGAATGGGATCATCAAAAGGATGAAGTACTTACAAGCTCTCCAATTGGGACACCATCTTTTTGTGCAGTTTGTTGGTATAAACCCTCTGTTGCGGAGGTTCCTGGCCCAGACTCACACACTGATGATATGCAGTCTTTAACATAGTAACCTGCATAATGATTGATGCCAATGAAATCGAGTCCTCGATTCAGTTTTGCTTTGTCATTACTGGAAAATTTGGGTAACGTGCTTCCTAAAATCACCTCCATCTCTTTTGGGTACTTGCCGAAGAAGATTGGATCCAAGATCCTGCATTTTTATAGAGTTGAAATTCATGATCTGGTGGACTGTCTACGGTTAGAGAATCATGCATTGAATGCAATCACATGATTTGTACCATTTGATCAAGATTTCAGTCTCACACTCTGACTTTGGTAAATCAGGCCACAATATAAAGTCAAAGTGAGCTGCTCAATCTTGATCTGGCAGTTAAAATTGGTGAATGTGACTATGTGAGTAGAACAAATCCAAATGCAACTTTTGCATTGTAGAAGTCGAATGAGCCATGGACATTGAACAATGAGGAAATCCTACCAGTTCATGCTGAATGATTGAGCTCTTTCAGCAGCTAGTTTATCTGCTACCGAATTGCTATATGGTTCAAACCAGTCAACGTGTACGACAATGCCAATTTGTCCTCCTTGCTCGGCCTGGATGCGGCGTTAAAAGTAAATCAAGTTTACAATGTTTTGAATGAGAATTCAGTCATACATACTTTCCACTTTGATTTGTAAAACTAGAAGCATAATTATTTTTTGATTAGCTTAAATAGAAATACAATAAATTTGAGTCCCTAACGTGCTGCTACAAAGTTGTGACGTCTTTTTACTAAATTACCTGGTATCTGTTTCTATAAATATCAACTGCAGCTGCATGCGATAGGATAATATTATGGGCTGCTACAAAGGGATCCTTCTCGGAATCGCCCTCGCTACAATTTCCAAATTTGCCGGAGCAGCGGCATGGCGGGTGTTTGCCTTTTCGGTAACCTAGTGAAACTTGGAGATTTGGTTCATTGAATGTGGTCCAGTACTTAACTCTGTCACCAAAGGATTTAAAACATATGTCTGCGAATAATACAAAATCTTCCCTGCACATGTCAAAATACATTATAATGCTGGTAAAGTATGGCAAAGGAGTTGAAGTATGAGCAACTTGAATTATAGAACAAGTTGCTTACTGTGATTGGGGACTTAGCCAACCTCCATATCTGTCCTCAAGTTCTTGAGGGAAATCCAAGTGAAATAATGTAACAAACGGTTGGATCCCTGCGAATTGTATAATTACAGGTTAAGCTAATTCAACGGTTACACCTCTTGTTCGTCTCACATGCCATAGATGGAAGATTGAAACCAAACCTCTGAGTAGCAAAGCGTGAATAAGCCTATTATAGTAGTCAATACCAGCCAAGTTGACTTCTCCAAATCTACCTTCTGCTCACAGTCATTGCAAATTCTGCTTGTGAATTGACTAGAACACGCAGGTACTTAATATCTGCTAATTAGTTGAAATCACTGAGATTATGTAAAATCAAGATGCGTACTTGGTAGAATTCGTGCCCATGAAATTGAAAACCGGTAGCTGTTGACTTTGATAGCTTCCATTAAATCAACATCCTCCTTTTTTTTATACAACATTTAGAACATATATAATGGGTACAATTAGTTAAAGTAGATAAGGCACACATACTTTCTCAACAAGTCCAAAATTCTAGTATTGACACAGCACTTATTAAGGTTGTAACTTCTTAAACTAAATTGGATTTTGATTATGAGGAACTTAAAAGTATTGTGATGATAATGATAATAAAGTAACATTAGTTGAACAATATAATGTCCGAAACTATACTATACATAAACACTTGGAAATAAATAGGATGTGCAGACAATTAGATATTATGATGTGTACCAGATACCGATGATATTGATCAACAGTAACATCACCGTTACTTCCATCATGAGTACTACCTGCAAAATATATATGGTATTGAATTAAAGTATTCAAGTATGAAAAATTGATATCTAGAAGACACGGAAATGTTGTTATCATGACCTGGTTTATGAGTGAAGACATCCCAGTTGCTCAAACCTTTGCCATCACTCAAGTAAGCACCTTCATACTATAATATTAAGTTTAATAATCAGCCATGATTAATTAAAATAATGAAGATTTTAGGAGAAGAAGAAGGTAAAGAAACCTGGTAGGAAGAAGAAGCAGTGCCAAAGAGAAAGTTGGATGGAAAAGGATAATGATCAAACTCCTCTGAGAATGAGAATGCTCCAAGAGCATAGGTAGTGATTAAGAAAAAGAGTAGCAGTATCTCCATAGATACTGCTTTCTGAAAAGTAGATAACTTCAAACTAATTGATGCTCTCAACTCAATTAATGTCAAAGAAAATTTCATATTCTTAACACCATAGATACTGTTTAAATGATTGAAGACCAACTCTGCACCAACCACCGGGACCCAAAAGCCAATTCCAGTACTAATATTTCACCAAAATTTATTTCACCCAAAGGAAATGTATGATTGCACCGAAATTTCAAAAAACTGCTCACCTACGCAAATTCACTACTAATGTTAGTGGATAACGTGTCAAACAAAGTTATATTTTATTTTGTTCATTTTAGCTTTCTCTTACTTTATCCTTTTCCACTAATTATACTTGCTGTTCATTCATCAAACTTTTTCGGAGAGTAGTTAAGAAACTCATAGCTAAAAACATTCTTTTCAATCATAATCAATTAATGTATAAGAATCAATATTTTGTTTTTAGTTAATCTGTTTAGCTATTCCATACGTATCAACTTAAATCAATCATTGATTTTACATTATAATAACAATATATATATATTGATGTTATGCAGCTTATAAAATGGTAGGGCCATATAAACACTCTTATCCTATTTCTGTTGGATATACATCAATATTATATTGGTAACGAACAACCTCAATGAAATATTGTCAAAAGAAATATTCAGCCTCAACTTACAACATTTCTGAACCATTATTCTTATTTACTGCAGTACATCGTTTTAAACTTCCGATTACAGGGAAGAAACAAAATCTCATCTAGACATTAAAAATGAAAAGGAAAAAAAAAAAGTTCAAATTGAAATAACTCTATCGCCTCAAATTAAGCAGCTTGAATTTCTACTGACTCGTTAATGAATTAAATGTATAATTTTCTCAGCAACATCAATTGTGTCTTGCATATAGATATAGCAGCTTCTAAACTAGTCATTACTGTTTGGCCTGTAGAAATAATTAAAAAGTAACAAACAGATTAGTTTCGTCACAAGTATTGAGAAATATAGTTTTATTGTTGACACACGTGCGCGTGCACATGTATATATAAAATGAACGAGCATAAAAAATAGTGAATGGTTATACTTAATAAGAAAACAAAAATAGAAGGAAAAGGAATGCACCTGTGAATAGAGGAAGGTGCCGAGGATTGCAATTGCAGCACCAAGGGCATTGTTTGGCTGAATTGGTGTGTGGAAGATAATGATCGAAGAGACAATAACCGAGATTCTCTTCATCGTGTTCCCTATGCTAAATGTTAATGGAGAAATCTGATCCAGAGACATATAAGAGACTTGATTGTACAAGTGATAGAACACACTCTGTGCGGCTACCCACCTGAAAAAATTACAACCCATAAGTTCATTAGTCCAATGACAAACACTATAGAATAATTCTTGTAGCTCCTCCATAGACCCTTTTGAAGAAGCATTATCAATATTCATGGTCAAGTGTCTGTTTGGAAAAAACAACTTATGAAAGCAATTTGACTTTATCTTATTTTTGTTATAGAAATAGCTTATACATAAAAACTTATATGATTGGCGTTTATGCTATAAACTTTTATTTAAGTTGTTTATCCACAAAAAGACCTTAAAGATATAATGGATATGAAATAGCACACAGCAATGGGTTGAGATTTGTAGATTGTTATGCTTACCAGACAAAATTGGGACCAATCTGGGACACTGCTGTTTGCCAGCCAGCAGCCCACATCGTTGGGCCTTCGACAGCAATAGCAAAAGGGGTGAGAAGCAATAGAGATAATATGGAGAGACAAGCATAGTAGTTCATTCCACTAACAGACATTCCTTTCATTCCCTTCTTTGAGAATATATTCCTAAACACAAAGGCCACATTGGATATCATAGCCCCCATAAACCCTGAAACATAGATAAGATCAGTCAAACAAAATACAGATTCAGCATCCTATATCAACTCAATCTACTATGATAGAAGAACACAATCAGCATCTGAAAATCAACCATGTAAATTAAATAAGTGAATGTAGTCTTACCAATCATATTGAAATTAAGTTCTGTGACAGCAGCAAGTGCACAACCTCCAATAATTGGTAGTAGTGAAAGGTAAACTTGTAAAGGGAACGCTTCACCAAGCAAGAATTTTGATACAAGAACACTGAAAGCAGGTTCTCCACTTTTGATTATGTGTGTAAATGAAACTGCAACTTTGGACATACTCACAGTAGCCGCAACATGCCCAATTGTATGTGCCACAGCAACCTGCAGTTTAAATTCTCCATTCAGTACTAAATCAATATTTCCGTATTTCAAAAGCAAGAATCTTACTTGATGCAAAAGTCTCATATTCTAGCTTTAATATAGTCTATGTTTGGCTACAATTTCGGAGAGGAAAAAATTAATTCTAGAACTAACATAGTGTGGCACATTTAGAAGATAAATGTGTCCCTTAAGCATGTGGTCATGGTAGAGCACTTTTTAAAAGAGGTAAGCTCCCGTAGATCTCCGTATCTTGAAGGATTAGTCTCTTACTTTCTACTTGGGATACTTTGGCCAACCAATAAAAATTGATTCTAGAATTATATGATTGATTTTTATATATCTAGATATTGTCTAATAGAATTGATTATGCCTCTCAAATTAATTAGAACTCCAAGTTTTTTACCTCATTTATTTTTCAGCCTACTTTTAGCAAGAATCAAACTTACATAACCAATTCACTCAAAATCAATTTTATCACGGCAGAAACACACTTAATTCTAAAGTGAAAATTAACTGTACTCAGAAACATTCATACATATAAATAAGAATCAATTTGAAGCTTATAAAATCAATTTTATCATATGATGTGAAAAGCAATAAAATTAAGAAAAAAGAAACCAAAAGAGTTTGCATGCTTACAGGAAACAAGGCCTTCCAAAACTCCAAATTAACTTTAGGGGCTTCAGCAACCCTTGTGGCCCATGAGATTAACATGATGAGAGAACCAGCAGCAAGGGACAAAGTGGAAGTAAGCCAAGGATAAGGAAAAGCATTCAAAACCTTCTTGTTGTAAATATTGAAAACCACATTCAAAGCCCACCATGTTGCAAAATACAAACCAATTTTGAGTTTTTGAGCTGCTTGTTCTCCTGCTATGTCAATATTAATCTCCAAGGGCTGTGACCTATCTGCTTCATAGGCATGACACTCAGTTTCCCTCCTTGTGAGTTTGGTTGTTGAGAAACTGAAGTTTTCAGTGGATGATATGTAAAGAGGTTTTAGAGAAGACAAAGAGAGGTTATTTGTGTTCTTTCCAACATGCTGAACAATGGGTAATGTGCATAGTTTAGGCCTTGGAATAAAGTTTGATGAACCAAAGTTGGTAAAGGGTAATGAAGATGTATACTTGACTTGTGATATCATGATGATGATTAAACGTGCTTGGTTAATGAAGACGTTGTTTTTTGGTGTGTGTGTGTGTGTGTGTGTTATGATGATATTTATTTATGGTTTGAACTTTTAAGTATAGAAATATAGAATGTGAAAGGAAGAGTAATGTAACGATGAATGCGAGGAAGGAATATGCGAACAAAGTTGAATTGGCGGCGAGATTGGTAAACTTTGAAGTTGGTGAGGATAGGAATATGGAAGAGAAAAGTCCAAAGAGAAAACGAAAACAAGAATGACAACGGTTTTTCCTAGAAAAGGTGGTGACAAGTAGAGGAGTCTTCTATATATTTATACAGGTGTAAACCCTAAACAATGATGTGGCGGTTTGATAAATATGATGATAGGATAAAAATAAATTTATGGCTTAATAGCAGTTTTAACTCCTAAGAAAAAAACTACAAAATCGCCCCCTAAATTTTGCACATGTGTCAGTTTTGGCACCCAATGTCAATTTTGGCTTGGTCTACGCTGACGTGGCACCCTAAGTGAGGTGCCCCATGTTATTTTCTTTTTGCCTTGGGGGCTAAAACTGCTACAATTGCAAAACTTAGGGGGCGTTTTATAATTTTTTTTAGGGGGCCAAATCGCATCTTCGTAAAAGTTAGGGGACGAAAACTGCTATTAAGCTTAAATTTATTGGATAAGAGGATTAAGCAAGAGATAATAAGTTGTTTATCTTCTTAAAAAAACAATAAGTTGTTTATCTTTTTTGATTAAACGACTATAAGTTGTTTATCTTGTTTTATGTTTGTTACACATACTCCCCTAAAAAAATTGTTTGTTACACACCAAGATTTGTCTACTCTCTTTATTGTGATTCTAGCGGTCTAGGAGAAAGACAGACACTACCGTGTTCGTCTATCCATTTTTTTACTGCGCTAACGCGTGCGTATATGTTATTATATTTGTTTGTATAATCTTGATTACAATTTTTAAATATTAATAAAAATTATTCGTATATCGATTTATCTAAAAATTATTATCAAAGCATATAACAAAATTATTTATCGACTCGATGTATTTTGGTTTGTCTGTATATAAAAAAAAATAACGATCATTTTCTCATTGATTATATTTATAGTGACATATATTTGATCAAGTTTGTTACACTTTTTTTAAGAATAAAGAAAAAAAACTTGACATATATTAATATCGTGTTTGTTACACGATATATTTTGTAAGGTAATAAAAATAAATATTGTGTTTGTTACATTTTTTTTAATATTTGAATTAACTCTCATCCATTATCTTTTTTAAATGATAAGGAAAAAGTCGGATATATATAATTTGTTACATTTCATTCAGAAAATACAATTTGTTACATTTTGTTTTAATATTTGAATTTACTCTTATCTATTTGTTATATGTATTATTTGCATTAAAAATTGAGGGTAATTTTGCAATAACAAAAAGTCAGCCCAAAAGAGCAAAAGGGACTATTTTCTTTATATATAATATAGAAGAAGAAGATTATGAATAATATTTTTTACAAAATTTTGAATTTGATTAAAATTAAAGTTTATATATTTTTTAATTTTAAATTGTACTCCCTCTGTTCCTTTTTAAGTGTCTTTTTAGGGTGAATTTTTCGTTCATATTTAACTATCTTTTTGGTATTTTATAGGTACAATTTGTCAATTATACTCTTTGTCAATTACTTTTATCCTTTTCAATAAAACTAACTAATGCTATCTATTTGGAAAACTAAAGTTTGGTTTTCTTTTTAAACAAAGTTTGTTTCTTGTTATCTTCAAATTTATACAAAATTTTGCTACAAACAATGGTTTCAAGAAGAGTTAAAATTCTATAAATAAGATGAGTAACAATTGTTAAAAATTTCAATTGCAAAGTAAAAAAACAGATTTGAGAGAAGAAAAATAAAAGACTCTATGAATGTTTAAAAGGAAGAAAAAATGGAAGACTCGTTGGATTTGCTGATGAGAGGTGAAGAGGGAGCAATAGCTGAAGACTCATTTGACAATATACAAGAACAAGATGACAATGAAGAAGAAATTTCATCAATATAATTTTTATATTGACTTAAAATAATTAAAAAGATGTGCACAATATTTAGAAAATTAACAATTGTTTGGTATGAGAGAGAGCGTAAAAAAATAGGAATTTGTTGGAGAAAAAGATAATAACTGATAATTGTTTGTTACGTGAGAAATATAACTTATTGAATTTATTGGAAAGATAAAGTATGTGCAAAAAAAATAGAAATTTATTGTGGATTAAAATGAGGGCATAATAGAAAGAAAACGTGCAAAAATACACATCACTATTTTGATGTTAATTTTCTAAAAAGACACTTAAAAAATAATGGAGGGAGTAACAAATTATACTTATCTTTTTCATTTTTTTGGTTACAATATAATAAAAAAATTCTAAAAAAAACAACATAACAAAAATATACTTAAAATCTTATCTTTTTGAATAACGTACCGTGGACAATAAAACACTTTTAAAGGCAAATATATTTACGGTTATACTCCAAAATATACTAAATTGTATTGTCTCATTCTAGAATATACATGTTGTACTTAAAAGTGAAAAAGTTACCCTAATATCATGTATCTCTCATTTATATATAGGTATAGATGATATCGAAATAATTAATATTTCACTATTTTATCTCTATAGTCATAAAATAGATGATGAGGAACACTCTATAACACTATATTCAATACTCATTTTTTGGATGAAATCATTGTTAATCTCACCATTTTAAACGAGACTTATTTTCAATGTATAAAACTCATGCTGATTTCACAAATAAAATAGTAGATGTTAGAGAGTGTTAGAAATAAAGTTTACAAACATGCGATTGTGGTAGATGGAATATAAATAGTACACACTACTACCACTGCAATTGGGGTATCTATCTATATTTCGCTCACGCTTGGCTTAAGGATGGATTTGCAAATATTGGGAAGTTGATTATCGTTTCAGGTTAATGTGTGTATGTGACAAAGAGAGTATCAAGTTTCAACGGTAAGAAGGACATGTCCACATCAATAATATAATGATTTGTATTTGTGTTGTGTCGGATACTCATACATGTTGGATATCAAACACACCTTCTGCAAAGTATATTGTTGCTACAAAGATAGTTGATATACAACATTGATTTTGCCTTGTTTTCTTTTGGGACCCACACGTAAATTCCACTGCAACTGCTTCATGCATGGGTCTAGAAATATATATATATATATATATATATGCATCAAAACGACAGTAATTTACGTGTGTGTCTAAATTTTATGCCTAAATGTTGTGGACTATCTCGTTTCAGTTAATCACCGATCCAACTTGCTCGGTACACAGTAATTTAACGCTGATGGACGGGTAGAGATTTTTTGGGGATTGATCCAAAGTGTATTTTGACGGCAAACATGCGCAGACACGTGATTTGGGCATGGTCCAGACCAGAATCTAGTGTGGATTGAAAACAACATGTTTTTTGTTTGCATGCATTTGAGAGATTATCCCTGCAGGTGCCATAAAAGATAAAGATCTGATTTTGTCCCTTAAATTTGGTCTCGTCAACTATGTTTTGTTTTGATTGACCATTGAAGCAATAAATAATTTTTTTTTTGCACCAAAAATAACTATATATAGATTAAAAAAAACATTTATTGTGATCAAAATTTCAACAAATGTGAAAATAGAGTGACTAAAAAATTACCAACATTGAATTGGTCTAAGTGGTAACTGTAAGGAATTTAGAAGGCCAAGTCTAAGAGATGATAAATTTTATGGAATCTCATCAGAAAACTTGTTTAAAGACAAATCCAATGAATTAAGGGTAAGCAAAGAATCCATACCAGTTGAAATTACACCAGAAATAGAGTTTCCAGCAAGGTTTATAAGAAACACAAGAACCTATAGAATCAGGTAGAACACCAGAAAGATTGTTCTTATACAAAGTAAGACTAGTTAGTTTCTTCAATTTTCCTATACCTTCTGGCATGTGACCGAAAATTTTATTCGAACTTAACTGAATCAATACCGAAGAAGAAGCTTCTGAGATTTCCAAAGGTAACTCAGCTGAGAATTTATTCCAAGTTGAGTTTTTCTACACAATAACAACATGTTCCACAGTTTTATTCGTTTGCTTCAAGTACCTTATATCTTCTCCAAGAACAGAAGCTTTATCCATTTGTATGTGCAGGAATTTGAAAATTTGTGGCCGTCCCAAACATGTAGCTCGGTTGGTGACGAAGAGATCGATAGTTCAAAGTTCAAACCTTGTTAACTAACATAATCACTAATTTACTAACATTTGCTGATAAAAACAAATTTTAGAATTATAAGAAGTTTAAGTCTGCAGTTCAATCCCTGATAACTACTAACATAACCACCAATAACTAATATACAAATTTACATACTGATGAGCCTCCTCATTTGGCATTCAAAACATGTCTAATATTTAGCCTTATCAAATTGACATCATAACTAATGTTTTATGCAACCACTATAGCTGCACCTCAGATTTTGGCCTAATGAAGATTGACAATAAATAGAGGATCCTTTCATTTAGTGAAAAGCCTAAAGGGCGCAGAGCTCAAAGCAATGGTAAGTCTCATGTTTATCATACTACAAGTTTCAAGAATTAGATTGACAGCTAATACTGCTTCATGATTTAGCAAGTGGATACAGCCATTCTCAGTCTATCGAAGGACGAAGCTCTAGAAAAACCATACACGGCTTCGATGGGAGTGTGCGTCTTCAAGAAATACTTCTTAATCTATTAAGGTACAGATAATGTTGTATCAAAATGTTGGGCTTTTTCTTGTGTCTCACGTCATCTATCAATGTACTCTTTAAAATACAGAAATATGCACAAATATGTTGATCCTATAAAGGAATTCTATGGAAGTTATGACAGAAAAAAAAGGTTTACCGAGGAATTTTTTCATATAACGATTTCACCTATGTTGTGACAGTATTCATCATTCTTTGTCATTGTAATAAATTTAAATCTGCATAGAATATTTATTTAGCTTCTAGTTTATGGAAGCTTTTTATAGCTGCTTATGGAGATGTTAGGCGAGTAAATTCCTAAAGTGATTTAAGGTGAAAAAACATATTTTAACTTATGCAAAAGCTATTGAGTTATTACTAAGGATGGCAATGGGTACCCAATGGGTAGGGTACTACAATGCCCGTCCCCATACCCGTATTTATAAAAAAAATACCCGTACCCGTGCCCTCGTGGATAACAACTTTAGTCCCCTTCCCCATACCCTATGGGTACTTAAGTACACATACCCGCACCCATTACCCGCACTTTAACTATGGAAAAACAAAAAAAACATCACAAATGAAATAAAACTACGATCCCAATTTTTTAAAATTAACTCATAAAATAATATGAACCGTGGTATTTAGTCAAATAGAAAACATCCGAAATATTCCTAAAAAATTATACATCGGCATGATGTAGTTGTTATTGTATTAAGTAGTTGTTTGGTTTAAGTTTAGGTTTAGGCTTAAATAGCTAAATAAATTAATTAATTATACATAAAAAAAAAATTAATTTATGATATTATATAAATATGTATATGTGGGTCTGGGCAGTATAATACCCTTACCCGTGCCCATACCCATTTAATTTTGTGGGTATTACCCGTACCTGTGCCCAGACCCATAAAAGCGGGGTTTTACCTACCCATTGTGGGTATTTTTTGCGGGTAATTTTGTGGGTATTACAAGATGATTTCAATTTTTTAATTTCCTATAAGTTCTTTTTGAAGATATTCAGTTATTTATACAAGATGATTTCAACTATATCAAAAGTGCATTGCATCAATAGCATAATTCCATTCCATTTCACACAACTATGCAAAACGAGAATGGAAGAAAACAAATGATTCTTAAACATAACACTCAAATCAGCAAATTATTAATATTCCTTGGACAAAGTCTCACTATAAAACGAAATTCACAAGCAAACTAAACAAGGTAATTCAAAAGGAAAAGGAATTTTAAACTCCAAAGTTCATTTCATAATCCACAGCAATTCCATCAAGTTATGTGTTCTTATTATATGGCGCTTTGCATCCTGGGCACATTCCAACTCCTAATTCCACTACATCTATATAGCAATCTTCACATATCTTGAAATCACACTCACAAGGAAGAATATCAAAACCGCATTCATCACGCATCAATTCAGAGTCACAACCCCAAATAGCACATCTAGAACTTTTTGCCCCGGCCATATGTGGATGGTTGTCCAAACCGTTACTCAACTTTCTACGCTTATGGTTGCAGTCGAATCTTTCTGGCGAATCCATTGGTTGGTTATCAGGAGTTGGTGGTGTCCACACTGTATAATTCTCCGCCAAATCATCATCAATTCGTAGCTTGCAATCAAAAACTTCTTCAATTATTGGATACTCCAAAGGAGGATTATGTGCTTCAGACGCATCAGAAGTGTCTGGCACATTTACTGATTTTGATGGCATATTTGAGGACAAAGATTCATCCATCCTAAATTAAATAAATATCATGGAATTCAGAAATTCAGCACATCAAAATTTAAATTAAGTTCATTCCACTTGCAATGAACATGAACAAACAATGGCATTAAGTTCAAAAAGATCGATGGTGCGTTTGTTTAAGCTTAAAAAATTGTTTGAGAGAATTTAATTTGAAAGAATCTAGATTTTTGAAAGAAATTATATTAGCTCCCCATCTGAAGCTCTTACACTTAAGACCTTGTTTATATAAAATAAAAATACTAAACAAACACTATCAAAGTGATTTAAAAAAAAATTGAAAACAAACTAACCATAAAATCGAAGTTCAAAGTGAATCATAACTTGGAAACCAATTTGTTACAAATTAAAAAATACGTGATTTGAGCATTCAATAATTTAAAGTTTTTTTATAGAGATTTTATGAAAAATAAAAACTATTTTATGTATGTTTAATGTGATAAAAACCACTTTTTAAAGTAAGTGATTATTTTTTGAAGGAAAAGTAAGTGATCATTAGCTTGTTGGATAAAACTACATAAAAGTATATTTTTTATTTAAAAATTACATAAAGATAGAGATAATGCATGTGTTGTTCGAACCAAGTCTCTCACTATTAAACATGCATTTTTTTTTTTAGGGATACTATTAAACATGCATGTGTTGCACAAAACATATGTCTTATAATGGATAAACGACATGTCCAAGAATGAGATCGGCAAAAAAAAAAAAAAAAAAACTACATGTGCGATTAGTCTAACCGAGTCTTTTAATACATAAATCTAATCAAGTCTCTTACTATTAAGCATTTGAATCTTATAATACATAAATCTATGGGATAAACGACATGTGCAAGAGTGAGATGTGCAACACATTTGAGATTGGAAAAAGAAAAAAAAAAAAACGACATGTGCAACTAGTAATAATACATAAATTTATAGGATAAACATGTGCAAGAGTGAGATCGGCATAAAAAAATTACTATGCATCAACTATATGCCATTGATCAACAAAATAAAATAGAAAAGTATCTGGAAAAAAATCATACAATTTCCAGTTTCAACTATGCAAAAATAGAAGATGGGAATTTTTTTTACCAACCTTCTGACAATGGAACAATGTGCAGAGAAGAGGAACGACGGTTATTTTGTGAAGGAAGATGAGCAACTAGCTGGTCTTATATACGTAGAGGTAGGGCAACACAATGATAGAATTGGAATACTGTAATTTAGCCTCTAATTTTGATTGCATAATAATGAGTATCTCAGTAGTAAATGAGTTGCCATAGTAAATGAATTCTAGAGGAATATTCGGGTATAGAGTATAATTTTTACATTTAACAATTTTACATGATTTACATGATTAAAATTTTTAAGTACATGTATAAATTTTTAAAACATTATTTTCACGTTGAATTCTTTAACATGTTCCTATTTAGCATTCTCCTTTAAATCTCTTAGGGTCCGTTTGGTTCGCGGGTTTTGAAGTGGAGGGGAGGTGAAGGGAGGGAATATTTTAAAAATTTTGTGTTTGGTTCAATTTTTAGAAGGGGGCAAAATCTCTCATAAGCTCATTTATTGCTCCCCCTCAAATTGAAGTTTTTTTGGAGGGGAGGGGAGGGAAAGAGAGATGAGTTAATGCAATTTTAATTACATTGACATAATTATCCTCATGTTTATTTTTAAATGACAAAACCGTCCTTATTAAAAATTTAAGTGTTTTCAACATATTGCTTATTACCATCTTTTTTGTAACATGCCAATGTCATTTTTTTTATTCGAGAACTGTCTTCTAATTTTTTTTACGTGAATTCACTTTTTTGACTAATGTTGCTTTTATATTTATTTTATAGTTTTTAATTGTATTATATATTAAAACATAATTAATAAAATTTGTAGAATATTTTTTTATAAATATATTTTAAAAATAATTTCTAATAATAAATTTTTTATAAATATTTTTATATTGTACTAGATTATTTTAGAAGTGCTCTAATATTTATGAATATCTAATATTTTGTTAGAACTTTTGTGTTTGATTATTTATGGAGTTTTTGGTTACGAGTTTTTATGTTTAAATTTTTATGAAGTGAATAATATAAAAATCATGATATTGTTTTAAGGTTAGAGGGATAAAAAAGTAATTTGATTTTAAAATCCCTTCCCTCCCATCATTTGAACCAAATATATATTTAATTGATATATCTCCCCTTCCCTTCCCTCCATTAAAACCCCTCCCCTCCATTGAACCAAACGGACCCTAAAGTTCGTCGATTCGTTTGATGTGCATGATTGGATGGAAACAACCTGGAATAAGGAGATGAATACAAAGATAATATGACACTGATATGATAATAGTTATCATTTTTTTCTCTTTAAAAAAAATAGTTGTCCTTCTTTCTTTTGTTGGTACAAGTTATCCTTCTTTCTAACAGTTAACTATGACATGATAAATAAAATATATATCGTTTTTAAATGACTAAAATATCCTTGTGAAATAATTAAATCTCTCGCTGTTAATTATGGAAGGAGGAGTAAAAGTGTAATTTGGCATAATACTTGTCTTTTTAAATCATTTCATTCTTTTTTGATGAGAATGAAATTTTTTAAAAGTTTCCTTATTTAATCCCAGCTGTCAAAAAATTAAATTGCTCCGAATTACTAATTTCTTATATGAACCAGAGGATCCACCAAAAAAAAAAAAATCATGTAAGAAAATCAAATCATGTTGGTCACATATATTTTAAATCTCTTTTTTTTTTTAAGAAATATATTTTAAATCTCTAAAAATTACATTTATGTGGATCCCTTGAAAACTATGGGGTTAGTCCAACCATATAGTTTAAATGTTTCTGTACTATTTTTTTAAGGAGAATATACTACTTTTAAAATAAAAAAATTAGTGAATATATTGATTCATGTGTTTTTTTTAGAGGATATTAATTCATATGTTCTGTTTGTTTTATTAAAAAAGAGGTTCTGTTTGTTATTTTGATTAAAAATCCTTCTATTAGGATGTTATAAAAAGATGTTCTGTTTTTCAATGGTGTATCAGCCGGCCCTAATTTTCTCTCTCTAATTTCCTTCTATTTAGGGCCGACTTATGGCCTGCTTATGAATAGGGATTGCGTTCTTGTTAATGAGTAGTTGATTACTGTCGGATTTTCTTTAAAGATACTAAGTTAAGAAATTATTATTTAAAAACTCAAATACTTCAACTTTCAATGCATTGAATATATAAATTTTTATAAAAACTTACATTTTATAGTTTTAAAAAGTGTTTTGCAGACACTCATCTTTAAAAAAAATAGTACAATGATTACTCTTATATATAAAAGAGATGTGTTATTTGAACAATCATTTATATGACAATTTTTAGAACAACCATAAATAACACATCTAAAATATGTAAAAAACAAAAAAACACCTATGAAACATATCATAAATTAGAGCCCTTAAACAAATCTTTCTCCTACCAATGTTCTGTGTTTGAATTCAAGCATACGAATGCAACAATATTAAATTTATTCATAGAGTTTTGCGAGATGTTACAATGATACATGATTAGAGGAAATAGTCTATGCAGATGTTCATTTTAAACCAAAAGGTAAATCTCTTATTTTCGAGGGTTAGTCCAAAATTGGAAAAATATACTAAGTCTAAATCCATAGGATATTCGATAATCATTCCAATTCGAACAAAAAACTATAAGGACTATATTGTCATTTAATTACACCACCTTCTAATTAGTGCCGTTTGTAACAAAACTGGTGGATACAATTGTATTTGGATAACGTGGCCCAATCTTCAAATGCGTAGTGATATGATATCTATGCATGTATGAAAATCTCAACTCACTCTATACACTACACAACCTTCATGTGTAGGACATTGATTTCAAACACGGACAAGAAGAAAAAGGTCCTTCATTAACAACTCTAATTCCCATTCTGTCCCTCCTCCGGTGACCGGAAAAAATGGCAGTCTCTGCCAGTGGTCAGTTAATGCTATCCTCTACAGTTCAGCTACGTGAGCCAGGAATGGTGAGCAGTAGGAACTTGAAGGTTGTGAAGTTTTGTAATGGAGAAATGATGGGACGAAAGATTGAGCTTCATGCTGCTACCAATGGTTGCACTAAGAATGTTTATAGGAAAAATATATCCATGTCTCTCACTGCTGATGTGGCTAGCGAATCCAAGGTTTATCTGAGTGAACTTCTTAATTTGCTTCTCAATATCCAATGCAATTTAAACTCATATTTGGTCTAGAAAGAAAGCATGAATATGTTAACTCTTTCAAAAAATAAAAAACATGAAAATGTTAACAGAAAAAAAAACACACATGAATATGTTGAAACATTGTGAAATTCTTAGTGCAAAGTTGAATGTCTTATTTGGCTTGTATTTTGACCATGAATTTATAATTATATAGTTGCAATACCATGACTATATATATAAGCTTATTTTGCTACAAATAAATATAACTTTTTGTTAGATTGAAGCTGGTTCAATATTTGTGACCTATACTTCAATGGTTGGTTACTTGGGTCCACTGTATCAAGGCCCCTCCATTAACATTTTCTTTGCTCCCATTTCAGTGTACATGGGAATAGACTATTTATAGAACCAACAACTTTATACTTGTGCATGCCATTGATTAAGAGTTCTTTTTAGTGTAACAATACTTTTTTTTTTTCTCCGCCAAATAGCCTAGCGGCTAGAGAAATTCACCTTGGGGTGTCGGGGTTCGAACCCTGGCCTCTGCATAAATGATGCATTATCCCTTATTAAGTGTAACAATACTTCTACTACACGTAAAAATATATACTTAATTACATCAAAATAAATAAATAAACTTCAATCGAAACCAATCCACTTAAATTCAATACAGTAATATAGGGCTTATGCATCATCATTTGTAAAAAGTTAGTTTATGTAAAACCAATATGTTTCCATATGATGAATGTGAATATGGGATAGTGCAGTTGAAAAATGCAGATGTGGAAAAAAGGGATCCAAGTACAGTTGTGGCGGTTATACTTGGTGGAGGAGCTGGAACCCGTCTCTTCCCTTTAACTAAGCGACGAGCAAAGCCTGCTGTAAGTTTTTCTTTTCTTATTCTTTCACCATTTTCTCAATTGTTCCATTCATTATAAGCATAGTAGTTGCTTATAGTTTGATCCTATGAAGCACTAACGCAAACACGATAGTGACACTATCACGTAGATATAGGTAATAGTTTAAGAAAATAGAGTGATTGAATGTAACAATAAGTGTTGGTGTTACTAACCAAACACTAACACACTTTCAATTTGAAGTATCAGTGCTACATAAGTTTGGCCACCCTGTCAAAATTTTGTTTTCATGATGAAGGCTTTTGATATAATACTATTTACTTGTTAATAACTTGGTCAAGGAAATGAAAAACGTAAATGGTGCAATAAAGTAGTCTATGCTAATGCTATCATGCACTTCAATTTCCATAATGTAAGCAGCTACATATTAAGTTGGTTATGGTTTCCTATACTAGGTTCCAATTGGAGGCGCTTATAGGCTGATTGATGTGCCAATGAGTAACTGCATCAATAGTGGGATCAACAAAGTGTACATTCTCACTCAGTTTAATTCAGCCTCACTCAACAGACATATTGCACGTGCTTACAACTCCGGTACTGGAGTCACTTTCGGAGATGGCTATGTCGAGGTATCTCTCAATCGATGTCGCATCTTTTTTCTTATGTTACTTGCATCCTAAGTCATCTTATGTGTGTTTGGGACTGATAAGCAGCCACGCGTTGATTTGTAAATTATCTTTTATCTAAGAGTGCTTGTTCTGTTTCAGGTTCTTGCAGCAACTCAAACTCCAGGGGAGCAAGGTAAAAAGTGGTTTCAAGGCACTGCTGATGCTGTACGGCAGTTCCACTGGCTCTTTGAGGTATTTATTAGCCTAAAGCAATCAAGAAAACCACAAAATATAAGTTGTAGCTTTTTCTTTAATGCAGGTTATGGACCAATAAGCAATTAAGTGTGATGATCTAAACTATGTTTTTCATGAAGTAGGATCCCAGGAGCAAGGATATTGAGGATGTTTTGATTCTTTCTGGGGATCACCTCTACCGTATGGACTATATGGACTTTGTTAAAGTAGGGATCATGTCAACCAATTAAGCAATATTCTCTCTTTCAGTTCAGTAGATTAATTCAAATTATTGACTCTTAAGACGTTTTCCAGGATCATCGAGAGAGCGGTGCAGATATCACTCTTTCTTGTCTGCCAATGGATGACAGGTAAGTTACTTCCCCGAAGTAGTAAGATTCATGTCATTTAGTGTTCATCTCTTAGCTCAATAATACTATTATATATCTTACTGTTTAAAACTCGACTATGCAATCATTATAGCCGCGCCTCAGATTTTGGTCTAATGAAGATTGATGATAAAGGAAGGATCCTTTCATTTAGTGAAAAGCCTAAAGGAGCAGAGCTCAAAGCAATGGTAAGTCTCATGTTTATCATACTGCTAATTGTTAACATACTACAAGTTTCAAGAGTTAGACTCACATAATACTGCTTCATGATAAAGCAAGTGGATACAACCGTTCTCGGTCTTTCAAAGGACGAAGCTCTAGAAAAACCATACATTGCTTCAATGGGAGTGTACGTCTTCAAGAAAGAGATACTTCTTAATTTATTAAGGTACAGATAATGTTGTATCAAAATGTTAGGTTTTTTCTTGTGGCTCACGTCATCTATCAATGTACTCTTTAAAATACAGAAATATGCACAAATATGTTGATCCTATTGCCAAGCTTGTTTGCTCAGTGCTACCAATTAATTTAATTTAGATGGCGCTTTCCAACTGCAAATGACTTTGGATCAGAGGTCATTCCTGCCTCAGCTAAAGAATTTTACATGAAGGTATGACTGATAAAGAAGGTCTACTGAGGAGGTTTTTATGTAACGATTTCATCTATGTTGTGACAGCATTCATCATTCTTTGTCATTGCAATGGATTTAAACCAGCATAAAATTTTTAGCTTCTAGTTTATGAAAAAAATTATCTGAGATAAGTCTTCAATTCCTAACTTAGACAAGAGTCTTAAAATCTTATAGCTGCTTATGGAGATGCTAGGTGAATAAATTCCTAAAATGATTTAAGGTGAAAAAACAGATTATAACTTATTCAAGAAACTATTAAGTTATTACAAGATGATTTGAACTTTTAATTGCTTATTGGTGAATAAATTCATCACCTTTGCATCCAGTAGAATGTTCGCTTTCACTTATTATAGATAATTTATAGCAAAAATTTGAATGCAGGCTTATCTCTTCAACGATTACTGGGAGGACATAGGTACCATCAGATCATTCTTTGATGCAAATCTAGCCCTCACTGAGCATGTGAGTATCAATTTCAATTGTAATTAATGGAAAACCTAAGAAATGAATTAAAATTCAAGCTTTAAAAGCTCAACTATAGACATAATTTAAATTAATTTGTTTTCATTGAGATTTGAAAGAACTATTTCTTTGTTCCATTATTTTGAAATATAAAACCAGTCACTTAGAAATGCTTACTTTCTATATTTTCAGCCATCCAAGTTTAGTTTTTATGATGCCGCAAAACCAATGTACACATCAAGAAGAAACTTACCACCATCGAAGATTGACAATAGCAAGGTCATTCTACATTTTCATTTGCTTAACCTCGATATCATTACCTTCTCTCCATACCAGGTGATCACAACTTTCTGTCATCAAATCTTCAACCTAAATATCATTATGTATCCTTTCTTATGCAGATCGTTGATTCAATTATATCACATGGAAGCTTCGTGAATAATGCCTTCATAGAGCATAGTGTGGTTGGAATCAGATCAAGAATAAACTCAAATGTTCATTTAAAGGTTTGGTGTAACCATTCTACTGTTTTCAAAAGATGACAGTGTATTCTGTTATCAGCACTACCATATATACTTACCTGATTTACTAGTTATGTGGAAAGTCTCAGTTTATAGGTTAAATATTCCTAAAGTTTTTGCTGGTAGTAGACTATGTATTTTGGCATGTTTATTTCCTAATTGTGTGCTCATTTAGTTCTACTGTGTTACACTTCTATACAGGACACAATGATGCTTGGGGCTGATTACTATGAAACTGAGGCAGAAGTGGCAGCACAGTTAGCTGAGGGAAGAGTTCCAATAGGAATAGGAGAAAACACCAAAATCAAGTAGGAACTGAAACTTTCACTACAATGGTAACATTTAGTTTATGTTGCTATAGTTGCTAATTTCTTCTCACTTTTCTGCAGAGACTGTATTATTGACAAAAATGCTAGAATTGGAAAGAATGTTGTCATAGCAAACTCAGAGGTATGCTTCTAAAACTATCTTACAGTGCATAAAAGCTTACTTATCAAATGACTCAAATCACTAAATCATTATATGATAATTGAACACACTTGTGAAAATAAACATTACTTAACAGTGTATAGATGAAGTAAACATTACATATGTGATAATTGAATTAACTGCAGGGAGTACAAGAGGCTGATAGATCATCAGAAGGGTTTTACATCCGTTCCGGCATCACTGTTGTATTGAAAAATTCAACAATTGAAGACGGGCTCGTCATATAACAAACTCACCCATCATTTGTTTGAACGAGTTTACCATGGATTAGAGGATTTTTGTTTTTGTTTTTATGAATTGTAAAAATAAAAATAAAAACACAATGGATATAAATAGATTGGCATATCATCCATCTTATATTCCAATTCTGTCTATCTTAACATCTCATAAAAATTATTGACTCAATTACACTTTTAACACACTAAAAAATATTACATTTATGTTATACTTGAATTGCAATCTCTCTGCTTTGCACGGATTCGTTATCAAAAAAATGAGATTTGTAAATCTGGTGAAAAAAAAAAAAAAAGATTTGTAAATATAAATAGAACTGCTTATTTCTTTATTACATTATCAATTATTACATTTTATTATAAAAAAGACAACAAATTTTTTTTAGTTAAATAAATTGTTCAAAATTAAAGAAAGAGGTGATTTCGAAAGAAAATTAATGCTCTTAAGGATTCAACTTTGAGGGCAGTGCACGTCAAATTACTTCTTAAGAAAAATTTACCAGGTGTTACTCGGGTGAAAAGTGAAAACTCTTCAGGTTGACCCAGGATATAAAACCCAACACCGTTCGGTCAACAATATATGACCCAACCAAATGTGGAATCAGTCTACATAGGCTCAATTACAGAGCTTTGTGCAGACACCCAAATTATTTTTCAATCCACATATAGTAAAACATCGACTCATGAGAAAATTAGTAACTTATATTATATTCACATATATATATATATATATATATATATATATATATATATATATATATATATCAAATCATGAATGTGTAGCAATTTCATCAAAAATTAAGATTAAGATATCTTATTCCATATAAATTGAGAGCTTTAACAGCTAAAATATCAAAATAATTTACAACGTCAACTCATTTTCATATCTCTGCAGATCAAAGAAATAAAATAAGGGAACTTTTCAGATAAATACAATTTGAGGCACATTACATTATAATTGATCAGAGTAAATTATGTAAAGGTCTAGGTCAGGTTTATGGAATAAGCTCTGTACAGACAAAACTCAACTCATTTTCATATCTCTGCAGAACAAACCGCTCCTGCGAGACTATAATGCTGGTGACAGTACAATTCACATCAGAAAAGGGTTTTCTACAGGTCCTCCCTGCTCGATGAAGATAATCTATGGCAGTTTTTGGCAGATCATAGTTGTATATGTGAGTCATTTCTGGAAAGTCAACTCCTCTAGCTGCTACATCTGTTGCTACTAGAAGATAGCCGCCACCTTTCCTAACCTCCTGAATTGAAGAAACAGCAATCCATCATTACCATCGCTTTTCAACACTAGTCATTACCTCATGAATTGAAGAAACAACATTTTAACACTACCATCCTTAAACTAGCATACTTATGGTAGCCGCACTAGGCTTAATATGCATTTTGATGAGGGTCAATTCTATAAGAGTAGCACTCATATGAAACATCGGGTGATTTGAAGCCAAAGACATCCTAACTTTTGAACTAAATGTTCCCTTGAGGATAAACATCGTTCTCAGCCGGTCCCCATTCTTGATTCCCCTCCTCCAAGGAAACAATATCAAAGATTTTATTAAAATGTTGGTTGTCCTTAAACCGATGTTCCCAGTTAGTCAGGTAGACTGAAACAATATAAATAGGTTATCCAAATAATAGTTTGACTTGTATATTAAATCTTGTTTCAAACTCAGTTATAATTTGTATTTGATTATTCACCCATGGATTAATGGCAAAATGAATTTGGATGGCCACATGAAAATCAATAATGCAAGGATACTAGAAAATTGGAGGTTGCTAATGAGATTTCCAATCCATATCAATCAATTAAGTGGCACTTACCAACAGAGAAGCTGCTCGTGAATTGAAATTCATGTCATCTTCGAGGAGGAGGATATCTAAAGAACCATGATATGATGTTTTTAGAAAGTCAATCACAAGGGACGTGGATGGAGAATTACCAGCCTTTTTCGACTTCTCAGACTGCATAATAGAATATATAATATTAGATGATTGATAACTTTATCATATTACCTGGGCTGATTCAAACAGACATTAAATGCACATGTTTGGGGTAATAATTTCAATGGTGTCAACTGTAAAGTACTAAATAATGCAAGCAACCAAGTCCTATACTATTGGCTTGAAAGTGAGGCAGCTGATCTCTAAATTAACTCCCAAGCATCTAATGGATATGGGCAGCCCGGTGCACAAAGCTCCCGCATATGTAGGGTACGGGAAGGGGTCCCACCATTTGGTATATTGTAGCAACCTTACCCTGTTTTTTACACAAGAGGTTCTTTCCAGAACTTGAACATGTGACCTTTCAGTCACATGACAACAACTTTACCGTTGCGCCAAGGTTCCCCCTTCATTTGATGAATATGGAATGGTCATAAAAGAATTAAAGGTTTTTATCCTCTAAAGAGCAAGTAGTATCTTTGTGCTAATTAGTAGTTACAATGTGACAGGGGTTGACAGGGGTGACTTGTGAGAAAATTATGGGTGGTTATTATAGATTTGATGTTTGTTAAGTATTATGAGCTTGTATTTTGTCAAAAACTGAGACATGTAATTTACTCCCTAAAGCGCACCTTGTAGTCCGTGACCTTTCAACTGCTTGAGAAGTATTAGATTTCAAATACCGATAAAATTTTTTTTATCAAAAAGTAAATAAAAATAACTTATAGAACAACACCAGCACAAAATAACACTATAACATAGAAAACGCTCATCGCTTATAATATGCACTAAACATTAATTATGAAAAAGCTAATGGCATTAGTTCGTTTTTGAAATTATTTAATGCAGCTTACAACTATTTCTCATGCCTCACAGGATAAATGTTCTGAAAAATTATTAACAAAGTAATTCACGTACTAATTATAAAGTAAATTTCATCTACTCGCTGAGCATAGACTACTGATTGCATTATCCAATTGATGAGTAATCAAATTGAAGGAGGAGGTAATATAAGAATACATTATCAGCATACCTGCTCACTAACAAATATAATGCCAGACTCGGGAGCATCGGATTGTATCAAGGATAACAGGGTTTGTAGTTTTCTTTTTATATCACATACCTGATGATTGAAAAATTGAATAGCATTAGAAATTTACTAATGCCCAACATGGGTATTTATAAGAGACCCAAGTTTAAACCATTCTATATCTTTCCAAGGTCAAAGGGTGGGGGAAGATGAGTTACAAGTGCATTAAAAAAGACTAAGTTTTGTTTTAAGTAATAGAAAATTAGAAATACAAGAAGTTGCTTTAATACTCAAGATTTCTTACTATAAATCTATGAGATAGACGAGACGGCATGGGCTCCACCGGACTAACGTGAATATGGATCACATCCCTCTGGAAAGCAAAAACAGTCAGAATGAATTTAAGGCAGACAAACAAATAATCCATGTAAAAAAAGACCAACAAATAATCAGACGAATCAGATTAATATACCTTAGTCCATTTCTGCTGCACAGCTTCGTTAAGAAATTGATTGTGCTGTGGTATAGATGCACTGGCAAAAACTGTCTGACGGTTATTACAAGACGAATATGAGGTCAAAATCTTCCGGAGAGAACTCACTTGCTTTGAAGAATTGAAAATGAAGTCAACCTAAGCAGATAAGAATAAAAAGTATAATAAGTACTTACAAAATTGCTCAAGGGAACTAAAAAAAGAAGTTGGGAGACAGGGCTTATATGATTCCAGGCTTTATATTTTTATATTTCTCAACCCAATACAATTTCCCAAAGGTGTGAAAACCCACTTCCGACTCGGGGCTTATATGAGGAAATAATGTTATCTAATATGCTAAATAACACTTTTAAAGTGCTTTTAAAATTACTTAACTTGCTTTCTTCCAATTCATTAGCTACATTATATCACATGGCTGGATAAGAATGGGATGACTAATAACATTCTATATCGTTTTTAAAGCAATTATAGAAAGATGTTGGTGCAGCTGTATATTTTGAAACATACGCACAGAGTCGCTGAAGGCAAATCTGGAATTTCGCCTTCTTAGTTCTTACCCTAAACAGCACAAGTATACAATTGCTGAAAAGTGTACAAAGATAAGACACAATTCAAATGTGAAGAGAAAACTTTTACCTCATCAACAACCAACACCCGCAAGTTTCCAAGCGAAAAAAGTTGTCTTTCAAGCATTTGGCACAAACTCTCCACTGTTGCAACTACTATTGCTGGAGGCTCAGCCTAAAATTGAAGAAAGTTGATCAAAGCCTGAATGAGCAACATAAGGGAATTCTCTATCATACTAGTGCAGCTAGTGAGCAGTTAAGCAAAAGATAAAAAACAATGTTAACAGAGGTGGTGTTCAATCCGAGCTATTATATAGCTTTTGGAAATTCAAACCATTTCCCAACATAGGTCTAACACGTCAAATACACAACATACACAGGGAATTAGTTGATCATACATGCCTAATCTGTAATGCCCATCCACTAACCATATGCATCACAAACATATATGATATATCCAATGAAATATATGACTTTAAACACCCCCAAGAGCATGGTACCTATATACCACAGTTTGGTCAACGGCCAGATGTACAAAGTTAAATAACAACTACTCCGGTAAATAATTGTATCGAAACAAACACAACAGGTTAATAATTTACTATTACAGAATAAACAGAAAGTACAGTATCCTAAACTTGATTGACATTCGAGAAACTGTAGCATTGTGCATCAATTAATATCAGTGAGACGTGGCTGCAAAAAATGGAAAGGATAAAACTAACTAACTGACTGAGTACGAATGAATTGCATCAGTGGCAAATATGTTGAATAAGAGTCAATTTTTTTTTATCAAACTGACAGATATACATTTTAGCAAACACCAAGTCCATTAGACTGTAAAATAATCCCCAACAAATTAAATTAGAAGATTTTACAATTGCATTGCAGCGGAAACTATTTGTTAGTCACCACCACATCTATTTGATTAAAAATACCATAAAATAAAATCCTTTGAAGAAGATAATGAAAGATTTCCACCTTAAACCAACTCTTGTGCCTTCTCAATGTTCCTCCATCTAACAGAGCCATGATGGTACATGATCTCTGCTCCCCTTCAACTCCTGTTGGCTTTGCCGCCAGTATCCTAGCAACCTTGGTAACCTTGTCATTAAATATATTTTTTGCACTAAGTCATTTATTTGCCTTTTTCCAAGGGTGTTCCCCTTGATATGTTGCATCAAAGATAATTAACATGTCACTATGATACCATAACTCATACAAAATCTTACTTGCATGCCAAGTTCACGGGTTGGCACCAAAACCAGTGCTTGAAAAGAAGATTTTCTAGTGCTGATGATGGAATAGATCAATAGCAAGTATGCAAGTGTCTTCCCAGAACCTGTCTAGATAAGAAATAAAACAAGGTTACACATCTCCCTTTTGTGAATTCATTTGATGGATAGAAGACGATACATAGAGAAAGATGAGGACTGAAAAGCCCGGACAACATGGTAGAATATACAGAGAAAAAGTAAAATAGAAACTTGATAGAATTTGGATCATGCGCACAAGAAAGTAACGCACACCAAAAAACTTTGTCTATCTAAAATGATCGCAACAACAACAACAACTAAGTCTTATCCCACTAAGTTGGGTCAGGTACATGGATAAAATTAGGCCATATGTTCTATCATATACCATATTTTGCTTCAACATCAACTCAGGCCACATAACAAATAAGAAATGGCACAACAACATGAATCAATCAATGAATAACATAGAAATGAGAGATTAAAAAGAACCTGAGCATGAAGTATGCAATCACGGCCTGAGAAAAGACGAGGCAATGCTTGTTTCTGGACCGGTGTAGGCATGACATATCCAACTTCTTCCATCCTGAAACCATATTACAAAATTAATAATGATAAAGCAGATTAGATTGTGTGGAAAAATAATAAAATTGAAATTAATTTGAGAATAATGGAAATTAGAGTTGAAATTGCCTTTGGAGTAATTGGTCGGGAACATGAGATTGACATAATTGTCTGAGAGTGATGGGGACTGTATCATCGTCTGCAGTAGGAGGAATGATGGCAGAAGTAGGATTGGCAATGGCTAGTGGAGTTGTTGTTGTTGTTGTGACGCGGTGGTGGTTAATGTTAGTAGAAGAGGAAGAAGAAGAAGAAGAAGAAGAAGAAGAAGAAAAAGAAAAGGTTTGGTTTTGAGATGAAGGAAGAACACGAAGAGGAAGAAGAAGATGTGAGACTGATAGAGTTCGAGTGTCCATATCTATACTGTATCTGTTACTCTCTTCCTTTCCTACCTACTATCAATCTTCAAATAAACTAGTAACAAACGCACACGAGTACATATATTTATGTATTATATGTTTGATGTTATAATAAAGTAAAATTGCACTAATTATATAATTTATACTTCTGTGAATATGTAGAAAACACTTAATTTTAGTTATAATGAAGAAAATAGAATTGCTAGGTAATGCTAATGCATAAATGGACTAATATAAAATAATCCACATAGTCTGATATATTAGTCAATATTCGCTTCTCCCGTACATTTTCTTTATTTACGATATTTTAGACAACATACATTTATCCCATACATTTTAGTTGATGACGAATCAATGTCATTGTAGAATTGAAGTGAGGTGATATTCTACATAGTACAAACGTTTTATTAAGAATTATTTTTAATAAATGACAACATGTCCCGTGTATCAAAGTTAATTTAGTCGGTGTCAGTTTATCTTGTACATTTGAGTTAATTCTGAAATTTTAGACAACGCCCATTTGTCCCATTCATTTTAGTTGATGAGGGTTCAATATAATTGTAGAATTAAGATGATGTGATATTTTAAATAGTATAAACGTTTTCGTAAGAACAATTTTTTAAAAATAAAAACTTCCCCGTGTATCTTAGTTAGTTTAGTCCATGAAAACTTATCTCGTACATTTGAGTTACTTTTGAAATTTTTGTTAATGCCCACTTCTCTCATGCATTTTAGTTATTTACAAAATTGTAGACAATGTCCATTTATATCGTTCATTTTAGTTGATGACGGTTCAATATCATTGTAGAATTGAAGCAAGGTGATATATTCTAAATAGTATAAACATTTATCAAGAGGATTTTTTTTTTTTTTTAAATGACAGCATGTCTCGTTGATCAATGTCAACTTCTCTTGTGCATTTTATTAATGACAACTTGTATCATGTATGATTGTACTATCTAATCAATGACGACTTGTATCATGTATGATTGTACTATCAAATCAATGTCAACTTCTCCTATGTATTTTGGTTATTTCTGAAGTTTTAGTCCATGGTCACTTATCCCATGTATTTTAGTCGATGATGGTTCAATGTCATTGTAGAATTGAAGTGATGTGATATTCTAAATAGTAGAAACGGTTTAGCATGATTTTTTTTATTCATATAAATTACAGTTTGTCCCGTATACCAAAGTTAGTTTAGTTAGCGACAATTTATTCCATGCATTTGAGTTAATTTTAAAATGACTTAAATATGTCTTTCGTCCCTGCAAATATAGGTCATTTGAATTTTAGTCCCTGAAGTTACTAATCCTTTCAATCTGCCCCCGTAAATATTAATCATTTGACTTTTGCTCCTAATTAGGTTTTTTTGGTGAGGTGGGTTGTCATTAGCGACGTGGTGCCCATGTGGCAAGTGATGATTGGGCTAGGTGGTTTGCTTAAATAGGTCTTTCATCCCTCCAAATATAGGTCACTTGAATTTTCATCACTGAAGTTACTAATCAGATGTAATTATGATCAAAAGTCAAATGATTAATATTTGCAGGGGCATATTGGAAGGATTAGTAACTTCAGGGACGAAAATTCAAATGGTCTATATTTGCAGGGACGAAAGACCTATTTAAGCCTTTTAAAATTTTAGTCAATACACGCTTCTTATGCATTTTATTTATTTACGATGTTATAGACAATGTCCATTTATCCCATGCATTTTAGTTGATGAAGTTTCATTATAATCATAGAGTTTAGTCAGTGACAACGTATCATGTGCATTTGAGTTACTTTTGAATTATTTGTCAATGCCCACTTCTCCCAAGAATTTTAGTTATTTAGAAAATTTTAGACAATGAAAATGCTCACTTATCTCGTGCATTTTATTTGATGAGAGTTCAATATTATTGTAGAATTAAAGTGATGCGATATTATAAATAATATAAACTTTTTTGCAAGAACAATTTTTTTATAAATAAAAACTTGTCACATGCATCAAAGTTAGTTTGTCAGTGACAACTTATCTCGTGCATTTGAGTTACTTCTGAAATTTTAGTCAATGCCCGTTTTTCCCGTGCATTTTATTTATTTACGATATTATAGACAATCTCACTTATATTGTGCATTTTAGTTGATGACAGTTCAATATCATTATAGAATTGGAGCAAGGTGATATTCTAAATAGTATAAACGTTTTATCATAAACAATATTTTATAAATGACAACTTGTCTTAGGTATCAAAGTTAATTTAGTCAGTGTCATTTTATCTTGTACATTTAACTTGTCCTAGGTATCAAAGTTAAATATTTCAAAATTACCATTATGCACATTCGATTAAGGAGATATGAGTTTTAATAAGGACAATTATGAAAATTTGTTGAATTTTGAGTTTTATATATTGTTAATAGAGGGAGATGTTAGTAAATTCGTATCAGTGACAATTTCGTCCATGTATAATAATAATTTTTAATGTTTACAGTGACAACTTGTTTCATGTATAATACATATATCTATATTGTTTCTTATGCATTCATGTAGAATCTTACATATAAAGGAACTTCATTTAACATGTTATAGTTTGTTAGAGATATGATATGAAGAGGAAAGAAAATAGAGACAGTGCAAACTCAAAAAATGAGTTCATTATCATCTTGATAGAAGATAACATGAGTTTCAATCACTCTCTTGAGTTGTTCAAGAATTTTCTGCAAAATAGAGATGAAAGAAAATGGAGGTTAGAAAAAATTTAGAAGAAAAAAGAAAGTATAAATAAAAACCAGTGAAAGAGAAGAGAAAGAGATAATAGTATAATAGTGATGGAGTATTGGATGATATATAAAAGAGTGTTTGAAGTTTGAAATTTGAAATTTGAATTTTTGCCCCCAAAGAGGACAACTTGCAGCATTGGTATTTAGTATTGACATAAATGTTGACATAGTGATTTATCTAGTTGCAATTTAAGGGAAAGGATGCTTTTGTAGAGCAAATAAACATAACCAAATGTTTTTAGTAGTTAGTTACATGACATCATCATAGTTAATTGTGGTCATTTAGTACAATAAAGTAATTTTTAGACAACTTTTACCTTCAATTGTGTGATTTGACAAGCCCTCAAGTTAGGATAATAATAGATTTTCCACAACATCTTCTCTTCTTATATTAAGAGAGATTCATAGAGATTGAATTTCAAGTTTCATTTTTTGTTTTTTAATTTAATAAATGACTAAGTTTTTTACTTTTAAAAATAAACTTTATTTTTTAATTAACATGTAATTATTTTACACAATAATAATAACACGGCAATTAATGATTATAAGAAAATGAGTTATTGTAACATATCATTGGGTGTTTGGAAAATAAACATACGAATTAAACTCCTTAAAAACTTATATTTAATTTATAATTTGTTAAAAATATTAAATTTTCAATATCTTAAAATGTGAAATGTACAAAGGTATATATGAGTTTGATTAAAAATCAGAGATTAAAAGTCGTGACAAAAAATATTTAAATGATTGATGAAGATTGATTTAGTTGATAAGGAGTTGACTCTTCTTCAATGTGGTGAATTCAACTTCTATTATTGATGTGAAGATTTCTTTAGTCGGTTATATGTAAATAAGTAATTTTTTCAATCTTCAGGTATGTGGTACCTAAATTTTTTAGAAAAACTAATTATAAAGTTTAAGATAATACTAGTATAAGAGAGAAGATTAAATGTTAATTTTCTGGTTGAATTTAACATTTAGCGTTTTTGAATCGAAGTTCAATAAATTAGTTTTTTGAGTGAAATCTCAAACTATATTCTAGTTAACTCATTTCATTGTAAATCCCACACACATAGGTACAAAGGATAAACAAAACAGAGTTGAGTAAAGTCAAGTCACAATGCATTTTAATAAGTAACGCAAAATATAACATGATCCAAATTGAATTTGATATATAATCCAACAAGTACAAATTATTCCAAGAAGCATAAACATAACATAACCCAAACAGGCGAAGGTACAAATAGAACAGCAGGCAGGCTAGTATTAAGCGTTCACAATCACCCCACCTGCAAATTAGAAACTCCATATTAGAACATATAAAATTAATGTAAGAAATGAAACCAAGAGTCCATTAAGAAGAGCAAAGGCACACACCATTTGGATGGAGGACTTGACCAGTAAAGTAAGAAGAGTCCTGTAGAGAAGCCAAGAATAAATAACAAGGTGCAATCTCACAAGGCTGACCTGCTCGTTTCATTGGCACATCTGACCCCAAATTCTGTATCTTCTCATAAGGCATAGTAGCTGGTTGAACTGGCGTCCAAATTGGTCCTGGAGCAACAGCATTCACTCTTATTCCCTTGCTCACCAACTGCTGAGCAAGACCTCTAGTGAATGCAACAATGGCTCCTTTCGTCGATGTGTAGTCGAGTGTTTCTGCTTTACCTGTGTAGGCATTCACTGAGGTTGAGTTTATGATTGAGCTACCTTCTTTCATGTGCTTCAGAGCATGCCTGCATAAACCAATTTTTTTCACTTTCACTAGTGCTAATTTGGAATCACACTGAATGGTACATGATACACATCTAAGTTATACCCTATAATATATTATATATATACCTGACCAAGAAGAAGTGTGAAAAGATGTTGGTCCTGAAAACTCTTTCAAGCTGTTGTTCAGTGATTTCCTCTATTGAGTTTCTGAGGTGTTGTTCAGCTGCATTGTTGACAAGAACATCAATGCTGCTTCCATATTCTTTTACAACAAGTTCCACAACCTGTTTACAATTCTCATCATATCCAATATCAGCAGCAATTGCTAATGGTTCTTGTGCATCACTTGTCTTGGCTTCTAGCAACATCTTCAGAGTATCATCCTTGTCCCTATCCTCAACACCTTTCACGTATGTAAAGGCCACTGTTGCACCCTCTTTTGCAAATATTAGACACACTGCTCTTCCTATACCTGAGTCACCTCCTGTCACCAACGCCACCTTTCCCTGTACAAATGACAATAACAACGAGCTAAGATTAATTTGGCCATTAAAACCATGATTTTGGGAATAAGTCAAGTCCACCAAATCTTGAGTCTTTTTTAAATTTTGTAAAATACATGATTTTTAATCGATATAAAAAAAATTATGTATGGATTGGTACCTACGTACCCTTAGTTTATTGGTGGGGTTGTGGTCAGGATTTATGGTTTGTGGGAGTGGTTCCATGACATGTTCTTTTCCTGGTTGAGTTTGCTGGGTCTGAGGTGGGAACTTAGCCTCGTTACTTGTCATTTTTGCAGGGTTTGAAACTGAAGTTAAGTATATTGATGAGTCTAATCAATCTGTGTATATTGATGAACTTTTGAGTTAGAATTAGAATGTATATATTTTTGTAGCGATCCATCCCCCAAAGGAGAGGTAGAATATGATGGCATGCCACGTACAAGTGAATGCTGCCAACGTGTCATATGACACTGGTTCAAGATCAAGGTTACTTGGCCAAGCGGTGGATTTCAGCTGAATGTGTGACATTACATTAACAATCGAAGATGAGCATGCACACCTGGTTTTTTTATTCTAAAATTTCCTCCTAGCTAGCTAGGTCCTTTTTGTCTGATCACTACAAAAAATGGTGGATTTTCCTACAAAACTTTCCTACGAAATTTTCTAGAAAGCGTTTTCCTACAAATTAGCGACGAAATATTCGTCGGAAAGCAACTTTCAGTAAAAAACAATGCTATGGACAGAAAAGTGGAGCACGTGGCAGCTTGTGAATGGCTGACTTTACCTAGGAATAATTTCGTAGAAAAGCGGCGGCCCCCACATGCAGAAAAAGGGTGTGTGGAAGCATGTGATACCGAGGAATATTTTTCTAGGAAAGCTCCGGCCCCACATGCAGTGTGTGGAAGCATGTGATTGACCTACTTTACCGAGGAATATTTTCGTAGGAAAGCTGCGGCCCCGCATGCACACAGCCGTTGGATAAAGGGTGTGTGTCTGGTTGTGATTGGTGGAATTTACCTACGAAAATTTCGTCGGAAAACACGGGACCCACATGCTAACTAGCCGTTTGTTACCGTTGCAGCATAAATATACAACACTCTATTTTCTTCTTTACAATCTTCATTCTATTCTCATTCAAATTTTTTTAATATCACTCAAATTTTATTCTTCATCATTTTATTATCATTATTTCATCATTTTTTAATATCATCAAATTTTATTCTCCATCATTTTATTATCATTATTGAAGTTTCTAACAAAGGTAATTATTGATATTTTCTTATAATTGATTTCAATTTTACATGTGTTTGAATTTATAAATATTTAATGTAGTTATATATTAAAATAAGTTACATTCTTTTTTATAGTTATGTTGGTTCTGATCCATTTTGAGGTTGGTGTTGTTGTTCGTTGCCGTTGATTTTGTTGTCTCCGCTCAATTCGTCGACTTATTCTTTGAGGTTGGTACATTTCTAACTTATTTTAAATAATTATTACAATGGTATTAGTACTAAATATTAATTATTAGAAAAATAGTTACTAAAATTATTATATTGTAATTAATAAAAACGTTAGCGGGATTTTTCTAAAAAAAAATGTTAGTTGGATTAACTTCTTTAAAAAAATATTTAGTGGGATTAAATTAAATTTCAACTTATTAGTGTTAGAGAGAGTATAATAAAAAAAGTGTTAGCTTGTAAAAAAACTTGTAGTTTAGTTAAAAATGTTTACTTTTAAAAATGTGTGTATTTATATATATTGTTAATTTAGTTATTAAAATATGTTGCATTATTTTTTTGTAGTTTCCTTGTTTTCGATCCATTTTAAAGTAGGTGTTGCTGCTAGCTGGTTGTTGCTTTTTTTTTTTGGATCCACTTGTTCATTGGCTTGTTATTTGAGGTTAGTATATTTTATTTATTTAAAATTTATTCAATGGATTAGTATTAAAAATATTATATATTAGAAACATAGTTAGTAAAATTAAATTGTAGTAAATATGTTATTTAGATCAAATTTGTTTTACGTAAAATAAATGTAGCTAGTAAAAATGTTACCGTAGTTCTTTAAAAAAAAGTTAAGTTAGTAAAGAAATATGTATAATTAAGTTTGTTAGAAAAATAATGTAAAGTAGCAAAAAAAAATTATGAAGTTAATTAATATGACATATGTGAATTATTTTGTGGGAATCAATTCTGGCGTCCGCGCTTAACATTTATTTGTGATTCGTAGTTTGTATATGCACGCAATGTTTATTTCATACAAATTTTAGAAAATGTGATATAGATTAGAAAATGTTATATATTTTAGTCATAAAATATAAAATATTATATAATTTTTATGCGATAGCATGTTTATTTTGTACAAATTTCTAAATATTTAGGTGATTAGAAAAAAATTGTTATTTATATTAAAAAAATATTTACGTATAAAAATATATGGTACTAATTTGAGTCAACTGCAGCGACGCGAAAAATGGATCAACATATTTTCCATCGTAGTTGGATGTACGATAGAAAATATTCGGGGAAAAGGAAACTTAAGGCGGCTTTTGTGGATGGAGTTCGTGATTTTGTTGCTTACGCCATGGCGCAAGATGCCTTTCAATTGGAGGGAGGGATAAGATGTTCGTGTGTTAAATGTACGTGTAGGTTGATTCGGAGCCCAAAAGATATTCTAAACCATTTAAAGGACCTTGATTTTATGGAGAATTATTATGTGTGGATTTATCACGATGAACAAGAGCCTATAAATAATACCGAGTCTGATGTTAATATGCACGCTTCAAGCAGTGAGGCGCGTATGGAGTGTGAAAACTTTGGCGTGATGGAAGATATGGTCGGTGATGCACTTGGGGTGAATCTGTCTTACAACGAGGGTGGTGAAGAGGAAACAATCCCGAATGAGAAAGCGTTGAAGTTTTACAAGATGATGCAAGAAGTAAACAAGCCGTTGTTTGAAGGGTCGTCTGATTCTAAGCTATCCATGAGTGTGAGGCTTTTAGCTGCCGCGTCAGATTGGAGTGTAGCCGAAGAAGGCTCGGAGTGTTATACAGATATCATGAGGGACGCAACTCCTGTAAAGGACAATTTGCCCTTGAATTTTTATGAGGCTCAAAAGTTGGTGGAGAAGTTGGGATTGGAAGTTAAAACTATTGACTGTTGCGTTAATAGGTGCATGTTGTTTTACGACAACGAATTTGGTAAAAATGATGGGGCGTTGGTGGCATGTAAATTTTGAAATGCACCGAGGTATGAAGTATGTGATGATGCCGGTTCTCAGAAGAAGAAACGAGTCTCAGTCAAGTCAATGTTTTATCTGCCAATAATACCAAGATTGCAGAGATTGTTTGCATCAACTCACACGGCCGAAAAAATGACGTGGCATTATTACAATAAAACTAATTCAAGTGTGATGCGACATCCTTGTGACGGGGTGGCATGGAAGCACTTTGATCAAGTAGATCGTGATTTTGCAGAAGATCCACGTAATGTGAGGCTTGGATTATGCTCTGATGGATTTATTCCGTATATCCAAGCATCAGCAACGCCTTATTCTTGTTGGCCAATTCTTCTTACCCCGTATAATCTTCCTCCTGAGATGTGCATGTCAAAGCCTTATTTGTTTTTGAGTTGTATTGTACCAGGACCTACGAGCCCCTTAGATGGTATAGATGTGTATCTACAACCCTTAATTGATGATTTGAATAGATTGTGGAACGGTGTATCGACATATGATATTGCAAGGAAGAAAAATTTTAGAATGAGGGCAGCTTTGATGTGGACTATTAACGACTTTCCTGCATATGGAATGTTGTCTGGATGGCCGACTCATGGAAGATTGGCTTGTCCACATTGCATGGAACACACAAAGGCCATATGGTTGCATCACGGAAGAAAGCATTCGTGGTTTGACTGTCATCGTCCGTTTTTACCAGCGACACATGAATTTTGTAAGAAGAGGAATTTGTTTACTAAAGGAAAAACATAAAAAGATGGCCCGCCTCCTAGGACATTATCAGAGGAAGTATACCGTAGAGTCAATGAACTAGGACTTTTGAAGTTCACAGATGTTGGCAAAAGAGTCAGACACCCACAATACGGTAACGAGCACCATTGGACCAAAAGAAGTATCTTCTGGGATCTCCCTTACTGGAAAGATAATTTATTGAGACATAATCTTGATGTTATGCACATGTGGCGTCCACGTCAACATTGACTTGGTCAAAATTGGCATGAGGGCTAAAACTGCAAAAGGAGTAGTACTTAAGGGGCTGAATTATATTTTATTTTGTTATGGGTCAAAATCGCAACTTCCTAATACTTAGGGGGCAAAACTGCTGTTATTAAGCCTTAAACTAGAAGGAAAAAAAGTATTTTGTCTTCTTAATATTATATTTTCTGTCATTTTCAAGTTGGTCTTCTTAATACTATACATTATTACTGTTCTGTAAATTTGAGCAATACCAAGTTTCAGATTCTATAATCCAAACTATGTTTGAATTCTGTTCTGTAAATTTAAACAATACCAAATTTTAAATTTTATAATTCAAAATTATCCGAACAAATAGTAATTTTGTATAAAAAAAAAAAAAATAGGACGCGTGAGAAATACATGAGTAAAAAAGGTAATAGTCTTGTATTTTTTTCATTCATACAAGGAGTTGGACTAAACTTCTATTTGAAGAATAGTTACAAGGACATATAGGAATCTAGTGAAAACAAATAAATATCTGCATACAGTACGAATTGATTTGATGTTTCTTTGAACTTCCATCTTACCAAACACATAGTTGTAGAGATTAAGTGGAATAAGCTTATATTACAATTAAGTGGATACATCATCATATATATTACAATACAATTAGATAAAAAAAATAATAATAATAAAAAAAAAAAAAAAAACTTATCAAACTAGATAAAAACTTCCCCACACGGTGAAGTGTTACAGAATAAACCTTGCAGGGACCTTTGCTATAATAAGACTAATAAAATAATACTGGCATTCCCATGTACATAATGGCCTATGTATATATAAATCCTTGAAATTAACCATCTATAGAATTATTCATACTTGGCAAAGTAACTAATGATGTAGAAAATCATGCTGTTTTGAAGAAGGATCAACACATGTATGTATCCTCAACCATTATTTATAGGTTTAAAAGAATTTTGAGAAACCGTTCTTGTTGTATCTTGAGATTGTTTTTGACATTTTGCATATGAAGAAGATCTTCCTTTTCTGTGCTTCCTTCTTGGTTGTGTTGTTGACTGTGGGATAAACACACCTGTCCCTTTGCTTTGTCTTCTCAAAGCCATTTGCTCGTACAGGAAATTTGACTGTGGAGGAGGATGGATTGCTCCAGAGAAAGACTGAAAATTTGTTTAAGAATATTAATTAAGATCATAATTATCGTTAGCATAATGAATAAAATCACTCTTTGGTCAATACCATAATTGGAAATTGTTTAGTGTGAATATATGTGGAATTTGAATTAAATTGTTCACATTTAGACCGTCGGATCAAGATTAGACAATTCATGCTCTAATTTTATATTTTAGACTCGAGTCGGAAAGTGAGTGAGTCGTAATATATAGTATTCATGAATTTCGGGATAGCAATATCCCATGAGATATATGTTGAATTTGAATTATCTATGATCGTACATATTCGGTAAGATAAGACGGTTCATATTCCAACTTTATATTTTGGACTCAATTTAGTAAAGTTGGAAGTTTAAATTTAATTTGACTGTCCAAATTGTGTCACGTTAAATGCATGATTATGTGGCGAAGTAGTATCAAAAAGGTGCGAGTAAAAACCTGAAGAGAGTGTGAAGGATGAGAAGTAAGAGGATCTTCATCTTCATCCATAATTAAGAGTGAAATTTGCTTGCTTAAGTCTGCAAAATACAAATCATCTTCAAGTTCAACAGCAACCTCCATATTTGTGTATAATCAATCTTGTTATAGGCTTAAAAAATTATCTACTTTGGCATGAAACAAAGTATATTCTAGTTTATAGTTATAACATGCTAATCTCTTTTCTCAACTTTGATGTTTTTTTTTTCTCATGTGTTGTCCCAAAGATATACTATATATATAGCTTTGATAACAAAAGGAAGAATTATTAAGGTTAACAAAAAAGGTGAGTTGAAATGTATGGAGTGGGCATGCATGTGAGTTGGTGGGTCATATGGTACCAGTGGGACCTACAAACTCTCCCACTAACTAGCTAGAATCATGTTGTGAATGAATATGTGATATTGTTATCTATCTAGTTGAGTAAAAGAAAGAGATGAGGACAGCAAGGAACAACTATTTCCTGATATCTAATCCAAAGATAGATTCAATCTTGAGAATATACAATACTTGGTTGTGAATTGTTTATGAGTTATGGCTCATCATATTCATACCACTGGCCCTTGCATAGGTGACAATTAATTTTTGTCTCAAAGTTCTTATCTGTTTTTGTATCCTCTAGCGGTTAAGATTAAACCACCGAGACAAGTCCTATTATGTGTTACGGTCACTGGATATTCATGTTGTACAACTTGTTGTGGGACCCTAATATAGTATCAAAAAGTATTTGGTACTACCTTTTTAGAGTAATTTTTAGTGTTCAAGAACAACAATGATTCTCTTCAATTAGTAGTGGTGTAGAAAAGGCAGAAAGAAAAAAGAAAAAGAAGAGGAAGACGAAAGAAATTAATGAGATGTGATTGGTGATGAGATGAATAAGAAACGGACGAAGGGCATATAAAAGTGAGATAAAATATCATAATACAAAATCCCAACAGTTGAATCGATGATTCTTGTGGTTAGATAGATTAATAATTTATTGAACTAACTTATATAAGCTTGTTTGATCAAATGAAAAGTGTTTGCTAAATAAACTTTTCTTATTAGCTTATAACTTTTTTTTATATGTTATTTTAAGTAATGTTTGAATTTATAACTCTAATTTTTTACATTTTCTTTCATTCTTAACCTTATTATATTTTACTATTTTTAATTATCCAATTTTTTTTTTTTAAAAAAACACCACCCAATCACTCAAAATTACACAACAAATTTATTTAAGAAAAACAAAGGTTGAAGTTCCGTTTAAAATCCAGACAAAATATTAACTACTAACATTTATCATTCAAAAAAAGTTTCGATGGACCATAAATATACTCGGCCAAGGTACAAAACCATAATTTCGATGCAATAGGAACAAAGCTACAAGCTTTAAAAAATTCACGGTAAACAACCCTTGGAGCGCAAGAAAATGTCTCTCAGTGGAGTAGCCGAACAGATATGCAACATGCAAGTTGATAACCTACTAATGATCAAGTGATTTGGGGCCTTGACCAGGTCGATAAGCGATCAAGGTTTTAAAACATTGATGAGGGGGGTCAAGGGTTTGAGAGAATTTTTTTTATCTTGAACATTGAAATGAGAAATAACAAAGAGGTTCTCTATTTGTAGTCAGATCAAATTCTTTGATTGATAGTGATACATCCATTCTTTTCTAAAGATGCATGTCGTCAGTTTTGGGCAGAATTCCATGATCAATTCTTCTCTTCTCTCAATCTTGTTTTTAATTTCTTTGTTAAGTGTTTAGCTGCTTTTTATTTTTGTCTATTTTCATTTCCGCTTTTTCTACAATTGTGTTTTGTGCTGCTACGTGAATTTTCCCATATATACGATTCTGCATTGTTGCGTTTAAATGTTCATGATTTACTGCATAATTCGCGTTATAGGTTGGTTTATAAGTGTATCTGGTTTATGCATTTCTGCATAGCTACGATTTTCTGCGCTATTACGAGTGTGGTCAAGTCTACTATGTCGTCGCTTGCTGATGTGTTCTTCAGTTTCATTTATGTACCATAAATTTTGTAGAGCTTTCTAATTGGATTCTGATTCTACATAATGTTATTTGGATTGATGTTTACTCTATCGTACAATTTTGTCCTCAATATTATTCATTGCTTCACAAAGTTTTACAATTTCACCAATTAACATTATTCTCAAACAACTTTGAAGTTTGACAGATTAATATAAATTGGTCAAAAAAAAAAAAAAAAAAACAGATGAATATAACTAAAGAAATGTCTACATAATTCAAAGTTCATCACCATTCCAATTTTTCTTTTCCTTTGGACCTGTTGGTCCTTCCTCTTGCAGCATTTCTTTTGGTAAACCCCTAATAACTTTTTCAAAAACATGTTTTAGCTTCCCTAGAAACAACTTCTTCAATTTATTCAATTCATCCTCTAATTTATAGTCAACATGTGGGCCCCATGTCCTATAAAAATTCAACCATGCTGGCTCTTTAACTTTAGAACCCAAATACTCTGCAGAAACCAATACATATTTCCCCATATCCATAACTTTGCTACTTTTATCAGTATCATCTCTTGCACCTATTCCTTTTTTCCCTAGTAGAACAAGGCCAGCATGTGGATATGTTGAATGGCCATGCAATGAAGCATGAACAACAGGTCTTTTTGTTGGAAAATCAATATTGCTAGTATCATTTTGGAATTCAAGTTGAGAGGAATCAACCCATGAACCTGTCTTATGATGTGAGAAATAGACTTTCCATAATTTACCATCCAAATTACTTACCCTTAATGTCACATGCTCCCAGTCACCAACATGTTCACCTATTCTCTCTAATTTAATATTTATAAACCCTATTTTTAACCTTCCAGGTCCATTGAAAGGGTAAAAAGTCCACATTGCAAAATCAGTGAAGGTTCCTCCAAACATTGGCTTCACATGTACATAAGATTCCGCACTTTGTAAATTACCTTGCTTTACCCTATCTTTATTTGCATGATCAGCTGGTAGGTCTATCCAATAGGCGCGGTCATGTTTAGGATTAGGACCCTGAGGAAGGTTAGTACCATTTTGTGCTATTGGTCTAGGATTTGACTCATGACCTTTCTTGTATAGTAATGCTCCATTGGAGAAAAACCAATTGACTGATGAAGGTAAGTATTTTTCATCAGGATGTAGGTATACAAATGGAGAGTAAACTTTGAGTATTGCTTTAATTTGTTGTAGATTAGGCATGATCTTTGAAATGGAATTAAGGTTTTTCAAACATGAAATAGATGGAGGGTTAGTAAGTCTACCATTTTGTGCAACAAAAGTGCCTACATGAATGCCTCGAGCTTGAGTTCCTCTACTTATTGGTCTAACGTCATAGAAATTGAAGTCTTCGGATTCCCAAATCAACGAAGAAGTTTCGCATTTCTCTGTGAGGTCTGATCTAACACACATGATTTTGTCAAGGGGAGGTTTGTCTCGTGTTTTGGTGACAACATGGCCTAAAGCACGGTAGCCATTAGGTGCTACTGGTAGCCAAATATACAAAGGCAAGACTTGAGTAGCTGAATAGGATTTAGCTTTCAATACAAATGTGTAATCAATTGGTGGCTTTAATGTGCTTTTTGTGGTGCTTGAAGAAACATCTTTTGCTACAAGAACATACCCAAAAAGAGGTTTGTTGTTGGGTTGGCTGTAGCTGCCTAACATAGAGAATCCTTGAGGTATTCCTGTTGGTTCGAACACTGAGGCTCCTTTATCATCCGGTCCACCATCAATGGCGCCCCAAATTTTGTTAAACGTTGATGCTGCAGACACTTGCAGCCCACCTAGATCGAGGACTCCTCTCGCGAAACCATTACCTGTATGTTGCAATTCAACGGATGTTATAATCAGAGTATTCTCTATAATATATCATAAAAGGAGAGAAAAATGGAAATCAAATGATGGATACCTTTTGGCCAAGAAGTAGTTGCAGTTGGAAGCTTGAATACGGTATCAATGGGGCGGGAGTGAGTTCGCATTTTCTTGAAGATATTCTTACGCTCTGCATAATAAACAAGAACATGTGGTAAGACAATTACACAATGTGTTAATGCCAAGATAATAAGGTCATTTTACAAATTGAAGTATTCATATTAGAGATAACTCTTCTTAACAAAATCGATTCGTAAAACGGAGAGTATTTTTCTCTAGAAACGTGTGGCAAATCTTATCTATTTTTAATGTTACGACTTAAATTGTTCTCAATAATAATAACTTGCAACAATATCATGTAGCATTTTCGGACGGGTCCGTAAGTAATCATAAGAAGCATTTGTAATTTTATAAATTCAAATATTATATTGAAATGACTATTTTTAAATGGCATTCAAAATTTCTCAGTCCCTACTGAGAGAGAGAGAATTGCGGGTTTATCTCTATGAAAAATGCTTGGCAAACGGTCGGTCACACAACATTGCCGGGGAAGTTTTTTTCACAAAACTATCAACAACTTTTAAATTGCTTTTTTTAATTTTTTTGAGAAATTCTAAATAGTTTGATTACTATATTTAGAAAATACAGTGCCGTAATTGGATTTCAACTGAAAAATTGTCCCACGGCTTGGATCTGAGTTGGGTTTTTTTTTTTTTTTTCCACTTGGGTGCAACTAGATGATTAAAGTAAATAAAAACACTCAGCCTCGTTAGGGGAATTTCCTCATTAGGTGGGATATAGTATATCTCAAATCAGACATGGACTACAATTGAAACTTGGAATATCAAAAAACTATGGTTACTCTTTTTTAGCACTTCTTGTGCTGAAATATTCAGGCGTTCAGTAATATATTCTATTTTAGCTTCTTCAAAAAAAAAAAAAAACTATGGTTACTCTTTTTTAGAAGAAAATAATAATAATCACATTTAAAGATTTCTATTTATTTGTACAACTTTTGGAGACAAGAAAATAATAAGGAAAAAACTTTAAATGAAATTACCGTCAAAAGTTTGAAGTAATTTTATAATAAAAATATCACTTTTATATAGTTTCATTCAAACAAACAAAATCATTATTCAGGTCTAATGGTTGCATATCTAAAATTATTCTACTTTTTTTTTCAATAATAAACAAACTATAAATCACTATTATGATAAAATTATCACTTTTGTAAAAATCAATTGAAAAAAGAAAACACTTTTATTGTAATAAACAAACACAAAATAGAATCTAATTTTTTATACAATTTATAAATTATAAAATGTCAAAATCGTCTTTTTTTATTCCTAACAAACGCACGTTACTGTAATAATGTTTTGTGATTTCATTGGTGTCGTGCTTCTCTTCTATATGTTTTCATGTTTAAAAAGATAGAATATTGTTGGTCGATGAATTAATTAGATCTAATGGTTAAGATTTAGTGTCAATGAATCATCTACACACATGTTTGTTCTAATGTTAACAAAAAAGAACAATGCAAAAAAAAATGAAGAACTAAGAAAAGTAAAGTAACAATGACATAGAAGAAAAGTACCTGGAATTTGACCCATTTGTGCAGCTGCTCTAGGAACCTCGATTGCCATGAGAAGCACAACACAAACAAAAAGGATCCCCCCATTCACAACCATTTGTATAATCCCTTTCTTCCTCAAATCAAACTCTATTTCATTTCACCCTTGAAAGATACTAACACTTTTGCTTATTGAATTTAGAAAAAGAAATACACACAAATTTGATACTGCACAAATACTCACATCTTCCCTATAAATATATAAATGTATTAAATTCTCTCCAAAAAAAAATTAAATATATACTATATATAAAGTGGTTTTTGTTGAATATTTTTAATTGAATTACCATATATATTTTTGAAAAGGTATTTTAGCTCAATTCCCATTTCCCACTTTTTTTTTCTTTCACGCCGGTTTCCGACCCACCAATGATGGGCGACTAATCCGGCTCATGCGTAGAGGCATGCGGACTGACCAAACATATATAAATCCAACCCATTTCCCACTTTTGGTATATGGTGATTCATAATCTGTTTCTCCTATTCTTTAATTGAATTGTGTTTTAGTTTTTTCTTGTATATTGATTAATTAAGGTTGAATCACGGAGAAAGGTAAATCATGGGAAGAAATGTATTAATTAATAGTGAGAAAAAAAAACATGGGAGAATGGACAATATAAATTAGTAATTTTCATAAAAAGAATAATGTAATGGAAGATATTAGGAAAACTAAGCCACACTGCACCAAAAGAGACCAAGCCAACTTAAATGGTTCATAAAATGAATCATCAATTAAAAAAGAGAAATGTTAACCGATGTTTCTGGGGCACTGGTTAAGGATATGAAAAAGGAAATTATATAGCAGTTAATGTATTGAAATTGTGTAATTAATTTATAATAAAGTCAAAAACAATTTCGTTTTATGGTATAATTCCTTTTTATGGTATACTTAACCAGTGCTCCGGAACACCGGTTAGCAGGACCCATTAAAAAAGTTATATATAACTATTCAATAAACTAAATATTTGTTTACACAATTAACTAAACTTAATGTTTTTAAGCCTTATAAAACATAATAATGATGTTAATCACATCAACTTTCATCTCATATAATCACATAATCAATCTACAATTAACTGAACTTAATTAAAAAATATTGATTTGAGCTTTTTCAAAAATGTTTATTCCGTGTTACCGTGTATCATCATCACCATCATTAATATTTATTAATTCGCGTAATCATGGAATTATCCCGCCAAACTCAATTCTGCTCTTTTTTTTTTACAAGACTCAATGCTCTTAATGGTCTTGAAATTATTTTATATTAAAACATTCATTCCTTTTTGTGTTGAAATTAATTTAATGTGATGTGATACACATGCACGCAGCCCCCAGCAATGTCGTACTAATACTAAATGATGAATGCTAATTACAACCATACATTCAGAACCAAACACATAGTTTGCTAAATAAGTACGGAAATTCCAGAGAAATTCAGACCTGATAATTTAAAGCAAGATATTTCTGATGGCTTCACTTGGTCAGAATCCAAGTTTTATATGTGGAGGAGCATTTCAAATGCTAAATTCATTGTTCAGGCAGGTACCTGTTGGTGTATTGGCCTAGACTCTAGGGGATCATACTCCTCCTATCTTGGAGGTGGAGGAACCGTGGTTATCATATGGTTTAAGTATCTCCGCCTCCACTCAAGGTATAACATGTGAGTATGAGAACACCCTTGATTCAACAAGTCTCCAAGAATAAATTATCATCCTAGAAGTTTGAAAACTCCTATCGACGAGTGATGATGGATCAATGGTTTGAGAGGAAAAAAAGTTTATCTTAAACATTGAAATGAGCAAGAATAAAGGGTTCTTTATTTGTAACCAAATCAAATTCTTTGATTGATAGTGATGAAGCCACTCTTTTGTAAAGATGCATGTCATCGTTTTTGGGCAGAATTCCATAATCATGCGTTTGAACGTTCCTGGTTTATTGCATAACTCGTTACTAGTTTCAAACACGTGCCCTGCACGGGAAAATTTGTGCTGATTTTTTTTTTATATTTTTTAATTTATGGTGATAATATTTGTTAAAAATAATAAGTAAAATATATGTAGATTAAGGGAATATACATATCTTTGAAGTGATTTTTTTATTCCATTGTTTTCAATCACTTAAATTATTTTATCGTTTTGTGCTTCAAAGGTTTATCAGGGTAGGGCTCAAGGCTCAGTGAACGTTAGTAGAGATACTTTCATACCATCCATCAAAGAGATCATTACATTGACAATGGGAGTTGAACACACGATCTTGTGGATAGGTTATCACCATACCAAGTGCGCTATGCTATTTTTTAATAAAATATTAGAAAAGAAATCTATTAGAAAAACACCTACTTGTAACCCAAATCAATTGAACTGAAGAAAAAAAACATGTTATATATATATATATATGGGTTTTGCTGGAAGCCACCCATAAATTGATTATGTTGATGGACTATTTCAATAACGAAAAATGTTCACCTATTATTGTCTAACTATACGACAACAATTTTTTCTTTGAAGTTATTTCTAACATATTTTCTCTTTTTTTTTCAATAGCAGTTAGTAAACCAATAACGCCTGAGTAGAATAAACAATATTATTGTAGTGTGATATTTTATATTATTACGATGAAGTTGTTTAATTTTTTTAATATATAAACAAATTCACCAACCAACAAATCTATGTCAAAATCATCTTCATCTTGGAAGATACCAACCCGTGGAGTGAAATTATACAAATTTCATGGTAAATCATTATTGTCAACCCTTGTAAATTTAATGTGATGCACTTTGTCTATCTTGAAGTTGTCTCTAAGTAATAGCATGACATTCTCACGTGTTCTTAACAACACATTCTCTCAATTGTTTTATAAACATGTATGTGAGCCTCTTTTTCGCTTGAATTTGGTTTCGCTAGGCATCAAAAATCAAAATCGAAAATTAGATTTATCAAGAAACACTTTGAATTTAGTAAAAGAACACTAAAAACAACAAATTAATGATAACCTCAAACATCGAATAAGACCATTTCAAATGAGTGTGACTCATGAAATTTTAATATTTTAGTCACAAGATACATTCAAACAATCCTCGGCATAACAAAATAATCCCAAGTAGAGTCTATGATTTTAGAAATCATGACACTACGACATTTGAGTTAGCGTTCATGTTGCAAATCAATAAATTTGGAAAAATAAATAGAAAAAAACACGTAGGGATAGTAATTAAAAGACAAAGACATCCATTTTATTTTTTTTATTAAGAGGAGTTTACCAAATGTCTTCTCACATTTGTTTCTTATATATTTATAGGATGTGATTACCCTCTTAGAGTGCAAAGAAAATTCAAAACCAATTAGCAATAATACGCCAATTAAATGGAATTTAAGTTACCAATCAAAAGTAATCATCAGCACTAATTAGCAATACCGAATCCTATATGCATTGAAATAGGATGCACCTTTAATGAAATGATAAATTACATTGATTATAGAAGATTATCTATTTACACCAAAAAAAATTTGGGTTTAAAGTTATTTTTCTGTAAACCCATCAATGTATACGGAGTAGGGGTCCTTGAAATCTGGAGTTCAACCAAAAAGTAAATCTTGATCGAAAATTATTCAACTTAAAAATCAAAATTATGCTCTTTCGACCCATTTGTCTTTTTGTGGGATCCACAAACCACTTTATAATCATTCTATATATTTTTTTGACACAAATATTGTTCATTTAGTAAGATCTTATACTTGAGTTGATAAAATAAATAATGTATTATAAAAGATTCTTTCGACCCATTTGTCTTTTGATGAAATCCACTAACCACTTTATAATCATTCTATATTTTTTTCGACACAAATATTGTTCTATTTAGTAAGATCTTATACTTGAGTTCATAAAATAAATAATGTATTATAATTTATCTTGTTTCAAACCAAAAACACAAAAATAAAACAAAAAATTACTTGAAATAAAAAAGAAGAAAAAATATCAAAACCTAAAATATTAAGACAAATCTTAAATGAAAGATGTCAGATTTGGACTAATGACTTTACAATGATCTTTAATATTCTATTCTAGAATTGGAATATGTTTAAATGAAAAAAACCGTTAAAACAAAAGATTAAAAATAAAAACAAAATATATTAATTATTATCAACCTTAAAAAAAATTGAAAAGTGCTTAAATTAGAAAACTAAAATTTTTAAATGCTTAAATTTAGAAAAATGATGGATAACCCATCTTTCAAAAATTAGAATACTCAAATTTTTAAATTATTAGCAAGTGTTTTTAATGCTAGATAATGAATTGGGCAATTTCATATTGGGCGCAAGGAGAAGAGTTGGATAATGATAGTTATTCATTGAAATATACCATACCAATTGTACGATGTATAAAAGGAGTAGTATATACACTGAAGGAGGAATATTCCGAGAAGGAATACTCAAAGGTATACTTCCTACAGTATATGCACAATTATATTCAAACAATCCTCGCTATCAAAAAGTAATCACAAGTATTTTTTAAAAAACAAAAAAGTAATCCTAAGCAAAGCCCGTGAATGTGATGCTGAAAATCATGACAGTATTGAATCAAAAGTAATGGAGAAGCATTTACAAAAGAAATATATGAGACACAAAAGTATACATAGTATATGAAATTAAGGTATTAAGTTTTCCTTTAATTTGCCATTTTTTTAAGTTTTCCTTTATATCAGACGCAATCCATTTATTAGAAAACGTGTTTTATGTTTGAAAAACAAAATTCAGATGAATAAATTCAAGAAAGTCTTGGTTGCCAAATTAAAAAAAAAAAAACATATCGAAATAAAATAATCAACAAAATAAGTAAATATAATAAAGAATATAAAAACAACACGATAGCTGGTGATAGTACTCAAAATACTAATGTTAGTTTTTTCTACGGAGCTGAGGAAAAATTATGTACTTTTTTCACATTTGAGTTGCCTCTATTTATAGGCTGAAAATACCAGACTTTAGTGCCCAAAACTGGTTCAAAATTGAGAACTAATTCAAGACATTTAAAACTATTAATAATATGTGATGTATGCACTATACCATTCCGTCTATATACAACACAAATTTCAGTTTGTGATTTATAGAATTTGACATTCTGAAAATCTAACAAATTAATTGGTTTTAATTATTGGTTTTAAGGAATATTAATTGGTAATTCAAATCAAGTACTATCATTTAATTTTTTGTTGACTGCATTTTCTTTTATAAATATTTTGCTGTTTTTTTTTACAAACTTAAATATTTTCCGGTGTGAGCTATAGAAAATTATATTTTGTTCTTAGGACAAGCTTCATATTTAGATATTTATGTGTTACATAATATTAAATTTGTATATTTTAGTTAGGATGAAAAAACTCATTTATAATTTCTTTAAGAAATCATCTTTTTTTTTTTTTGACAGAACTTAAGAAATAAAAAATATGTTTTTGATACTTTTCATTTTTTCACGCAATGGTCATATTTTTTAAATTAAATTGAACACTTATTTATATAGTTAGAACAGTAAAATTATCACCAGCAAAGAAACATAATTAGTTCAAATATTTAGTTTTGATTGTTCAAATAAAGAATAAAAATAAAAAAAAAGTTATATACCATTTAATACTTAATGTCTTTTATAATTAGTTTTGTTAAAATTAGAATGAAGCATTGATGCTTTAAGGTCTAATGAAAATGTGTGATGTAGCTTTAATTGAAATAAGTTTTTTGATTGAGTGCCACGTGGCAAAATAGGTGGATGACCAAGAGAAGAGAAGCATTTAATTTTGGTCATTGTAAATCATTCTCAATTGTATATAATATAGATATAGATTGGTGTACCAAAAAAAAAAAAAATATAGATATAGATTGGTTCATATGTCTATATGATTTATGCATAATCATTCATTGTTTACAAATCTCTACAAATATCCTAATTTCTCTAGCACAAATTAAATTGATAATAACCCTCCTTCAAAAAAATAATAATAATTGATATAGCGAAATGAAACACGTGTAGTGAGAAATATTTCAGCAATCCATGGTCTAATGTGCTTCCATCAATCTAGGTGCACATTACAAAATGGAATTATCAAAAATCATCACCCTGTGGGACAACCAAATTTGCAGCATCCGATGTTACTGACGTTTACATAGTAGAAATTGTTAATCTTACCTCACTAATATTGGAAACAAGCTGTGATATCTAACATTAACCTGTGCTTATAAAGCCAGAACATTTTCCTAAGTTATGCTCCTCCAGCAGTATCCATATCTGTAACCCCATCAATTCCCTTGAAAACAACGCGTAATTTTCTCAAACATGAGGTTTTTTGGTCATTCTTGCTTGTCATCCCATTCACATGCACAATGTCCTTGGGCAATTTACCCATGAGGTTAAAAAGAGATAGAGTCAGGTTTGATCGAGTCATTTCCTCCAATACAGGGGGAGCTTGCATATACAGATTCTTTCCTCGATGTGTAACACTAGCTTTCGACAATCGCAACTTAGGATGTTCTTCCAGAAGATCCATGAACTGCACAAGTTTGATAATTGATTAAAAAACATGCATCAGAAAGGAATATGATATAATGAACCAATGAAATGAGCTGCTTAAAAGCAGCAAGGGACCTGTTGAAAAATATATAAATAAATAAATTTCATACACACAGCAACATGCACAGTAACAATTTCACCGATTTAGAGTCAAGATGCAAAATATTACATAGGTGGCAACCTTTCACAGTGAAATGCATGTTCAATGAAATAAGCATGGACCCTTTTGACTAAAGTTCCTAACAGGAGCGATGCTCCAAAGATTATGAGGACGGAAACATGCAGAATTTTGAGGGTCTACGCCTCTAAAAACCCAAAAGATCCCAACACTATCAAATGAAATTGTTACTTCCCTCTTTTTCCATCCTATTATTTTGTACACACTGTAACTACTAATTAATGAATCGAGTCACTTAAGCTATGTATGGGAGTTTATGAGGGGAGCTGGGGAGAGGAGAGGAGAGCTTTGGGGAAAAGGAAGTAAAAAAATGAAAGAACGGTAGTCCCCAACTTGAGAAAAGTGTTGGAAACTCACCCTTGCCAATTTTGGAGAGGATGCATATGGCTGGGTAAGTATGATGGAATGGTATTTCTAATGTAAGGGGGTTCTTGAAGAAGAGAGTTTGCAAGTGGACTGGGTTGGTTTCTGTAAATAATGGTTTGAGTTTTTTAAATTAGTTCACTGAATTTTCAGTTATGGTTCATGTGAACCAGATTTAATGCACACCACAACCCAGTATTCCTCATTTGTACCGCCTCCTGTATGTGCAACCGCCAAAGGCACGGGCCTAGTTCCGTTATATTCCCAAAGATATTGTCTTTCTCTATGTATGTCATGGGTCTGGTTTTCCATTCCCTATAGATATTCTCCTTCTCTGTGGCTTAACCCGAAGCATTGGTTTGATTCCCCATTCCTTCCAAAACATCACCCACCCCTCTCTCAAACCCCTCTCGGTCTCTTCCATCTTGAATTTGGTCATTTTCAGTTTGTTGTAGCCAAGATTCGACTTCCAACCACTTGTTAGGTGTTAGATATCTTATTAGAATTGTGTCAGTTTTATTATAATTATAGTAGTTAATTATGCAGTTATGGTTTATTATTATATTATGATTAATAATTAATTAAGTCAGTAGTGGGAGGTTAAGTTTTAAGAATAAATAGGGGAGAGATGGGAAGATTGAGGGGCATCTGAGGATTTGACTGGGAAGGGGCCATTTTGGCAATAGGGAGGTGCAGACCCTCGAAGTTCTGCAATATTATTCAGTAATCAAAGGGATTTTCCCTATTTTATTCTTCTATATCAGTTGGTTTCTATCAACTGGTATCAGAGCATCGATCTTGGAACCGTTGTACCGTTATGGAAGAAATGGAGTTTCGAGTGTTTGATGGCAAAGAAGATGCATACTGGTGGCTGCTATGCATTGAGGAACATTCAAAAAGAGAGATACACCAGATGAGGAGAAACTGACAGATGCGCTGATGTTATTCAGAGGTCGTGCTCGCCAATGGTCACACTGGTGGAATCGACGCCATCAACAGGTTAGTTGGCATATGTTCTCACTTGCATTTATTTGGCGTTTAAAACCGGAATATCGGGATATCATGCCTATGTCTGATAAAGAAGAGGAACCTGAAACTGAATTGGAGCGGTTGACGACTCAAGGTTCATTCAATATTCAACCACAAGATATTGACCAGGGCAATCCAAATCCCACCGCGATAGGAGAAGAGAAAGGTTTGGAAGGATGAAGAAATGGGGAAAATAGAGAGATATGTAGAAAATGCCCATATGCATGTCATGATTATGGAAATGGAACAGGAGAGCAAAACGGATTTGTGCAAACTTAATTGCAATAAAGAAATGAGTATGGGGTCAGAGATAAGGGGGACTACTATGGGCACCACAACATCAATCATCCAGTATTTTTTTCTCAAAAATATCACTACAAACAGAGTATATGATCAGGGCATAAGTTTGCATGATTCACACATCGCTCTGTCATTATACTTCAGTTATGGGACCCAGGTGGACACTTATGATATCCTTCACCTTGAGGATAAGGTGAATCTTTAGGGGGGGAGTATTGTTAGATATCTTATTAGAATTGTGTCAGTTTTATTATAATTATAGTAGTTAATTATGCAGTTATGGTTTATTATTATATTATGATTAATAATTAATTAAGTCAGTAGTGGGAGGTTAAGTTTTAAGAATAAATAGGGGAGAGATGGGAAGATTGACTGGGAAGGGGCCATTTTAGCAATAGGGAGGTGCAGACCCTCGAAGTTCTGCAATATTATTCAGTAATCAAAGGGATTTTCCCTATTTTATTCTTCTATATCAGTTGGTTTCTATCATTAGGATAACAGAGGTGTTAAATAGTTGGAACTTGGAATTATTAAGTCAGTTAATCAGTTAGGTAAAACATTTTCTGCATATGCCATGAATAAATTATTTCTATGAGCTATTATAGGGAGCTTATGAAAATAAGTTAAAAGAATAAAGACAGCTTACGAGCATATCATAAACTATTTTCATAATCTATTCCAAGCACTTATATCAGTGTTTGCTGATTATGTCATAAGGTAAGTCTAGATAAACTCTTTCAAACACCTTGTAATGGGCCAAGCTCAAGTCTAAGGAATACAAGGAGTGCACACAACCATTTGTTTACTGTTACTGAAGGGTATATATTGGGGATAATTACACAGCTATAGCCATAAAAATTGGCAAAAAATATATTTTACGTTGATAAAAGATATTGTAACCATACTCGTACTTTTCCTATTATTTACCTACAACACAGCCTAACGCTACCTATCTAAGCACATCCTATCTGACTCTAACTTCCTGAACTTACGTCCCAACAACTACCTGTTCAGCATTCTATTCATTCCTTGTACAACCATTAGAAAAATAAGGAAAAGGAAAGGGGTTGAGAATAAACTCAATGAAACTTTCAAGATTTGACACAAAGAAGCTCTACGTCTGCCGAAATAGTGTTTTTGTAGTCTACCCAAGGACAAAAGGCCGAAGATGTTAAGTTTAAAAACCATTTTTAAATGCAATACAACAGCTGCAGACAACAGTATGAAATAAAGACAAGCAAGAGCTGAAAATTGCCAAATGTAAATAGGCATTCACGGTCACTTTTAAGGTCAAGGCTTTAAGTTATAAATAAATAGCTAGCTAGCTAGCAACCAAACAATTTAAAATATGATTTCAATATTTTATACCAGGAACATTTGAACCTCCTGAAAACAAGGAATTGACATCTGATACATTCCAAATTTAAAAAAAAAAAACTTGAGCACTGATTGAAAATTTACCTTTTGCAATGTGATTGAAGGGTCCAGTTCAATACGTATACCAGGACCACACACAAGGCAGTCTTTGTCCCTCTCAAATTCTGTGACTTTAGTGTGGAGGCCTTCTGAACCATTATACCTACATGAGGTGTGAACAAATTAATAATATGTATATAGAGCAATAGCCAAGTAAAAAAGTAATAAAAAAGATAAAGAACAAACGTCAAATAGTTTGACAAAGTTTTGCTGCACTCTGTTGCAATCTTCAATGTTTCCAGCGCACATGCAGCTGATATAATTGCATTTGTTGAAGCTATAGCCGGTATGATGTTCTTCACAACACCCTATTAAAACAATTAATTGCTTAGCGAACGAGGAAAATGCAAATTATGCAATTGATTATCAAGGGAAAACAACAAGTAGCACAACCATCGGCCAAATTTTATGAATTCGTCATTACTGTTGGGTCACTGGGGGAGCTCGGGGGACTGTCCACATCGAGGCTAGAACAACCACATAGTGAGAGAGACACCACACTCTTACCCAAAACCTTAAGGCAATGGGTTTATGGGTCCTCTTACCTTTACTATTTTATCTGATGTGGGATAACTCACACTTGTACACAACAACATACATCAAACAAACAAAAAGAAAGAAAATTTTCCAGGGAGAACTAGCATCCCAAATACCTGGGTAAAAGAATAAGTAACTCCAGGAATGCCAAAAAGCTCGGCCCTCTTGACAGCCTATAAAACATAAATAGTGAAAGTTGTAACTGATTGATGGGCTTAAAACCTATACTGAAGAGTAATGCTCAATAAGAAATAGAAATTACCTCATCATAAACCCATTTCATATTCTCGGGGTTATCAGGGTCAAAAGGCACTCCACGATGAACCTATAAATCAAACTTCGTTTAAAAGGAATGGATCATTACAAAATAATAGAAAAGATGAACGATGATATATATATACCTCATCCCATTTAATCAAGTGAGCATATTCAATACAGTGGGCAGCGGTTCTAGGGGTTTCTGCCAGGGTACATAAAGGAAACTTCACTTGAGGTGGAAAAAGCCATATGGTACACTCAAAGCACGGTGTGATCCCTGGCATAATAACCCTGGCATGGCCCTTGAAACCTTCAGTCCCGCCATCCACCATAGGTTTGATTGTCTCTTCTCGTGGATTGTCATCAGAATCATACTCTATATTTATCAGTCAAAATAAAAGAAACTAAAATTAGCTTAAGCACCCTGCACTGCAGCAAACCTTATGAGAGTGTGGACATGAAAATTAACATAATTAAGTCAGATACGATAAACACATCCACAAAATATACTGTATAGAATGAAAGTTTGTATGACAAGTTACCGAGAGCAGACCAACAACAATAACAACCAAGCCCTGTCCCACCAAGTGGGGTAGGCTACATGGATCAAATTATGTTATAATGTTCTATCATAAACCATATCTTGGTCCAACACGTTAATCTTTAAATTCTTCTTAGGGTGTGTTTGGATGGAGGGTTTAGGAGGGGAAGGGAGGGGAGGGTTTATTTTTCATTTTTAAATTACGGACACTATGAAATGTATTTTAAAAAGTTATCATATTAATATGATAAACGATCATATAAATACTTCAATCACACTTAATTTATTTTAGAAAAACATGTTATATAGTTCGTAATTTAAAAAAGAAAAGTAAACCCTCCCCCTCCCTTCCCCTCCTAAACCCTCAATCCAAACACACCCTTAATGATTTCTCTTATAGTTTTTTTTAGGTCTTCATCTGCCTCTAGTGATCTAACTATCATCCTTTTGATCTACTCTCCTCACTACAGAATCTAAAAGTCTTCTCTCTACATATTCAAACCATCTAAGCCTGTAATTCGTGTGTGTCTTCCTATGGTGTGCATGTGTGTGAATTACTATTTATAAAATGTAAAAACAGTCAATACGTCATAACAACTCAAGTATTTGAAACACAACCACCATTCCTCAAAATAAAAAAAGCAGAGGAGCATATAAAGACAAATAATAACAAGTACTGTATAAGTTATAGGGATAAAAACACAAACCTAGAAAACTACAAGCAACAGTATTGATGTAACTCCGTGCCTCAATCGAATCAAGACCAAGTGCAATAATACTAAAATCATTATAAAATTCAATCTCCTTATCCTCAATCCTGCAAAAATGTGGCACAATATTCACACCACTAATTCTTTCCATTACACGCTTAGCAGCTACCTCAGCTTTAGGTTTCCCAACATCCTCAAGTCTACAAACAATCAAAATCACACAAATCAAAAAATATCCATATCACAAAAACAACAAAAAATTGAAATTTAAGCAAAAGGGTTTAATTATAATTATAATATACCTAAACAAAAATTGGCGATTGAGATTAGTAACTTCAATACGATCCATATCAATAACATCAAGGTTACGAAAACCAGATAAAGCTAAATCTTTCAACAATTCACAACCTAACCCACCAGCACCAACCACCAACACTTTCGCGAATTCTTGAAGATCATCTCTTAACTACAAGAGCACACACAACAAAATTGATGATGAAACCCTAGGAGTAAAGAGAATTGAAGAAGAATGAAAAAGAGAGTACCTCTGCGCCAGGTTCGAACCTGGGACCCACAAGATTGCCGGGTCGGAGAAGGAGTTTGTCGAGGTCCCTTGATCGACTTGGTTGTTGTTGTTGAATTTGCGCTGAGGTATCAGCCATGGCAACTATCGTATGAGGTTTTTCAAAACCTCGCAAACATGAAGGAACTAAAGATTTTGTTGCTTGATTTATACGCTCGATAAAAAAAAACAAATATTCACTTTGATTTTATATATTCCCTCAAAAAAAACTTACTTTGATTTTATATATAAAAGAAAATTGAATATCAAAAGTTTTTCTTTTTTTTGTCAAAAAAATTTTTTTTTTTTTTTTTTGAAAGAATTGAATATCAAAAGTTTATGGATTTAATATAAAATTTGTATAATTTGCAACAACTCTTTAGTCAAAAATAATATCCTAATTTAAATTCCATTTTGGGATATTAAGTATTTGAATTTAAATTCAATTTCGAATCAGTTTTTAAAAGTTTGAAAGATATACACAATTGTTTTTAATCCACTCAAATACTAAGATGATATACTAATTTTTTTAATGACAAGTATGTCGATTGTTATATTAATAATTTCTTTTTTGTGAGTCATGTTCATTTAATTAACTCTTTTTTTTTTTGTTACATTTAATTAACTCTTTAATATCATAAGAAATTTCACCATGAAATTTTGGAGTTTTTAAATGATAAACGAATTAATTATAAATTGTTTTAGAAATTCATAATTCATAATTATGGGAGATTGAAATTCATAATTAAATTAAGGAACGAAATTTGGCTCGTGAGTAAGTGCTTACTCGGAATAAAATTGAAATTTTATACATTTAAATCAAGAAAATAAAAATAAATCGAAACTTTTTTCAAAATGTTGTGAAATTTTACATACCATTTCTATAATAATAACAATAATAATAAGGGACATGTTAACTTGTGCATTTAGGGCACAAGTTAAGAAGCTTAAAAAGGAAATTAAAAATAAATTTTATATTAAAAGTATAACTTTTGCAACTTTTAAGATATTGAATACACAAGTTCCAAGAAAAACTTTCTACATTCGCTTTCTTAACTTATACCCCAATGACACAAGTTAACATTTCCCTAATAATAATAATAATAAGCCTTTAGCCTTCGGCTGTGTTATAACTTATAATCCTCACATGTTTTAGTAAACATAGCAATAAATATAAAAGTGAAACTCTCTTATTTGTGTTTTTGTAGCCAAGGTTCGTCCTTACTTTGTGTTTGAAGTTAGGGATGACAATGGGTATCCAATGGGTAGGGTACAACAGTGCCCGTCCCCATATCCGCATTTATAAAAAATACTCATACCCGTGCACGTATCCTCGTGGGCAACAACTTTAGTCTCCTTCCCCATACCTTATGGATACCTAGGTGTCAATACCCGCACTTTAACTATGAAAAAAAAAAACATCACAAATGAAATAAAACTACGATCCCAATTTTTTAAAATTAACTCATAAAATAACATGAATCGTGGTATTTTATCAAATAGAAAACATCCAAAATATCCCTAAAAAATTATACACCGGCATGATGAAGTTGTTATTGTATTAAGCAGTTGTTTGGTTTAAGTTTAGGTTTAGGTTTAAATAGCTAAATTAATTAATTAATTATACATAAAAAATAAATAAATAATTTATGATATTATATAAATATGTATATGTGAGGTTGCGAGTCTGGGCAGTATAGTACTGTTACCCGTGCCCATGTCCATTTAATTTTGTGGGTATTACCCGTACCAGTGCCCAGACCCATAAAAGCGGGATTTTATCCTACCCATTGTAGGTATTTTTTGAGTGTACCCATTGGATCTGGGTCCAATTGCCATCCCTATTTGAAGTTGACCTTTAAAGAATTTTTTCATGATTTAAAATTAAGGATTCTTCCCTTGCAATTAATTTGCTCGACGATGGTTGTATTGCTTTCATACTCAAAGGACGCTCATAAGTAACATTCATCATATACACGATGATTCAAGTTTAATCTTTTGGACCCAAGTCTAATGTGTAGCAAACTAATTTGCATATGAATTCGCCGTACATCACTTAAGTTTGGATACAAATTTTAAGAATTTGAATTTCTTCAAGTTTTTTATTTTTAAGGTTTTGTTCGTGGATGCCATTTATTGTTAATCGCATAAATTATGATAATGCTTTAAAAAAACATGTGTGGATTACGATAAAGTCGGAAACTTAGTTTATACATTTTTCAGTCATTATTACAAGTAAAAATTAACATTTTAGATTCATTCATTAAATGATGTATACGGTATATAATAAAAATCATATACATAATTAATTGAATAAATTTAAAATATAGATTTTTTTGTTATAATAGTGATAATACTCAATAATGAGTTTTTTTTTTTTGACAAGAAGAATGAGTTAAGTATCTAAGTTTAAAATAAATAAAATGATAATAATGAAACATAAAATACAATAATTAGAATGTGTACTATAAACTAAAGAATCAAAATTTGTAAATATTTCTAAACTAAAGTAAAAGCTCGATAAAATAACAATACAAGTCACGTCGATTATAACTATGAAAAGTCATAATCATGATCATCAGGGCTTCCTATTGCCTTATAAGTTTGATTTACATAACCATTTCTCAAAGACATACGCAAAGCATAGTTTGGATAAAGTTCCCATGTACAACCTTTCGCACAATAAGAACCACTTCGAAATCCCAAAAATTGTCCAATTTCTTTATCATGTTGCGTCAATAAACAATTGTATCTTATTGTGGTGAGAAATTTGAGTTCAACCTCAAATGTAAATGGCTTCATGCTAGAAGAATTCAAATATCCCGTTTTAATATCATTCTCGCTCGATATGCATTTAACACGAACATTCTCGCCTGGTATTTTAGATGTTATTTTCACCGTTAATCTTGGATGAATCAATTCGTACCACAAAGAATTTGAAGCTTGAGTAAAAGGAACAAATGCCAACACAAAAATTGTGAGAATGAAGCAAAGTTTAACACCTCCATTGGTAACATCCATTGTTGATGGTAATTAGAATCGAAGGTATCACTAATTGGTATTTTTCACCATTAATTATTTTTTGTGCAACAATAGACAACATCTTCATGGTGTAAAAACAATCTGCAACAAGAATTAGAGTTGTAAACCGTTATTAATTTGTGGTTTTGTTTTGTATTGTCTCTAATATGTCCAACTCCCTCCCATACCTCATGTTAACTAAGTGCTATTATGGATTTTTATAGTAAATGTAGATATATTTTGTGGTTGTGCCGAGAAGAAATTATTAGCCATCAGTTACTCCATACTAAAGATATTAGAATTAAATATATTTTTGGTCCCTATAAATATGTTAACTTTTCGTTTTAGTCCCTCTAAAATTTTCCTTCAACTTTTAGTCCCTATAAAATTTTCAATTACTACTTTTGGTCCCTATTTTTAATTTAATTTTTGTATTTTTTAATAAAATTATGCAGAAATGTGTAAAATATTATAAAAAAATTTGAATTTTTTAACAAAACACAAATTAAATATGAATTTTTAACCATAAAAAATATAAAAATTCATGTTTTGTTAAAAAATTTTAAATTTTTTTTAAGTGATTTTTATAATATTTTGAATTTTTGTGAATTTATTAAAAAATATGAATTCTAGATATGAGTTTACTTTAAAAGAGGGACCAAAAGTGAAGATTGAAAATTTTATAGGGACTAAAAGTTGAAGGAAAATTTTAGAGGGACTAAAACGAAAATTTGACATATTTACAGGGACTAAAAACATATTTAACCCAAAATATTAGAGTTACTTAATGGGGACAAGACCATTGATTGTAAACGAGTCTTTAAAATCACAAAGGATTCATTTTGCAAAATTAAGAGATGCAAAATTTTAGTCGTTGTTGAGGGTTTTACTCTAAATGATTGAATGATCATGCATAGATTAGATTTTTTATCTTATATTTGAGAAAATGAATGTTAGGGTCACACTCTCTAACACACTCATCTGACACACTTCAATCACAATTGGTCAAGTCAGTAATATTATTTTATCTTCTAATCGACTCTGTAGGGTGAGAAACTACCCTTTGTTAACAAAAAAAATTAAAAAAATATTCGGAACTTTCCTTTAGATCCGTAACAATTTAGCTCTCGATCTCAAGCTCCTTCCAATCTGTCTTGGTCGCTGTTATTGCCATTGTTTATGTCAAAAACTCTTCTAGTTATTTCTGAAACATCTTCATCTCAAGATCTCTTTTTTGTTCCTTACAACTTTGTGGCCAAAGTAAAAAAAAAATATCTTAACATGTTTTCACTTGCCAATGAATTTTTTATCTGGATTGCTGTGGTTTGTTTTTGTAAAGGATGGACTCTTGAATGTGAGGTAGAGCGCGCAATGGAAGAAACTTTTGGGAGGTTGCAATTGGAGAGGAAGACAAAAAGTTAAATCTAAATGATATAAAAATAAAATAAAATGAATGGTTACACATTCTATTAGTGAAGCCCGTAACAAGTAAAATAAAATAAAAAGTGGTTGATGTGGCCAATTGTGATTGAAGTGTATTAGAGAGAGTGTCCCTAGCATTCCTCATTTGAGAATAATTATCTTCTATCGTCTTGACATCAGTTTTCATGTTGATATGTTTCTAAATTCCATTAAACACGATTATCTTATATCATCTCAAAAGCTTTTAGACCATTCACATGTTTTAAAGGTTTTGTTCAATCTTATCGTTCCAACATCAAACTTCATCGTTTAGTACTTTGGTTAAAGTCCAAAATATTTCTTTTAAAATAATAAGATTGAATAGATATTTTTTTTTAGGGAGGACTGAATTAGATACTTTGAAACTTAAGAAGAAATAATTGGAATTATAGAAATCTATTATTTAATTATTATTTTTGTTGAAATTGACTTAAAATTTGATGGAAATAATATTGTTGCTAAAAATATAAAAGATTTGATTTAAATGTATTTTGTGTGCTTTCGGAAGATTATTGCTGAAAATATATTTATGGACAAAAAATATATTTTTGTACCGTATGAAGGAAGATTTGATGCAAATATATTTTTAATAGGAATATTTGATGCAAATATATTTTATGCTGAATGAGGAAAAAAAGGAAACGCATCTTCAGCGTGATATTCGTTTCAAATTTACGAGTTATATTTCTCTATAACTATAAACCTTGTATCAAATTAAATTTGAGAGAGGTTGAGAACCCGAATACAAGGGTTTAGAAGCCAAGTAGAGATTTCTCTTGCAACAAACATTAGGGGTTGAGATTCTTTTGATCACCTTGGGAGAAACACTATTAAGATTGGTCTCTTGGTCATGGGAATAGATTCAGTCACGCGGGAAGAGAGATCCGGACACGGGAAGAGATTTAGGATTTAGGTAAAATTAAGTTTGAAGACTGATTCTTGTAACATTTTAATATCTCTTTTGTAAAGTTACTCATCACTATAGTGGAACGGAGAGCTACTCAGACTAGGTCACTATTAGACCGAATTGGATAAACAAGTTTCCATGTGTTCTCTCTTTTTTCGTTACACATGTTATATTAGTTGCTTGATTAACTTGCTCCATATATCAAATATTTTATTAATGTGATTTTTATCGAATTCACACCAATTTTTCATAATTCCTTGGTAAAAGGAGAACTATTCATGTGATGAACCCATAAAAAAAAAAAAAAAAAAAAAGCTTAGCTTTGTTGAACTTAGATTACAAGAGTTTTTTATGTGAATTTTATGTGATTTGGTGAGACCATAATTTCGTGCACAGAGAGTGTTATTATATGTTGAGCACGTGTTATCACGCGCCTACCTTATATTGGTTAAACCGTTGTAGGAGTTGGAAGCGCAAGCTTTGTTGCTCGATTTCAATGGCCGCCGCGTCTTCTTCTTCTTCTTCTTCTGTTCGAATTGTTGTTGTCGGTGATGTGGTAAACTAAACTAAACTAACTCTCCTTACTTTAATTTCGATAATCTTCGATTGTTAATATAATAGTACCTTCCTAATCTTTTTAAGCATGACTGCTGGAACTTTCAACAAGATTCCAAAGCACTTCAATTCCTCCAGGTAATTAATTATTCTCATTTCATAAGCATTTTTTCAATAAGCACTTAATTAAGTTGTTTACTCAATCGCATCCTTGATATAGAAAGGTTGGAAAAGAAAGTATGTCCAAAAACTATGCTATGCTCTTGGCTGGGAGCTAATTGAGAATATAAATTACTGAAACAATCAAATTAAGGGAATTCAAAATTAAAATTTTGAATTTTTTTCTTCCTTTTGATTGGATGTCACATTAACAAGTAGAATGAAAATGTAGAGAAGATTATGCTATTGCATATACAAAAATATTCTCTTGAGTTAATGTTTCAAAAGAATAAGTATGTAATATACAAAAGTACTATTTTTTTCTTCTTTTTTTCACTTTCGTGTTATTCATTGTGGTGGAATTAAGGTTTAATGTAATAAGTATGTAATGTATGGGTGGGTAGGAGGGAAACATGCATGTGTGGACTTGATTGGGGTTTCCCCACTTGTGGGTTTAGGGACCGAGTTTTTTATTGTGGGACATACAACCCTCAAAGCCACTTCAAACAAATTGGCTAAACATGAGAAAACATGTTATGACAATCAGCTTGCTTGCATTTGACAATTTTGGCTTCCTAGCACTAGAGGTTAAGGATCTTCTACAAAGAGCTCAAAGAGTCATGCATAACAATGTTGTGTCTCATAGGTCTTTAAGAGGATTGATTTTGCCATCTAGAAAGGGTTAGCGGCGCAGCTTGTTGCACGCTTGTCTTCTATTCCTATGTAATTTTTTAATAGTAGTTATGAAATGTTATAATAAAAAAAAAAGATAAGAAGTTGTCTCAGGAAAAAAAATCTACTCAAAATTATGTCGCTTAATTCATACTCCCTCCGTTTCAAAATATAAGCAAAATTCACTTTTTAGGATCATTCATTTAATGATGTATGTGGTTCATAATATGGACCACATACATCATTAAATGAATGAATCTAAAAACTGAATTTTGCTTATATTTTGAAACAGAGGGAGTACTAGATATGCCATCAGGAAACCTACAAATTTTGTCGCTTAATTTTACATATGCTCTTAAATTTCAATTTCCAAAAGTCAGTCGCTTAATTTTATAGTGTGTGCTATGCTAAATATGCTGTCATGATACCTATAAAGAAAGCGATTGTGTTGTTTGTGTCTTAGTGAGTGTGCAAATTGAATTAAGTGGTTTACATTTTACAGTTAGTTTCCTTTATTTTTATTTATATGAACCTAATAACAAGCATACATATGTATATCTGATCAATCAATCTAATATCGACCTATATTGCACTGCAGCCAGACTTGGTGCTCTTTACAGGCAAGTTTCATTGTTACTGCTGCTCAACCTATCACACTATGTTGATATTTCTTAAATTCATTTAGTGTTGTTGGTTCTTTGTGGCCTATTCTAGTTGGTGAGGAAATAGCGGGTGCATACCTTTGAAATTTTGTATTGAATTCCATGGCATTGTTATTTTGCACATATAAATTACTCATAACTGTTCACTATTTCATCATATTCTGTTTCTTATATCTATCAATGATTTATTATGATTTTTTATCATATGATTCATACTTCTCTTAATGTTTACATCCTTTTTCAACTACACTGAATTGAATTTTGTTAGGTGATTTTGGCGAGGAAAATCTTGAAATCGTTCGCAGTGTTGCAAATATTGAATTTGCTAAAGCAGTTATATTAGGAAATCATGATTCCTGGTTTACTAAGCGGTTTTCTGACAGGTGAATTTTACATGTTTGTCCTCAAATCATTTTTCTTTTGTGTGTTAAATTTACGTGGTGGAAAGCTTCATCCACAAGACTTTAGATAATCTCATTTTAAAACAAATGATGGGATACAATAACAATGGATTTACAATGTGAACAAGCAGTCATTTTTACGCACCTGCATTTCCCCCTCTCCCTAAACGAAAAGCACCCGCACGCGTACACATTCACGGAGGCAGACAATCTCATGGATCCAAAAAATTTGGATTTAAGTTTTGTCCATATGTTAATTACATATTTCATTTGCAGTTTGTTTTCTGCCCTATAAGTATTAGTTGCAGGCAGTGATTTGCAGTCCAATTTTTTACTAACATTTTGATTTAAATGTCAGTGAGAAGGATAGAGTTCAGCTACAGCTAGAATGGTAAGTTCTAAAGAATTAATTGTACCTTATGATTACAATCCTGATGCCTCACCTAGCATGGAAATTTTATTGTTGTTCCATGATGAGTACACTCTTGATGAAAGCATATTTGCTATCACAATCCATTGCTGATATGTGTATATAATATGTGGGTAAAGTAACAAGTTCATACTTTCATTAAAAGAAAATGGGCCAGATATTCTAAATCCTTTCCCATTGAGGGTTTGAAAGAATTCTAAGATCTCTATGCTGCTTTTTAACTGTGGAACAAAATTTCTTAAGTACAGAGAAGTTATCAATGCATGAGAAAGAAAGCAGATTACTTAAAAGCCTAATTGGCACCTTTCTAGATTTACTGAAAAGTTCACTTATAATATTTTGTTTTTATAGAATTAGTTGGATAATTTATTGATATAAATGTATATATTACTGTGAATCTCAGCCTTGGCAAGGAGCATGTGGCTTATCAACGTTTAGATTTACCTCTAATAAAAGTAAGTGTCGTTGGTGGGCGGCCATTTTCATGTGGGGGTAAACCATTATTTCGAAAAAAGCTGCTGTTTGCAAGGTGTGTATTATGTAAAAGCAATTATAGACAATTTGACTCTCTAAGGGATCCAATGTCAACTCAATGTTTTAAGATTCAAACCTTTGTTTCTAATCCCAACAAGAGAGTTGAGTTTTCTTATTTGCTCCAATTATGTGGTCACTTGAAAAGAGTGTTGCAAAAATTTTCCATCAGAGCTAGTTTGCTTCAAAATAGTTTGAGGAAAATAACCACTTTTAAGGATTTGTGAATTGTTTTTGCTTTTGAAAAATAGTCAGAAATCTGATTGTAATGAAAAGTAAATTTGAGTATCTTCTTAGATATAATCTGATTATAATGAGTGAAATAGATAAGAAAATGCTAAAAAAATGATTTTTATAATTGTAAACTAACAACAAATAGGTTGTACTTTACATAAAAAATCCCAATAATAAAGTAATCAATTTTTATAAATATAAAATTATACTTTCTTAATCTTAAATGGATGGTCCCACATAAGGCCATCTATTTATGTTTCTGATGTATTTCCAATATCTAGCACTATCAGACACCTAGAGTTACTTGACTGTAATATCCATTGTTTTCATAAGGCATAAGCAACACTGAAACGGTAAAAGTGAAGTTGGATGGCCTTTTTTTACTTCACATGAAGATAATGTATGGTATTTTACCAGTACTGAAGTTGCCATTGTAAATCATAGTTGATATTTCAAATTTGAACTTTTTCTTAGATATGGAGTTAAAGACATGGATCAGAGTGCCAAGAGAATCCAGAAAGCTGCTATTGGTACACCAGAGGATCATTTTCTGATATTACTTGCACATAATGGACCCACAGGTGCAACACAGAATCTCTTCTCTAGCAGTGCTGGCTTGTCACGTCAAATACCAAAATAATTCCTGAATTTTCTTTGTGCAGGCCTTGGTTCTGGTTCGAATGATATATGTGGAAAAGATTGGGAATTGGATGGTGATGGTGATCATGGTGACCCAGGTAATAATTAATATATACATCAGAGCTTGGATTGTTATTAAAAATAAAATCTCGTGTTTTTGGTTATTGGAAATCATTACAACTGTCAAGTCCTGGTTTCCCCCATTCCAAATTAATGTTAAATATTTGTTTTCTTCATTTCAAATGGCTGTGTACGTTCTTTTCGTATGTCGAATAATAGTAGTGATTTGCCTGGTCATTTTCTGTTTTGGTGGACATGTCCCATAAGATGCAAGTGTGGTCGATGATGTCAATGTTGCAAAAATGGGAAACTGATTTAACTAGTTTATTATGTTTGCATAACAGATCTAGCATACGCAATATCCTTGCTAAAAGAGAATAATCAGGTATCTATTCCTTTGGTTGTGTTCGGCCACATGCACAAAGAGCTCGCACATGCCAAGGGTTTTAGGAAAATGATTGTCATTGGGGACGACAACGTCATATACTTGAATGGGGCCATTGTTCCTAGGGTCAAAAGTTTGAGCGACGAGGACAAGAGAAGCTTAAAGGTTGAAAGTCCTATGTCCTCACTAGTGGCAGAAGGTACAGCAAGAGCCTTTACTTTAGTTGAGCTCTCAGAAGGAAGAGTTACCAGAGTTGCAGAAAGTTGGGTATCTGTTATTGAAGATAGGACCACATTAAAAGAAGAACATATATTATTCGAAGACAATTAAGAATCAAGATCCTCATCTTCTAAGTTGTCGTTTTTACTTACGGGACATGGTATTTAATGCTTAGATGAAAACAGTACGAGGTGACATATGCTTTGATATTAATTCCTTATATAAATGAATATATTGTAGCTAATGTTAATATATGGTAATAGACATCATAACATCGGCTTTGATACCAATTCCTTATCTAAGATTTTGGTAGTAATTCATATTTTCCTTTTAGCAGAGAAGATACCTATCTGTTTTGCTTGACCTTGCACATTTTTTCTTGATGCATCTCATATCAGCACATAAAAATTTGCTTTCGCAAATATAAATAAATAAAATATACAAAATTTGAATGAGGAATTGGACATAGGTGAAGCAAGGATGGGTACTGGCTTACAACAGCTGATTCTCTGTACTCCTACTGGGACGAGGTGCAAATACTTAGGAAGTCAACAAGATAAATGATTTCTTGCAAGCATACTAAAATGACCAACCTTGAACCCCTCCAAAAAAAAAAAAAAAAAAACCAACCTTGAATGATGATATTTTTTTACACTGGGCCAATTTGACACCTTGAACGTGTTCACAACTCAATACTGTAGCAAAAATAAAGAAGATGACAATTGCTTTTCTCACATCCATTGTTTCCTAGAGACACATGGAAATGACCAAAAAACAGCGTTGCTATATGGTACGATAAAAAAACTGGTACGATAAAAAACCGCACGAACAAGCTTCAACACATCTGTGCGTACACGTCTCTTGGCTAGCACCGTCATAAAAGACGCAAGCACCGTCTTCGCCGTTGTCCTGGTCATTGCCGCCCCAACCACCGTGATAACACCAGAGTTGGTTGCTGCCACATGTTGCCAACCACTGTAGAGTCACCACCAACAATATGTCTCTGGCACGCGACTAGTTTCAACATGTTTACCAGTTCCGACATCGGCGCCGGAGGAGAGAACATTTGGAAAGGCACCGGCGTGGGAGGTTACTCTTTTTACTACCATTGGAGCGTTTTTGTCAGATTACTTTCATTTCCACCATTGGAGAGTCGATTACTAGTTGCGATTTCATGTAAAATGTTATTTCAAAGAAGGATATAATGTTACGGTTGGTATAAAAAAAAAAACATGATCAATTTTTTAGTAAAAATAATATGCAAGAGAGCATATCACTGTTTCGTGGGATTTGCACGAAACATCTTATCGTGCACTTTAGCATTTTTCCTAATTTAATGAGTGCAAATTTTCAAAGAGACGTGGATGATTAAACTTTGGGAAATGACATTAAGCATTAAATTGGCATAAAAGTAATTTTTATGGAAGGTACACTCTCCGGTCACAAATATAAGTAAAAATACATGTTTTGGATTCATTCAATAAATAAAGTTTGTGGTCTTTATTGTAGATAACATACATTATTTATTGAATGTATCTAAAATATGAATTTTTTCTTATATTTATAACCGGAGGGTGTATGCAATTAATGCATGCTTATCATAACTAGATGTGTACAATTTGTGAGTTAGAATTGGAAAATGATAGTAGTATAATGAGAGTAAATTTCAAATGAGTGATGAATGATTAAACTTTGGAAAATGACATTAAGGATTGAATGTGCAGAGAAGTGATTTTGTGGACGTTTTGTAATGTCTGCATGCTTAGATAGACATGTGTAGTTAATGAATTAGCATCGGAAAATGATAGTAGTCTAATGAGTACAAATTTCAAATCAAGTATGAGACGATTAAGCCTTGGAAAATGGTAGTAGTCTAATGACTACAATTATGGAGTTAGCATTGGAAAATGGTACTTCCTCCGTCTCATAATTATTGTCTTTTTAACAATTTTTCTTTTTTTTAAAATAATTGTCACTTTACAATACCAATTTAGCATTTATTATTTTTTCTCACTATTATACCCTTATTTATTGAATCTCAAAATAATTGTCACTTTACAATACCAATTTAAGCATTAAATGAATATAAAAGTATCTTTACAAAATGAATAATGATATTTGAACAATCATTTGATGATAATTTTTGTGATAAATTCATTTTTCATTCTCTTCTTATTGGTAAAAACAATAGAGAGAAAAAAAAGGACTAGAGAAATAAGTACATCATGTGAATATGAGAGAAAATTGTCTAAAAATTATTACAAAATAGTTGTTCAAGTATCATTTATCTTACAATTAATGAGTTAGAATTTTAAAATGGTAGTAGCATAATAAGTGTAAATTTTCAATGAGAGATGAAGGATTAAGTCTTGGAAAATGGCATTAAAGAGGTTTTTTCTAGATTACCCTCTCTTATTTAGAGGGTATTTTACCCTCTCATAATATCAACCAATCAAAATGTAATATACATTGACAACATTAAATGTCATAAATGAATCAATTTTTTTCTAAAAAAAGAATCAATTATAATCATAAGGCAACTTTTAATACTTTTAATTTTTATTTAATTATAGACATGATTACATTAGAGATCCTTTATCTTATTTATTTGTTACACTTGGGTCCTTTATCTTTATTTTTTTCCACTTAGGTCTTTTATCTCTTATAAAAGCACATATACATCCTTTTTCTCATTTTTTTATTAAAAAAAATACATAATTTTATTTTTTAAAGTATCTTTTTATTAAAAATGAAACAAATCCAGAAATATGATGAAGATGTTCATCATTTTCATCTTCTTCCTTTGAATCTTCATCATCTTCATTGAATCAAAAAAATTTCTACACAAATATATCTCCAAATATCATGAATTAATGTTATATTTACCTCAAATCTTCTTTTAAACACAAAAATCAAACCCCTATAGGGAAAGAGATTTAGTTTCATCACAAAAAAAAAATTGTTATATAAATTGTCACGCTGTATATTATTATTATTATTATTATTATTTTCTAACTCAATATTCAAGCCCGACATAAAAATAACCCCAAAATTGATAGCAACTTTGCACATCAATTTTGTTGTTTCCAGAACAATCTTAACTTTCGTAAAGCCTAACCCTTCCGCCAATGACTAAGCCTCCACCATCCTCCTTGCAACATTTATGAAATTAAGGTTTTGATTTTTGTGTTTAAAATAAGATTTGAGGTGAATATAACATTAATTCACGATATTTGGAGATATATTTTAGTAGAATTTTTTTTTATTTAAAGAAGATGATGAAGATTCAAAGGAAGAAGATGAAGATGATGAACATCTTCATCATATTTTTGGATTTTTTTTTCAGTTTTAATAAAAATATATTTTTAAAAATAAAATTATGTATTTTTTAATAAAAAAAATGCGAAAAAAGATGTATATGTGCTTTTAAGAGAGATAAAGGACCTAAACGGAAAAAAATAAAGACAAAGGACCAAAGTGTTACAAATAAATAAGATAAAGGACCCATAATATAATATTGCCTTAATTATATTTAGGTGTTCAATCTTAATTAATTTACACTACAAGACCGGCTTAAAACAATTAAAATTTCACATCAAATTTCTTTCATCTGAATGTCCTTAAATTTATCAGTTATATTCATAAAATTTATTCCTCCCATTTTGATTGTTCAATTTTGTCGTTCCCAACTGCCGCATTTTTCAATTTTCGTGAGAATCGTCATGATTTCAAATATCGTGAGAATTGTTGTTATTTCCAGTACAACGTCAGATATGATGACTTGATTTTTCTTTTTGATTTGATTTCTCTTGGTTGTGATGTAGTTAATTATAACAATTGAGTAAATCATCCGTTGTACTTTGAGGGCTGCTAGCAGGTGTTGCCGCTGTGATGTTGTGGAAGTTTGCTAGCATTTTTTGGTTGTTGCTGAAATGGTTATGTGATGAGGCTTTTGTTCTTTTATTTGGACTTAAAAGACTTTTGCTGATAGCGAGACAGGTCTATGCGTGTTAACAGATTTTATTAGGTTGGCTGCTTAAATAAAAAAAAATAAGTCACGATACCTGACGCGGTTCTAGAAACAACGACAATTCTCACGATAATTGGAAATTGCGGCAATTTGGAACGACAAAATTGAACAATCAAAATGGGAAGAAGAATGAAAAAGAAACAAAAAATGATCAATATGGAAGAATAAAGAAGAAGAAATTTGAAAGAAGGAGATGTTTTTGTTCTCACGTTCGGGGTTCTGGAATGGAAGAAATTTTATGAATGTAAATGATGAATTTAAGGACATCAAGATGAAAGAAATTTGATGTAAAATTTTATCTGTTATAAGTCTTGTAGTGTAAATTAATTAAGATTGAACACCTTAATATAAAAAAAAAATTAAATCATTTGTTGTTTCAAAAAAAAAAAATTAAAAGTATTAAAAGTTACCAAGATTAACTCTCCTTCAAAAAAAATAATTAAGATTAACTCTTTTATTTTTAGAAAAAATCTACTCATTTATTTGACATTTAATGTTATCTATGTATCTTACATTTTGATTAGTTGATATCATGAGGCAGGTAAATTACCCTCTAAACAAGAGAGGGTAACGTAGGCTTCACCCATTAAAGATCGAATGCACATAAAAGTGGTTTATGGAGGTTTTGTAACGTATGCATGCTTACATAGACATGTGTAATTAATGAATTAACATTGAAAAATGGTAGCAGTCTATTGAGTGCAAATTTCCAATCAAGTATTCTCTTCGTTCACATTTATAAGTAAAAAAATGACTTTTTAAGTACATTGAATAACTAATGTATCCGGTCACGTTTATAGGTTAGATACATTAATTATTGAATGTACTTAGTTGTTTTTTTGCTTATAAATGTGACCGAAAGGAGTATGAAACGATTAACCTTGAAAAATGAAAGTAGTCTAATGAGTACAATTATTGAGTTAGCATTGGAAAATGATAGTAGTTCAATGAGTACAAATTTCCAATGAGAATTGAAAGATGATACCTTGGAAAATGGCATTAAGGATTCTATGCACAGAAAAATGGTTTTATATTTTTTGTTCTATATATAGTTTTGGTTCATGTCAAAATAAACCACAAAACTGTTTCATCCCTCAAGCGCGTTTCATTTTTCTTCCTCTGTCAATGTCACATAAACAGTGTTGGTATTTTTTGGTTTCGGATGATTTGGTTCAGATGCTTTATCTCTTCATCGAGTTTAGAGCTCAATATCGTGTTGATATCACCAGGTTTGCTTCCATCTTTTATCTCGTTTTCTTAGTTTATTTAATTTTGATATCCCTGTTTTACTCTACTACCTCTTTTCTTAATCCTTCATGATATTATGGAACAATTTTCATTGTTTTTACTCATCTGATGTTTTATTTCGAGTGAGTGGAAGGATAGGACTTGGACTTTTGTCATTCTTATCATCTGATGCAGTAGATTCAGATCGTGTGGGCAAAAAGCTCTCCTCTACCTTTTACTCACCAAAAAGGTAATATGCACTTTTTCTATCCCTTTCTATGGCTTAAGAAGAAGATATGGGAATAAAAATTTGTTTGTTTTGATGCATGAATTTAAAGGTGACACAAAACATAGAGGAATTTAGTGACGAAAGCATGAGATCAAATGGAAATAAAGCCAAATGAGACGAACATAAATCCATTGTGTCTTTGGGACCTTATTCAAGCTGGAACTCTTATATGAGATTATACTAGGGTTGTTTTGACTAGGTAGCAAGCACAAACTTCCACTATGAATGCTGGTTGTAACTCGTTGATATATCCATAACGATTTTTGAATACTAGGTGGGATGAACAATGGGGTGATTTGTCTCTGATACATGCTAATAAGTGTGTTCCCGTATCTATCGGTTCCTGTATTAGATTTTGCTTTAGGAGTGGCAACAATGAGGAATGTTGCTAGCTATATGAGTCATAGCCAAACTCCCATTGTGTTTGTTCAGTTTAACTACTTTCAATGGAGAACATCCATCCGATTAGAGACTCGAGCCTTGATAATGGGGTAGTAGCAAATATTAATGAGAAAATCACTGGCAACATCACTATATATAATTGAATATTTTACTAACTTTTTATATTGTTAATGTTGAAGTTGAGTTTTCATTTAGTTTATGTATTTCTACCATTCTGTGAAATGTCATTGTCATGGAAGAACAGTAGGATGAAATGACAGAAGGCAATGGTAAAAACAAATAAACTAAATGAAAACTCAACTTCTACATAATCAAAGTCAGTAAAACATTCAATTATATGTTGCAAGGTTGACAATGAACTTCTTATCAACCTCAACTACTACCTCATAGCAAGGCTCAAATCTCTTGTTGGAGGGATGTTCTCCATTGCAATCATCATAAGGTGAGGGAAATTCAAATTATGGTGATGAAACTGAACAAGCGCATTGGAAGTTGGTCTCTGACTTGTATTGCTAGAAACATTCCTCATTGTTGACATATCCAAAGAAAAACCTAAAGGAGGATATGATTATAGGAGGAACTCACATGATTAGCGTATATCATAGATAAATCATCCCATTGTTAATCTTGCCTAGTATTCAAAAACCGTTTTGGATATATTAACGAGTTACCACCGACTTTCCTAGTCAAAGTTTGTGTTTGTTCTTTTGTCAAAGCAACACCTGTGTACTTGCATATAAAAACCCCACCTAAAATAAGGTTGAAAGACTCAATGACTTTAAGTTTGTCTCATGGATTTATTTCTATTTGATTCCTGGCTCTACTCACTAAATTCCTCTATCTTCCGTGTCACCTACTGATCCATTTATAAAAGAAACAAAACTTCTGGTTTTTCTTATCTTATAATTAGGACATATAAAAAGTGTATAATACATTTTTTATGAGTGAAAATGGGTACTGGGTGAAGAAAAGACTTTTGCACACGTGATCTGAATTTACTATATCAGATGATAAGAACAACATAAGTCCATGTCACATTCTACTCCGTTCTATGAAGCATTGATAGTGAACTTTTTTAGATGGTATGTGTAGATACACCAAAGATATATGTAGGTCTATGTCATACATCTCGTGTATATGCTATGTTTGAGGGATTTATTTTGCTAAATTGAGACTCCATTTATCTTATGGCTGGATTTTAAGAAACCGTGCTTTCTGTCATTGGCGGTTGCACACTTACTGTTTTTTGACAGGTGAGTTTTACAATCATTTTGCTTCTACGATTGGTCAAATTTACAAGGTAAAAAAAAAAAGCTTCATGCTCTTAGCTTCTTCCAAAAGACTCTAGATAATTTCATTTTCTTTTAAAACAAAGGATCGGATGCAATTACTATGAATTTACAACGTGAACATGCAAACATCTTTTACACACAGACTCAACGACCGACAATCTCATTGATCTAATAATTTTGGATTCAAATTTTTTCCATATGTTAATTGCATATATAGTTAATAATTTGAAGTTCGTTATCTTCCCTTTAATATCCACTATTTTTATAAAGGCACAAGCAACAGTAGAACTTAATGTTTTGTGGTGCTTTACCATCTTTACTGAAGTTACCATTGTAGCTCTAGATGTATCCAATTTGAACTTCTTCTTAGATATGGATTCAAAAACATGGATGAGTGCCAATAGAATCCAGAAAACTGCTCTTGGTACACCAGATGATCGTTTTCTTATATTACATGCACATAATCTCTTCTCTTGCATTGCTGGCTTGTCACATCAAATACCAAAATAATTTTGGAAAAATTGGAAAATTAATGTTGAAGACAGGACCACCTTAAAAGAAGAACATGTATTATTTGAAGGCAACTAATTAAGAATCAATTATCACATGGTATTTAATGCATAGATGAATACAATCCGAGGTCACATATGCTTTGATGCTATTTCCTTATCTAAACGAATACATTGTATTTAACGTAAATATACGGTGTAGAATTGGCATGGGCTTTGATACTAACTGCTTATTTTAGATTTAGGTAATTCTTGTGTTTCATTTATCAGAAAAGATATTCATATGTTTTGTTGGGTTATCCAGGATGTTTCATCTATCATCATTTGTCATGGTGTGTTCTCTTTTACTCGGAACTTCTAATGTGATGCCATTTTATTTTCCGATATTTAGTTATCGGCGTTGTTTATTGTCTGTTTGTCTCCCGTTTCAGTGATTTTTATTTTTTTTTGCAATTATAAGTACTGTGCATGAATTCTGATGTTGATTGGGCACGTCTATATCATTTTCACGTTAGGTTTTTAATGGACCCAATGACAATTGCAGCAGATTATTTGTGAGCTTGTGATCCCATATGTGGTCCATGAAATGCCTCCCATAACATTGAGATATTCCAAAGTAAAGGATAAATAAAGAGGACCAAACTTTGATGCTGACTGTTTGGTCATCTTTAGGTGAATGATTTACTCAAACGAAAGAAGTAATATCATTTGATTAACCATGCAAATAGCATATGATATGTTATGTTACACAAATACTATCACCTTTTTATGCATATTGCATTAGTACTATCCAATGGGTCAACACCAATCAGCAGCTTGTCATGCATATTGGATTTACCCTTGACGCCTTTTTAAAGCCTGCGATTCTATAAAAGTGTGATGTAATATTACTATCCAATGTCTTTTTTCTCCTTCCTTCTGAAAGTTTGGTGCACCGAATTCTAAGCGGTCTATGCAAATACTTTTGACTCCTTATGCTCCTTTACAGCCATTTGATGATAATAGAAAATAAAGTGAAAAGGAAAAACTTTAGTATTCCCAAGCTCTTCCCTTGGTTGCCATTGACATTGATTCTGACCGTGCTAAAAGTTGCTAGTAATGACTAATGTAAGAATTTGGAGCACCATTTTATAATTGTGCTTTGAGACTCGATTGAGGAATTGAATGGAAGGTTAGAGACTTGGAGATGGACCTTAGAAATGTATGATTTTTGCCTGAGTATAAGCAAGATAGAGTATATGAAATGTAACTTCAGCAAAAGGCAAAATAATTCTACCTGAAATGTGAATATCATACCCAAATCAATTGCTTAAATATCTTGGGTCCATGGTATAAAATGATGGAGAAATAGAAACAGATGTAAATCCTTGTATTCAAATCATGTGGTTGAAATGGAGAAAAGCTTTGGTGTTTTATGTGATAAGAAAATACCACTTAAGTTGAAAGGAAAATTCTATCGGTCAGGAGTCAGACTAGTAACATTGTACGGTACAAAGTGTTCTACGGTTAAGAACATAGAAATCAAGTAAACGTAACGAAGATAAAAGACAAACATTTTTCAAAATAAAAAAAAAAAAAATTAACACAAAGAAATGTCTTTTTTATTAGAGGAACGACAAATAACGCACATGTGGAACTGAACTAAGTTTTTTTTTTAAGTGAACCTAAGTTTTTTCTTTAACAATTTCTTTCATTCATTATAAATGAATTAGTGTTTAAATAATTTTCGTCGATTGATAAAATAATTGATGATTTTTTTTAAAAATTAAATCAAATGAGAGATATTTTAATATACTGTCATTAAATGCGAGAGAAGTTTTTTTAATTAATTTATGGTATATTAATAAAGAAATTAGTGTTTAAATAATGTTTTTTGACTGATAAAATAATTGTTGGATTTTTTAAAAATTAAATCAAATGAGAGATATTTTAATATATTATCATTAATTTGAGAGAAGTTTTTTTAATTAATTTATGGTATAATAATAAATAAATTAGTGTTTAAATAATTTTTTTTGATTAATAAACTCATTATCGGATTTTATAAAAAGTTAAATCAAACGAGAGACATATCGATATATTATCATTAAATACGAGAGATATTTGTTAAGATTCGTTTATATTTCATTCCAAAAACAAGATAATTTTGTTTATATTTTATTTTATTTCAAAGGGAATATATCATTAAATTGGATAGGACAAAAATAGGGAATAGCTAGAAAGAAACAAGATATTTGTAATTTAATAAAAATAAAATATATCAACACTTTTTTTTAAAGGAAAATTTATTTTACTTTATTTTTTATTTTTTTTATGAGATCCAACATTTTATTATCTAAAATTGTCAATATTAAATAGTACATTTGTACGTAATAAAAAAAGTAATTCATCTTAAAATGAATGAATGAGGAATCCAATTCAAATTCCGACTTATGAATATTAAAAAAAAAAAACATGTAATAATCAGTATCATTAAAATGGTAATAAAATAGTAATATTGTATCTTATGAAAAGGATGAAAAGGTGAGAGAAGGAAGGAAAGAAAGGGAAAAGATGAATGGTGATAGCAGAAGATGTTGTTCCTTCCAGCTCACCCGTTTACTACGGACATTCACCTTTCCTTCTTCTCTTTCTCAAATCAAAAATATTTTCTTTCCTTTTCCTTTTTTTTTCTTCTTCAAAATCATATACATTATAGAAATAAAAGATAACAATCTCATCAACTTTTTGCACACACATAATTATACCCAGAAATCTTCGAACATTACCCAAAATAACTCTTTCTTTTTTGTTCTATATAATGTTTTCGTAGTTTAAACCACCACAAAATTGTTTTTGTTTCATCCCTTCTGTTCTGTAAATGGGTAATGTCACGGGAACGGTGGCGGCAAAGTTTGCGTTTTTCCCGCCGGAGCCACCAACATACGAAGTTTACAAAGAGAACGATGATGGGGTGTTGAAGATTTCCGGCACGACGGATAAAAGCGTCGACGTTCATATTGTAGACACAAAAGGAGGCAATAAGATCGTTGCTACGTTGTGGAAACACCCTTTTGCAAGGTTTACTATATTGTACTCTCATGGTAATGCTGCTGATTTGGGTCAGATGCGTGACCTCTTCATTGAGCTTAGAGCTCATCTTCGTGTCAATATCATGAGGTTTCTTTTCTTAATCCCTTATATACAATTTTGCATGCTTTTATTAATACAACAGTTTTTGTCTGTTAATTAATAATTAGCCATGGTTACTAATAATTCATATGATAATAGAGACTTGGTAGCTTTATGGTGTTGTTTTGAATTCATTTTGAAGTATAAACAAAAGATCTTTCTAAGTATTTCTTGGATCTTTGTGTTATTTTGCAGCTATGACTATTCTGGTTATGGACGTTCCACAGGTAAGGTAAGTAACTCATTTTACTAATATGAAGAGGTTTTGAGTAACACAAATTATCAATTTTTTGGTTGAATTATGTTTTTATCCAAGTGAATCTAACATTTATCTATATTCTTTCCAACTGTGATAGCCATCTGAGTTCAACACGTATTACGACATAGAGGCTGTATATAATTTATTGAGGAATGAATATGGATTTAAGCAAGAAGATTTGATTTTGTATGGTCAATCCGTTGGAAGTGGACCAACGACACACTTGGCTTCTAAATTGCAAAAATTGAGAGGTGTTGTACTTCACAGTGCTATTCTTTCTGGATTAAGGGTCTTGTACCCTGTAAAGGTCACATTTTGGTTTGACATTTTCAAAGTAAGTTTTGCCATACAATTCTTATACCACTGCCATAATTTTTAGCACTGAGTTTTGTAGTAACAAAAGTTTTCAATTTCGTTTCAGAATATAGACAAAATTCGGTATGTCAAATGTCCGGTGTTTGTTATACATGTAAGTATGTCTTTCTTTCCATCTATGTATGTAATCAGTTTATGCAATTGTGTTCCCTTTTCTGGTTATATTTGATCAATCGTTTCTTTTTGAGGCTTCTGTCCTGATACGGCGTTTCTGTAATTTCCTATTTAGCTTGATGATGATTTTGTCCACATGAAAGCTTGACTTAACCCTCAATTAGAAAAGAATAGCTCAAGTCTGAAGTCTGAATGCTTGATTGCGTATGTCATACAAAGCCAAGTGCACATGATTAGCGTGTATCATAAACAAATCATCCCATTGTTTTCCCATCTAGTATTCAAAACCTGATTTGGATATACCAATGAATTACCACCCGCATTCCTAGTCAAAGTTTGTGCTTGCTCCTTAGTCAAAACAACCCCTGTGTTTGTCTCATTGCTTTATTTCCATTTGATCCCATGCTCTCCTCATTAAATTCCTCTGTCTTCCGTGTCAGCTTTAGATCCATCCATAAAAAACATATATATATATTTTTTTTTTCCTATCTTCTTCTAAAGCCCTAGAAAAAGTATATAGTACCTTTTTGGTGAGTGAAAATGGGTACTGAGTGGAGAGGAGCCTTTTGCACGAGCGATCCTGAATCTACCCTATCAGATGATAAGAACAACGAAAGTCTGAGCCGAAAAGTTGTGCTCAATTGAATTTTCTTTCTGGAGGTAGTAGTAATCCATCCACTGAAATGTTTTTTTTTTTTTTTAAATGTTTTATTTCGACTGTTCAGGGACCTGGTGGTGTTTGAATACTGGTATTTTTTATTAGCATTTCATTTTATAACAAAGTATAGAAATGTTTTTTTGACTTGTATTGTCGCCACATTATATTTTTCTCCCTGTTTAGTAAATATCTTAAGATTATGTTAATAGGTAGGTTAAGTTTTGTGTCAATCTGTTCATCTCCTTTAGAACAATACAATAATGAAATTTAGGTTCTGGAATAAACACTGAAGACATCAGTCTGTCTCATTCTTGTGTTTCTTAGAATAACTAGTGCCCCTAATGGACCTCTCCTATGAAACTCCAACTGAAAAGGGGGGCGGATGAGTACAGTTCAGTTCCTATGGTGCATCCGTTTGTAGTGAGTAGGGTCTCTTTATCGCTGATCAGTTATTACCCTTTTTCATGCATTGTTAACCTAAAGGCACAACAACAATCTACAGTTCAAGTAAAGATATAAAATATCTAAATGATGTTCAATTTGTTGTGTATATTTAGTGGATGGTCATCATGGTGGGATGTCAATATGTAGATTATATCTTCTGTCTGATTGGAACTTCGTATCCAGCATAGATTTATAAAATATATGGCTTTTGGAAAAATGCTGCTTCCATTTTTATTTTGAGCAGTCTACACTAGTTATCCTATGTATGTCTGTTACAAAAGATGTTTAATGAATATCTAGCATTTATCTATCACTCCGTGTCCCCATTCTACCAAGTACCAATACTATTGATAGAATAGGTAACCACACAACATTTTTGGTGCTTAACGACAGTGATTAATAACTTCTTTTTCCAGTTCTAGAAGAAATACTGAAATTGATATCTTTTGTTATGTTTTAGAGCGAACAACACAATCATTGGGGAGATTTCAGAATATGGAAACTTTTAGTTGTTGCCTAGTTTATGAGATATGGCCGAACAACATGTAGCAATAGCATTATAGTCATTGTTGTAAATGGAGCTGATTTCGAGTATTAAAATTATTATGGCTTTCAAGTTTTTGTTGTATAATATTGCTTAGTCTCATTATTTACGGATTCGGTACTTTATAGTCTGCAGAAAGCATCACAACTGACATGGATATTTTTTGACACTAATAATAGTTTTGTTTCTGCTTATGGATTGTTTACAGGGAACAGAAGATGAAATTGTGGATTGTTCTCATGGAAAGCGGTTGTGGGAGCTCTCAAAGGAAAAATATGACCCCTTGTGGGTTAAAGGTGGAGGCCATTGCAACCTTGAAACTTTCCCCGAGTACATCAAGTATTTGCGCAAGTTTATCAACGCAATGGATAAACTTTCTATCACTTCCCAAACAAACAAACAACTCACTCAGAGTCCTAGTATCACTGATTCCAGACATACCAAATGCTTAGGATTTGTTAAAAGATAGGTTCATCTTTTTTGAGGTTTCATAATCAGTTTGTTTATGGAAATTTACCCTCAACTTCAATAGTGCCCATGTCACTTAGTCTTTAGCTTCATAGGTTTTTCAATTGGCACTCAGTACAATGAGTTTATTAGAATTATAGGATGTCTAGGACCCGACAATTTTCTTTTGACAGTGTCTTTTCTTTTTGATCAATTTCTTGATGATGTCTTTGATCTAAATCCTGTTGAGATAGTGACAGCTTTATTTAGGTGGTGAACTCCTTAGTGGTGTTTTGTTTTCCTGTTTAGTTATTGTCTACTTGATTTAAAATTATGGTAAAGTTGTTTTGCATATGTATAAATATAGGTTCATCATAATAAAAGTGTATCGACATCTTATAATTAACAAGTATTAAACCAATCAACAATGATGTTGTACTCCGAGGCCGTAATTGACAGTGTCTTTTAGTATTTTGAATCATTGACATCTTCATGATTTGCTGTTAAGTTTGAAGACATAGATTGTGTGATGTTCACAAGATTACGCAATCTCAAGTTCAACTTTAAAAAAGAGAAGTGATATTTGGACAACCAAAATAAAATAACTTTAGGGACAACCTTTATTCCTCTCTTTTCATTGGACAATAACAATAGAGAGAGAAAAAGAAAGAGAGAAAATAAAAGTAAAATGTGAGTATGAAAGAGAAAGTTGTCACAAAAATTGTTTAATAATGGTTGTTCAAATATCATTTCTCTTTAAAAAAATATCCTTAAAAGTAGGTTAAAAGCTATGGTCTAACGAAAAATAATGCATGATGTGATGGTCATTTATTTTGTTTTTGTCAAAAGTGTTCTATTTTTGTAGATACTATCAATTTTAAGGGAACAAAGCTAAGAAGAGGGACTCACTATACAAATAAAATAAAAGTTGATATATTTTAAAAAACTAAAAAAAAATTCAAAAAATAATCCTATATTTTACGGAAATCATGCTAATACCGGAGGGGATTGGAAAAGTTTGTGGAATTGGAAGGGTCTGCAACATATTCAAACCTTCATTTGATTGGTTGCTCATGATCGCATTTTAACTAATTACCGTCGAAGTAGATGGGGTGTTGACATATCCCCAATTTGTCCTTCTTGTGGGAGTGAGGATGAGACTACTCTTCATGTACTCAGAGACTGCACTTATGCAACTCAGGTATGGATCAGACTTGTACCTTCAGATTGTATAACTGACTTTTTTTCCTTTGATTGCAGGAATTGGGTTTTTACAAACCTCAACAAGCGTCAAAACAGAGATCTCAACTCTAACTGGAAGACAACTTTCATGACTACTTGCTGGTATATTTGTAAATGGCGAAACAAGACAGTCTTCGAGGAAAATTTCCAGAGACGGAGAATCCCACAAGTATCATCCAAAAGTTTACTAGTGATATTGAAGATTGTACACTTAATCATTTTCAAATGGATCTTCGACACACTGAAACAATTTATATTGGCTGGAAATATCCTCAAGAGGGATGGATCAAACTCAATTGTGATGGAGCTTGCAAAGAGAATGGAGATCGCTCGGGTTGTGGAGGCTTACTTCGGGATGCTAATGGTAGATGGATCAAAGGTTTTGTCCGCAAGATTGGCACTTGTGATGCTCTTCATGCAGAGATGTGGGGTATGTACCTTGGTCTAGAGTTGGCTTGGAGGGACGGTATTTCTCAGCTTTGCATTGAAAGTGATTCAAAATTGCTTATTGATATGATAACAAATAATTGCAAGATGAATGGGACAACCCCTGTACTCATTCGGCGTATTCAGGTTCATCACACTTTGAGAGAAGGCAACTGAAGTGCTGATTGGCTTGCCAACTTCAGCCTTTACCATGGATTCATGGAATTTTACTATTTTGGAGACCCCTCCTAGTGAGCTCAATAGTCTCTTCTTTGATGACATCTCTGGAGCTTGTATGCCTATAAATGTTCGTGTAATTGTTTAGTTTTCTCTTTTGGGCTTCCACCCTCTTTTGTACTAAAAAAAAAAAAAAAAAAACTTGAGGTAATCTAGAAGTCCTAGCTCAACTGGCAAAATGCCGAAATTGTTAGGCCGGATGCCATGATCGAGGTTTGAACCCCGGTACATTCATTTATGTGTGTAAGTTTATAATGGCTTTGCCATTTCGTATATCTACCAAAAAAAAAAAACACTTGAGGTAGAACTTATGGACTCGGTGGGTTACACTTGTTTTGTTGCATTAAAAATCATTACTTTTTTTTATTTTTTATTAATCATTACTTAAAAAAACAGATAATAAATTTGGAAAATATCTTATCAATATCGAATCATTTCTTTCCTTGCAAGTTTAGAGTGTAAGCACTATTTTTGTTCGCTATCCACAACAAATCTTCGACATATATAATTAGAGACGAAACCCTACTTTTTTGTGTTTTTTTTAAGACCCTACTTTTTTGTATTGTTAAGAAAAGTTCACAACGACAAATAGCAGAACAAAGCCTTTGACTACACTTGTGTTTTTTTCTCTCTAGGGTTTTTCTTGAGTTTTTTTTTCTATTTCCTTTGAAAATTTAGAACTTTTTCGTCTGTTATTTGTGTGATCACTGATCACTACTTGTTTTTCTCATTCGAGTATTTGATTCTAGTTCATGATGGTTGTGGTTGTGGAGGATAGTTTCGGTGTTGTCAATGTTTTAGGAGAAGGTTTTCCGGCGGGTATGCGTGTTCTGGCAGTTGATGACGATCCAACTTATCTCAAAGTGCTGGAGAAGCAACTTCTCACATGCAACTATAATGGTTCGTTGCCTTTCTTTTTCGTTCATTCAATATGATTAAGCATTGATTATTCTTTATGTTTACTATTCTCCACATGCAACGGTGTAAACATATATTGGAAGTAGCTTTGATATAAGGAAACCTTTTTTTTTTTTCTTCTTCTTTGAGGCGTCGATATAGTAAACCTTAATTCTTTTTTCCAGTAAATTGGTGATAAGGTTAGTTTTCAGGGTTTGAACTGTCGTGAATTCGTTAAAAAGTTACATCAATAAAACTTGATGTGTGGAGCAAATTAATCAAGCAACCAAAACAATGTGGGTGACACTTATAAACACAAGTAAAATATAGAACAACAAAAGAGAAAGAGAGAAAGAACACACGAAAATATACTGACACCTACTCTGGGGGGAGAGAGCAGCTTTCCGTTCCATTATAACTTTTGAGTAACTTTACAAAGAGATATCAAAGAGTTACAAGAATCAGTCTTCAAACCTAATTCTACCTAAAGTCTTGAATCTCTTCCAGTGACCAAGAGACTCAATTCTAATAGTGTTTCTCCATGGTGAATCAATCAATGATGATTCAATCCCAACCCTAGTGTTTGTTGCAAAGAGAAAACTTTACAAACCCTAGTTTTATTGTTGGCTTCTAAGCCCTTGTTTTTCTACTCTCTACATCTCTCACTTTTCATCAACGTTTATGTTTTTTCTACATTAGCAAAAATCCGGCGCCGATTTTTTACGAGACAGAAGTCTTAAAACAGCACCCAAAATCGGGTTCCAATTTCTCCAAATCGGCCGTCGATTTGGCAGTTTCATAAACACCAATTTTGAGTCATATACTCATATTACAACATGAACTACGACCTATTTATCATAGGCTATATAAATGTGTTTGGAGTCTGATATGTATTAGTGTCCGATGCAACTTTGACGCATGTCATGTGTTAGTGTATATTTATGCTTCATAGGTTATAAGTCTTCCAGTGCCCGAATGTCTACCACTAAAGCTACCTACTCACACATATATCGGTTGACAATTTTCTTGATTTTAAATACATAAATTCATTCTTTTGTCAAGACTGTTCTGGGAGTGTTTGTTTTGGCTTAAAATAAAATTATTTTGTTTTTGTAAAATGTAAATATTATTTTTGAGATTTATAAAAAAAGATGAAGTTTTTGTCAAAAAAAAAAAAGACGAAGTTAATTTCCGTTTATTTACTATCATATATATATATATTTTTTTAAAGATTTAAAGTACTTACACTTGAGTTCCTTGTTTTTCTTAAAAGAAAAATAGATTTTGAAAAAACTTTTCGAATAACTTTTCGTTTTGAGGCTAAAAATTAATCCATTTTTTTAACAAAATATTAAAAAAAAAATCTGAAACAAACACTATAAAATCATATAAGTATTTTTTTGGTTAAAAAAATAGAATTTTTGTCTTCAAAAAATCAAAAACAAAAGGGTCATCTGTTTTCTCTACTTCTAAAGTTGAAATTTTAAACTTTTTAAAGATTATTACTGTTTTATTGGGCTGACATATTTAGTGCTTTTTTTGTTTATTTTTTCTGAATGGCAAAAGAAAATTTTATTAAAAAATATGAGTTAAGTACAAGTAGTAGGATACAAGTAATACTCACTAAATCACTAGCTTGATTCTTGGTTGTTGCAGTTACTACAACTACGAAACCTGTGGAAGCGCTAGAATTGTTGAGAGAAAAGAAGGATATGTTTGACCTAGTAATTAGTGATGTTAGCATGCCAGACATGGATGGCTTCAAGCTCCTTGAGCAAGTTGGACTTGAAATGGATTTACCTTTCATCAGTAAGCTCACACACCTTTGTCTTAAAATCTGTATTGTTTACCTAATTAAGATCCACTTCTTATATTCAGATTGTATCTAAGTGACGATTTTTTGTGTGTGATATATAGTGTTGTCAGTAAATGATGATATAGAGAAGGTGATGAAGAGTGTTATACACGGTGCTTGCAACTATCTAGTGAAACCGATCCGAATGGAAGAGCTTAAGAGCATATGGCAACATGTAGTTAGAAAGAAGATTGAAAGCAAGGATCAAAATCAAGGTATCATTAGTGATGGGGTATATGGTCAAGACACCTCATCTGAAAATATTGCTAACAAGAATAAAATGCATGGACGAAAAAGAAAGGAACAAACTGAGGAGGAAGAAGCAGAACAAGATAATGATGAGAAATGTTCGACTCGAAAGAAGCCTCGTTTAGTTTGGGATCATGAGTTGCATCGAAAATTTGTTTCTGCAGTTAATCATGTCGGCCTTGACAGTGAGTTTATGTGACAATGATATTTTTTTTTTTACTTTGCTAATTTGATGAATGATTGTTAAATATGGATATTATTGTTCCTAATATGTAGTTTCTTCAACTGTTATTGCAGAGGCTTCGCCTAAGAAAATACTTGACTTGATGAATGTTGAAGGACTTACAAGGGAAAATGTATCCAGCCATTTGCAGGTACAAATTATATATAACTTTCCCTTTTGTAAAGAAATCTCAGACTAGTTTATCATGAAAATATTTGATCGCCTCCATTTTGCAAATACTGTCGAAGTTAAAGGGGATAATTTACTTTTTAACTTGTTCTTGTAGATAAATAATGATCCGTTGCTCATTGAAACTTCAGCAAGCAAGTTTATGAAACGTAAGTATAAAAACTGCGTGTAACCTCATTTTCGTTTTCGATTGCAGAGATACAGAATTGATATCAAATGGCTATCTAAACAGGATAGAGGAGATGATGCGTTGGATCCCTACCAGCAAAAGGGTTCAGTAGGTGGATATGGGGATTTTTGCACCTTATCTGGATCAACAAGAGTCCTAAGCAGCATACTGCCAGCATATGCATCCAATGACATGTTTTGTCGGCTGAACGCACCGTCCAGTTTGAACTTGGAAGGAATGAGTTCTTCTGCACTAGTCCCTCCACTTCAGTCTCATAACATTCCCAATTTCGAGACACCAATGTTTTCTGAAAGTGAAAGTTCGAGTTCTGTACATGGCATTCAAACGTCAATGGACATCAACCAGTTTCAGCAGAATATTTATCTGCCTGATAACATTAATTTAAGTCCAATTGATGATTCAAATGCAGTTACAGATTCCTCTAGCTTCCAAGACATCGGAGCCACTGTCAATAATGCAAATGTTTCTCTTTCTTGCATCTCAAGCAATCACATACAAACACATAAATCAGGAGCATTTATCAATCACTCTCATGTTGAAGGTGCTGCTGTGAAAACACAATCTTTTAACCCCGTCACAAGTGGTTCCTCTAACTTTGCTTCCAATTCTGTTCCATTGAGTGAGGATTTTAACAATGATCAAATGTTGCACAATAACTTTAAGTTTGCTTCTCCCAGTTCTCATTTTTCTTCGACAGACATTGTTGCTGTTCCTTTGGAGGAAACAATGCAATGTCAAGATGGCTTACTTGGGAATGTTATAAATGCTCCATGGTACACACAACATCAAAATGCGAGTTCTTCCTTCAACAATACCTTGGATTATCTTGCTTCTTCTAATGGAGACACTAGTTCCATGGTACATGGTTTAGCTCAAACTAATAGTTCATTAATCACTCAGATGCCTGAAGTTGAGAAATTTTATTCAGATGAAAGAACTATGGAATCAAACGGTGATTGCTTTTATGAGCAATTGCTTTCTCTAGATGGATTCATTCAGAATAGTTGTGTGCCTTGGATGACACAATAAGTGAAGTGGTTAAACAGGTATGCACGATTAAAATATTCTTGTGTTTTGTTCACTTTTTAAATAAGGCTAAAATATGGTTTTGGTCCCTGCAAATATGCCCCGTTTTGGTTTTAGTCCCTGTAATTTTTTGTTTTGTTTTTGGTCCCTGCAAATATGTCTCGTTTTGGTTTTGGTCCCTCTCCCCACTTTTGTGATGATTTGCAAGCGTGACACATAATAACTGAATCCATTTATTAGAAAAATAGTTCCTGCAAAATCTTTTGATTTTTAAAAAGGTCCCTGCAAAATATTTTACTTTTGAAAATAGTCCCTGGAGGGACTATTTTAAAAAACAAAATATTTTGCGGGGATCAAAAACAACAAATTTGTTTTACAGGAATTAAAACTAAAACGATGCATATTTGTAGGGATCAAAACCATATTTTAACCTTTAAATTATGTGCAAGTCTATTTATAGATGGAGAAATACAATTTGATGCTTACAATGTTGGATCATGCAGTTGAATCCTTCTGATTTACCAAGAGTTTAGGAGCATCAAAGCCGTGGAAGCTATTACCCTTGTCTTGGAGTCGTTTCATCGAGTAGTTTAACCAATAGTTTAGATTTATATATGTTCAAATTTTGTTTCTTGCATCCCAAGACTACTTTTGAAGAGATTTTGACCTATTTCTTTAGTAGAAATAGTATGTGCTAGCTGTCAAATTTCGCATTCTTCTTTATCATCTTTATGTATAAACTACTTTCTCACTCACTGTCACTGGTTTCCTCTCTCTAAATCAAGGTTATCAAAACCGGACCGGACCATCCGGTTCGACCGGTTGAACCGTGAACCGGGCCATTGTCCGGTTCGGTTGGCACCATAAACTGCTAGTTTACAGAACCGGATAGCAGACCGGGAAACCGGTTGAAAACCGGTAAAAAAACCAGAAAACCGGCGGTTCGATCGATTCTGCAGGTCAAACCGGTTTTCCCTTTTTCATCTTAAAAAATTCAAAACAACACACGAGTTGCTAGAAATGAGGCATAAATGTTGGGTTACGTAGATACATAAAGAAGAAACAGAAAGAAGAAGAGGATAATTTGAAGAAACAAGAAATGTACTGAGGTAAAAGCAACTAGCAAGTGAATACTGATAATGGTGAGATGCGCCGCACATACTGGTACTGGACAAAAAGAAAATGGTGTGGTCAATACAAATTGAATTAGGGTTACAACTCTTATATTAGTGTTTTGGGCCTAACCAAGCTACATGACCCACTAGCTTTAAATAAAAACATATACGTATCAATTCATATAAATTGTAATTATAAGTAAGTATTAATTTATGGGTACCCCTGATATGGTCCTTTTTTTTTAAGGTCCAACTGTGGTCCTTCTAATATGACCTGATATAGCCCGTGGTAGATGCAGTTCCATGTTCTTCTCTCTGCTTCGTCTCTTCCTTCCACCGCCACACCAAGTCCTTTTCTTAAACGGATCAGACCAAGTTCTTTAACTTCTTAAAAAACACATGACTAAGATTCTACTGTGTGAGGTGCTTAAAGGTTTTGGGGTTAGACAGAGTTTTTAATTTTTACGATTTATGTCTTGGAATGAAGTTGCAGAAAATTTAAGGACCAAAAAATTCTGCAAAATCTAACTGTCCTCAATTCCACTTTGTTGGGGTTGCAAGTTAAGAGGATATGACGAGGGGGAGAGTGGTGGGGTTCACATATGTTAAGCATAAGATGAGTATGGGTTTCTATGGGTTGGATTATGTGATGAGAGAAGTTGTAACTTAATGTGTGAGTTGTTATTCAAACTTGACTCAAAAGCTCATAAACTTCAAATCCAACAACAACAAAAAAACTCATAAACTTTGTTCTTAACTTCCACAGAAAATGAAATTGTAAACTTAAATTAGATGCATAGTGAAATTTGGGAGTTCCATGTCTTTCAAATTCACCCACACATAGATATTGATGCACCTTTATGGGTAATGTTTTTAACTGGAAGAAGCTATGGGAACCTGCTATAACCGGTCATTTTATGAGGTCCATGGTTGGACCTTTAAAAAAAGGGACCATACTAGGGGCCACCTTAATTTATATTACCTCTTAAAAAAATAGTTAATTTATTCCCAAAAAAAGTATTACTTTATATAAATAATTTGTACAAAAATATGAATATTATATTATTTTTGTATGTTTTTTAATTATATAAAATTTAAAATGTATATTTACTTAATACCGGTCCGATCCCGGTTGAACCCCGGTCCAACCCTAAAACCTCAAACCCATTAGCACACCGGTTCAAAGACCGGTCCGATTCTGATTACCTTGCTCTAAATATTTATCTATTTGGGACTTGTTTCCTCCTTTATTTATTTATATTCATACTTTGCCATTCAAAAAAGAAAAAACTGGTTGCCTCTCTCTAAATATTTCTTTATTTGTTTGGCTTCTATGATACGGATCCAAAGACATGTGCTTACGGTCATTTTGATTTTGTCAGATATGTAGACATTTTTTCCATTTTATGTTGTGAGTTTGTTCACAAATTTATCTTTTTTAGTTCTAATGATGTTGGATTTGTGTGATTTTCGTATTCTACTAATTTGAATATAGAATATTTTTTAAAAAATAAAAATTAAATCAGTAGTATTACTTTCTATACTCATCATCAAAAGACATAGAATTTTGCTCTCCCCCTGCACTTTTCGTTCGCACCCTGCAGCCATACCAAAAATGTCCTTGCGCTAGTTAAGTAGCGCAAATGTTAAACTATGTGTTACTTAATTAGCGCTGCGTCACTTAAGATGCGCATGTATAAAAATACTGTGTAAGTTAACTCACGCCTCACACAAGTTTTAAACAATCAAGCTGGGATTGTTGTTGTCATCATCATAGGTGCATAAAACAAAAGAAAAAACTGGCCTTTTATATTATAATATGCTATCCCTTTCATACTATAATGTTGTTGTGGTGCTCTGTTATGATTAAGTTTCAACTTTTACAAGTCTTGCTGTCACATTTTCTATGCAAGAAGATGGATTCTCCCATACACGTGGCTTTCAATTATAGCTTTGCATGCCAGCTCTTTTGATTCATTGGCTTTGCATTTAATATTCATTGGCATGGTATTTAATATTCATTAAATGGTTTCTCCACCGCAAAGCCATGAATGCAAGAAACATGTGCCTAAGATGACAACAACAATTCCAACTTGATTGTTTTAAACTGGCGTGAGTTAACACACACGGATTATAACACCTGCGTGAGTTAACTCATGCAGCGTGATTTAAGTTACGCAGGGGTTTTTTCGTCATGGCTGCAGGGCGCAAGCGAAAAATGCATGGGGGAGAGCAGAATTCAAAGACATGTTCTTGGGCGAAGGAGCTATGCGTTACTTGTAAGCCCGTTTGCGTACGTACAACATTAGCAAGTGTACTAACTTATATCGAAGTAATAAAATTTATAAGATTCGTATCCACATGGACTGTTTCAACTTCTACTCAGGAGTGTCATTATTATTAAGGATGTTTGTAAAATGGGGGTTGCACCGAGGCAATTGGTTTGGATTGCAAATGTAAATAAAATGGTTACGGTAAAATTGGTTTGAGAAATAATATGGAGAGATGACTAGGTCAATCAATTCATCACTCATTAGCAACCTGTTTCTTAAGTTTACGAACGATATACAGTTAACGACAAATTAACAAAATAGATATAAGCCCTCTTTCCTGATTATAATTCCCTAATTCCTCAGGTGAACCTATATTCATTCAAGGTTAAAAGTCCGTTAATTTAATTATCACAACCTAACAACGCTCCATCCCTAGATTGTCCGTTAGATTAAACAGTATAGATATTTCTGAGTTACACGCTAGTGTCAAGAGTCATATAAACTCCTGAATCAATTATATTGGGTCAGAATCATAAAAGCATTAAGAACCATTTATACTGAATAAACTAGAATGACATTCATAAAGATTAAGAGTTACAGGTTACATATACATGAGCTAGAACAGAATCATCTCTTGACCTAATCAGAAAGGATCTAGCTAATCATGGTTAAAGCACAAATAACTAATATGAAAGAAGGATTCATTACATGAAATTGGTAACCAGATATGAGTTTTGATGGTCTCCCACTCCAGATCTCCAGCTCCAAAAGACAGTTTCTTTCTCCAAAATTTCGAACCCTTGCTTAGAACGCAGCTTGGCTTTTATAATAAAAATCTGGGTCTCGCCAAAATCGGAGTCCGATGCCCCAAATTGGAGCACGATTGGTAATTTAAGTTCAAATCCAATCCGACGCGCCTGCCAAATCGGAGAACGATGGACTTTCATCGTAGCCCAATTTTTTACGTGGCCACAACCTCAAAAATTCTCTCAAATTGTAGCTCGATGCTCATAGATCGGAGCACGATTTCTGCTTTTCTTGCAAACATAAAATATGCCATTTGTAGCTTCTAGCACATGCATAATCACCTGAACTCAACCAAAATTACATAAAAACTATAACAAAAGTGTTATATGACCTAGTGTCATCACTTGTTTTGGCTCCCAGTTTTTTTTATTACTTGTAATTGACTCTTTCAGCTGAGGTTTTGACACTCCTTATACTAAAATCTCCAAACTTTCAGTAATATATTTCATTTTAACTTCTTAAAAAAAAATTCCCAACATAATATTAATATACTAAAAACATTTACTTTACAAAAATATGACGGACTTAATTCAATCCCACTCACAAAAGAGTTTGTAGAGACAAACGAATAAATTTTCGAAATAATTGACCAGTAATTCTTGCATGTATGCTAAGGTGGGAATATGTAGAGACAATGTACAAAATCATTTATTAAAATTAAGCAATTTACGAGCAAACCATTCTTTTTACAAGGACTAAATAAAATTTATATCATATGAGAAATTAGAATTGACATATTATCATCAATGATATGATATCATTGCATTGTTCGGTTTGTTGAGTGGATAAAATTATTATTTAACAGACTTAGTTTATGTCGTTAATTACTACTTACAAAGGATAAAAAAAATTCATATGCATACACATGTAGTTTTCTACATCAAGCAAGCCAAAGTTGGGGACTGGACCATCGACCACACACCATCAAGCATCACGCTATACCACCGGATCATTGCCAACCGTGTATTAATCTTTAGGCTTTCAAAAATTCTTCAATCCATCTCAAAATTACCTATTTACCCCTAACAACAATTAACTTAGCTGACTTTCAAGATATTTTTAAATGGGTTTAAAAAGTGATTCATATGATCTAAAAAATAGCAAATGACACTTAATTATTGTTGGAGAGACAAATGACAATGACAGTTAAGTGTCGTTCGACCAACAACAATTATGAAATAAGAAATTTTAGAAATAAGAATCATTTACTCTATATCAAAATACAGCTAAGGTCTTCTTGTTCGTATGATATTAGATGAACGTATAATAAAAAAATAGCATTGCTACGTAGTGCGAGAAACAATAGCACGACACGAATCATGGGGTAGTGGTGTTATAATTTCAAAATACATAAAAGCTAAAATAATTTGCAATCTCATGAAGGATCCTACGGCACTTATTAATTCGTTGTTCCTCGTCATTAGTTTTGTTGCACCATAAAACTTTTTCTACAAAAAAAATTATTGGGATCTCATATAGTATAATAGACCGTATTGGTAAATTAAATGCAAAATATTAAAAGCATTGATAATTTTAGACATTTCTTAATAAATAGTATTAATTTATTTTTTTGGTCAAGAGTATTAACTTTGTTTAAATGTAGTTAACATTTTGTCTTTAACATACAGGGATCTCATAAAGTACTATAATAGACCGTATGATTAAATTTATGATTAGAAACTTTCGAAGTTTCCATTTTCATTGTTTCGATTCTGACAGTTCATATTTTGGGAGACAAAATTGTACAAGACCCGTTTTTGTCCGACAAAGTTGCCTTAATTTCTTTTTGAGGGGCCTTTAAAAATATTTATTACCACCAAAAAGAAAAGAAATATGCTTCCACTAAATATGATGGGTCCTGCTAACCGGTGCCTCCGGGACACTGGTTAAACATACCATAAAAGGAAATTATTACCATAAAAGGAAATTGTTTTTGACTTTATTATAAATTAATTATACAATTTCAATGCATTAACTACTATATAATTTCCTTTCTCATATCCTTAACCAGTGCCCCGGGGGCACCGGTTAGCATTTCCCAAATATGATATCAATTTTTGTTGACTCGTACCTCTCCAATAACAAGGATTAAAAGATCCACAAGTCCTAATTCAACTATCATTAATATCAAGATTGTTAAGCGAGACATCACGGTCCAAACCCAACATTTCCACCTTTGTGTATGAGTCTATAATATTTTGTCATTTCGTCTATTAAAAAACAGACCAAAATGTAGTGTATTTATTGGTTTTTCAACTATAAGCAAAGGTTAATCACTCAATCAATATTTAAATACTACTGTTTCAGAAATATCTTTGCATTAATTATAATGTTGTGAGACGATAACAATTAATCAAGGATGGTAAAGTATTTTTTACATAAAATAAAAAAGAATTAAATAGAAATAATTTTTTTCTTCTTATAACGAAGGAGCAAGTTGAAATATAATCAAAGAAAATGGGACTCACCTCTGAAAGAAAAAAGGACCCGTACTCGTAAACATTGGATTTCCTATTGTCTATTGAGTCACGGGTTCGTTTATATTTCTAAGATTATATAGGACTCAAGAGGAAAAAAAAATCCGTAACAAATAATTTGTCAAAAAAGCAATTTTTTTAAGGCTAATTTTTTTTTGTAGACAGAGAAAAAGATTTGTAAGAGTTTTTTTTTTTTTGACACGTTCTATTTTTGGTTGCAATTTTTGAGACATGTTCCCCAATTGAAGTAAAATAAAATATTTGAAGGATTATATTTTCTGAGTCACTCCTAATAACAAAGTCGCGGTGCGAAAATTTCGTAATCATTAGATGCCAAAATAAGCACACACATTTAATGTCCATTAAACCTCAATAAACTCAAAACAAGCATCGAAAATTATAGTATTAGTCATAACAAGCACATAGTAATGGTTAAGAAAAAAAAAACTGATAATAAATTTGGAAAGAAAATATCGCATCAAATCATGAAATCAATTTCTTTCCTCAAAAGTTTCTAGTTTTGTTTGGCAAATCCCCAACAAATATATTTAGTTACAAAACCTTATTCTTCTTTGTTGTTAAGAAAAGAGAACAAAGCCATTAAATATATTTGCATTTTTCTCTCTAGGTCTTTTCTTGAACTTATTCGTGTGTTATTTGTTTGATCACTAATCAATATACTTGTTTTCTGTTTTGTTTATTTGTTTTCTGGTTTATGATGGCTGTGGAGGATCGTTTGGTGGGTGAAGATGTTACAGAAGAAGGTTTTCCAGTTGGTATGCGTGTTCTGGCTGTTGATGATGATCAGACTAGTCTCAAAGTGCTGGAGAAGCATCTTCTCACATGCAAGTATAATGGTTCGTTGCCTTTCTTTTTCATTTGGTCAATTTGATTCTCCATTTATGATGCTTTCATGTTTTCACTTACTATTCTTCTCTCATGCAATGATCTAAACATATAATTGGAAGTATCTTTGATATAACAAACCCTTTTTTTTCCCTTTTTATTTTATTTTATCGGCAAGTGTTAGTTGTTAGTGATTAGTGAGTGACTATTTTAGTTTCTAGGGTTTCAACAATGACTTCTTGGTTATAAGCAAGCTATAAGAATGTTTGGACTCCGACATGTGTTAATTAGTATCGGGCACAACTCATTCAATCACTTACATTTTCTCAAATTATTATAAGTGTGATGTGTATAGGTTATAAATTTATAATGTTATGTAAGTTTTCCGGTGTGGGTGTGGTTATGGTGCATAAGGAAATCCTTATGCACCCTGCATAAATCCAAAAATGGTTTCTGTGAGTTGTATTTCAAAACCATTAGATGTACTTAATGGTTTCCAGCACCCTGCATAAAATTATGCCAAAACCATTTTGCTGTGGAAATGGTTTCTGTGAGTTGTACTCCAAAACCATTTCTGGATTTATGCAGGGTGCATAAGGATTTTCTTATGCACCATAACCGCACCCTTCCGGCGTCCCTCACATCAGCTACATATAGGTTATATACACACATCAGTACAGTTTTCATGAATTTAGATACAAAAATTCATTCTTTTGCAATATGGTTGTGTTTTAATCGTGTTCTCCTAAAGTTGAAACTTACATCTTTTAAAGATTACTTCTATTTTAAATATCTCTCACTGAATCACTACTTTGATTCTTGGTTGTTGCAGTTACTACAACTACGAAGTCAGTGGAAGCGCTTGAATTGTTGAGGGAAAAGAGAAGCATGTTTGATCTTATAATTAGTGATGTAAACATGCCAGAAATGGATGGTTTCAAGCTCCTTGAGCAAGTTGGACTTGAGATGGACCTGCCTTTCATTAGTAAGCTAACAAACCTTAAATTGTCTTAACATGTGTATTATTCAGCTAATTAAGATCCACTTCTTATATTCATATAGAATCTTTAAGTGATGATTTTTTTTTTCTATTGGTGTGATATAGTGTTGTCAGGACATGATGATAGAGAAAGGGTGATGAAAGGTGTGATGAAAGGCGCTTGCGACTATCTAGTCAAACCGATCCGATTGGAGGAGCTTAAGAACATATGGCAACATGTAGTGAGAAAAAAGATTGAAAGCAAGGATCAAAATCAAGGTATCATTAGTGATGGGGTATCTGGTCAAGACACCTCATCTGAAAATATTCCTAAGAAGAATAAAACGCATGGACGAAAAAGAAAGGAACAAAGTGAGGAGGAAGAAGCAGATACTGATGAAGAGAATGACGAGGAACACTCAACTCGGAAGAAGCCGCGTTTTGTTTGGGATAACGAGTTGCATAAAAAATTTGTTTCTATAGTTAATCTGCTTGGCCTTGACAGTGAGTTTATATGACAATGTTTTTTTTTGTTTTTTTTTTTTTACTTTGCTAACTTGCTTGACTTGAAAACATGAAACTTAAGACCATTGATGATTGATACTTAAATATGGATATTATTGTTCCTAATATGTAGTTTCTTCATCTATTATTGCAGAGGCTTATCCTAAAAAAATACGTGACTTGATGAATGTTGAAGGGCTTACAAGGGAAAATGTAGCTAGCCATTTGCAGGTACAAATTATAACTTACCCTTTAGTAAAAAAAAATCAGACTACTTTATTATTAAAATATTTGATCATCGCCTTTTTGCAAATACGGTTGATTTGAAGGGGATAATTTACTTTTAAAAATACACTTGCATACAAATAATGGTGTGAAATTTTTTTAGATCCGTTGTTCATTTAAATTTCAACAAGCTAGTTTACGAAACAAAAGTATGAAAACGGTGTGTAAGCTCATTCTTGTTTTTGATTGCAGAAATACAGACTTAGTCTCAAACGACCGTCTAAACAGGCTAAAGTAGATGCTGCACTAGATCCTCTCCAGCAAAAGGGTTCAGTACGTGGATATGGAGATTTTTGCACCTTACCTGGATCAAGAAGAATCTTAAGTAGCACACTGCCAACATATGCATCTAGTGGCATGTTTTGTCGGCTGAACGCACCATCTAGTTTGAACTTTAGACGAATGAGTCCTTCTGCACCAGTCCCACCACTTCAGTCTCAAAACATTCTCAGTTTCAAGCAGCCGATGTTTTCTGCAAGTGAAAGCTTGAGTTTTTCCCAGGGTGTTCGAACATCGGCGGAAATTAACCAGTTTCAGCGGAACATTTATCCGCTTGGTAACAAGAATTTAAATCCAATTGATTATACAAGTGCTTTTACAGTTTCTTCTGGCTTCCAAGACATCAGAGATACTGTTAATAATGCAAATAGTTCTCTTTCTTGCATCTCAAGCAATAACCTATCAACACATAATTCAGGAGCATTTGTAAATCACTCTTCTGTTGGAGGGGCTTACGTGGAACCAAAATCTTTTAATCCTGCTACATATGGTTCATCTAACTTTGCTTCCAATCCTTCTCCATTGAGTGAGGATTTTAACAATGATCAAATTTCTGGCAATAGCTTAAATTTTGCCTCTCCCAGTTCTCACTTTAGGAAAAGTCCAGTTGATTTTTCTTCGACACTTGCTGTTCCTTCGGAGGAAGCGATGCAATGTCAAGATGGCTTACTTGGGAATGTTGTAAAGGCTTCATGTTACACGACGCAGCAGCAAAATGTCAGCTCTTCCTTCAACAATACCTTGGACTCTCTTGCTTCTTATAATGAAGACACTAGTTCCATGGTACAAAGTGTACCCCAAACAAATAGTCAATTAATGACTCAGATGCCTCAAGTTGAGAAATTTTATTCAGATGCAAGAGTGACGGAACCACGTGGTGATTGCTTTTTTGAGCAACTGCTAGCTCTAGACGGATTGATTGAGAATAGTTGTGTGTCTTTGGATGACACAATAAGTGAAGCGGTTAAACAGGTATATACGATTAAAAATATTCTTATGTATTAATCACTTCTTAGCAAGTTCCATACTGATTTATTTTTTTATTTTGTAAAAGTAAGTTTATGATTCAAGATTAAAATGAGACGTAATTGATAGATGGAGAAATGAAATTTGATCTTACAATGTTGGATTTTGCAGCAGAGTCCATCTGATTAACCAAGGAGCATCAAAGCCATGAAAGTTACTCCAGTCTTGGAGCTGTTTCATCGAGAAGTTTAACTAGAAGCTTGGATTTATCTTAAAATTTTATTTCTTGCATCCCAAGACTATTTGAACTAGAATTTTCTGTAGCCGCATATCGTAGCTTATGGCTGGCCGTAACTTAGAGGAGATTTATCCTATGTCTTTAGTATTACTAGTATGTGCTAGCAGTCCAGTTTATTTTTACAACTGTTACTATTATCTTTATGTTTATAAACTTTATATATAAACTATTTTTAAAGACTGACTTCACAAGCAAGAACTGTTGCATCAAACAAGCTCTTAGTTTGTGGTGGATTGCTACCATGAACTCCAAGTTCAATACAATGAGTACATGACTGTAAGTCAGAGAATATGCAAGGGATGTTCTAGTTTTAGATGGAAATGGTTTCTATCGTGTTAAAATAGCGGCCCGTGAATTAGTATTGTTGGACAAAGATCAAATAACTCACGTTTTCAGTTACTTTTCCAATTTACCACACTAAATATTAATCCAATTGAGTGAGTGTGTGGTCTTCTGACATGCTGTAATTTGTGTTAAGAATTTCACATTGAATAAGTGTTCAACCAAAGTTCTAAGAATTGAGATGATTTAATTTTTCTTAGACTTGCAATTTAATGGACATACACTTCAAGAAAGTCTCCAAAATATCAACACTTCAATAAACAAGAGAAAATACAAGACCAAAATGGTCCACGCACTAAATGTGAAATTGCATCATTCAATGGGAACAATTATCCATCAATTCTACCCAAACAGAAAGAAAAAAATGCACCACTCAAATGCAAACTCAAAGCATCAATGTACAGTTGTACACATAATCTGAGGAAACATAAACATAAACATGCATATTTTTTTTTAAGGAATAAACTCCTACCATATTGTTGTTGATATTCCATTGTTCTATGATATCAGTTGAATAATAAAAAAAAAATATAAAGTACTATTTATTAGAAAACAAAACATCAAATGCATTGATAATTTTAGACATTTTTTAATAAATAATAAAATATTTTTTAATGTAGTAGTTAACATTTTGTCTTTAACATACAGGGATCTCATAATTTATAGTATTTTCGGTAATTTACAAAGAAGGTTACTAGACCCTACTAATAAAATTGTGATTAAAGACTCCAAGTTTTCATTTTCATTGTTTTGAATCCGGCTGTTCATGTTTTAGGGACAATGCTGTACAATCACAACGATTTCTTTTCCTACAAGATTACCTTCCAAAAGATTTCTTCCGATCTCAATTATAAACCAAAACAAAGCTTATCCTACGCATTTGTTGGCTTCAAATATAAATAATTACTGTTTGTCAACGAAGGTCGACTCAGTTGATAAGTGTGAGAGTTTTTTTTTCCTTCTTAAAATTCAAAGTAGGGAATTGAAATGTAACCAGGGAAACAAGGACTAGTACTCGTAGAAATTGGATTTCTTGCTGTCTCATGGTTCACACATTCAAAACACCGGTGACTATTTGATCAAGATTGAGAGAAAAACTTACTTGTAACCCCTATGTATCTTGCACCACTACATCTGGGGATTTCTTAATCATTACATGCCAAAAGAAGCACACGTTTTTATGGAAAATAAAACATGTAAAGACAGAGTGATTCAATTTGGAACACGGTTTTGTTTCTGTGGGTTACACTTTGCTTTGTTGTATTAAAAATCATTACTTAAAAAAAAAAACGATAATAAATTTGGAAAACATCTTATCAAATCATGAAATTAATTTCTTTCCTTGCAAGCTTAGAGAAAAAACATATTCCTCTGTGTTTTCACAACAACATATAGCAGAACAAAGCCATTGATTGAATATTTGTGTTTTTCTCTCTAGGCCTTTTCTTGAGTTTGGAACTTTTTCGAGTGTGATTTGTCTGATCACTGATCAATACTTGTTTTCTGTTTTGGATATTTGATTCTGGTTCACGATGGCTGTGGAGAATCCTTTGGAGGTTGAAAATGTCTTCAGAGAAGATTTTCCGGTGGGTATGCGTGTTCTGGCTGTTGATGACGATCAAACTTGTCTCAAACTGTTGGAGAAGTTTCTTCTTATGTGCAAGTATAATGGTTCGTTTCCATTTTTTCTTCTTTCTTTCAGTCAATTCATTTCTGCATTGATGATTCTTTGATGTTTTCCCGGTACTATTCTCCTCTCATGCAGTGGTGTAAACTTATAATTGGAACTATCTTTGATACAGAAACCCTTTTTTTAATCGGGGCAAATGTTACTTGTTAGTAATTTAGTGATGATTATATTAGTTTTTAGAGTTTGAACCACGACATATTGGTTATAACTTATAAGCTTTGTAGTCGGTGTCTAGCGTGTGCTAGTATCCAACACCGACACATCTTACATTCAATCACTTTTGTTTTCTCAATATTTTCGATGTGATGTCACAATATTTTCCCAATTTTTGGTTTATTTCATGTATAAATAAGTAAGCTTTTATGTTTAGCCACCCTAATAATATATGTTGAACTACCCAAACAAGTATATTTGCCAAAAATTTAGTAGAAACATAAAAGATAAAAAATTATTATTTGATTGGAAATTGTATTTCTCGTGTTTTGACACTTCCGGTCTTTGTAACAAATACATAGAGAACTTTGCTAGCAATAAAAATGGTAAGACAAAAGTCGGAAATAAAAATAGAGGATGAGTTTCTTGCAAATAATTCAGTTGTTTTGATTGGAAAAGACATTGCTAGTCTGTTTGGTACAAATTATGAATGAATATGATTTTTTGAAGTGTTGTTGAATTCAACTTTCCTAAATACTGTTTTCTCATTTTCTATTATTCTATGCTGCTCTAATTTGCATTTAAAATAAGTAAAAATTATTGCAAATTTCTTTGAGGACACTTTATTTGTTCGCTTGTATAGTATTGTAATCTAATTGTATATGTACATATACACACACATCAGTTGACAATTTTCTTGATTTTAGATACAGAAATTCATTCTTTTGCGAGACAGCGGTATTTTCTGTTCTCATAAAGTTGAAATTTTAAATCTTGTAAAGATCACTACTATTTTATTGGGATGAAACATTAGTGTTGGAAGTGGGAACTAGAAGCCTCACTATTTTTATTAAACGTTTGCTATTAGTGGGTGAATTGACGGTCCTTTATAACACAGGAAGCCTTTTTATTTTAAATGTCTCTCACTGAATCACTACTTTGATTCTTGGTTGTTGCAGTTACTACAACTACGAAACCTGTGGAAGCGCTAGAATTGTTGAGGGAAAAAAGAGATATGTTTGACCTTGTAATTAGTGATGTAAGCATGCCAGAAATGGATGGATTCAAGCTCCTTGAGCAAGTTGGACTTGAAATAGACCTACCCTTCATCAGTAAGCTCACATACCTTTGTTTTAGCATGTTTATTATTCAGCTAACTAAGATTCACTTCTTATATTCAGATAGTGTCTTTAAGTGATGATTTTTTTTTGTGTGATATAGTGTTGTCAGGAAATGATGATAGAGAGAGGGTGATGAAAGGTGTGATGAAAGGCGCTTGCGACTATCTAGTGAAACCAATCCGATTGGAAGAGCTTAAGAACATATGGCAACATGTAGTGAGAAAGAAGATTGAAAGCAAGGATCGGAATAAAGGTATCATTACTGATGGGATATGTAGTCAAGACACCTCATCTGAAAATATTGCTAACAGGAATAAAACCCGTGGACAAAAAATAAAGGAACAAAGTGAAGATGAAGAAGAGGAAGAAGAAGAAGCAGAAGAAGATAATGATGAGGAACGCTCGACTCGGAAGAAGCCTCGTTTAGTTTGGGATGATGAACTGCATAAAAAATTTGTATCTATAGTTAGTCAACTCGGCCTTGATAGTGAGTTTATGTGACAATCATTTTTTTTTTCTTTTGTTACTTTGCTAATTTGATTGACTTTAAAACATGGAATCTTTAACAAGACCATTTGATGATTGAAACTTACATATGGATATTATTGTTCCTAACATGTACTTTCTTCAACTGTTATTGCAGAGGCTTATCCTAAGAAGATATGTGACTTGATGAATGTTGAAGGGCTTACAAGGGAAAATGTAGCTAGCCATTTGCAGGTACAAACTATAATTTCTTCTTTTGTCAAAAAAATTCATACTAGTTTATCATTAAAATATTTTATCACCACCTTTTTGCAAATACCGTCGAAGTTAAAAGGGATACTTTACTTTTAAACATATGCTTGTATGCAAATAATGGTGTGAAAGTTTTTTATATCCGTTATTCATTGAAATTTCAACAATCTCCTTTATGAAACATAAGAGTGAAAACTACGTGTAAGCTCGTTCTCGTTTTCAATTGCAGAAATACAAACTTAGTCTCAAAAGACCATCTAAACAGGCTAGAGTAGATGCTGCATTAGATCCTCACCTACAAAAGAATTCAGTAGCTGGATATGGAGATTTTTGTACCTTACCTGGATCAAGAAGAATCTTAAGCAGCACATTGCCAACATATGCATCTAGTAACATGTTTTGTCGGTTGAACGCACCATCTGGCTTGAACTTGAGAGGAATGAGTTCTTCTGCACTAGTCCCTCCACTTCAGTCTCAAAACATTCCCAGTTACAAGCAGCCATTGTTTTTTGCAAGTGAAAGCTCGAGTGCTTTAAAGGGTGTTCGAACGTCAGTGGAAATTAACCAATTTCAGCAGAACATTTACCCACCTGGTAACATGAAATTAAGTCCAATTGATGATTCAAGTGCATTTACAGATTCTTCTGGCTTCCAAGACATCAGAGCTAATGTTAATAATGCAAATAGTTTTCTTTCTTGCATCTCAAGCAATCACCTACAAACACATAATTCAAGAGCATTCATAAATCACCCATCTGTTGGAGGTCCTGCTATGGAACAAAAATCTTTTAACCCTGCTACAAGTGGTTCCTATAACTTTGCTTCCAATCCTTCTCCATTGAGTGAGGATTTTAATAATGATCAAATATCTCACAATAGCTTAAAGTTTGCCTCACTCAGTTCTCAATTTAAGAAAAATCCAGATGATTTTTCTTCGATACGCGTCATTGATGTTCCTTTAGAGGAAACGATGCAATGTCAAGATGGATTACTTGGGAGTGTTGTAACGGCTTCATGTTACACGCATCAGCAAAATGTGGGTTCTTCCTTCAACAATACCTTGGATTCTTCTAATGCAGACACAAGTTCCATGGTCCATAGTGTACCCCAAACTATTAGTCCATTAATCACTCAGATGCCTGTAGTTGAAAAATTCTATTCAGACGAAAGAACTATGGAATCAAATGGTGATTGCTTTTTTGAGCAATTGCTTGATGTAGATGGATTCGTTCAGAATAGTTCTTTGCCTTGGATGACACAATAAGTGAAGCGGTTGAGCAGGTATGCACGAATTAAAATATTCATGTGTTTTGTCTTAGAAAGGTCCATACTGATTTCTTTTTTAATTTTGTGAAATTATGTTTATGATTCAGGATTAAAATGAAACGTAGTTGATAGATGGAGAAATGCAATTTGATCTTACCATGTTGGATCATGCATATGAATCCTTCTGATTTACCAAGAACCTATGAGTATCAAATTCGTGAAAGTTACCCGTCTTGAAGCCATTTTATCGAGTATAACCAATAGTTTGGATTTATATTCAAATTCTGTTTCTTGCACCTCAAGACTATTTGGACGTGATTTTGCTGAAGCTACAAATCATAGCTTATCTGCGTATGAATAATCATAAGTTAGAAGAGATTTCACTTAAGGATTTATAAATTTTATATATAAACTATTTTCTTAGTCATTGAGTTGCCTCTCCCTCTTCATATATATTTATGATTTATGACTGGTACTGCTTTAGAGATTATTTTTGGAAAGCTACTCTTTGAAATTGTTTTTAGAGTTTTTATAAATTCTTATTTTTTTAATATTAAATTGTAACAAACGGATAAAATACTCTTTGAAATGATTTTTTTTTATTTTAAAAAATGATTTTTTTCCTTAAAAGAGCTACAACAAGCGGCCTCAAACTGCCCGTTTGTTACAGATTACAATAAAACTGATTTCGAAGCCAAATCAAACATACTGTTAGTTTGCAGTAAATTGCTTCTTTTTTCTTTTTTTTTTTGAGGAAAAGATGCTTATAGCATTTCATTAATGATAATAGATTCAATACAATCGGGTACTTCCTAATATATTGTGGGACTAGCTGTTAAAGTGGCTTCACCGGCGAGAACGTGGGCAGCCACATTTGCTTGTATCCGACTAAACTCCACCCTAGAGTTTGCAAATGAGGAAGAAAAAAGATTCTGACATGCTATAATGACTTGGCCAAACTCTGTTGCATCATGGCGGTGAGAATTAAAAGCATCTGCAGTTACCTTGGAGTCGACCATAAAATCCACACCATCGAATTGCATGTCTGCTAACCATTGCAATGCATGAAACAAACCAAGAGCTTCCCCAACATCAACAGAGTACTTTATAGGAAAACTCATAGTTTGAGCAAGGATAAAGGTGCCATCTTCATCGCGTAAACAGGCCCCAATACCTGTACGGTTCCAAGAGGAAGAGAAGAAGCGTCAATGTTACACTTTACTCTACCGGGTTGTGGTTTCTGCCACAGAGAAGGACTTGCTGACGGTGGATGCACATGCCGAGACTGTGATTGTAGGAGCTGCTGAGAGGTGCCTCTGGCATGTTCTGACCTGTTCTGCATAGATGAAGGCTGAGACTGAGGTTGCGCTGACAGCCATTCGTCCATTAAGTGTCGAGCCCGGATCAAAAACATGAACACACAGCTCTTGTTCGTTTTGCCAAAATTTAAGGTTACGGTGTTTCCAAAGGCTCCATAACACTGCCGCCATGCGCTGTTTAAGCAGTAAATTGCTTTTATCTACTATAAATTCAGCATAAGAATGAGGTAAGGATATTCCCACCATGAAGGAACGAGATCATGTATGGTATTATGGAAACAGATCATGTATTTAGCTAATCTTAAAGTCACTTTTAAACTCAATGTAAGGATGAAACATTATTAGAAAGTTTAAACAAGAATTTTTTATCGAGCCGTGTTAACTAATTGTGGTAAAAATGCTTCTTTCCAATATTCAAAGTTTAAGGTAGAAGTAGAATAGCAAGGTTGTTGGTGGTGCTGTGCTGAGTTACTTGTGGCCAAGTCCCACATCGTTGGATGGAAACAACAGACACCAGAGACTTAAGTATAAATAAAGTGCTTTGAACAACGACCATTACATAGCGTTCTCAGCCTATCCTTTGAAGGAACATTTTTTTAAAACTTGAATGTGGAATTTTGTTTTGAAAATTGTTCAATCAATTTTTTTAATGCAAAATTCTACATTAAAGTACGATCAGAGTACTTATTAGTTTTAGCATGGCTCCAAATCCAATAATTATTTTTTTTAGGAAAACAGTTTTTAGGGGCATATGGCTTCAACGTTTATTATTTCTTTTGCTTCAGTCCTCTATTTAGAGGGTTTTAAGTGCGAGAAATACTTAGTTAGGCACAAACACTAAATATTACATGTTAGGCACACACGTAAAACTAAAAAAATTAACAAGAAAAGGATTGAAGTGGTATCAATTGATGTGTTTGTGTTTAAATTTTGTGTCAATGCTTGTGTTTATACAAGACCATCTCTATGTATATAAATTTTCATAAAAATTTACGTTTTAACGTTAGTATTTCAGGCACTTGGCATTTTTCAATGTTAAAGAACAATGTTGTATTGCACTTAAAAAAAATGAATTTCTTAATTTCCTTTGGGGGAGTTTTCAGTTCGTGAAATCTTTTCTGTTACACTTAGATTACATTGCTCTCATATGGTTGATATAAGTTATAACAGCTGATTTAGTTTTACTAGCTGAGAAACGGGTTTGGATTCTCCTGCTGTCTATATGGTTATTCAAATATTGTGGTTGAATTGTGTATGTATAACCCAAGTATGTATGCCCAAATATTTACAAAGGTCGTAGCGTCAACTAAGGAAGGAAGAAATCAATGCTAAAAATGACAAGAGCAATTGCCGCCTTATACTGTGGAGGCCGAGAAAATGCAAAGACAGCAAAAAGTCAGTCACTTCTTGTTCCTTTGACAGTGGGAAATCTGTATGAGTTGTGAGGGTGCGTCTCAAAATGTTCTAGAAAGCTAAGAGCCTTTAATTTGGTGGGGGTACTTGCAAAGATTTCATAGCAACAGACAACTGTTGCATCTCTTACAACTTCATGTTGTGTTTGGTTTGATGCGCTATGGCGTCAAAGACACCTTCATTGTGTTTGGAAGCCAAATCAAAGACGATTTTAGTATGGAATGGATTGCAATGACTTCAAGTCACAAAATGGGTAAGGATCTTTTAGTTCTAGATGGAAATTGATTCTCACATGTTAAAAACGGCATAGTCATTGCAGTACGTCAATCAGACCAAGTCATCAAACAACTCACAGTGTCAGTTGATTTCCCAATCCAATTTACCATATTAAATATTTATCCAATTGAGTGAATGTGTGGTATATTGACGTGAGGTAATACATGTTAAGAGTGCTTCATTGGATAAAATATTACCTAAAATTCGATTTTGTAAGGATTAAATTACAAACAGATACAATATTCTCTAGAGTGATTTGTTTTTTAAGAAAAGTGGTTTTTTGTCCTTAAAAAAGCTACAACAAATGACCTCAATCGGCCGGTTTGTTATGGATTACAATAGAACTGATTTGGAAGCCAAATCAAACACACTCATAGTTTGTGGTGAATCTTAGCCAAATCAAACTGATTTGAATTGCTTTTAAATTCAACATAATGAGTATGACTACAAGTCAGAGAATGAGGTAGGGATGTTCTAGTTCTAGATGGAAATGGATTCTCTCAGGATCTTTTGCGTTGCTTCAATGCCAAGTCTATTTAGAGGGTTTTAAGTGCACTCGGTGCGGTTTAAGGTTAGTATTTCAGGCACTTAGTATTTTTCAATGTTAAATGTTAAAGAACAATGTTGTATTGCACTTCAAAAAAAATTAAATAATGAATTTCTTGATTTCCCTTGGGGGAGTTTTTAGTTCATTAAATCTTTTATGTTACACTTAGATAGATTACATTGCTTTCATATGGTTGATATAACAGCTGCTTTGTTTTACTAGCTGAGAAACGGGTTTGGATTCTCCTGCTGTCTATAATGGTTATTCAAATATTTTGGTTGAATTGTGTATGTATAACCTAAGTATGTATGTCCACATATTTACAAATGTCGTAGCGTCAACTAAGCAAGGAAGAAACCGATGAGTCTTGAAATATTCTAGTAAGCTAATATTTGGTGGGGGAACTTGTAGATATTTCTGAGCAACAACTGATTTGGCCTGACATGCTTCCAACACACCTTCAGTATGTTTGGAAGCCAAATCAAACACAGTTTGCAGTGAATTGCTATAATGTACTCTAAGTTCAATATAATTAGTGTGACTACAAGGCAGAGAATGAGGCAAGGATGTTCTATAAACCAAATGCAGAGCAAAACCACAATTCAACCAAAGAATAAATAAGATAAAGAGAGTAAAGAAAAAGATAACAACACCAAGAAATTGTTGACCCAGTTCGGTCCAACTTGACTTAATCTGGAGGAGAGATTGATCCCTCCAATCCACTATCAATGAGTTCTTACAAAGAGATACAAATGGGTTACAAGAAATTAGCTTCAACAAGCTCACAAAAAACAACCCTAATTTCTACCCATTTTCCCAATCTCACCAATGAACAAGACACTCATGATTTTCACTCTCCCAAGGTGTTTACAATTGTTTCCCAACTCTAGAATCTAACCCCCAAAAGAGAACCAACCCTTAGCCTTTGATTTCACTAAGGATCTTCTCTTTTGGTTTCACGAGACTCACCCAAGTTTCTCACAAAAGACTCTACACTCATGTGTTTCCCAACCCCATGAATCTTCTCCAAAAGGCACCAACCCTTTTCATAAGAGCCCCCTCTTTTGGTTCTCCAAGATTCACATTTTGAAGCTTTGAACCTCACCCAAAGACCCTCAACCTTTAGTATCTAAAACCCTAAAAGTTCCCTCCTTTGGTTTCCATGAGATTCACTAAGCTTACCCAACAAATGAGTCAAAGAATGCATATGTAGTGTTCAGATCCGGGCAAAATTGTGTCACAGTTGGTGCGTACGACCCAAGGTACGATCAACCTTATCCTGAAAACGTGTCCAACAAGCCGAAAATCGTGTCACGTTTTCCCAAAATCGTGTCACGATTGGACACCCTGCAAACCATGCTCACTGCCTTCAAAAATCGTGACATGATTGCCAAATCGTGTCACGTTTCTTCACTTTCTCCAAAATCATTTTTGAGGCACCTTGACTCTAAAATGATGATGATGCTAATTTAACCATCAACCACCATTCTCCTTTACCTTTCCCTTGCATCCAACTACACCAAGTAGTTCCACAAGCTTCCAAGTCTTATTCCTTGAATCCAACTACACTAGGATTTTAGGTAGTTCCACAAGACTACACCATAACTTCTTCGGCCCCCGGAGTGATCAAACCCGTCCTCCCGAAGATTCACTTTCCTCCAATTACCCTTGGTCTTTTAGGTAATCACACAAGCAACACCATACATTCTTCAACCCCGGGAATGCCTCCCGTACTCTTGAAGAATTCACATGCTCACAACTAGAGCATAACACCCAAGGCCTCCATAGTCGTACCATTCTCGGTGTCACTAACTCCACCTCAAGTTGAGCTTTCTCTACCTCAACTTCCAAATGTGTACACACACTATGCTTTCACCTTGTCACTCCACCTTAAAGGTTGATCACGAGTATTATTCACACCGCCTCTCCAAGCTGAACTTACCCATTGGGAACACACACATCACCGCCATGACACCACCATCATGACCTCCTCTCTTTACACTTAACCTTCTTTGATTGTGCTAGGTTGACCAACATCACCGTCTCAACCTTCAATGCTTCCATACACTTCTATTGAACCATGCTTGTTTCCATCTCCAAGATGTAACCTTTGGTACCCATGGTGCACACTTGACAAACTTCTCCCCTTGCCCCACAGTGGGCGCCAATTGTTGTGAATTCGGTCAATTCCAAACTTCACATCAATGAAATTTATATTCGTGGAGCAAGTATCAATGACAACCAACAACCAAAATAAACCACAAGCAATAACAACAATATAGACCTAGGTTCTCTAAGGATTATATTGCTTGTGGTTTATGTGATATTGAGGGGAAGAGGCCAATTGAGTAGCCTGCTGAGTTTCTCGTGGTGTTGGCTTATGTGATGCACCACCAATTAAGTTTAACTTTTATCCTTTCTTCTTGGCTTCTTGCTTCAATGGCCACATACTACTCAAATTGTCCCAATAAAATGTTAAATGTTGTCTTGCATTTGGAAATGAACTGTCTGAAGCTACAACTGCAAATCGTAGTTATGGATGGTCGCAAGTTAAAAGTGGTCAAAGTTTGCAACCTTTTTTTCTATAAACGCCATGTTTATAAACTTATGCTAACCTTTTGGAGTCATCCCTTTTGTATTTCAACCTAGCAAATTGTTTAGGTAAATAAATTATAGTTAAAAATCAAGTAGTTATCTTGTACAGTTAATTTTGTCCAGCAAAAAAAATCTTGTGCGGTTAATGCTTATTTATCAGAAAGAAATGGATTGGACTGCCGATGGAAACTATGGCATCAACATTGATTATTTTGTAATGGCAAGTGCAACAATTTTAGTTGCATGATTGGAAGTGCATTCAACTACATCAACCTCACGGTAGGAGAATATTTAACCACGATTATTAAGAAGCTATAAACCCTTGCTTCAAACAAACCAATGCAAATAACTGTCTCAGTTGGCAGACATAACTGTAAGCAAACTTAACAGAAGATAACCATGCTACTATCCATTTGGCCATCTAAACACAATTCAAGTGAAACGAACTTGACGAATTCATGAATAATCATTTCTTTCCCATGTCGCTAAATAACACTTCCATTATAATTTCTTCAAACTGGCCAATTCCTGATAAGTAGCACCAGGATTTCTTTTCTATTACTATTACCATCACAAAGAAATAGAGCTTGAGTGTTTGTATACATAACACATGTTTGTCTAACATTCACATTCACATGGAATTAGCTATAGCCTACATGTTCCTTGATCAGATTGATCAGAACAGATGGAGTTCTTCACATGATCTCTCTTACATACTAAGTAGTTGGTGATGCCAATTAAGACATGAATTTCTTAATTTCACTTGGGGGGGATTTCAATTCATTAAATTTTTTATGTACACTTAGATTATATTGCTTTCATATGGTTGATATGATATGACAGCTGACTTAGTTTTACTGGCTGAGAAACGGGTTTTGATTCTCCTGCCGTCTATACTGGTTATTTAAATATTGTTGTTGAATTGTGTATGTAATACCTAAGTATATCCACATATTTGCAAGTGTCATAGCATCAACTAAGGAAGGAAGAAATCAATGCTGATAAGGACAAGAGCAATTGCTGCCTTAAATTGTCAGGCTGGGACAATGCAACCGAAATCATAAAGATTAAACATAGTACAAATAAAAGCTAATGATATGCACAGCTGTATATCATTAGCTAATACTGTCAAGTGTCAACGGAACACGGAGGTAGTCACTTGCATCTTTCTATTGAAATCAAAGACTGCATGAAATTCAACTATATAAATTCAGTGATTTCTTGTTCCTTTGACAGTGGGGAATCGAGCAATGTTCTAGAAAGCTAAAAGCATAAAATTTGGTGGGGCTACTTGTAGAGATTTCATAAGCAACAACTGTTGCATCTCCTACAACTTCATATTGTTTTTGGTTTGACGCGCTATAGCGTCGAAGACACCTCCATCGTGTTTGGAAGCCAAATCAAAGACACTCATAGTATAGAGTGGATTGCGATGATTACAAGTCACAAAATGGGTAAGAATTTTCTAGTTCTAGATGGAAATGGATTCTGTAATGCTAAAATGACATAGTCATTGCAGTAAGTCAAGAAGTTCAATTGAATGAAGATTAAGCCATGAAACTCACAGTTTCAGTTGATTTTCCAATCCAACTTACCGCACTAAATATTAATCCAATTGAGTGAATGTGTGGTATTGTTACATAAGGTAATACATGTTAAGAGTTCTACGTTGGATAAAATATGACCGAAAAGTTGGTTTTGTAAGGCTTAAGTTAATCCCAACCCAAATTCTGAGACTCGGTATAAATGACAAACACTTCAAGTTGAACGAAGTCTCCAAAATATAACACTCAAATAAACAAAGGGAAAAAACACAACATCAAAATGGTACATGCACATAATAACCAATAATTAGTGAAATTGCATCATTCAATGGGAACAAAATTATCCATCAATCATCTCTACACTAACAGAAAAAAATATTGAACCATTCGACAATTTCTGATACAACAAGCTCAAAGCATCAAATGCACAGTTGTACACATAATCTGAAGGAACATAAACAAACATACTCAAATACAATAACCAATAATTAGTGAAATTGCATCATTCAATTGGAACAAATTATCCATCATCAGTATCCTAAGAGAAAAAATAATTGCATCATTCTACATTTTCTGATACAACAAGCTCAAAGCATCAAATGTACACTTGTATTGTACACATAATCTGAGGGAACATAAACATAAATAAACATGCTCAAATACAATAAAACAAAATCCACATTGTAACATAATTATAAAATCATAAAACAAATACACAAACAAGATTGAAAAAACTTATCTATAGAACAGCACTACCCTGTTCCTGTTCTTCAAGCTTCTTAATATGTGCCTTAAGAACCATAATAAGTTCTCTAGCAGGAGCTTGAATGGTAGTAACCAAAGCAGAAGAAGGACTTTTCAATGAACCCAACAAATTAGCATAAATCTCGCCACGTGTCGGCAATGTTTCAAGTTTCTTAAACTCATCAGGACCATAAAATTTCCCTTCAAAAACAGCACCAGTAAAATCATTTTCTTCAAGCTTCTTCTCTTTCTGAAAATCTCTATAAGGCTTAATAGCAGAGGGAATCTCTTCAGTATGAACAAACAACCACACATTCATACCTGTCATACATGGCTTCAACGTCTCCCATTGTGTTCCTTCAAGTGCTTTATAAACCAACGTGTTCTTCGCAACAACGAGTTTCGTTGTTTCAGGAAGAGTTTTTCGAAGTTCTTGAAATTGTTTTACGGTGAAGCCTTTGTAGTTGATTCCGGCGAGGAGGTAACAGTTTTCAAGTTGTTCTTTTACGGTTTCAACTGTTTCTTCTTTCTTTGTGCGTGAAATTGCGGCGTTGATGGATAAACGGTGGGTTTTGGAAATGGGTCTATGTTTGTATGATGTGGGTGGGTTGAATGGGTTAATGGGTCGGGTTAGGATTTGAAAAGATTGGGTTTTGGTGGATGGAAGAGAGAAGCTGAGTAGAGTTGCAGTAGCTTCCATGGTGATGATGGAAATGGAAGATGAAGAAAACTGAAAATGGGATAAAAGGGTTGGTTTGATTCATATTGGCTTATCTTATCCCTTTGTTTCTTTGGTTTTTCATCAATCACAATGGGGGCAATATGGTACTTTGCAATGGGTTTCAAATTTATTTTATTTTTTCAACTTTACTTATTTTTTAAATACTTGTATTAACTACTCAATAATATTAATTACTACCTCCGTCCCTAATTATAAGACCGTTTTGAAAGAAAAAAAAATTGTCCCTTTTTATAAGACTCATTTTCTATTTCCAACTACATTAATTATTTCTTTACATACATGCCCTTATTTATTATACATTTTTTTTCAATCAACAATAAATAACATGTTGAAAACATAAATCAACACTCTCTTAAAAGATAAAATTGTAAAAATAATAGTAATTACAAACATATTTAATAAAAATATTCACTCTCTTAATTCCCGTTATTTTTTTAAAAGGGTCCTATAATTAGGGACGGAGGTAGTATTCAATAACTTGTCTTCGTGACCTAAGCTTAGTTGGTATGGATTTATTTTTTAAATACTTTAGAAGTCTATTAACTATTCAATAATTTATTTTCGTGATCTTAGCTCGGTTGGTATGAACAATGCATAATATATGCAAGATCTAGGATTCAAAACCCGGCCACCAAAAAAAAAAAAACTATTCAATAATTTTGAAATTGGTTTCTAAACTAAATAAAATTATAATTAGGTTAATAAATTAGTAAATAATTTATAGTTAGATTTATGAACAAGGTTTTAGTTGAGTACTTAATTTTTTAAAAGGAAATGTTAACTTATGCTCTTGAGACATAAGTTTAGAAACTAAACATAGAAATATTTTCTTGAAAATTGTGCATTCAATGTATAAAAATCTTAAATTTTATCTTTTCAATACAAAAGTTATATTTTAATTCTCTTTTTAGCTTTTTAACTTGTATCCTTAAGACACGAAGAGTTAGCATGACTCTTTTCTAAATAATGTGTAATTGAGCTTGTATATTTTAAAATAATTTGTGCAAAGGTCTCTAAACTTGTTGGTAATTGTGAATTTTATTATAAATTATTAGAGTTTAAGAATCATTTGTAGACTTATTGCATTTTTGTTATGTGTATTTCACCAAAATTGCAATTATGCTTGACTTAGTCTAGTTAATTGTGATTGTAATTATTTAGCAGAATTTGAGTTTGATTTTTAGTTGTAATAATTTTCGATCATATTTTACTTACCTCTGGTCGAACTATATTTGAATGACTCGTTTTTCCTTAAAACGAGATGTTAACACCAAAAACATTAATAATTACATTAACAGATTTTTAATCCTCAAAGAAAATGACTAATTAATTGAACGTATTTCCAACAAGTTTTTTTTTTTTAAGGAAATGTTTGTAGTATTTCATTAGATTTTAATTCACAAATACACAGTGCCAAGGCATGAGCGATTTGATTGGTTTTTCTCCGACTAAACTCGACAAGAGAGTTTTTAAAAGCAAAATTACAATGATGTCTACATTCATACATGATTTTATCAAACTCAGTAATAACATTGCTTCCTTTCTGTAAATAATTCATCACCTTCATTGAGTCAAGAATAAAATCCATGTTATGAGAAACAACAACAAGGCTGTGAGGAACGATCCTGGTTCAGTTAATGTGCAGGCACGTGATGAGAAACAACGTTTAGCTGTGAGTATTCAGGAACAGGCGAAGAAAGTGCAGGTGAACCAGAATGTTGTTTCTTTCTATTTTACAAATATTCCTCTTGATATATCATATGTTTCATTGAGACAAGGTTTTGAGGTATGTGGTATATTGGAGGATGTTTACTTGGCACGTAAACGTAATGTTAATGGTGGTGCGTTTGGTTTTGTTCGTTATGGCAAAGTGAAGGATGTAGAGAAGCTCTTGAAGGCTTTGAACAATGTCTGGTTTGGAGATTGGAAGGTGGTGGCTAAGGTGGCGAGTTTTGGTAGGAATGGAGGTGGTAGGGGTGAAGGCAGTGTTAGGGGAGAGGGAGAAAAAATTAATGAGGGAGATAAAGAATTAGAGGGAGAAAAAAGAGAGCTGGGGGGAAGGAAGGTTGTTGACGGAGAGGCTCAAGGTGAAGGGAGGAGTAAGGGGCTTGAGGGAGATGTAGCTGCGAGAGGAGGGGTGGTTAGTAGAGAAGAAGCTGAGGCAAGGGTGGAGAAGAGGGTGAATGTGAGAGAACCGGTTGGTGCGAAGGTGGTTGTGGGAGAGGCTGCGAAGATCCACATTCCTAAATATACCTCCAAGGATCAGGATGTTTTATGGGCTAGTAGGGGATGGTTGCTACGGTTTTGAATGGAGATGCGATCCCTGTGTTGCAGCGACGTATTTTTGATGCGGGCTTTGAGAATTTAGACATAATTCCTTTGGGAGCTGATAAGGTCTTATTGAGAACTGAAGATGATAGTGATGTTAACTTATTGTTGGCTGAAGCATCGGAATTTTTTGCAAATTTTTTTTCTAATATTATGAACTGGAGGAAAGATATGGTGGTTCGCGAAAGAGGAGCTTGGGTGAGGATCTATGGGGTGCCGTTACAAGCGTGGAACTTGGATTTTTTCAAACTTTGTGTCTTTGACTATGGTCGTTTGTTGAAATTGGATGATTCCACTCTGGAAAAAATCCGGTTTGATTATGCTCGGGTTCTTATTTCTACGCCTTCTGTGGATTTAGTTATTTCAGATGCAAAGGTGATGATAGATGGAGCTATTTATGAACTTAAAATTGTGGAGGAGGGAGGGTTTTCGTTGGGTGAAGATGCTTGCTTATCGGAGGATGAGGAGGTTAAAGAAGAGGAGGATATGGAGGATGAGAGAAATATTGGGGATTTACATGTTGATGGTGAGGTTGATAATTTGATGAAGCATCTATCAGAGGAATGGCAGAAGGAGCAGCAGGACCTTCAGGTTCATAAGGTTATTCCTATTAACGATTTTCCTTCACTTGTTGAGAGTCCGGTGGTGGGTACTAAAGAGGTGTCGAAGGGTGTTACGGAGGTTTCCTCTCAAAATCCTTGCGCAGCTCAAACAGTTCCTTTACAACAAGCTAACAACAAGGTTGTTTTGGAGGATGATATCGCACGAGCTGATTTGGATCGAATTTCTTGTAGTGGTGCTAAGAGGAAGAAGCATCGTACGTCTTCATGTCATGTCCTCCTAGTCGGGTCCATACTGTATCGGCAGGTCCGTGGAGTTGGGAATGGGCACGTCAACATAAGGAGTTGGTGATTGGAGATGCAGCACCTGTTGAAATTTTAGACTTTAACAAACAGACTTCTAGTGCTATTAAAGTCACGAGAAAGAAGGGTAATAGTTCTTTTCGGCACTGTGCAATGAATTTGAAGCGTATTGCGAGGTTATCAGAGGAAGACCGTAAGGTTGTTTTGCGTGCCTTGCGCAAGAAGAAAAGGAGACATAAGGTGGTGTCAGATACTCATGTTAATAAGGTAAATTCGCCGGTTAGCTCTTCTGTTAATGATTCACAGTCATCTGTTAATTACGACTGGTCGAGTTGGTTAGTACTTCATGGTAATAGCAAGGCTTTATCGGATGATGTTAGGGGGATGGGAAAGTTAGTGGGGGTGAATTTTCAAGGGGATATTCAAAATAGGTTTGATGTGTTGTCAGGTGTTGGAAGAAAAAATAAAGAGGTTGATGGTGGAGAGAGGTAAGGCCGAGGGTTGGGATGAGGAGGTAAGGGTGTTTGTGGTGTTGTGGAGTGGGTAGTGTTAATGAAGATTATTCCTTGGAATGTTAGGGGCTTGGGTGGGTTTGAAAAGAGAAGGGAAGTGAGTAACTTGGTGAGGGAGAAAAATCCGTTTATCTTATGTTTACAAGAATCTAAATTATCTGTTGTAAATGATTTTGTGTGTAAAGGCCTATGGACTGATAACCGTGTTGATTTTTCTTATCAACCTTCGAGTGGGGCTTCAGGAGGTTTAATAACTCTTTGGAATTGTGAAGAGGTTGTGGTGTGGTCTTCGTTTAATTTTGATCATGTGTTAGGAATTCAAGGCCAGTTTGTGAAGACGGGTGACAAGTTTACTATTCTAAATGTGTATGCCCCGTGTGATGTTAACCGACAACAATCTCTTTGGCAAAATATTTCAGCTCGTTTGACGTCGCTGTTGGACGAGAATGTTTGTGTGTGTGGAGACTTTAATGCGGTTCGATGTCCCGAGGAACGAAGAAGAGTGGGCAACGCTGTGAACTATGCTGGTAGTGCAAGTTTTAATGCTATGATTGATGATAACGGCCTTATAGATTTACCGCTTCGGGGTCGTAGGTTCACTTGGTATCGAGGTGATGGGAGGTCGATGAGTCAGATTGATAGGTTCTTGCTGTCAGAAAATTGGAGTTTGTCGTGGCCTAATTGTTTTCAGATGGCTACGTCGAGAGGTTTGTCAGATCATTGTCCTCTCATGTTGTGTGTTGATGATGCAAATTGGGGGCCAAAACCGGTTCGTATGTTAAAATGTTGGGAGAAATTCACTGGTTATAAATCTTTTGTTTGTGAGACCTGGAATTCGTATCAGTTTGAAGGTTGGGGCGGTTTCGTGTTGAGAGAAAAACTAAAGTTGATTAAAAGGGACTTATCGGTGTGGCATAGGACTCACACGAATAATTTACCAGCTAGGATATCGGTGTTGAAGGATCGTATTGGGTTTATTGAAGTGAAGGGAGAGTCTTCGTCTTTGTTGGAGGATGAAATTGCCGAACTGCATGGTCTCTCTGAGGAAGTGTCCGCTCTTTCTAGGGTTAATTCTAGTATTTGTTGGCAACAATCTCGTCTGCAATGGTTATGTGAAGGGGATGCTAATTCTAAATTCTTTCATAATATTATGTCTTCTCGGAGACGCCGGAATACTATCCCATTCTTTTTGGTCAACGGTGTTTTAGTGGAAGGGGTTCAAGATGTTAGGGCAGCGGTGTTTGAACATTTTTCTTCTCATTATCAAGCTCGTAGAGTTCATCGGCCACGTATGGATGGTTTAGTTTTTCGATCTCTTGCTGTTCGCGAGGGGTTAGATTTGATCAAGCTTTTTACTGTTGTGGAGGTGAAGAATGCTGTGTGGGATTGCGAAAGTTTTAAAAGCCCTGGGCCTGATGGTATTTCTTTTGGTTTCTTAAAAGATTTTTGGGATTTGTTGAAGGGTGATGTGATGCGTTTTTTGGTGGAATTTCATAGAAATGGGAAGTTGGCTAAAGGGATAAATAGTACATTCATTGCACTTATTCCTAAGGTGGATAATCCTCAAAGTCTTAATGATTTTCGGCCCATTTCATTGGTTGGTAGTATGTATAAGATTTTGGCGAAGGTCCTTGCAAATAGACTTCGTTTGGTCATTGGCTCTGTTATTTCTGACGCTCAGTCGGCTTTCATTAAAGGTCGCCAGATTCTTGATGGGATATTGATTGCAAATGAAGTTGTTGATGATGCTTACAAACGTAAAAAGGAATTGCTTCTTTTTAAGGTTGATTTTGAGAAAGCTTACGACTCCATTGATTGGTCTTTTTTGGAGGAAGTGATGGTGAAGATGGGGTTCCCAACACTTTGGCGTAAATGGATTAAAGAGTGTGTGGGGACCGCTACAGCCTCGGTGTTGGTCAATGGCTCTCCAACAAATGAGTTCTCTTTAGGAAGGGGGTTGAGGCAAGGGGATCCCCTGTCACCTTTCTTGTTTCTCTTGGTGGCTGAAGGTTTCAACGTGCTTATGGAGGCTATGGTTGCTAAAAGGCTTTTTCATGGCTATAGTGTGGGTAGTCATGACCCTTTGTTGGTGTCCCATCTGCAATTTGCGGACGATACTTTAATTTTATGCGAAAAATCGTGGGCTAATATCCGTGCTTTGCGCGCTATTTTATTGATTTTTGAAGAACTCTCTGGTCTTAAGGTCAATTTTTCTAAGAGCCTTTTGGTAGGGGGTTCATGTTCCGGGTTCTTGGTTGGCTGAAGCATCGTTGGTTTTGAATTGTAAGGTTGGTTCTATTCCTTTCATGTATCTCGGGTTGCCTATTGGAGGGAATGCTAGTCGGTTGGTGTTTTGGAAACCTCTCATTAATCGTATTAACTCTAGATTGTCGGGTTGGAAGTCGAAACACTTGTCTTTGGGTGGCCGTCTGGTTTTACTGAAGTTTGTCCTATCGTCCCTTCCTGTTTATGCTCTTTGTTTTTTCAAGGCTCCGTCAGGTATTGTTTCCTCTATTGAATCTATTTTTAATAATTTTTTTTTTTTTTGGGGGGGGGGGGGGGGAGTGCAGATCACCGCAAAATTATTTGGGTAGACTGGAAATCTGTTTGTCGGAGTCAGGAGGTTGGAGGTTTGGGGGTTAGGAGAATAAAAGAGTTTAATTTAGCATTGTTAGGGAAGTGGTGTTGGCGGGTGTTGGTAGATAGGGATAGCTTATGGTTTAGGTGTTGGTGGCGCGAAATGGGTTGGAGGACGGTTTGTTGAGAGTTGGAGGGAGAGACGGCTCTGCTTGGTGGCGGAACATAGCGGGTTTACGTTCGGAGGGTTGGTTTTGTAATAATGTTAGTCGTTTGTTGGGTGATGGTAACAATGTTTTATTTTGGACTGATATTTGGTTTGGAGAGTTGTCGTTACGTGATAGGTTTAGTAGGCTGTATGAGTTATCTTTATTTAAGGGAGAATCTGTGGCAGCAATGAGAGCTTTAGGATGGGATGAGGAGGGTGAGGCGTGGAGGTGGAGGCGTCGGTTGTTCGTGTGGGAGGAGGAGTCGGTGGTGGAGCTTAGGCTTTTACTTCACAATGTTTCTTTACAGGCACATCAAAAGGACAGGTGGCTTTAGAAGGCTGATTCTTCTTCTTCTTACACAGTTCAGAGTGCTTACAAAATGATTCTAGCTCAGACCCCGTTAGACCAGGTGTCAGAAATGCCTTCTTTTTGGCACAAGGACGTCCCGTTGAAGGTGGTGCTTTTTGTGTGGCGTTTGTTTCGTGATCGGTTGCCTACGAAGGTTAATCTTCACAAGCATCAAGTTTTAGATGTTGAAGCTCAATTTTGTGCTGCTGATTGGGGTTTTCTTGAAACATCCAATCATTTATTTCTTCACTGTATTTTTTCTGGTTCGGTTTGGAATGTAATTGTTAATTGGTTAGGCGTTATTACAGTTATGCCTAATGATGTTCAAGGGCACTTTATTCAATTCAGTCTTTTAGGTGGTGTCTCTAAGTCCAAGCAATCTATTCTACAGGTGATTTGGTTTGCAACAATGTGGGAGATTTGGAAGGAAAGAAATAATAGGATTTTTAATGCAAAGGTTAGTTCTGTTATACAGGTGGTGGACAAGATTAAATTGTTGACTTTCAAGTGGTTAAATGTGAAGTTTGTAACTCTTCCCTTTAATTATCATGGTTGGTGGCTTAGTCCGTTTACTTTACTAGGCATAGGCTAAGGGCAGATTGGTGTTGTTTTGTTTTGTTTTGGTTTGTGGTGCTCGCAATCTGGAGTTTTGTAACATTCTTACTTTGTTCTTCTTTTGAGGTTTTTATTCCTTTGCACACCTTGTGCTAGGAAGACCTCGGGTGTGTTAATATATTTCATTTTAGTTTCTTAAAAAAAAAATCCATGTTATATACCTGAAGATCTGACACCCACAATATAGCATGATAAAGTCCGAATAACTCCTCCTCCAACGTCCACGAAGTACAATAGAGAGTGCCACAAGGTTTTTGCAAGCACAAAACATTCATTGTAGTCATGAATGCACGTAACAAGTTAAACATCAAGTTCTCACATTGTGCATTTCTCTTTTTTTCATTCTATGTGTTGATAAGACCCGAAAAATTTCATCTGATGTATACATAATTATTTTATTTAAATTTCATAAAAAAAAAATAAAAAAAAAATATGTTAACCTCATTATCTATAACATAATTAATGCCACTTTTTTATTTTTACGAAATTAGTGGTCGAAATTTACTTATGTTTATAAATTTAATTAATGTCTGTTTTATTTTTATTTTTTAGTGATGTATGGGAAAATATTTATTTTATGATACTATAAGTACTAACATTAACACGTCCGTCTTTTCGTTGTTATTGATAAAAAAAATAAAAGATAAATAAATAAATACAATGAGAGGAAAATATTGTATGTATAATTAGTTGATGATAATAAATTCTTAGTCATTGGATTCGTTCTTAAACCGCTACTAAGGATGTTTATATCAAGTAGCAAGAGGTTTTGGGGAGAAAATTAATATAAACAAACATGAGATGATATTCAAATAACTAATAAGGATTTCTATTCGTCAAAAAATAACTCTAATAAGGATGTTTTCCGTTGTTAAAGCGATTCATATCTTTATCTTTATAATTTTTAGTTTTGAAAACAACTTATGAAAAAAAAAACTCTCGAAGGAATTAGGGATTTGAAACAAGTACATGTTGGTGTATTATGCCGCTACATCACAGATGATTATGATGTTAACTCAACTTCCCTTCCCCCTTAAAACACGGCTGCACTTTCTCTCCCCTTAGTAAATGTTGATTGACCACTCTCCCCGCATCTGGCAATTCCAAATCCCTCTTCTTTATTGCTCCCCCTCAGTTCTCACACACTCCTCTCTCTTTTTCAGTTTATTTTTCGTCCTTACCCCCTTCATTCTTTACATGTCAATCTAATATCCCTCATTCACTCCATCTCTTTTACTTACAAGAACAAATATGATATTTCATAATCACGATCTCAATTTCAATTCCTCCCTCATCTCTCCAAAATCCTTTTATCTCCTCTTCTTTTTTGTCATGAAGATGAATGTTATTAGGGTTCAAGAGTTTTAGATTTTTTTGAATACGAGGTCATTCCAAGTGATTACTAGACATCGACCCGTGCTAGTAATAATTGACAATGAAGTAAAAAATAATATAAAAGTGCAATGGCATAGTTGATTTTATAATGATACATCTCATATTAATGTTCAAAAAAGAAATCCTCTCATATTTTTCTTTAATGGATCCTCACAGACCACAAATCAAACCTGCACAAAAGAAACTAAAATATCGTCAGAACTCCCAATTTAAAATAGCAAATCCTTTCAATGGTCGTTGCAAATGTTCAACAATTTTGCAACCGAACTAATGTTCAACACTTTCAATCTCAAAAGCAACCAAACTTAATTGAACGAACAACAAATTTCAATAATCATTTAGAATATTCATATGAAAAGTCCACACATACAACAATTTTGCCGACTTAATGGCGGAACAGTCTGATCCTTCAATTATGCTTAAAACATCATGCAATGCAAAACCAAAATTCAATTATGCAAAATAAAAGATTAACCACCCCTTGTTCATTTTGAAACCGTCACCAACAACAATATCATTCTATACACCAGTATAGTTGAGTTAGTTCAAGTGGTTCTCAAGAGAACAATCCAATTTGAGCTTCATAAGCAATTCGATTTTTCCTGCAACTTCATTCCCATAACACAATAAATTGATATACATTTTGCTCAAACATATAATTAATGAACCACCATATCACAACATAAATTAGAATACATAAATAAGAATATATAATTAAGAAGACGTAGATAAGAAGACATAAATAAGAAGACATCTTTTTCATTAAACTACTATTAAACTATAAGAAAACACGTAACACAGTGAATTTTCATCTAGCTAGAGCTGTATTGCATTATACAAAATTATACATCATAAGGAAATAATAAAGTGATTGTAATCCAGTAAAGTAAGAAAAAACTCATTGTATTCCCAAGCAAGGTTGCTTATATAAGAAAGCTAAAGCTATCATCAGAAAGTGCATTTACTGTTTTCTCTATTTCTTTCTTAACAGCCATCCTTCTACCAAAATCAAAGGCTTCCATACTCTATATGAGCATCACTTTTTGGAGATATTGAGCAACCTATCAATATATCAATTCACTCACCTGTCACATTTCCAAAAAACAATAAGATAAACAACAAACTTGTTTGAATTAGAACAAATATGAAATAAAATAAAATAAAAAGATTTGTGCATCACAATTTAAAAAAGGTATGGCAGTGAGAAACAGAACATATTGATTCAAATGAGCTAAAAAAATAAATAAATTAGAATCCATTACTCATGAAAAATGCCTAAATTCTTTATCTCAAAATCTATCATTCGTACGACCAAAATATTTATCGATCTGAAAAGTCGATGCTAAAGAGAAATTACAAAAGTAATAATTAGAAAATAGAGATATAAATCGGTGTCAGAAGAAAACCTAGAAAATGAGATATTTCTTCATCATGATGGTGTGTTGGGAAGGAAGAGAATTGAAGAGATAGTGGGAGAAGAACAAATGATCAGGAAATAGAATGGAAAAAGAAAGGATTTGCATCGGACGGAAACTGCATCATAAAAATAGGACATTTTGGTATTATGGAATGGAAATTGTTGCTAATTGGCTTCAAATTTGTGGTTTGGAAGAATAGAGAAGTCGTGACACGATTTCATCAACGTGTCACGATTTTCGGGCAGCGAGCATGGTTTTTCAGGATGCTCAATCGTGTCACAATTTTGGGAAAACGTGACACGATTTTCAACTTGCTGGGCACGTTTTTCGGATAAGGTTGGTCGTACCTTGGATCGTACGCACCAATCGTGTCACGATTTGGACAAACGTGACACGATTTTGACAGCTGAAGACTACTATATAAGTGTTCTTGTGCAGATTTTGGAGGAGAGCTTGAAGAGAGAGAAACTTGGATTACAAAGGAGGTAACTTTAGGGTTGAGTGTCTTTGTAGTGAGAATCTCTTGGGTTGGAAGTTGTAAACACTATGGGTAGTGAGATTTCACCATTGGAAGGATCAAAAAGCTTTCTTTTTTGTGTTTTCTCTTAGGATTCATTGAGTGTGGATGACACAAAATGGGTAGAAATTAGGTATTGTTCTTGTGTAAGCTTATAAGCTAATTTCTTATAACTATTTTGTAACATTTTCATCATAGTTGATTGAAGGGCTGCTCTCTCCCCAGACTAGGTCATATTGGACCGAACTGGGTCAACAATCTTGGTGTGTTTGTTCCTTTCTTTCATTGCTTATCTTTATTACTTTGATTATGCTTGTGGTGTTGCTCTACACTTAGATCTATGTCTGTTTTTTTGTTGTTGTTGCTTGGAGACACTTTATCTATTGATTACCACTTCCTTTGCTCCACACATCTTTGTTATTCATTGGTGTGATTTTGTCTGAATTCACAACAGAAATAATAGGAGTGATTGCTGTTTTTTTTGTTATGGATAAGAATAGGAGGATTTGTTTATTTGTTTAGTAAAATTAAGGAGAAAAATTATGAGTGATTTGTTCATTTTGATTTTCATAACAATTAACATTTTGATTAAATTAAATAGGATTAATATAGTAAAATTAAGCAAAGAAATTAGGTTAAATCTAAGCCAAAATTTTGCGTTCGGATTAGCTTTAAGGAATAAGAGATATAGTTTTTTGGCTTATTAGATCGTTTGGTCCCTTATTTAATTTCATATTTTCATTTTGGTCCACAATTAATAAAAATGGTGTTTTAGTCCCTTACGTTTTCCTCCGTTTGCCAAATAAATCATGACTGTTAAGTTTAACTCCAAATAACTATGTGGTCCACCGTAGACCTTATTAATTTTTTAATTTAAACCGTTTGATTTTTTTAAAGAGAATACTACCATTGGATTATGCAGTCTACTTTATCTAATGGTGAACCAACACCGCCAAATTTTATTTCATTTTCTTCATCTTCTTCATAATTCAACAACACCATCATCATCACTCATGAACAAGCAAGAAAAAATTCCAGAAACAAAAATCAAAAGAAACATCACATGATTAACCTCTCTCTTTCAAATTTCAATTTCTTATTCTTTGTTCCAAAATCAAGTAAAACCACCAGCTTCATCGGTAACACCACCAGCTCACAATCCAAATCAGATCATAAGGTGCACAATCATCAAAGAATGCATCACACCACTCAAATGCGTCGCTCCCACAACCGTCACTCCTCTTTACAAATCACTCCCGTTTTCCACCACCGAAAACTAACACCATCATCATCTCCGGCCACGGCTCCGATTCCGGCCACACCATTGATTAAAGTCACAGACCCTCTCATTCAGAGCTTCTTCTACAACCTTCTTCTCTAAAATCCCCCATTCCCGATTCCACCCTTTCTCCACAAACCCCCAAATCGATAACTCCGTTAGCCCCATTTTCATTCCGCCGTTACGAAACCCCAATTCCTCCACCGTGTTCTCAACTCCGTCAAACAACTCTAATATGAATTAGAACTCCTAATGGGTTGGAATTAGAGTTCCTGAAAAGAACTCTGATTATAATGTTCCCTTGAGTGAATTAGTTTTATCCTTCTGAACTCTATCGTAAAATAAATGAGGTTGTTGCATGATCGGTTCCCGTAACAATGGGTTGGATGAATTTAATTGAACCAGGAGGGTTAGAAACCACACCTGTGAAGGTGAAAGAACCACCATAGTGAAGAGCCATGGAACAAAGAAAATCACCTCACACAATACAAAGATTCAGAATCAGAACAGTGTTGAATGTTAATGGATTAAGGTGATGAATGAAGAATGGGTTTAAATTTTTTGGTTATCCGATTTGATTTTTTTTTTTTTTATAGAAGAGATGATATCGTGGTGATGAATGAAGAATGGGTTTAATTTTTTTTCTTCAGAAGAAGAGATGATATTGTATTTTGAGTTTTAATTTTTATTATTTTTTTGGTTTTAAATGAGTATGAAGATGGATGAAGGTGATGAAGATGAAGAAGAAATTGAAGGAAGAAGATGAAGAAAAGGAAAGAAAAATCATGTGTTTGTGGTCCATTATAAGAGTCAAGGGTCTTGCATGATCCAATGGTCCCCTTTATGTTCAAAATGATCAAAGGGCTAAAATTGAATAAATTAATAAGGTCTACCGTGAACCATCTATAATGTTGACTCACAATAGACATTTGAGATTAAAGTTGACATAAATGATTTATTTGACAAACGGAGGAAAATGTGAGGGACTAAAACACAATTTTATTAATTATGGGACCAAAATGAAAACATAAAATTAAATAAGGGACCAAACAATCTAACAAACCTAGTTTTTTTAGTTGGTTTCAAGTATCTCTCTTCATTTTTCTTATTTTTTTAATTGCAAGGGTTATATATTGGTTACTTTTATAGGATTGTCTCTATCCATATTTAATCCACACAAACATATATAAATTTTCATTTAAACCTATAAAGGTATGCAAGTTTTGACAACAGTTGGGAAAGAAATGGTTATTGCTCACTTCATCAATTTGAATTTTTTTTTAGTCCCGTAAAATTTCCTTGGATGCGACATGTTAGATTATAGCATTTTGTCCAGAAAATTTATTGTCTAAACTTTTTATCTCTAATGGCTATTGTTTGATACAGTTTGCAATATTATTTTTTCATGTGTATATTATTTTCATGTTGGGCTGTTTGTACTCCTCCATTTAGAAGAAGTTTTGAATCTGTTTATCTCAATACTTTTTTTTTTTTTTATGTGTACATTATTTTCGTGTTGGAACAATTTATAAGACTTTAAATCTATTGTTTGCTAAAAAAAAGAATTTAAATCTATTGTCTAATTATGTTCAAGTGAAATATCTTTTTAATCATTTTCCTTTGAAATTCAATTTTTTTTCGGTAGATAGACGAAATGACAAAGTCATTATAAACTCACACACACAAGTTGAGGTACCGAGGTTCAAACCCCGATCATGGCATCCGACCTAACAATTTTGACATTTTGCTAGTTGATCTAGGACTTCTGAATCCTTTAAAATCCAATTTAATATCGAGGAATATTTTATAATTGGCAATAACATAAACATTGTACACAATGAAAATGTTTGTGGTATTGCAATTGCGGTGCACCTATTTTAAGTGCACAAAAATTTTGTTCACCAATAGTTTATATAAACTCTCCATAGCAAGTTACTCCCTCATGTCTTTTATATTCCCTCCGGTCCTTATTATAAGAAACAATTAACTTTTTTGGTTCATTGTATAAGTGATGTATCTAGTCTATATTTACAATAAGATACATTAATTATTCTATGAACCTAAAAAGTCAACTTTTTCTTATAATAAGGACCGGAGGGAGTATAAGAAAAGAAATCAAAAATCATCAAAACCAAGATAATTATGTCCACTAATATTGAAAAGATCAACATTAAATGAGAGTTAGAAAAGCCTTTTAAACAATAAATGTACCTTAAAAGTTGTGACTTTTTCTTATAAATAGGACCAATTTTTTTTTTTTGAAAATTTTCTTATAAATAGAACCGGAGGGAGAAGTTAATAGACTTATAAAGTATTTAAAAACAAATCAAAACTTCTCCAATTGCCTCTCCCTCTCACCATTTTGTCGTCACATTGTTTGTGACCACCTCACCATCACTATTGTAAATTGATTTATGATATTGGAAATTATTATAACTTGATTTCTTCAATGGTATCATTATGTCCTATATATAGCCAATATGATAGTTATATATGGAACTCTATAAAACCCGGACATCGCACAAGTTAGAGTATAGTTTTAACAAAACATGCTTTACCTAAAAATAATGATGTTTGTTCTCCCTATTTGCTCTTTATCCTAAATGATAACATTCGAGAGAGTTATCTTCCAAAACCTGTAACTTTAAAAACACAAAACAAAATAAAAAACAACGCCAAAAAATAATAGGGTGTGGATAGAAGACAGCTCCTTTGCACTTTTGGCCCAATCTATTTTAGAATTGGGTTTTGGTCAATAAATCTCCTTTTTCATTAAAAAAAATAATTTAATCTTTTTAGTTGAAATCAAATTGACGTTTCAAAGATTTCTTACCCCCACACCCAAACCTATATAAACCTTCAACCATCACTCATCTCTCTGCATCACTCTCACTCTCAAATTTTCTCTCTCTCAATCGCAAATTAGGGTTTCAATTCTCTCTCTTAATCGCAAGTTAGGGTTTCGCATATCAATTCCCAAATCATTCGATTGGTGCCGCCCAGCACTATCGTCTCTTCAAGAAACGACGCCAAGTTCTTCTTCAACCTCAACCGTCTTCCTCCATTCTCTAGAAAAAGGTACCATTTAGGTTTCGATTGTCATTCTTTGTCGTGATTCAATCTCTGAATCGCGTTCTTGTATTTAGATTTGGTCTGGGTTTGGTTTCGTGATGTTAGATTCAGGGATAATTAGTTATAAAAATAATAATTTGATTTGATTTTGGATTTTTTTTTGTTGTTGTTGATGCTGTTGCAGTTAAGAGAGTCTTCCATAATGGTTGCTAATATCTGGTCCGATGATAACAGTCAACAACTCGAAGCAACTACGGAATTTCGGAAGCGTCTTTCCATCGGTAACTGTTGATTTTATTTGATGTTTTTAATGCATTATCATTATTATTATTATTATGTTGTTTTGATTCTTGATGTTTGTTGTGTAGAACGCTATCCTCCGATCGATGAAGTTATTCAATCTGGTGTTGTTCCTCGTTTTGTTCAATTTCTATATAGGGAGGATTTTCCTCAACTTCAGGTTTCAAACTTGTCCTTTTTCTTTTAAATCTTTTGGAAATTTTTGTAGTGTGGTGTAGCCGTGTAGTTAAAATTTGTTGTTTTGATTGGTTGTTTGTTTGTGTGACTTTGTTTGTTTAGTTTGAGGCTGCTTGGGCACTCACAAACATAGCATCTGGAACTTCGGAGAACACTAAGGTGGTAATTGATCATGGGGCAGTACCAATATTTATCAAGCTACTTAGTTCACCAAGTGATGCTGTTCGGGCACAGGTATGTTTATACTAAAATGTAATAGCAGTAGAACTGGGATTGTCCTTTTTTCTTTTTCTGAACTCTAAAACACTGAATTTGTAGGCTCCGTGGGCATTGGGAAACATTGCTGGTGATTCCCCTAGGTGTCGTGATCTTGTTCTCAGTCATGGTGCCCTGATCCCGCTGTTATCCCAGTTGAATGACCAAACAGAGCTTTATATATTGAGAAATGCCATTTGGACCTTGTCAAACTTTTGCAGGGGCAAGCCACAACCCCCACTTGAGCAGGTAATTGTTGTTTTTATTAAATTAAAACTGAACCTACAAGACGACCTTTATCTGTGTATTAATACTAGAATTTTGATGGACAGATGAGGCCAGCGCTTCCCGCTCTCAAGCATTTGGTTTTTTCCAAAGACGAAGAAGTCCTAACCGATGCATGGTGGGCACTCTCGTATCTTTCTGATGGAACAAATGACAATATCCAAGCGGTGATCGAGGCAGGTGTATGTGGCAGACTGGTGCAGCTCCTTCTGTAAGTACCAATTCTTATTCCCTGGTCAGCCAATATTCTATTGCAATTATTGATTATTTTGGCTCTAAATATATGTGCATGTTTTGAAGGCACCCATCTCCTTCAGTGCTGATTCCTGTCGTTCGCACAATGGGAAATATTGTAACTGGAGACAATATGCAGACTCAGGTAATGTCATAATGGATTGTGTATTGTTATAATCAGCTGCAACCTAATGTATTTCTAATTAAATTTACCTTTTATTGAGAAAAGTACTGAATTGGTGTTGTGTTAGTTATTTTGGAAATATAATTAAAATTTGAAATATTATAACCTGAAATTTGGTGGGACTCTTTTTGTCAGGCTATTATCAATCATGGTTCACTCCCATGCCTTTTGAGCCTGTTGACCAGTAGTCACAAGAAAAGTATTAAGAAAGAAGTTTGCTGGACTGTGTCAAACATTACAGCTGGAAACAGAGAGCAGATACAGGTAAGCTAATAAATCCCATTATTTTGATACTCAAATGATGTAAAAGCGCTCTGAACTCTACCTTATATGTACGGTGCAGGCTGTCATTGAAGCTGGTTTGATTGCTCCCCTAGTCAATCTTCTTCAAAATGCTGAGTTTGACATTAAAAAAGAAGCTGCATGGGCACTCACTAATGCTACATCAGGTGGTACCCACGAGCAAATCAAGTAGGTGAAGTTATTTTTAATTGTTATTTTCTGGCTCTGCTTCATGCTGGCAACATTAGAGTTTACATATTAACTTACCAAATGTTGTTGTTATTACAAGGTACTTGGTTAGCCAGGGTTGCATTAAGCCTCTGTGTGATTTGATGGTTTGCCCTGATCCAAGAATTGTTACTGTCTGTCTAGAAGGTCTTGAGAATATTCTGAAGGTTGGAGAAGTGGAGAAAAGCTTTGGTAACACGGGAGATGTCAACTTGTATGCTCAGATGATAGAGGATGCTGAGGGATTGGAAAAGATTGATAACATGCAGAATCATGACAACTATGAAATTTATGAGAAGGCTGTTAAAATTCTTGAGACATATTGGTTGGAAGATGAAGACGAGACACTAACTTCATGGTGTCTGGTCTAGTGATATTTCACTGGGGAGAAAGTATGTTGCAGCAGCTAGGACCAATGATGTGACGTTTGGTGGGAGGGATGGGGGGTTCGGTCCAGTATCTGTTGTCAGTCCGGTCTAGTGATATTTTGCCGGGGGAGAAAGTATGTTGCAGCAGTAAGGACCCATGACATGATGTTTGGGTGGGGGGTTCGGTCCAGTATCTGGTGTCAGTCTGGTCTAGTGATATTTTGCCGGGGTAGAAAGTATGTCGCAGCAGCAAGGACCCATGACGTGATGTTTGGGTGGGGTGTGGTGGGGGGTTCGGTCCAGTGTCTGGTGTCAGTCTGGTCTAGTGATATTTTGCCGGGGGAGAAAGTATGTCGCAGCAGCAAGGACCCATGACGTGATGTTTGGGTGGGGTGTGGTGGGGGGTTCGGTCCAGTGTCTGGTGTCAGTCTGGTCTAGTGATATTTTGCCAGGGGAGAAAGTATGTTGCAGCAGCAAGGACCGGTGGCGTTTGTGTGGGGTGGGGGGGGTGGGTTGGTCCTTGAAATTCATGGTATCTGGTGTCAGTCTGTTTTGCTGGGGAGAATGTATGTTGCAGCATGAAGGACCCGTGATGTACAGCAATGATGAGATGATGACTCTTGAAGATCTGCATGCCGCCATCTCAGTATATTTAGTTTACGTTGTTAGTAGTTCAGCTATCGCTTATGCGGCTTTACGTTGTTAGTAGTTCAGCTATTGCTTATGCGGCTGTGAGATTATGTTTAGAGTTTACTACGTACTATGTGAGAAACTATTGGAGGTTTAGAGTTTACTACGTACTATGTGACAAACTATTGGCTGTGAGATTATTTATTGGAGTATTGTTTTAGACTTTCATGAATATCTTTTTATTGTAATTGGAATTTTTTATTTTACATGGTAATTGTTTTCAAGACATAACCGCCGTATTTTTAAAATCTAAACAAACAATTTTCATGCATCAACCAGAACGAAAATCTACCTATGAAACACTATCTATATTCGTCCTCGTGAGCTTAGCTCGGTTGGTTTGAACAATGCATAATATATGCAAGGTCTTGGGTTCAAACCCTGACGATAAAAAAAAAAAAAAAAAAACACCATCTATGTTCAAACATGTATCTCATATTCATTTAAATTAAATGTGTACCTTTCACTTAAGTACCATCTCATTTAAGTTGCAGCCATTTAATGACAAGTAAATCATAAATCGAACCTAAAGATTGTTATTTTACTTGATTTGGGAGTCTACATTTAAAACTCAAAGCGCATGGGGTTGCCACACTAACCTTTATGTTCAATTCGTCCCACCAATAATTGTATATTGGATGCAATAGGAATTACCAGCGAAACCCCTTCATGATAATATGAGTTCCTTGATGTGTATTACACAACTACACCAAACGTATCTCCTAACAGTATTTTACGGATTTATGGTTCCAGCAATTCACTCGTGCATTAGAGAATTGATGGATGATTTAGAGCAAGAGAATGAGGGAGAATCATGTTGTTAATGTGACAAAATTCCATTTTTGGTTGTGTCCAAATTAATGCCCAAATATCAAGCATTTATAGTGCATTATATGACCCTTCACATGAGAGAAAACACCCCCTTTGACTTGAATCAATGTTATGGTTCATTAAGCATCCATTTGCCAAAGGTTATGATCATATACACTTGAATCAATGTTATGTTTCATTAAGCACCCTTTTGCCAAAGGTTCCAATGTATATGAATGATTCCAATGAAGAGTTACAATTTTTGGTTGTAAAGTGATTCTATTATTTTGGAAAGGCTTAATGATGTGTTTCGTCCTTGCAATTAGGCGTCATTTAAAAATTAGTCCATGTAATCGTTAATCCTGGCAATTTACCCTTGCATTGTTTAATCATTTAAAATTTCGTCCTTTGACCAACTTAATCACTACCAAGTCATCAAATTAGCAAAATGGCATGTGAATGGACAAAAATACCCTCGTCTTTATTATAAGAAGAAGATGAAGACAGGGGTAAAAATGTCATTTCACGAATGGATGATGAGGGTATTTTTGTCTGTTCCCATGCCATTTTGCTAATTTGATGACGTGGCAGTGATTAAGTTGGTCAAAGGACGAAATTTTAAATGATTAAACAATGCAAGGGTAAATTGTCAGGATTAGCGATTACAGGGACTAATTTTTAAATGACGCCTAATTGCAAGGACGAAACACATCATTAAGCCTTTTGGAAATCATCAACAGTTTTATGGTTGTGGATCATTCAACATCATCATGTTGTATGTCATATCACCATTTTTCAGTCCAATGAAATGAGATAGGGATTAAAGTTGAAAGATTTTAAAAGGGTAAACTATAACAACCTCCCCCAAGTTATGGATAAATACAACAAACCTCCCCTATATTTTCAAAATCATCGTATACGTCCCCTCTGTTACGTTCAGTTAACTCTATGTTAGAAATCAAAGTGCATCATTTGGTCATGCGACCTTTGCGTTTCCTCTCAAAACCGCCAAAAATCATGTGATTCTAATAAACAACCTTTTGTCTTCTCTCCATAGTTGTTCATCTTCACCCTCACTTGTCGCTGTCATCTCTTATCATCTTCCTTCATCACTGGTGATCATTGTTCATGTGCATTCTCTCTATCGATGTCTTCGTCGCTCTCAATAGCTATTGCAACATCGTTTTTTCTGGTGTGTTGTTTTCTATTAGAAAATTTTAATTCGAAAAAAAAATTACATCTATTAGAAGATTTTTTATTTATTTTTTTACCTCAATTAGAAAGGAAACATATATTCACAAACAACTAGAATACATAAAAAAAAAACAATCACAAACAATTAGAAAGGAAACTTATATTCACAATCAATTATATTGACAAATGCATATTCTGATATTATTATGCTAACAATGAATTATGATTCAAAACCAGTTGTATCATGACCATATGTAAAAACACAAAAAATTAACCAGCATAAACTATCTTGCAATTGATCATCATGGCTCATGAACCAGTTTTATTGCGCTAACGTTTGAAAATTATTAACGATATTTTTGTTTATGAAATTTTGATTTTGATTAAAATTAAAACAAAACACGGTCCTCGTGAGCTTAGCTCGGTTGGTATAAACAATGCATAAAATATGCAAGGTCCGGGGTTCAAACCCCGGCCACCACCAAAAAAACTAAACTAAACACGAATATCTATTCCAATGACATAACAATATAACAAAAAGTATAGTCTAAATTCTTATTTTTTAATCACAATAGTCAATTGCGGATGGCGGCGCGTAATGGCCGACCCCAAAAATGCTATTTGATAACTTTTTTGACAAATTACGTAAATAATACTATAAATTATAAACAAACATATATCTAATATAAAATTAAATATAACATTCAAATCTCATGGAACATTCATAAATCATACAAAACACCCAAATCTTTTGAAAGCTTTTACTCATGAATCATTTATATATCATACAAAACACCCAAATCTTATGAAAGGTTTCAAGTTTTTAACATAATATCAAAAGTCTTAATCAAATTTAACATAGTAGTCAATCTCGGGTAGCGGTGCGTAGAGGCCAACCTCAAAAGTGGGATAGCGGGTTAGCGTATAGCGGTATGACAAATAGCGGTCACAGATATTTGATTATTTTTTGAACAAATTACATGAATAATAGTATAAAGTATAAACAAACTTTTATATTTCTAAAAAAAATTATATTTAATAAAAAGTTAAATATAACACTCAAATCTCATGAGACATTCATAAATCAAAACACCAAAAAACAAAAGATAGAGAAACAAATAAAAAAAATCATAAAACAAGAGAAACCATAAAACAAAAGAAAATAGAGGACAAAAAAAAAATAGAGAAACCATACAACAGAGTCAATTTGGTTTTAAAAATCCTCAAAATATCCTAAAATCAATTTAGAAATTTGGAAACCATGCAAAATGTTTTAAAAATAGTGTCAATTTGAAAATTTTCAACTAAAATCAAATAGCGGTTGAAGCGGCCGCTGTCTCATTCTGGACTGCTACGACGATTAGCGTAGCGGTTCATCGCTGCTACACTATAGCGCCGCTATCGGCTGCTTTTGACTACTGTGTTTTTAATGACACCAACAACAGTCTTTATTTCTCTAAAAAAAAAAAAAATTATTATAGAAAAAAAATTAAGGCTATAATTGAAATAATGAAAAAATAAGTATGTATTTTTTTTAAAGGAAAAAAGTAAGTATTGATATAATCATCTAGTTTGTTAACTTTTTAAAGGATAAAGGAAAAAAAAATTGGACATACATATAATCATATCGAGTTTGTTACACTTTTATTTTAATATATGAATTTTTTTTTATCTATTTGTTACTTGTGTTATTTATATTGAAAATTGAGGGCATTTTTGGAAAGAGAAAAGTCAGCCCGAAAGAGCTTAAGGGGGTTATTTTCTTTATATATATATAGTATATATTATAGAAAAATTTGTTGTTCAAAGGTATATTTGCGTTTGTTACACTTTTGTTTTAATATTTAAATTTATTCTTATCTATTTATTACATGTGTTATTTGTATGAAAAATTGATGGTATTTTTGGAAAGAGGAAAAATCAAATCCAAAAGAGCTGAAATTAGTTTTTTTCTTTATATATAGTATAAATATTGTTGGTGTCATTGAAATAAATAATCAGGATTAATTTAGTTTGTTATTACTTTTTTTTTTTTACAAGAGGTTTGTTATTACTTGAAAGTTACAAAAATTTATATTTTTAGTTTTAATCAAAATCAAAACATCAAAAAAAAAAACACCGTTAATAATTTTTAAAAGTTAACGCAACAAAAAGAGTGGAAAGACGGGCACGTGAATGCCCGTCTTTTCGCTAGTTCTCTATAATAATAACTACGAAAATTAATGATCTACAAAAATACAATTTTGCTTCATCTTAATCTTTTGACACCTCGGCATATATTTACCCTTTTGTGTCTTTTGCAACAAAAATTCTATTTAAATAAGAGAGAAAATAACTTTCAACAAATCCATTCTCTAATTATGAAACTTAATGTCTAACAAAAATACAATTTTACCCTTTCTTAATATTTTGACACATCATCAAAATTATATCCTTTTGTGTTTTTTTCTTCAGCCTCCCCCTATTTTTCTCTCTTAAAATCAAATTAAAACAAAGGCCTAATATCAGTTTTCGCCCCCTAAGAAAAAAAACTACAAAACCGCTCCCTAAGTTTTGTAACTTTAGAAGTTTTGGCCCCCCAAGGCCAATTTTTGGTAAAAATAAATAAATAACAAGTGGCACCTCACTTAGGGTGCCACGTCAGCGTAGACCGAGTCAAAATTGGCTTTGGGGACCAAAACTACCAAGATGCAAAACTTAAGGGGCAGTTTTGTCGTTTTTTTTCTTATGAGGTCAAAATCGCAGCTTTGAGAAAGTTAGGTGGTTAAAACTGCTATTAAGCCTAAAACAAACTCACTTGATAAGACACGCTAACTTAATATTTTTTTTCAAAAGAATAAACAAACATAATCTTAATCTCAATCACAATAAGAACAAATTTTCAGATAATTCAACTTCTATTTATATTTAGAGTTTAAAACAATATATTCTCTATAATAATTACGGAAGTTAATGACCTACAAAAATACAAATTTACCCGGGCATAATCTTTTGACACCTCAGCTTATATTTATCCTTTTGTGTCTTTTGTAACAAAAATCCTATTTAGATGAGAGCGAAAATAACTTTCAAAAAATCTATTCTCTAATTATGAAACTTAATGTCTAAAAAAAAATACAATCTTACTCCTTCTTAATAGTTTGACACGTCATCAAAATTACATCATTTTGTGTCTTTTGCTTCAACCTTCCCCTATTTTTTTATATATTAAGAACAAATTAAAACAAACTGACTCGAAAAAACACGCTAACTTAATCTTTTTTCAAAAGAATAAGCAAACATAATTTTAATCCCAATAAGAATAAATTTTCCTATAATTCAACTTCTAATTATCTATAGAGTTTAAAATAATCTATTCTCTATAATAACTACGAAAGTTAATGATCTTTAGAAATAAAATTTTGCCTCATCTTAATCTTTTGACACCTTAGCATATACTTACCATTTTGTGTCTTTTGTAACAAAAATCCTATTTAGATGAGAGAGAAAATAACTTTCAAAAAATCTATCCTCAAATATGAAACTTAATGTCTACCAAAAATACAATCTTACCCCTTCTTAGTATTTTGACGCGTTATCAAAATTATATCCTTTTGTATCTTTTGCTTCAATCTCCCCATATTTTTTTCTCTCTTAAGATCAAATTAAAACAAACTCACACGATAAAACACACTAACTTTATCTTTTTTCAAAAGAATAAACAAAGATAATCTTAATTCAATCAGAACAATTTTTTTTATAATTAACTTCTAATTATCTAAGGAGTTTAAAACAATCTATCTATTCTCTATAATAACTACGAAAGTGTCCCCGTGAGCATAGCTCAGTTGGCAGGGACATGCATAATTATATGCAGGGGCTGGGGTTCGAACCCCGGACATCACACTTATTCACCTTGAAAAAAGTGAATTCTAGCCACTAGACTACTTGACAAAAAAAAAAAAAAAAACTACGAAAGTGAACAATCTATAAAAATACAACTTTGCCGCATCTTAATCTTTTTACACCTTAGCATATATTTAACATTTTGTGTCTTTTGTAACAAAAATCCTATTTAGATGAGAGAGAAAATAACTTTGAAAAAAATCTATTATTTAATTATGAAATCGTAATGCCTACAAAAAATACAATCTTATCCCTTTTTAATATTTTGACACGTCATCAAAATTATATCATTTTGTGTCTTTTGCTTTAACCTCCACCTATTTTCTCTCTCTTAAAAACAAATTAAAACAAATTCAATCAATAAAACTAACTAACTTAATCTTTTTTCAAAAGAATAAACAAATATAATCTTAGGGGGATGTATTGGATTAGGATTTTATGGAATTTTAAAAGACTTTTTAATTACGAAAAAGTCTTGTGGTATTCAATCAAGACTTTTTGCAACTTAAAAAAAGTCTTGTGGTATTCAATCAAGACTCTTTTTCATTTTAAAAAAGTCTTGAAGTATTCAATCAAGACTTTTCATCACTTAAAAAAAGTCTTGTGGTATTCAAAATTATTCAAATTTCAAAGGATTGTTTAATAAATTGGATTTTGATGGATTTTGTGGGATTTTGTAGTGTAATTTTAACAAGAAAAAATCTTTCATGAAAAGATGAGATTTCTTGAGATTGTTTTTCTTTTAAAAGTTACTCTCTCTCTCTCTCTCTCTCTCTCTCTCTCTCTCCCCCCCTTCCTTTTCTCTCTTTGTTTCTCTATCTCTCCATTCTCTCTCTCTCTCTCTCATCTCTCATCCCCCCTCTCTCCCTCTCTCTATCTCATAAAAAAATAAAAAATTGTATTGAGAATATTATGATAGAGAGTATGTCGTAATCAATGTTCCACAAATCGAGTGTTAACTCTCCGAGATTACCGAGTTTACCTTTTTATGTACAAAAATTGTGTTAACTCTGAGGTAAAATCGGTTTCTCGTAAAATTAGAAGGTTTAACGAGTTTGATTGAGTTAACACTCGGTAAACTCGTCTAACTCGACCGATTTATAATGGCTGACACAATATATTTTTTTGAAAGATTTATAAGTGCTGGCATAATTTTAAATTTGTACAATTGAATTTTGTGGGAATAACATTTTTAATAAATAAAAAATGTGTATTGAGAATAATGTGTTAGAGTGTTTTTTAGTCCCTTAAAATCTTATAAAATCCATAAAATTCTTAAAATTTGAAAATCAATAGTAATTTTTTTTTATTGGTTTTATTTTTCTTTATTCAAACGCTAGAATTTATTTGTTCATTATTTTTATCATTCACGCTTGTAAGTTTGCTCTTTTTCCCTTAAAATTCATTGAATCCTTTGAAATTTTAAAATCACATAAAATCCTTTGAAATCCTTAAAAGTCAGTGTGATAAATCCTTTAAAATCATGAGTGTATAAAGTCTTTTAATAAAAAGTCTTTTAAAATCCTAATCCAATACACCCCCCTTAATCTCAATCAGAACAAATTTTCCTATAATTCAACTTATAATTATCTATAGAGGTTAAAACAATATATTCTTTATAATCTCTATAATGACTACGAAAGTTAATGATCTACAAAAATACAATTTTTCTCCATCTTAATATTTTGACACCTTAGCGTATGTTTACCCTTTTGTGTCTTTTGTTACAAAAATCCTATTTAGATGAGAGAGAAAATAATTTTTAAAACATCTATTCTCTTATTATGAAACTTAATGTTGTCTACCAAAAATACAATCTTAACCCTTCTTAATATTTTGACACGTCATTAAAATTATATCCTTTTGTGTCTCTTGCTTTAACCTCCACCTATTTTTTCTCTATAAAAAACAAATTAAAACAAACACACTCAATAAAACAGGTTAACTTAATCTTTTTTCAAAAGAATAAACAAACATAATCTTAATCTCAATCAGAACAAACTTTCCTATAATTCAATTTCTAATTATCTACAAAGTTTAAAACAATATTTTCTCTATAATAACTACGAAAGTTAATGATCTACAAAAATACAATTTTGCCCCATCTTAATCTTTTGACACCTCAACATATATTTACCCTTTTGTGTCTTTTGTAACTAAAATCCTATTTAGATGAGATATAAAATAACTTTTAAAAAATCTATTCTTTCATTTTGAAACTTAATGTCTACCAAAAATACAATCTTACCCCTTCTTAATATTTTGACACGTCATCAAAATTATATCCTTTTGTGTCTTTTGCTTTAACCTCCAACTATTTTTCTCTCTAAAAAACAAATTAAAACAAACACACTCGGTAAAACACATTAACTTAATTGTTTTTCAAAAGGATAAGCAAACATAATCTTAATTTCAATCAGAACAAACTTTCCTATTATTCAATTTCTAATTATCTAAAGAGTTTAAAACAATATTCAATTTCTAATTATCTAAGGAGTTTAAAACAATATATTATTCTTTATAATAACTACGAAAGTTAATGATCTAAAAATCTAAAGAGTTTAAAACAATATATTCTTTATAATAACTACGAAAGTTAATGATCTAAAAAAATTGACCAAAAACCACCCATCAATGAAAAACTGGAAGACAAAACCTAGAGAGAAAAATTAGGGCTGGTTTGTTAGAGAGATAGAGAGAGAATGTTTTATAAAAACGTAGTTTGGATCCCCCTAATTTCACTTACTTTTGAAATTGATCCCCCTATTTTAAAAGGGAGTTTCTACGGTACACCCTTAAATTAAGGTGTACCGGTACACCTATTTCATAATTCAATAAGTTAACAATCATTTTTATGTAATAAAGAGATGTCTATCGACTTTTATATTTTAAAAAATATCATTTCATCATTTATAAGAATCATACTAATTTTTTTAACATTTTATCCAAAAAAATAATCAATATTCAATAATATGAGTATTAAAAATTAAAAAAATTTGAATTTTGATTTGCCGACACTTTTGAAAAATAAAATATAATTATTATAATTGTAACTAATAGAAAATATATTTTTTCTAAGAAAAAAATATTCATTAAACTATTCATTTAATATATGGGTGTACTGGTACACTCAATTTTTTTGAGTGTACCGTAGAAATTTCCATTTTAAAATCACACAGTTTTAGTCCATCTTTTATATTTTTGAACTTAAAAAAGATGATATGTCAAATTTAAATTGAATTTTTTTCGAGAGATTTATGGTTGTGGATCATTCTACATCATCATGTCGTATGTTATATCATCATTTTCTAGTTCAACAAAATGAGATGTGGACTAAAGTTGAGTGATTTTAAAATGGAAGAACCAATTTGGTGAGTGAGTAAAAATAGAGGGACCAAGATTGTAATTAAACAAAAAAACCATAAATTAAGCTTTGCATGTGGCTGAATGGAAACAAATGCAGTTTACTCGTGTTGGTTGAATGATTTGATGATTTATTTATTTTTGAGAAAGATTTGAATAATTTCTATTTATTTTAATGGGTTATTTTTATAAAAAAAAGAATTGATATAATTAATTGATTTAATGAGTGGATTTGATTTAATTTGTTTTGATTTGAGAAGAGGATTTCGATATTATATTGATTTTTTTAAATAATTTATTTTGTGTATGATTTTGTTATGACTTGTTTCTTTTTACCAAGATTTTAGTCCGTGATCTTTTGGAGCTTCAAAGGTAGCATCTAATTTGCAACCAACAATGCTCTATAACCTAAATGAATCAAACAATTGCGTAACAAGCAGCATGCAAAGGATGGAAGGAAACTTATGGAAAATAAAAATAAGAAAGTAATTAGGTTGGTGAAATTTCCTATAGTTGGAGCAAAATAAGAGGAATGAGATGTAATCAAATGATTGAACTTAAATGATTAATAAATTTTATTAAAACACGAATAGTTTTGAAGAATATGAATTCGATTTATGGGTGGATACATATCAAATCTTTTTTTTCTAGAAATCAAAAGGTTCAAAGAAAGGGGGTGTATTTATGATAAAATAATGAGGGTCATAGGGTGAGAATTTTTTTTTGACTGCCTTAAAAAAATTATTATGGCACATAAAGGAATCGGATTTTAAAAGTGATAAAATTGGTAAAAAAAAGTGATAAAATAAACATATATTAAAAACCATGGCTCATTAATTACCTATATTAGAAATAAAACATATATATTTAGAAAGGAAAAAGATAGGTAGACATCTTTTTTACGTTTCCATGTGACAAAGGTATTTTAATAATTTCACATCACATCATCATCCTCTCTCATCTCTTCTTTCAATATTTTTGTCACTTGTCACAACTGCGTGTGGGTATCAAAGTGTGTACGCTATCTAAGGTGGTTCATGTATAAGGTTCACAAATCACAATCAATTAGAAAGGAAACTTATATTCACAATGAAATTATATTGACAAGAATACATATCCTGATATTATTATCCTAATAATGAATTAAGATTCAAAACCGGTATATAAACTCTTGTACTCACGACCATATATAAAAACACAAAATTAACCAGCATAGACTATTATGCAATTGATCATCATGGCTCATTACCTCTATTCTGTTCTGTTTTGTTATGTTTTACCATGTATATATCTCTTTCTGCCTGTACTACAGCATGCAATGGGAGAGCCAGAGGTTGTGAAAGGTGTAGACTTGGAGAGGTACATGGGTCGATGGTACGAAATAGCTTCTTTCCCTTCATTTTTTCAGCCCACAAATGGAGAGAACACTAGAGCCACATACATTCTCAACAGTAATGGCACTGTGGATGTTCTAAATGAGACTTGGAATAATGGTAAAAGAGAGTCTATACATGGCATTGCTTATAAGGCTGACCCTAATAGTGATGAAGCCAAACTCAAGGTCAGATTTCTTGTTCCTCCATTCTTGCCATTTATTCCTGCTGTTGGGGATTACTGGATTTTGTACCTTGATCAAGATTATCAATTTGCTCTCATTGGTGGGCCTACCGAATTATTTCTTTGGGTAAGCACCTCTATCTACCTTTGACTTTTCATGTTATATTGTATGGTCGTGGAAAGATCTATGTAACTCCGACACTTACAAAATACCTGACATGACACCAATTTATGTCGTTGTGTTTGATATTCCTGTTATAGGGGTAGATTTATTGTGGTCGTTTTAAAAATTATGAATCCTCAATTAAAATAACTTTTAGTTCATGAAAGAAGTAAATGAGACAATTTATCACCTGGTTGAATCAAATTGGAGATGTGAGAAGAACATGTGTGTAAAAGACCTTGTTGTACGATGTATTTTTCACATGATCATGGAATTTTTTTCCAAGGACTAAATTGGGTTTTTCATTTTTTTCCTCAAGCACCACAATTGATCTTCCCTCTATTTTATATGTGTGTGTTCTTCTCTATTTCAATTATCATGTCATGAGTGTATACTAATGTTCCTTCGTACCATAACTTTGATTATTTTGGTTCCTAGATATTATCCAGGCAAACCTATTTGGATGATGAATCCTACAACAAACTTGTTCAGAAAGCTAAGGATGACGGGTATGATGTGACCAAATTGCACAAGACTCCGCAGAGTAATCCTCCACCTCAGTAAGATAATAAGGTCCTCAAAACACCAAAGGCCTATTAACGAATAACTAGGTGTGGTCCATGTCATGACATGAACATTGTTATGGAACTACATCTTTACCTATTATGATGCACCGGGTAATCATTTTCCTTTGTTAAAATAAAATCAACAGCCACACCTCAATAATTCACAAATGGATTCCTTGCATATTCAAAAAGAAAAATAATGGGTTCATTGAATTTTCCCCAAAAACTGACTCTCTCTCTCTATATTCATCTCTTCCCCGTAGTCCATCAAACGCAGTATAGTTAAGAGTAGTGATATTTGAACAATTCTTTTGGGACAACAGAAAAAGGAAGAGAGAATAAGAAAATAATGTGAATATGAGAGAGAAGGTTGTACAAAAATGGTTGTACAAATATCATTTCTTTATAGTTAAATCTAACTTCAGATCTATATTTTCTTTCAAAAAAATATGTGTAACACTAATGATATTTCATTAACAATATAATGATATTTAGAATTATTGAAAACAGGTTGCGATAAAAAAAAAAAAATGTTGTTACTTAGAATGATACAACGCTATATTTAAGCATCAATATGACAATATCCATCAAAACTTGTTTTGAATTTTAATCAATCTCATTCAAATGTGCATATCAAGGATTTCAGTCATTTTCGAAGGGTATTGCCTATGGAAAACTTACGTTTTTCTTATGGTGTTTGTGTTGAGTCTGAGTTATGGTGAAACTTGACCTATAAATACTTCAGAATATGTTTTTAAAATAGAAAAGAAAAAGGAAAATCATATTGTTTTCTAAAATGATTAATCTCCATTGTTTTTGCGGTGATTTAGAATTCTAGTTGTCCATGCCCTTAATAGTCTTCTTTGTTTGAAAAATCCATACAACACTAAATTCATATGACTAAATTGTTTTCTTTGTTTCGTATTGATCAAGTTATTATTAGAACACAAAAACTAATCCAAATTTGAATAATCTTAATTAAGAGCATCGTAATTTGTTGCAGTCAATAACAAAAGTAAGAAAACTTCTCTTCTTTATTATTGGCTATGGTCAATAAGAAAAAGAAATCTTAATTTCATTGTTTTTTATTTCTGCATAAATCTTAATTTCGGTAACAAGGATTGGTATCGGTGGCAGCCGACTAGGGTAGGAGATAATAACAAGGTTGTTGATTTTCATTAAATAGAATCTCACGTTTGTGATTAATTGTTCTCGTTAATTTTTCATAATAATCAAGTGTTCTCATTAGAGTCACTCCCTATATATATATATATAAAAGATAAATATATATATAAAAGATAAAAATATGGGTTACTGTTTTACCCCTATAATATAGATCATTTTCGGGTTGCCTTGTAAAATAAAATTGTTTCAAAATACCCTTTAATAGGTCATTCAAAAACAAATTGTTCTTAGATTTTTTTTTTTTTTTGAAAATGGTCTATTAGAGAGTATTCTAAAGAAAAAAAAATTATAAGAGATAAACCCAAAAATAACTCATATTACAGAGGATAAAAACACTATTAACTTTAATAATAATGCATACAAAAAATATTTTAGTCAAACGATAACAAAACAAAATGATCTTTTCCATTAAAAACAAAACGAAAACAACACCAAATAGTTATCTAACCTCCTATCAAGATCATCCAAGCTTCAAATAGGAGGAAGACCGTAAACATAACCATAAAGTCAAATCATATCCTTTTGATAGGATGGGGTAGCAAAAGCTACCCCAAATTTTTTATTTCAATTGAATTACTAAGTATATATTAATCTACCCCAATAATATATTTTTAGCTACTTCAAACAAATTAGTTTGCAAAAAATTAGCATAAATTAAAAGGTTAAAGAATTATTATTTGATAAATAAATTTATTTGTTTTATTTTGACATTTCGGACTCTACAACAACTATAGAGAAAATATTTTTAGCGATGCAAATTATCAATAGTCAAATATAATAGACGAGAGTTTAATGTAAATAGCTTATTTGTCTATCTTGAAAGCTCGTTACGGTGAGGAGGGGGGAGGTTGAAGGACGATGGCAGCCATGCTTCGACTTGGTGGAAGGCGATGTGTGGGGTGCGTGAGGGCCTTGGGGAGGGTGTAGCGAGATGGTTTGAAGATAACACTCGTCGGATTATGGGTGATGGGAGGGACATTTTATTCTGGCATGACATTTGGGTGGGAGAAATTCCTTTGAAAATAAAATTTCCCCGCCTATATGAGTTAGTTGAGGATAAAGAATGTTCGGTGGCGGATGCGAGGAGGGTTATTGGGCCAGATAGGGGTTGGGAGAGTTTGTGGCGTCGTCGATTGTTGGCTTGGGAGGAGGAGAGTGTGAGGGAGTGTTCTGTTTTACTACATAACATTGTTTTGCAGGAAAATGTGCACGATGCTTGGCGTTGGATCTTAGATCCTATTCAGAGTTATACTGTGCGGGGAGCATATCGCTTTCTCACTACCTCTGGAGATGCTTTGGATATGACTCTGGTTGACGATGTCTGGCAAAAACATATTCCCTTAAAGGTGTCTTTGTTTGTGTGGCGTCTTCTTCGCAACAGAATCCCAACAAAAGACAATTTGGAGCGACGACGTGTTATTCTTCCTATTGACACGGCTTGCATTTCAGGTTGTGGAGAGGTGGAAACGGCTAAACATCTTTTCTTATATTGTGTCATATTTGGCTCTCTTTAGTCTCATATTTGGCGTTGGTTAAACATTTCTTCAGTTATGCCGTCTGACATCAGACAACATTTTATTCATTTTAGTCATATGGCGTGTAACACCCCATTACCCAAAAACAATTAAATAACAAATATTCATCAGAGTAATTCCACAACGGGTATGCTACACTTCATTTCAAAAATTTCTTAAATAGAAAATAAAACTATTTAATTCAACATCTTTCATAACTTCAAAATCATGCAGCGGAAAGTTTGCATTTCAAATAACAACAACAAAGGTTAAATTCTCCAAACAACATCTTGGCATAAAGCCTAACAACAAATTCAACCATCATAGGGCCATAACAACAAGTTCCAAAATAAGATACATAGGAAAGAAAACAATAATAAGAGTATTTCTCATCCCACGTATCAGAGCCCTAGACACGACATTGAGCCACCACCAACTACTCAGGATCACCTGCAAGTTACCCATAGGAAGGGCAACATTTTCAAGCAGAAGGGGTGAGATTCACAACAATAAAATATAGATAATAAAATCTTCAATTGAATCTAACACCCTAAACATCAAATACATCATCTTGCAAATATAAGTATATAATTCACAAGCAACAACAAACATCATCAAAATCCATCCGTCACAATATATATAATAAATATATGTATTCATTCAGCAACATCATCATCATCAATGTGTCGACTACAACCAACAACTAAGACTCATGCAAATGACATGACAACACTGCTAAGACAATACCTTAGACTCCTCAATAAATGCAAATATGCATGTGGTACCAGACAGGACCGAAGCCCTCACCGCTTTTGAATGGTTAAAGCATTCATCAGGACCGAAGACCTCACCGCTGTTGAGCAACTAGTGCTCCAGGACATGAGTCCTCTCCGCTGTTTATGCATATACAATGGACCTACTTGTGTATATCTACATACAACTTTGTTATCATGGTTTTTGGGTGCCAAGCCATTAATGGGACTTGAACCTTTTGACCGTTGATATCTCTCTTTTTTCTTGGGAAGGGTAAAAGGAGAAAAACCCTTGAGTTTCCGAATCCGGGGGTCGTTTTCGCTACGGGAAGGTGTTAGGCACCCGGAGCGATTATGGTATTCCATAAGAACCGCTCTCCTAAGTTTATTTCTACGCTTTAGTTTTATTGCTTATTTGTAAAAAAGGGAAGGTATGATTAGTGAAGAATGGGGGTGAGAAGAAGTAGAATTTGATTTTATTTCGGCTTGGAGGAGTTTTGACTCATTGCCTACGTACCCTTTTAAGGGATCAAAACCGATCGTAGTTCATTCTCAAAAAATAGTTTTTGTTTTTGTTGGTTAATTTTAAGTTTGAAAAGAGATTTTGAAGAATAGAGATGAGAGGCCTCACGGGCATAAGATTTGGAAAGTGTGAGGTGGAATTAGTCATTTTGCAAAAATAAAGTCCAAGGAGGATTAAGATTCATTAAAAGTTTTACTTAAGAAAATAAAAGGGGAAATAAGGAGTTTTGACTCCATTTTATTTTCAAAAAAAGGTTTTCAAGTGAGGTTATCTGCACGTTTTGGAAAAAGTTGGATTTTTCTAAGTGTTTAGACCTAAGCGTTCGTCTAACCATACAATCCTATGCATACATCTAAGGTGAGTGTGTGAGTGTCGGTGCGTCATAGTGTCCATAGTCCATATTACAAAAATTGCCTAAATACATTCTATGGCCCCTTTGCCAAGCTACAAACCAATGATAACAAATTATATCACCAAATGAATTAAAACTTGCAAAAATACATGCTAAGCTAAAGAAAGTGGAGGGGGTGGTGGAATACTATGAAATGTATGGCACATGAGATGAAATGGTTAGTAATCATAAAGCATAAAATAGTAGGAAATAATCAAAAGGAAATGCATAAGAATGGCAAAGAAAAAGTAATAAAGTGGTAATAAACCTAAAAATTTTTGATATGATACCTAAAGGTGCTTGCAACCCATAATCGTCACATCATGGCAATTTTGAAAGAAATTTTGTTTCAAGCCATGACATGAAATTAATGGAGACACATGCAAGCAAGATATCACACCAAATTCATAGAGAAATTTGACACTTTATTTTTTAAAACAAACACTTGTTGCTTGTAAAACAAGAAATCCATAAAATCATATTCAAAAACAGCAAACAAAAGCACATTTCCAGAGGCATACTCATCACCATATTAGGCATCAATTATCCATGTCATAATATCAAAGTGTCAAGAACAAAACATAGCAAAATGCATACCAAAAGTGTAAAAACACATGGAATTAGTTCATGCCATTTTAACTTTTTTTTTATGCAAGAAACACCATAGAAATACCAAAAATGTATCAAGAAACCACTAGGATTTTTTAGGAATTTTCATAAAAAAAGGTGAGTAAGCAACAGGTGCAGATAGCAAGGAAATACGGTGCAAATAGCAAGAAAAACAGAAAACGTGAAAGAAAACTAAGCCCAAACCTAAAGCCCACACTCAAAACTCAGATTGCACAGGAGCCACACGATTGATCCAGGATTCTGAAACCCTAGATCAAACGGCCAGGAATCAAAGAAGGATGGACCGGACTGGACCGGTCCGGTTCGCTGGCTTATAAAAGTGAAGGAGCACCGGTTTATTTCATTTTCCACTCCCCTTTCTCTCTCTAACTCTTCTCTCTTCTCTCATCTCTCTCTAACCTCGCCGCCGGCGAGGATGAAGCTACGGCGGAGACCTTGAAGGTCCGCCGGAAACTTCATCTTCTCCGGCGAGTTCATGCAGTTTCCGGTGACCTAAATTTCTAGATTTCAAAGATTCTTGCATATTCTGATTCGTCCTTTAACCCTAAACACGAATCCAGCAGTTATTTTTTCAAATACAGTTTGAAACGACGTAGATCTTAAAAAAACTTTTACGGTTTCGAAATAATTTTTGATTTTTGAACAAGAACGTTTAGATCTTTAAAGATCTACATCGTTTCGACGTTTGATTATTTTTTTGATGCTTGTTCTTGCTTTCAAAACTTTGATCCTTACGGATCTAGGTTTTGATGTTTACGGTTATAGTTTTCTTTGAATTCTGGAAACTTTGGATCTGTTTTGCTTGCGTGATTTTTTAGGTTTAACAGTGATATTACTTTTGAAAAAGAGGAAATGAGTTTTACCTGAAGTTTTGGTTGAAACTTTTAATGGAGGAAAATCTTTGGAAAGAAACTTGAATGTTCTTGATGATTTTGATCCTTCTGCTTGCTTTTTGGACCGAAAATAAATCGGTTTACCGGTTCATCTTCTTCATCTTCTCTGATTCTTTCTCTACTTCTCTGTGATCACGTGCTTGAGCTTGCTTCAATGCTTCTTAGATTCGCGTAAAAACCCTATGATCAGTGCTTGAGCTTGCTTCAATGTGAGCTCGCACTTTGAATTGTAGGATAATTCTTCAATCCAGTGATGAAGATTCACACGAATCTCTGAGGATTGATGTAAAAATCAATGAATTTGTGTATGAATTTGGTTCTGGAAATTTCTAGGGTTCTTGTGTTCTTGATGAGCTTGATGATTTTGATCTGTAACTGCAAGGAGAGAGAGTGTGATTTCTGTTTGTGATGTGGCGTGTGATTATTGCTTCTGAAATCTGACTTAATGCTTATATAGCTGACATGTGTGCATTGGAACCAATAGGAAACTGACATGTGGCATCTGAACTTGTATGAAAGAGGCACGGATTTGGACTTAAAAAATGAACTTTGGACTTTTCTGCAAAAATAAGAACTTGAGGACTAAACTGCAATTGACAAAAAGGATTGAAATGAAAATTGGAAAAGAAACTGGACTGAAATGAAAATTGGAAAAGAAACTGGACTGAAGTGCAATTTTGGACCTTTTCGAGGACCAAAAATGCAAAAATAATAAAAACAATACAAATAAAAATAAAATTGGTAATTTGACCAAACGTAAAGCGGAACACAAATAAAATTGACAAAACGGACTAAAACGAACCAATAGCCTAAATGAGGTACTTCAAAGTAACCTCTCTATGCCAAAATTTTGTGTAAAATGACCAAAATGCCCCTAGGGCTAAAATTGACCTAAACAGACTCAAATTGACTTGACACTGACTCAGATGCAAGTTTGAAATGAATTTAACAAGGTTTACTGATGAAATGTAAAAAACAATCTGAAAAGACTCAGAGACAGTCACAAGGATGAAAATGGGCCCCACTGCAGGAAATGACCAAAATACCCTTCTGTACTACTTTTTGCAAATTTTGAAATAAACTGTGGTAAAAACAATGTAATGATTCAAAGACACTTTTGAATGACTTACAAGACAAGTAAAGACATTTCAAAAGGTTTTATGCAAGAAAAACATAGGTAAAATTGTGATTGGAAATACAGCGAGGCAGAGACAAATTGAACTGTGCAGTTGAAATTTGATAATTGACAAAGTTTGAAATGAAATTGGGCCCAGTATTTTTAGGTCCAAAAACAGGGTATAACAGCTGCCCCTATTTAAGTTTCTTTGTCTGGAGAGTCAAGAGACGGAGTCTTTGGCTTGACAGGACGAAGATACTTAAATATTAGCATTTGCACTGTGTTTGGACGTAAAAATACGCCTACCCATTTTCAAATAATATGCATGCCATGCATCATTTGGATTATGAATGCAAGACCTCATGGGGATTGGAATTAACAAAATATGTCGTATCCATTGCGGGATTGGTAGACACTGACAAAGATAGTGAATAGCAGAGTAACGGGAAACTGGAAACAAGTTGGACAGGTACAAGCTGTCCTTGGATTCAAACTAGCCACTTGACCGGGGATGAAATAAACAGACAACTGCGAGTTGTTCTTATGGATTCGAACTGGTCACTTCACAGGGGATAGAGGTTACTGGACAAGCATGAGTTGTTCTTATGGATTCGAACTGGTAACTCACTTGGGGATATTGGAAAGTGCGAGTTGTTCTTATGGATTCGAACTGGTGACTCGACTGGGAAAAAGAGAAAATTGACAAGTACGAGTTGTTCTTACGGATTCGAACTGGTCACTCGACCGAAAGCAAAGGCAAATAAACAGGTGTGAGCTTGTTCTTGGATGCGAACTGGTTACTCCACCGGACAGAAACAGATAGACAGGTACAAGCTGCTCTTGGATTGAGCTAGCCACTTGACCAAACGGAAACATATTGACAGGTACAAGCTGCTCTTGGATTGAGCTGGGCACTCGACCGATAACATAGGCAAATTGATAGGTACAAGCTGTTCTTGGACTTGAACTAGCCACTTGACCAAACAGAAACATATTCACTGGGGATTGGTTTTTGACAAAATATAGATTGAGATTGACTTGACGTCAATTCGATTTGAAAGGTAGAAATTGACCGATATTATTGGCTCACAAGGTTTTGACAGAGAACCTGACATGAGTATCGAATTGAGACTGATGTTGACATTGGAAATGCAATATGCATGGATGATATAACAGTTTCATTAAATGTATGGGCACGTAATATGCATGATTATGCATGTATGAATGCTTGTAATGCATGACTGTTGGCAGTTTGTAGGCACGACTTCACGGGGAAGACAAGACATTGGATTATTGGGCACGTAGTGGCTCGTGCTATATTACACATTCCTGGAAATCCTCTTTGGAGATGACGTCGTTGGGAGACGTTTCGGAACCATGGCTGAGGGCAGGTAGGTATGCAACTTGCTGGAGATAGAATCTTGGAAGACCCGACTGGGGAAAACGCCGTTGTGCTGGGCATTTCAGCGCTGGGTATGTTGTAGACATTGCATCTGTGGTCAATGCTTTTTGCATGTTATATTCTCATTTTCATTCATCATTTTTGCATCCCATTTTTGCCTGGATCGCCCTTTCGGGTTTTCGATCCACCGGGGAAATAAATTCTTTTCAATGCCCCATTTTTGCCTGAACTGCCCTTCCGGGTTGTCAATCCAGCGGGGTGCTCATTTTTGCCTAAGCCGCCCTTTCGGGTTCTCAACTTAGCGAGCCTATTCAATTTCATGCATTTTCATTCTGTTTTTTTCATTCTTGCCATTGACCACAGACTATCCTGGAGGAGAACCTGCTTGTAACATATATTGAAATAGACATCAACATACTCTCGCTCATGCATGTTTCATTTGAATGTACCCTGTTGCTCAAGTTTGCTTTTCAAAATAGACAAAAAGTTTTCAATTTTCAAAAATGTTTGTTTCAAGCATTGTCATTATCAAAATAGAAGGAAAATGATTTGTATATAGCTTTGAAAGTAGAAGAAAATAGAGTTTCAAGCAAAAGCACAGGCTCAAATTGATGTATAAGAGTGGTGGTCAGCCGAAGGCGTGACTCCACGGATTTACAAAGCTTGGAAAATGGTAATTTTATTGGTTGGTGGTACATTGAACACAGTAATCATGACATTTCCTAGAAACTTTGAATTCGCAAGCATAGGAGCTTTTGATGAAGATGGTCATTAACAACTGCAGATGCCCCAAGGGGACGGTGGTTAGCCAGATATAGTTACTTGCCTTTTGTTTCAATCTCATTTTTGCATGAACCGCCCTTCCGGGTTTTCGGCTCATCGAGACGCTCATTCTTGCCTGAGTTGTGTACAATCTCAGCGAGCTTTTTCATATATATTTTTTGTCCCTTATTTTTGCCTGGACCGCCCTTTCGGGTTTTCGATCCACCGGGAAGCGCATTTTTGCCTAGGCCGCCCTTTCGGGTTTTCGACCTACCACGCTGTTCTTTTCATATTTCTAGGCAAAGTATTTCTTGACTATATCGGCATTCACTGGATTTGGAAGTTCTACACCATCCATGTGTGTAAGAATTAAAGCACCACCGGAGAAGGCCTTCTTGACAACATAAGGACCTTCATAGTTAGGCGTCCACTTGCCCCTTGGGTCGGGTTGTTGGCTTATCCTCCTTTTCAATACAAGTTCCCCTACCTTGAATTCTCGAGGAAGGACTTTCTTGTCAAAAGCAGTCTTCATTCTTGCTTGATATGACTGTCCACGAGCCATGGCATCCATACGTTTTTCCTCAATCAAATTCAACTGATCATACCGGCTTTGGCACCATTCAGCCTCAGATAACTTTGCTTCCATGATCACACGGAGGGATGGGATCTCCACTTCCAAAGGAAGAACTGCTTCCATACCATATACAAGAGAGAAAGGGGTTGCCCCGGTTGAACTGCGCACTGTAGTACGGTAACCATGCAGAGCATAGGGTAACATCTCATGCCAGTCCTTGTAAGTAGTTACCATCTTCTGGACAATTCTTTTGATGTTCTTGTTAGCGGCCTCAACTGCACCATTCATCTGTGGTCTATAAGGAGAAGAGTTATGATGCTCAATTTTGAATTCTTCACAAAGAGCTTGCACCACATTATTATTCAGGTTGGTACCATTGTCGGTGATAATCTTGCTGGGAACACCATATCGACAGATGATGTTGTTCTTGATGAACTTAGCTACCACTTGCTTGGTCACATTGGTATAAGATGCTGCTTCAACCCACTTGGTGAAGTAGTCAATTGCTACTAAGATGAAACGATGACCATTTGAAGCCTTCGGTTCAATTCTTCCAATCATGTCGATGCCCCACATTGAGAACGGCCATGGGGAAGAAATAACATTGAGAGCGTGCGGAGGCACATGAATCTTATCAGCATAGATTTGACATTTGTGGCACTTTCTGGCGTATTGGTAGCAATCATGCTCCATGGCCATCCAGTAGTAACCTGCTCGTAACAACTTCCTTGACATAGTATGCCCTGTAGCATGGGTCCCGAAGGTACCGTCATGTACATCATGCATTAACTGTTCTGCTTCATGTTCATCAACACATCTTAACAATACCATGTCATAGTTTCTCTTGTACAAAATATCTCCATCTAACAGGAATCTACTGGCCAATCTTCTCAGGGTCTTCTTATCTTGTTTGGAAGCACCCGGCGGATACTCACGGCTCAGCAAGAACTGTTTGATGTCGTAGTACCAGGGTCTATAGTCAACCACATTTTCACCAGCCTGATCGATCACATCCCCAATAGCAAACACATGTGAAGGTCTTTCAAGGCGTTGCACTTTGATTAATGGCACATCATTCCAATGGTTTACTCGAAACATGGAGGATAGAGTAGCAAGAGCATCAGCCATTTGGTTCTCATCACGAGGAATATGGTGCAACTCAACCTTTGTAAAATATGTCAGAAGACGCCTCGCATAATCACGATAAGGAATCAGCTTAGCATGGTGGGTCTCCCATTCACCCTTTATCTGATTGATGACGAGCGCAGAATCTCCATAGATGTCGAGGTGTTTGATTCTCATGTCAATTGCTTCCTCGATCCCAAAGATACATGCTTCATACTCAGCCATGTTGTTGGTACATTCGAACAAAATGCGGGCGGTAAAAGGAATGTGATGCCCCTGCGGGGATACAATGACTGCCCCAATTCCTTTGCCATAAGCATTGACAGCACCATCAAAGACTAAACCCCACTTGCTATTGGGATCTGGACCTTCATCAATCAACGGTTCTTCGCAGTCTTTGGATTTCAAATACATGATCTCTTCATCGGGGAAATCGAATTCAATTGGTTGATAATCATCAAGAGGTTGGTAGGCAAGATGATCGGCAAGAATGCTACCTTTGATTGCCTTTTGAGTTTTGAACACAATATCATATTCAGACAAAAGCATCTGCCAGCGTGCAATCTTCCCAGTAACAGCAGCTTTCTCAAAGATATACTTTATCGGATCCATTCTGGATATCAACCAAGTTGTATGATTCACCAAGTAATGACGCAGGCGTTTGGCAGCCCAAGCTAAAGCACAACAAGTCTTCTCAAGCATTGTATACCGAGTTTCACAATCGGTGAACTTCTTGCTTAGATAGTAGATAGCATGTTCTTTCTTTCCAGTTTCATCTTGTTGACCAAGTACACATCCCATGGATTCATCAAATACTGCCAAATACATAATCAAAGGCCTTCCCGGGTGGGACAAGGATAGGTGGTTCCAGCAGGTAATTCTTGATGCTATCAAAAGCTTCTTGGCATTCATCATTCCATACAATAGGCTGATTCTTTCTGAGTAGCTTGAAGATCGGCCCGCAGGTTGCGGTCATGTGAGATATGAACCGGGAGATGTAATTCAGACGTCCGAGGAAACCTCTGACTTGCTTCTCGGTCTGTGGAGCTGGCATTTCTCGGATAGCCCGGACTTTATCAGGATCGACTTCAATGCCCTTTTGGCTGACAATGAAGCCTAATAACTTGCCGGATCTGACGCCGAATGTACATTTGTTGGGATTCAATCGAAGCTTGTACTTTCTCAACCTTTCGAACATCTTTGTCAAATATTCAACATGCTGCTCCTCATCTGTTGACTTCACAATCATGTCATCCACATATACTTCGACCTCTTTGTGAATCATGTCATGAAACAGAGTAATCATTCCTCTTTGATAGGTAGCACCAGCATTTATCAAGCCGAATGGCATCACTTTGTAGCAGAAAGTACCCCATGGAGTGATAAAAGACGTCTTTTCTCTATCTTCAGGAGACATTTTGATCTGATTGTAACCGGAGAAACCGTCCATGAAGGAGAACACCTTAGACTGAGCAGTATTATCAACAAGCACATCAATATGAGGTAATGGAAAGTTGTCTTTTGGACTGGCTTTGTTCAGATCTCTGAAGTCAACACACATCCGGACTTTACCATCCTTCTTTGGCACAGGTACAATATTGGCAACCCATTCAGGGTACTCAACTGTCATGAGGAAACCCGCATCAATCTGCTTTTGAACCTCGCTCTTAATCTTGAGAGCCATATCAGGATGAGTCCTTCTCAATTTCTGCCTGACGGGAGGACATTCAGGCTTGGTGGGGATCCGATGCTCCACAATCATAGGATCCAGACCTGGCATATCTTCATACGACCATGCAAAAATATCCGGATATTCCCGGAGGAGTTGGATGATCCTCTTTTTAACCCCTTCCTCTAGAGCAGCACCGATCTTGACTTCTCGCTTGTTTTCCTCGGTACCTATGTTGATAAGCTCAATCTCTTCCTGGTGAGGCTGAATGGCTTTCTTTTCTTGCTCAAGTAACCGAGTGATCTCATATGGTATGTCATCATCTTCCTCATCTTCGGCTTCATACACAGGGAATTCAAAATTTGGAGGAACCGTAGGATTACTGTGTTCAACGGGTTTATTATGGTTCAACCTGCATATAATGATTGGATGATTTTAGAAAGAGTTTTTTTTTTCATGCAGATTTTTGAAATTAATAAGAAAATACAGACGTTTTGGTTTTTTCTGGCATTACCATTTTTCCAAGAAAAAGGCACTAAAAAAAAAAAGCAGTCGTGAAAGAAACGACAATTTTTTTATTCATCAACGGCAATGCCGAAACAAACATGCCCTTACAGAAAATATCACTTTCGCTTTGGGCAGAGCGAGAGGATTGTTATTTTTGAAAACAAAGCGCTAAAGCAACAAGACACATTACTCGGAAACATGCATGATTGAAGGAATGTCAATGGCATCCCAATCTCTCGCAATGCCTCCTGGTGTAACAAATACAGGCCCGAGACCAGATCCAGTGGCTTCTTCAGAGATAGCATTAACAAACCCTGCACTGTGGAAGACTCCCGAGGAAACCCTTGATGACGGGGAGAACCCGAGACCTTCTTTACGCTTGTTCTCACAGAGCTGTATCACCTTGCCCCAACCGGCAGTCTGACCTTCCTGGATAACCCTCTGAGCATCTTTCAATGAAGCCATAGCAGCCCCAGCTTTCTTAGGCTCTGCACCTTCAATGATCAAACCTTGGAAAGCAGTCCCTTCAGCAGACCCTGCTTCAATACAAGAAAAGGAAGACAGCTGGCTGACTAAGTATGCTTCTTCACCATGGATTGTAACGAGTTTTCCATTCTTCACAAATTTCAACTTCTGATGTAAGGTGGAAGTAACCGCACCCGCATCGTGTATCCACGGTCTTCCCAGCAGACAACTGTAGGATGCATTAATGTCCATCACTTGGAAGGTAATCAAGAAATTCTCAGGGCCAATGGTTATCGGCAAGTCTATCTCTCCCAGCACATTCTTTCGAGATCCGTCAAAAGCTTTGACCAAGAAAGTACTTCTTCTCAAAGGGGTCCCACAGTAGCTCAACTGATCTAGAGTTGTCTTGGGCATTACATTGAGTGAGGAACCGGTATCCACCAACACATTTGATATCATGTCTGATTTACAATTCACCGAGATGTGCAAAGCCAGGTTGTGACTCTTTCCCGCTTCCGGCAACTCTTCTTCACTAAACCAGAGATTGTTACAAGCAGTAATATTTCCCACTATGCCACCGAAACGATCTACCGTAACTTCGTGGTCAACATAAGCCTGCTCCAGCACTTTCAACAAGGTATTCCTGTGAGTCTCAGAGCTTAAGAGTAATGACAAGACAGATATCTTCGAAGGAGTCTGCAGCAATTGATCAACGATCTTGTAGTCGCTCCTCTTTATTATCCTCAGAATCTCATCTAAATTCGAATCCTCTATAGATTTGCCTGACTGGTTCACATCTGTAGCAATGGGTGAAACAACGGTTGGAGTTGCTTCTTCAACTGGTGGAATGGTCGGTGTAGCTACCTTCTTCTGAAATAACGGCGGACGAACCTTCCCGCTTCTTAGCGCTGCAGAAGTTCCTTCGGCAATATTGCTTACTGTGGCAAAGGAGGCTAGAGGCACCTCTACTCCATTTTCTATCATAGTAGCATTGTATTTGTATGGAACAGCCTTGTCCGAAACATAAGGAATTGGTCCTGGCAACCTTATCACCAAAGGCTCAGCACACTTCTTCAAAGGCACACTCTTGACAGGCGGATCGTGAAAAACTGGCACAATCACGCAAACATCATTGACAGTCAGAAGATTATCATTCATCAAGCTTTGGATGTCGTCTTGAACAGTATGGCAACCCAAGGGATTACGAAGGCATCCTAGACATTTGGCATGATCATGGCTGAACAGAGAAGCTTTGCACAGCTTGATGTGTAGAGGCACCAGAGGAGTGGCAACATTGCGGACATCAAGTCTAGGAGCTTCCTCACACACTTCGATCATATTCACAGCGGCATGATTTGGTAGCGGATTGTCGAGGACATGTGGAACATTATTCTCAAAAGTCAGCTTCCCTTGATCAATGAGTTTCTTCACGATATACTTCAAAGCATAACACCCCTCGACATCATGACCTAAGGCACCTTGATGAAAATCACATTTGAGATCAGACCTGAACCTTGGAGGCAACGGGTCAGGTGGGGGCTTGCCCTGCCTAGTTGTACAATGCCCTCTTTGGAGTAAAGTTGGAAGAAGCTCTGCATACAACATAGGTATAGGAGGAAAAGTTGGTCTAGTATATTGCTGCTGCTGCTGTTGAACTGGCGGTTGATGTTGTACCTGTTGAGCAATGGCATTGACAGGAACCTGAGGTTGGCCCGGTGGTAAAGGGTACTGATGATAAAACGGTGGGAAGAACGGATGCTGAGAGTACGGCACATATGGGTATGACGGAGGCATTTGAGCTGCATTGATAGGAGCAACAGTGGCCATGGATTGACCGGCTCCCGCTGACACCATCCCCACTTCCGTTTCTTTCTTCTTGTGGTGTCCATTACCATACCTCTTCGACGCACTCGCAGAAGATTCAGCTTTCTCAAACACAATGATTCCATCCCTGACGGCTTCCTCAAGACGGGTTCCCATAGTGACCATCTCCGAAAAGTTGTTCGGGGCAGCGATGATCATCCTCTCAACATAATCTTTCTTCAAGGTCTTTAAGAACGTCTGGGTCATTTCTTCTTCATCTAAAGCAGGAGTGATACGGGCAGCTGCCCCTCTCCACCTTTGCGCATATTCACGGAAACTTTCCTCCTTTTTCTGAGATAGGGACCTGAGGAACTCCCTATTCGGCTTCAAACGAGTGTTAAACCCGTAGTGGCTCTTGAAAGCAGCGGCTAGTTCATCAAAAGTATGGACATCATCTTTGCTCAGACTAGTATACCATTTTGCGGCATCTTCCATCAGACTGTCTTGGAAGTAATGGATCATAAGGGAATCATTGTCCTTGTAGTTGCCCATCTTCCGGACATATTTGACAATATGATTTTGAGGACAAGTCAGCCCGTTATACTTGTCGAACTCCGGGACTTTGAACTTTTTTGGAACATCTACCTTCGATACTAAGCAGAGATCCTGAGTTTTAATAGAGTCTCCATTTCCCCTGTTGGCCTTAATTTCCCGTCGGAGCTCTTTGGCAAGTTCTTCCATTCTCTCTTCCATAGTTCCGGTTGTGGCAATACTCCCGCGGTGCGCATTAGCATGGACAAATTGAGGCACCGTATTCACAATGGGCTCTGTAACAGTTGTTGCGGCTTGAGTCAAGGCGGTACTAACAGGAGTTAAGTTTGCCCCTGAGATTGGGCCACTGTTGGTAGTACCAGAGGTGCCTGCCCCTGTATTAGCAGTATAGTACGGCGGAAGTCCGTAAGGATACCCAGATGGCATGATAAAGCGGGGATCAGTTGTTACGGTAGGAGTCACATTTGCAGCTGCAGAAACTACAGGAACTGGTTGTTCCTGAGCAGCCAACAGAGCAGTCATAGCATCATGAGCTTTGGCTAATTCCTCCTTTAGAGCTGCCAATTCGGTACGGAGCTGTGTGTTCTCTTCTTCCATAGCCCTTTTCTTTCTTCTGTATTCTCTGGTTCGATCGGTTCTATCAGGTTCGTAGACCCTCTGAGTACGAGCCACTTTTCACACTGCGGCAGAGAAACCAGGAGGTGGTAAGCACTTGGAAGCCTTTGTGACCGATGCATGATGCATATGATGCATGATATGCAAATGCAAGTGCGAAAGACTTATTTTTCATCGAAGGATTTTTAAACAAATTAGAAATCTTGCAAATAATCAAAACTACATAGTATTTTCAAAAGGAAGACTTTGAAATTTCAACAAGATAAACAAATGAAGCCCTCAAGCATAGGAAGTAGTCGGAGTATCATCGGACTCGGAATCTGAATCACAGTATCTGGCAAAGAAGTCTCGTCGTCCTCTGGCTCTCTTGGAATCCCTCATAAGCAGCTCGTCTTTCTCTTCCAATTCCCTCCGGGCCTTAGCTAGTTCTTTCTTCAGCATCAGGTTCTCATGAGTCTTCTGCTCATCTCTACCGTCCAAAGTCATGATTAGATTCTCAGCTTGATTGTACCGAGCTTTCCATACTTGCTTCTCATGACTCTCCATAGCTAGGTGCTCCTGATACATATCCTGAGTTGTGGGGAGTAGAGGTAGAGGCATAGATGGAGTGGATGAAGACACGTATCTCATAGCTGGATAAGGCATACCAATCTCCTCAGCTCGATCTATCACCCACTGAGTATAAGCCTCATGAGCAACACCGGATCTCACACCTAGATGCTTCACACTCTTCCTTCGAACCTCGGACCAAGCATTCATGAAAGCTTTCCTTTGTCCGGTAGGAGCATTCGTGTAGAAGAAGAACTCTGGAGATGTAGCAAGATTGATGGGCTTCGACTTCATAGGGAAACCAAACTGTCTCATAGCAAGCTCGGGATTGTAGTTGATTCCTCCACGGGTACCAAGAAGAGGTACATTGAGAAAGTCTCCACAACCCATAATAATTTCCTTCACCTGAGCGGCAGGAGTGAGCCAGACGACCTCATTAGGAGTGAGAGCCATAATCCGCTGCGAGTAGGACCAGTTCTCCGAGTTGTCATGGAAGGAACTCGGAAGGTGCGAAATAAACCACCTATACAAAAGAGATATGCAGCAAAGTAGGTATCCGCTAGCAAAGTAGGAACCGGGTTCTTGGAATGAAAGATCTCGATAGCATTCATGTCCACAAAGTTGTCGAGGTTCGGAAAGAGAATGAGCCCGTAGATAAGCAAAGCAAGAATAGCCTCGAGTGTATCCTGACGAGTAGTACTGAGATTAGCCTGATCAAGAAGGTACTTCGAAGTGAACCCCCGGATGTGAGACTTGGTAATAAGATGGTTGGAGACGTTGGAAGTCTTGAGGTAGAGATCCTTAGCAATAACCAGAGGAGTAAGAGAAGTTTCGGGACCGGTGAAAGGCGTCTTCTCGGCTATAGGTAAACCCACTAGATTGGAGTAAGCCTCGAGAGTAGGAACCAACTGGAAGTCCGGGAAAGTGAAGCAACGGAAGCTCGGATCATAAAATTGCACTAGAGTGTGCACTAGCTTCTCGTCCACATCGGTTCGGAGCAAAGTAAGCAATCCCCCATACCGGAGTCGGAACCCTGTTTGACTCTTGACCTTGAGTGCCAACTCTCTCAAACTAACCAAATCCACTTCCTTGAACTTGTAGCACTTGGTCTTCTTCATACCTGTGATTATTTGCAAAAATTTCCATTTGTTTAAACCCTTCGATGAATGCATGAAAAATGTTTATGCATGAATGCATGTATGCATGATTGTGTTGTGTAGTTGCAAAGAACAAGGTGGGTTGAGATTCAAAGTAACAGGGCCACGGATGGGCACGGCGTCCGGTGAACTAAGGCTTTGGATAGTAGTAACCAAGGTTCTAACACAGTTCCCAAACTGCAACCTCTCTCACATATATCATGGTAGTACAGGACGACACCCGTTCCATGATTATTTGTAAGAAGGTCTAGTTTGAGTGTAGTATCGCGTGACGACTAAAGTTTGAGACAACACTCAATTTAGCCACCGCACTACGTCCTAAAAAGGCTAGGATGGGTTTGGTAACTACGGTTCATAGCTTCGTCGAACAATTGAAAGTGAAGTGCCTAAGCATGACAACACACGCCGACAATATCACCTTCAAAATGCCTCAGCTATGTGAGATTGATCGCATAATCCAATACACGAGGCAACCCCCGGATCGAATTGTCGATTATATCTCTACCTAAACATAAGTTCACTCAGCCCGGGTATAGGACTTTTGATATTCTCACCCCACACGTCAAATGAAAGTAAACAAGTATTCACATATGTAAGCAATAAAACAAAGCGTAAATATAAACTAAGGAAAACTAGGCGCGACCCGCTAAAAAAAATCCCCAGTGAAGTCGCCATTTCTGTTATCATGGTTTTTGGGTGCCAAGCCATTAATGGGACTTGAACCTTTTGACCGTTGATATCTCTCTTTTTTCTTGGGAAGGGTAAAAGGAGAAAAACCCTTGAGTTTCCGAATCCGGGGGTCGTTTTCGCTACGGGAAGGTGTTAGGCACCCGGAGCGATTATGGTATTCCATAAGAACCGCTCTCCTAAGTTTATTTCTACGCTTTAGTTTTATTGCTTATTTGTAAAAAAGGGAAGGTATGATTAGTGAAGAATGGGGGTGAGAAGAAGTAGAATTTGATTTTATTTCGGCTTGGAGGAGTTTTGACTCATTGCCTACGTACCCTTTTAAGGGATCAAAACCGATCGTAGTTCATTCTCAAAAAATAGTTTTTGTTTTTGTTGGTTAATTTTAAGTTTGAAAAGAGATTTTGAAGAATAGAGATGAGAGGCCTCAAGGGCATAAGATTTGGAAAGTGTGAGGTGGAATTAGTCATTTTGCAAAAATAAAGTCCAAGGAGGATTAAGATTCATTAAAAGTTTTACTTAAGAAAATAAAAGGGGAAATAAGGAGTTTTGACTCCATTTTATTTTCAAAAAAAGGTTTTCAAGTGAGGTTATCTGCACGTTTTGGAAAAAGTTGGATTTTTCTAAGTGTTTAGACCTAAGCGTTCGTCTAACCATACAATCCTATGCATACATCTAAGGTGAGTGTGTGAGTGTCGGTGCGTCATAGTGTCCATAGTCCATATTACAAAAATTGCCTAAATACATTCTATGGCCCCTTTGCCAAGCTACAAACCAATGATAACAAATTATATCACCAAATGAATTAAAACTTGCAAAAATACATGCTAAGCTAAAGAAAGTGGAGGGGGTGGTGGAATACTATGAAATGTATGGCACATGAGATGAAATGGTTAGTAATCATAAAGCATAAAATAGTAGGAAATAATCAAAAGGAAATGCATAAGAATGGCAAAGAAAAAGTAATAAAGTGGTAATAAACCTAAAAAATTTTGATATGATACCTAAAGGTGCTTGCAACCCATAATCGTCACATCATGGCAATTTTGAAAGAAATTTTGTTTCAAGCCATGACATGAAATTAATGGAGACACATGCAAGCAAGATATCACACCAAATTCATAGAGAAATTTGACACTTTATTTTTTAAAACAAACACTTGTTGCTTGTAAAACAAGAAATCCATAAAATCATATTCAAAAACAGCAAACAAAAGCACATTTCCAGAGGCATACTCATCACCATATTAGGCATCAATTATCCATGTCATAATATCAAAGTGTCAAGAACAAAACATAGCAAAATGCATACCAAAAGTGTAAAAACACATGGAATTAGTTCATGCCATTTTAACATTTTTTTTTATGCAAGAAACACCATAGAAATACCAAAAATGTATCAAGAAACCACTAGGATTTTTTAGGAATTTTCATAAAAAAAGGTGAGTAAGCAACAGGTGCAGATAGCAAGGAAATACGGTGCAAATAGCAAGAAAAACAGAAAACGTGAAAGAAAACTAAGCCCAAACCCAAAGCCCACACTCAAAACTCAGATTGCACAGGAGCCACACGATTGATCCAGGATTCTGAAACCCTAGATCAAACGGCCAGGAATCAAAGAAGGATGGACCGGACTGGACCGGTCCGGTTCGCTGGCTTATAAAAGTGAAGGAGCACCGGTTTATTTCATTTTCCACTCCCCTTTCTCTCTCTAACTCTTCTCTCTTCTCTCATCTCTCTCTAACCTCGCCGCCGGCGAGGATGAAGCTACGGCGGAGACCTTGAAGGTCCGCCGGAAACTTCATCTTCTCCGGCGAGTTCATGCAGTTTCCGATGACCTAAATTTCCAGATTTCAAAGATTCTTGCATATTCTGATTCGTCCTTTAACCCTAAACACGAATCCAGCAGTTATTTTTTCAAATACAGTTTGAAACGACGTAGATCTTAAAAAAACTTTTACGGTTTCGAAATAATTTTTGATTTTTGAACAAGAACGTTTAGATCTTTAAAGATCTACATCGTTTCGACGTTTGATTATTTTTTTGATGCTTGTTCTTGCTTTCAAAACTTTGATCCTTACGGATCTAGGTTTTGATGTTTACGGTTATAGTTTTCTTTGAATTCTGGAAACTTTGGATCTGTTTTGCTTGCGTGATTTTTTAGGTTTAACAGTGATATTACTTTTGAAAAAGAGGAAATGAGTTTTACCTGAAGTTTTGGTTGAAACTTTTAATGGAGGAAAATCTTTGGAAAGAAACTTGAATGTTCTTGATGATTTTGATCCTTCTGCTTGCTTTTTGGACCGAAAATAAATCGGTTTACCGGTTCATCTTCTCTGATTCTTTCTCTACTTCTCTGTGATCACGTGCTTGAGCTTGCTTCAATGCTTCTTAGATTCGCGTAAAAACCCTATGATCAGTGCTTGAGCTTGCTTCAATGTGAGCTCGCACTTTGAATTGTAGGATAATTCTTCAATCCAGTGATGAAGATTCACACGAATCTCTGAGGATTGATGTAAAAATCAATGAATTTGTGTATGAATTTGGTTCTGGAAATTTCTAGGGTTCTTGTGTTCTTGATGAGCTTGATGATTTTGATCTGTAACTGCAAGGAGAGAGAGTGTGATTTCTGTTTGTGATGTGGCGTGTGATTATTGCTTCTGAAATCTGACTTAATGCTTATATAGCTGACATGTGTGCATTGGAACCAATAGGAAACTGACATGTGGCATCTGAACTTGTATGAAAGAGGCACGGATTTGGACTTAAAAAATGAACTTTGGACTTTTCTGCAAAAATAAGAACTTGAGGACTAAACTGCAATTGACAAAAAGGACTGAAATGAAAATTGGAAAAGAAACTGGACTGAAATGAAAATTGGAAAAGAAACTGGACTGAAGTGCAATTTTGGACCTTTTCGAGGACCAAAAATGCAAAAATAATAAAAACAATACAAATAAAAATAAAATTGGTAATTTGACCAAACGTAAAGCGGAACACAAATAAAATTGACAAAACGGACTAAAACGAACCAATGGCCTAAATGAGGTACTTCAAAGTAACCTCTCTATGCCAAAATTTTGTGTGAAATGACCAAAATGCCCCTAGGGCTAAAATTGACCTAAACAGACTCAAATTGACTTGACACTGACTCAGATGCAAGTTTGAAATGAATTTAACAAGGTTTACTGATGAAATGTAAAAAACAATCTGAAAAGACTCAGAGACAGTCACAAGGATGAAAATGGGCCCCACTGCAGGAAATGACCAAAATACCCTTCTGTACTACTTTTTGCAAATTTTGAAATAAACTGTGGTAAAAACAATGTAATGATTCAAAGACACTTTTGAATGACTTACAAGACAAGTAAAGACATTTCAAAAGGTTTTATGCAAGAAAAACATAGGTAAAATTGTGATTGGAAATACAGCGAGGCAGAGACAAATTGAACTGTGCAGTTGAAATTTGATAATTGACAAAGTTTGAAATGAAATTGGGCCCAGTATTTTTAGGTCCAAAAACAGGGTATAACAAACTTGACCATGCATACATACTCCATATGACTCCACTTAAACAACATGTATGATTCAATAATTTTAGCATACATCACAGTCATCAGCAACAACATCCGGTAAAGATCCAACCATCCAGAAATATGCACAATTAAATATAACTATGCTTAAAACAACAACACTCAATCACTACCATTCATGCAAGAAAATCAGCACACAAAACTGGGTAGCTCGCCTCGCGAGCACATCTGCTCGCTATGGCGAGTTCACAAAACTGGTTGCTCGCCATGGCGAGTTCAAGGCGAACTCGAGGGCGAGTGAAAAATAGGTGCTCTCGGGAATTATGACATTTTTCTCACTCAGACCTCAAGTCTAAGCTCCCTATTCATCTTTTTAACCTAAAATTTGCTCCAGTCATCATTAAAATCATTTATGCACATTAAACCATCCCCAAAACATCTTATAACAACATTTCAAAAATCAAGTTTTGATCTGGCTTGCTCGCCACGGTGAGTTGGTCTGCTCGCGAGGCGAGCTATGAAGTTGCTCACTCGCCATGGCGAGCACAGCTACTCGCGAGGCGAGCGATGAACTTCTGTACGGGCAGAAAACAGGTTTTTCCCCAAAATCCCATTTTTCTTCAATTCACTCCCCAAATTAGTTTATAGATGTAAATTGACTTACTGTATACATTCAGAGACTATTTCTAACACCAGAACTACATTCTCTACCCCAAAATCATCAATTCTCACAAAACCCATAATTTCCCAATTTTCACCAGAACACTGTTAAACTCAAAATCAGAAATTGAAATCTATACTACTGAAGTAAACCTCACCCTTACCTTAGAATTGCAGAAAGAAATGCACAGCAATTTGGTTCCTGGGTTCCACTTGTTCTTCTCTCCCTTTCTTCCAAAAGTTGGTTTCACGTAAAAACTGTTTCTGACATCTATTTTCCTAACTTCCTCTTACTTAACTCCCTTTATTTTCACTTAACTCTCCATTAATTTTAATAAATTCTATTAACTCCCCAAACTCCAAAATAATTATTATTTCTCACTTAATCACATAATATTAAAATCAACCATATAATAAAATATATCACACCACATAAATCACCAAAAATCATATATATAAATATATATGTAGACTCCACATAAATCAAAATAATTAAATAAATCGACTAGGGCGTTACATGGCGGGTCTGCCTAGATTTACTCATTTATTCTTGAAAATTATTTGGTGTGCCTCCGCTTGGGTGTTGTGGAAGGAAAGGAATAACCGTGTCTTCCAAAATACGGTTTCTCCTCCATCGACCCTTATTGAAAAGGTTAAATTGCACTCCTTTTTATGGCTGAAATCGAAACAGATGTCATTTAGCTACAGTTATCATGATTGGTGGAAACATCCGCTTTTGTGCATGGGTGTTCACTTGTAATTTTTTGCTTTATGGTGGTGCCTCTTTGTTTTGGGCACCTTGATGTTGTAAATACTTTTTGGGTGGTTGGCCTCTTGCACACCTTATACGAGGCGAATCACTTTGGTTAATATCATATCTCATTTTAGTTTGTTAAAAAAAAAAAAAAAAAAATATCCAATTATGTATATATTTGATTTCTTGCTACCTAGTTTTATAGAAATTTAAAATATTTAACCCTTATATTGAACAAACAAATAATATTTTAAAATAGATAATTCTCGTTACCTAAAAAATTATTTATATTTGACCCCTTAAAAAAAATATAGCTTCGCGGTTGAATCATCATCCCCTACACAAATCAAAAAGGAAAGTCAGATATATCATGGGTTTAGTCTAACTCCACGCTCCATACATGATTTCATAAATACACGTCTACAAGGAGAGAAAACGTGTTGTTGTCCAAAAATACTAACAGCATCCACAATAATAGTAAATTAAAATGAGTCTTTAAATAGGTCATATACACGTCATTTATTTATAATTTTTAAATAAAAGTATTTATTAACGACTCAATGACTTCATGGTGTTATACTAAAAAAAAAGTCCTTAAATAAGTCCACTATTAAGGACTTTAACATATGTATTTAAAAAATAAATAAAAAAGAAATTGACAAAAAGAACTCGGCTCAGACTGTCCGGTCGAACCGGTCCAACTGTGAACCGGTGGGTATACCGATAAGACTCGCTGAAAACCAAACAGAACCGGTGACTCGGCCGGTTTTCGAATCAAACCGATTTAAGAAATATTTATTACTGAATTTGAAAAAAAATTGCAGCTTGTGTGAATAGAATCGAACCATATACTTCATGGTTTGTAACAAGGAACTTGACCACCGCACCATCTTGCCTTTTTTATTTATTTTAGGAAAAATAGCATTTCATTAATAATAAAAATTTCAATACAATTGGGTATATCAAAATAAACGGCGGGACTAGCTAAAGACGTGACCTCTCTTGTAAGAGCATGAACAACTACGTTGGCTTATCGCTTAACAAACTTCACCCTAGAGTTAGAAAAGAAAGTGCTGAACAAAGAACGACAGGAGGAAATAATACAGCTAAATTTGGACAAGTCATTCCTAGTAGAAAGGAAAGCATCAGCTATCAACTTAGAGTCTGTTTCAAAATCGACGTTGTCAAATTGCACCATCTTGCCTATTGTATCATGTTATGAATCAATTTTTTTTTTTTTTAATAAGTTATGAATCAAATTATATATATTATACATCCGCATTTTTCCCTTTTTTCTAAAAAAAGAGCACATCAATTTTTTGTAATATACATATTATATTAATATTAAGGCTTAATTTATCATAAGGTCCCATAACTTAATTCTTTTTTTTTGAATTGGTCCCATAACTATTAAACGTTTTAAAATGGTCCTTTATCTTTGTTTTAGTCATCAATTTGATCATATTTTATTAATTTTAAATCCAATAAAAAGAAGACCGTTGGATAATGGAGGTCCATTGGATCTAACCATGTATTACCAACACATAATTTATATTGATTTCTTCCTCATCTTCATCTTCTTCATATAACCATCATCAACATTCATGAAAACCCAGAAAATTCATGAATCAAATCCAGCAACTTAACAAACACAAAATATCATTTTTATTTGTTCAAAAAAAAATTTGTGCCTCCAAATATTTTTCGTACTAAACAAAAATAAAAATGCTATGAACGAACACAAGACAACCGGTGGTTTTTCAAAGTGCGTGAGAGTGAATTAAGTAAACGGAAATGGTGAAAAAGATGCAGAGAGTTCTGGAGTTCTATAGTGAAATCGGCGACATGGTATTAATTATTCACCATATCATTATTATTCCATTTTCTAATTTCAATAATTGAATAATTGTGTTTTGTTTTATGATTCAGAGATACTCATTTATGAAAGCACAATTAATCGCGAAAGTAATTGAAGCATTTGAAATCAAATAACATTGCTAATGATGTTTATCAACATAACTTTTCTCATCGCCCTTATCATTCATGATTGGATTTGATATTTTGTGTTTGTTAGTTGCTGGTTTGATTAATGATTTTTCTGGGTTTTCATGAAGGTTGATGATGGTTATATGAAGATGAGGAAGAAAGTAATTTAAATTATGTGTTGGTGATACATGGTTAGATCCAATGGACCTCCTTTATCCAACAGTCTTCTTTTTGTTGGATTTAAAATTAATAAAATAGGATCAAATTGATGACTAAAACAAATATAAAGGACCATTTTGAAACGTTCAATAGTTATGGGACCAATTCAAAAAAAAGAATTAAGTTAAGGGATCATACAATGAATTAAGCCTAATATTAATATTAACATATACACTACCCAAAAAAATATTAATATTAATGCAAAACAAAGTTTACTTTCACTCAACAAAATATAACTACAAATATTGAAATATATATTACACTTCGTTTTTAAGTTGTCGAGTCATCGATTCAATATGATTTAATATAGTTAAATACTTATACAAATTTAACCTTAAGACCGAGTGTTCTACCCGAGTTATCCGATTTAATCTGTTTCAGTCATGCGGTTCAACCAGTGACTCAGTGGTTCGATCATTGACTCAGTGACCCAGTACACCTGCCGAGTCGATGACCGAGCCGAGTTTTAAAACTATGGAATCACATGAACTTGTGATTGTGAGATCAACTTTTATCTACTTTGTTTTCTATTTCAATCGTAGAACCCGTTAGTTGCTGAAGAAAAAGAGTTTTTATATAATTGTCGATAACTAATAGATATCTACTTTTTTCTTCCTCCAATGAGGGTCTTTAATAGATTGAAGCTCTGGTTAAATAAATGATTTTCCATTGAAGATGCTTGGTTTTATTTTATTGTTGTAGGAGAAAATGTACCTCATAAAATTTACATGTTGAGATGAGATTCCCAAAACTTATTAATTAATGTATCACAAAAATATGATGGGCTTAGAGGGAATATATCAGGTACGTTCAACCCATTTTGTTATGATAAAATTATATTAAATGAGAACATAAATCAGTTGGTATGGACAATATATAATATATATATGAGTTAAAGGTTCGAACTCAGACATTCTACTTCTTCACATTTAAAATATGCGAGCTTTCACCATTAAACTACTTAACTAAAAGAATTAAAAAAATTACACTAATTAATTTTTATCAAAATAGTTTCGGCTATTAGACTACTTGACTAAAAGAAAAATTTAAAAAATTACACTAATCAGTTTTTATCAAAATAAAAACTACACCAATCAGAAGAAGTCTACGTAGAAAATTCCGTCAACAAACATGCACTATATGCACTCATTTTGTGAGACAATTTCTTATATACGGGTTGAATGTACATACATTCAGTGGACGAATGGATGGGCTATATCGATGGCACCTTTATGTTCTACTCAAATTATAGACAAATTATTCAATAATAATATCATTGTTATTATTCTTTATTCTTATCATGAAAAATGGTAAGATGTTTCTTTAAATTCATCGAATATGGCATCAGTTCAGCTTCAAACACTTGATTGAGATGGACACATAGGTCCACTATACATTTCTTGATCAAGAAGTATCGTCTCTTTGGTTTCAAGGCTTCACACATGAAATTAAAGGACGTAATTTTGGCATTTTGCAATCATAGTTATTTTCCTTTATTAGAAAAATAGAAAACCACACAAATTTATATTGTATACGTGTAAGGCCCAAACGTCTCAATAAATTAAATGAACAGAACCTTATCAAAATTAACATTCAAAACTAGAATATAAACTCATACCTAGGACCATATAATAAAACACAAAGAAAACCTTGGAAAGTTACTCCAATCTGATAAGTGCTAACTAACCCTTGTTCTGTTCTATTATATTGTGTCTCTATACCTGAAATAGAGGAAGCAATAACATCCACACAGCAAAAAATGGGAAACACCGTAGGGAAGGACAAGGAGGTTGTGAAGGGTGTAGACTTGGAGAGGTACATGGGTCGATGGTACGAAATAGCTTCTTTCCCTTCATTCTTTCAGCCCAAAAATGGAGAGAACACAAGAGCCACATACACTCTAAACAGTGATGGGACTGTTCATGTTCTCAATGAGACTTGGAATAATGGTAAAAGAACCTCTATAGAAGGAAGTGCTTATAAGGCTGACCCCAAAAGTGATGAAGCTAAGCTCAAGGTCAAATTCTATGTTCCTCCATTCTTGCCAATTATTCCTGCTGTTGGAGATTACTGGATTTTGTACCTTGATGAAGATTATCAATATGCTCTCATTGGCGGGCCTACCAATAAATTTCTTTGGGTAAGCAACCCTATCTCTAACTTTGCCTTTTCATGTTAAATTAGGCATTGACACCAAGTTACATCCGACACATGTGATTATATTTAATTAATTCATTTTTTTAAATTTATTATAGCATGTTTATGTTCAATGTCGTATCTGTGTATGTGCAGCATCCGTGTCTGTGTCATAGCTTCATAGAGAAAGAAAGATTAGTTGTGGTTACCACAAATATTGTGTCTAACAAAAATACTAGAAACGACTTCTTAGTACATGATTGAAAACAATAAACCTAGACAATCTAGCTATGATTGACTAAATCATAGATATGAAAATGTTTAGCTAAAGACTAAGTTGTTAAATTTATTTTTTACATGACTAAAAATTGTTTTATTTAAGGATTAAATTGAGCTTCACATTTTTTTTTCAAGCACCACAAATGATCTTCACTCTATTTATATAGCGAGTGAACGCCCAATTTGATCACTCGCAATTTTTTCGTGGCTCAATTTAATCTTTGACGAAAATAAAATCAAAAGTTGTTCATTACATTTTTTATATCAGAGACAATTAGTCTTTGACTCATTATGAGAGACTGAGAGAGACTAATTTGTTTTGTCCGCAGTGCAAAAATGTCAGAAAATACTTTAAGTTTTAATTTTGTCAAGGCTAAATTGAACTGTGATAAAACTATGAAGGACCAAATTGAATCTTTCATCATGTGTGTATACTAATGTTCCTTCATACAATAACTTGGATTATTTTGGTCCCTAGATACTATCCAGGCAACCCCATTTGGATGAAACAATCTACAACCAGCTTGTTGAGAAAGCTAAGGAAGAAGGCTATGATGTGAGTAAATTGCACAAGACTCCACAGAGTGATCCTCCACCTGAGTAAGATGAAGGTCCTCAAGACACAAATGCCTGTTTGGGAAATAAATAAATAAATAGTTATGGTCATGACATGAACAATATTATGTAATCAGGCTGAAGAAGTGTTAATTTCAAGTCATAAATAATATGGATCAATTTAGTTTGGATATATTTGTAAATTGTAATGCGTGTATTGGTTTGTTCTGTAAACAAACTATAGATAAGTTGGTATTTGATACTCAAATTGTGTAAGGAGTTGTTAACTTATTGTTGGTGAGAATCAATGTTTGATATTCTACTCCAAAGATTAGTTGTTTACTTTTCCTTTTTCGTTGTTGAATATCTCTTTTGCTGAGCAGTGGGGATCCCATGATTTATCCTTTATCTACGTACTAGTACTACATCACTCTACACATGGTTGATGTGGGAAAGGTATGGGTAGGGAGCATTCGTTCATATCATTGTTGTGGAGTGTGATTGAGTTAGATTACCAACTCTATCTCTTTTCCAACAGCACCCTCTCAAACTACCAAACATATATACCTGTTGAAAATCAAAATAATATGACGAAATAATGTTTACAAACACTTAATTTGAGACAGGAATACTGAAATCGGATCACAACGTCTTTCACTAAGATGTTCCACTGATAGAGAGTGCAAACTGCAAAGTGAAAGTATTACTTTATACGTGATATATCAAATGAATGCAAACTCAACAATTACAAATTATTGCGGTTGATTTGTTAAGAAAATATATATATATATATATATATATATATATATATATATATATATATATATATATATATATATATGGGGTTTGCTAGGATACACCCACTAGTTTTTATTAAGGTGTGTTTTAGCAAACATATAACTAAAAAGTTGTTAAATACAGACCTTCTAAAAAATCTTAAAATCTAATGGCAAGTTTAAGAGGATGATGGAAAAATAGAGTAGATTGAATTGTGTGTGGATCCACAAGTTCTATCTCAACTTTAAAAAATCTTAAAATTATTAGGCCGAACGTCATCACTTGAATTCAAATTCAGGTAATTTGTTTCTGAGTTTATAATAGTTTTTTCCTTTTGTCTATCTATATCAGGGCGAGAGAATTGTATTTGAAAATGTATAGGTGTTATCATTTTTGTTTTTAATAGATCTAGATCCTTGATTAAATCCAATGGTAATTTTTTTACACTCCACCAATGAAAGAACTTGATTGAGCTTTCACCATAGCCACCATAAAAGTTATGTGAAAAAATTATGATTACTGAAGAGATATTTTTAGTCACAAACTAGCTCATTGTGGTTGTAAACGGACTACCTATATGTCAATGAAGAAAGATAAGTAGTTTCTTTGAAGTCATAATAAGCAGTTGAAATTGACACATTGGTCCACTCTCCATTTCTTGATGAGGAAGCAAGCATTCTCTCTCTCTCTCTCTCTCTCTTGGATTACGATAATATTCGAGAAGAAACGGTCATCCTATCTATTGTCATAGGATTCTGTTTGACACGTGTAAGGACCAGACATCTCCACGTCAAAGCTCCAAACCCACGTTATTCTTTTTTACAAAAGCACACAGAAAAACCTAATTCATTTCCAAGTTCCAACACCAAAACACGAAGAAACCCTTTTGTTCTGTTCTTCTTTCTAACCTCGATAGCATCAACAATGGCAAACAAAGAAATGGATGTTGCGAGAGGTGTGGATTTGAAGCGTTACATGGGTCGGTGGTACGAGATAGCGTGTTTTCCATCAAGGTTTCAACCAAGTGATGGTAAGAACACAAGAGCAACCTACACTCTGAGAGATGATGGAACTGTGAATGTTCTGAATGAGACTTGGAGTGGTGGAAAAAGAAGTTACATTGAAGGTACTGCTTATAAAGCTGATCCTAATAGTGATGAGGCTAAACTTAAGGTCAAATTCTATGTTCCTCCAATGCTTCCTATCATTCCTGTTACTGGGGATTATTGGGTTTTGCACCTTGATCATGATTATCATTATGCTCTTATTGGACAACCTAGCAGGAATTATCTTTGGGTATGTGTTTTACTTTTTCAATTCAATTGAGTTTCTGAATGTATGTGTTTTGAAACCATTTATGTTATTATAATTCAGAATCTCTAATTATGTTAATTGGATTAGGTTATTTAGGTTGATTTTTCACTTGGTTAGTAAACTATTATATGATAATTTAGGGGCTTTTCATAAAAATTAGATTTTGGAATGTAGAGTAATGGGGAAGTCTGGACTATATATAGAGGAGCCAAATTGATGTTGTATTGTATTGTTGTTGCTGGAATTAGCTAGCTAGTGCTAAATTGAAGTCTCCAATCAAAGGTTATAGAGGTTTTACAATGGCATCACATTCACAATTGCAATTGTGTCCGTATTGGCCACATTTGCTTGTGCTTTGATGCAATTTTCTGATTTGACCCGCTCATAGATAGATTGAGAGTAAGAGAGAGATGTCAATGATGTATATTCATGTACCTTTCTAAGTAATTCGATGACCTTGTGTAATCAAGTAAATTTGATCTATCCCGATTGAATTGCTTCCTTTAGACCAACGGGGATGGGTCTAGTGCCTAGACACCCACAACATGCCGAACGAAAATTTGTGTCGGATAGTGGCTCAAATAGGATTCCCTCCTTAGAGGGAACCCGTGGGAAACCAAAAAAGTACTTCTTTTATAATCAATGAAAAATAAAGTGTACTAAATTGCGTCCTAATATATGATTAGGGTATCACATAACCACAAATCCATTACTCCAACTTATTTAAAATTATGAAAATGCATTTGTTTGGCTTGTGAATATTTTGCTAGTGATTTGTTAGTTTCCTACCATAACTTGGATCATTTTGGTTCCTAGATATTATGCAGGCAACCCCATTTGGATGAAGAAATCTACAACGAGCTTGTTCAGAAAGCTAAGGAAGAAGGGTATGATGTGAGCAAACTGCGCAAGACTCCACAAAGTGATACTCCACCTGAGCAAGAAGGTCCTGAAGACACCAAAGGAATTTGGTGGTTCAAATCCCTGTTTGGAAAATAAATAAACAAACAAGTATGGTTATGAACAGTGTTATGTAATCACCTCTGAAGTAGTGTTTATTTCATGTCATGAATAAAGGTCTTTGGAACTCTAATCAGATCAATTTAGTTTTGATTTCTATATATATCATCATGTATTTGCTTGTTTTGTACATATAGACTGAAGATGTGAACTTTAGTAAAGTTGGTATTTTATATTCAAATTGTGTTTGTTCTTACTGTTTTTTTGAAAATTCACAATTCAGTATGTGTTATTTTACAGCATTGTTTATTTGTTTACTTTTTCTCTGTTGAATTTGGTCTAAGCAATGGCCAACAAATGCTTTCTTAGTAAACATTAAAGTTGACTCGAATTATTGGTGTTTAAGCCTTAAGGATGATAATTCTACTGAGAAAGCTCTTCTGCTATGATAGGAACTTATAAACTGTCACCAATCACCATCAGTAAGTGGTAATACGGTATGGTTAACTAATTGAATGCAAGAATCCAATGACCTTCAGTAATCTGTTTAGTGTAAATTTCACATTCATGATAGATGGTGGTGTACAAGAAGATTTTAACTTCATATTAATAGGCAAAAGACATGTGAAAACAAAAACTTGCGTCTAAATGATAATTTGCTAAAAGGAGAGGAATATTTCACCTATTTTAAGTCTAATATTCAGTTCTCTTTGGCAGTCATCATAGTGAAAAACTCAGAATTTCACCAAGGAATTGATAGAGATAGACAAGTGTGCCAGCAATTCACTTCAATAATTTCATCGCAACATAGAGGTCTTCATTTTTTATTTTTTTTTGAAGGAAACATAAAGGTCTTCATGTTCATTTTAGTTTTCATTCAATAAACATACACATTGATAGATGATTTATTGGGGTATATACACTTCAGAACTTCTTTGTGCAACTATTAACAAGTTAATTAGAGTGAGAAAATGAGAATAAACACGATCCAAATTACTTTTGTTCTTATTCATTTAAGGTCAAAGGTCAATGACAAGAGTAATTGGTGAGTTAATTTTTTTTTCCCTTTTGTCTTGATTGGAATCCATAACTACTCACTCTAGTAACATATAGTTCAAACTAGTTGAGCTATCCACCCGTCTATTTTATACTAAATTTTAAATTGTGATTATTAATGATGATATAAATTAACGGTTTTTTTTAGTCAAAAATAAAGTTAGCATTTCTTATGAAAACAAAAAAAAAATGACATGTATTGTATTGTGTTGTATTTACGAACCACAATTAAGAGTTGTATTAAATCAAATAGCAATTGAACTTACCTATCTGACTGAGGAACTTTAGATTACCAATCTCATTTCTTCTTAAAATCAGAAGGTTAATTCAAAAAAAAAAAAAAATACAAATAAGTTACACGTAAAAACAGTTATATTGTATTTACGAACCAAAAATATGAGTTGTATGTATTAAACGGAACTCTGCCTGCGATTTAGTAGCTAACCCCGTGTGGTAGGTATCCCCACAATATCAAAACACGCAATTTAGCACAATATTTTTGTGTTTTTAACAAAAGGAAAGTAACCAAAAACAGTCCACATGTGAAATTAGATTCTAATAATAACATTGTTATTGGTTGTCCTATGAATTGAAATCCTGACCAGCTATTTATGCGCCTCAACTTGTGATGGAAATAAATAGAATTGTTCTTATTTGAGTCAATAATTTAACTCTCCAATTTGCTTCCCTTTTTCCCCTCACATTCCCTTGAGGGTCTTCCTCACGAGCAAAAACTGTCATAGGGAATGCCTGTTTCATCCATCTAATCTAATAAACATAACATAACATATGATGATCATTAATTTTTGGGTATGCATATGATGTTTCATATTTTCTGTTTCCATTTAGATCATTTTCTTTTGACTAATGTATGAGATTATATCAATATTTATGCACGAGGTTAATAAATCTTACTGCAAAATGAACGTTAAAAGGTTGTGTTCCAAACAATGAAAAATATCATAATGAAGGCCTTGTGTTCCAATTAATATTTTCATTGTAATTCTAATTCCATGTTTTGATTGACATTGATTTTGAATTGTGACAGGAAAAAATAAAAATGCTCAGAAGGTTGTTTCTGTTTTCATTTTTGCTTCATTCAACGTTGGCCCAAAAACCTGCCGTTCCTCATCATCATCCTATAGCTCCACATCAACCTGTAGTACCTAATCCTATCCCTGTCAAGAAATGGTCAACATTAAGTGGTTGGTAATCCTAAACCTTTGTTTCTCTGCCTTGTTTCCATTTGATGTTCTTCTGATCAATGTTGGTAAATTGCAATTATTCTGTAATATGTTATTTAGTACCAAATGTTGTCATATACCGCGCTATAACAATGTTGTGTAGCGGTTAAAAAAACCACTATTTTCCATAATTTGTGATCGACAACATTGCTTCTGGTAATGCTCGGCATATTGATTCTTTAAATCATACCTTGCAGGAAATGAACCACTTGTAATAGCCCGTGGTGGTTTTTCAGGACTTTTTCCAGAAGGTACTGAGAAAGCAATTGAACTATCACAAGACATAAGCATTTTCTTGTGCAATCTTCAGCTGACAAATGATGGTGGTGCCTTTTGTGTGACTGGGGCTACCCTTGACAATTCAACAACTATAGAAATGTTTGATCCTAAGCAGAAAACTTACAATATCAATGGGAGGGATGTGCAAGGACACTTTTCTACAGATTACTCTGGTGTTCAGATTGAGAATGATGTAAAAAGTGAGTCTTATATCAATTTACATTCTCTTCATTGCATTTTCTTATTAGGACACCTTGTCATACAAACATGGATGGAACCAGAAAATTAATGAGGGGAAAAATGTAGATTATATATTGAAAAATTGAGCCATTTAGAGTGAAAATAAAATAACTGCTAGGATTGTTGGTGCGTGCATATTAAATAGATAGATGAACTGCAAAAAGTCATAACTAGCTATGCTTATTTAAGCATTGGAACTTATAACTCAAGTTTCTCTTTGCTATGACTTCCAGTGACTCAAGCCATATTTTCTCGACCCGATTTTTTCGATGGTGTTTTCCCAGTTGCTAATGTTGATGCTCTCCTAAGTACCAAAACACCACCAAAGTTTTGGTTGAATGTTCAGGTTCTCCCTCTGTTGAAATTGAAAATCCTGAAGCACCGCAGTTCATTCTTTTACTTCTTTCTTTCATCAGTGTGTTGCGTGTTGATCAGTTTTTTTGTTGTTGTTGCAGAATGCAGGTTTCTACACCCAATACGGCAAAAAAGCAGTAGAAGTTGTTCTGGAGATTTTGAGAGCTCTTCCAGTAGACTTTGTTTCATCTCCAGATATTGGTTTCTTGAAGAGTATCGCCAGGCAACCAAACAAAGCAACCAAAGTCGTCTTTCAACTTCTTAACGCTATGGATGTCGAACCACAAACCAAACAACCATACGGAATTATAATAAAGGATCTTGTGGCAATCAAATCATTTGCATCAGGCATCATGGTCCCAAAAGAATTCATATTGCCTGTTAAACCAGACAAATATCTAGGACTTCCCACAACACTTGTAGCTGATGCACATAAATTAGGACTAGAAGTATATGCTTCTGGTTTTGCTAATGATTTGTTTTCAAGTTACAGTTATAACTATGACCCTACTGCTGAGTACCTTCAATTTATTGACAGTAGAGATAGTGTTGACGGTGTTGTCACTGATTTCCCAACTACGGCATCAAATGCCATTGGTGAGATAACAAATCTGAAATCTCCAACTTTTTAGTTCATGATCTATTTCTAAAATAGCAAAATCACTCTTCTAACCTTTCTCACATTGTTTTTTTTTACAGGGTGCTTTGCGCACAACAACACTTTGCCCAAAAAAGGTATATATATTATAAGTAATGTCAAGTTTTCTTCAATCCTACAGTTATGACATGAAAAAACAAAGAACAAACAAGTCTATAACGATACATTTGCTTTTGTAGGACCGACATTAATCATAAGCAGCAACGGATCAAGTGGTGTTTACCCAGGCAGCACTGATCTTGCATATCAGCAAGCTATAACCGATGGCGCTGACATCATAGATTGCTCAGTTCAAATGACAAAAGATGGAATTGCCTTTTGCGCAAATACCATAGATCTTTTAGAAATAAGCACTGCTTTGCCTAAATTCATGGCTCGATCTTCCAGTGTCCCTGAACTTCAACCAAAAAATGGAATTTTCTCCTTTGATCTTACATGGACCGAGATTCAAACATTAAAACGTAAAAACTTCCTTACAACATTAGCTCATATTAAATTGCAACTTTTCAACAATGAACTTAAATGGTATATATTTCCCTTTTCAGCTCAAATGGTCAACCCTTTCGGCAACGAGTTTCAAAGAAACCCAGCAAATAAGAACAACGGTAAATTTGTTACCCTGCCTGAATTTTTGGATTTGGCCAAGACAAAGGCAGTTTTTGGCATTTTGATCCACATACAGGTGAGCAACATCGCCAATTCCCTATATTACTTTTATTTGAAAATTTCCTACTAATGCTAAGCACTAACTCTATTTGCTTCACAGAATGCTGCTTACCTCGCATCAAAGAAGGGTCTTGACATTGTAGGTGCTGTCACCGCTGCTTTGAGCAATGCTACCTTTGACAAGCAGGCCACACAACAAGTCTTCATCCAATCAGATGACAGTTCGGTCCTATCCAAGTTTAAGGATATCCCATCTTACAAAAGGGTGTTGCTCATTGAAAATATAATAGACGATATACCAGTACAAACAGTGGAAGAAATTAAGAAGTACGCAGAAGTAGTGAATATTCCTAAACTCGATGTTATTAAAGGATCTAATTCGTTGTTGATAGGATTGACAAATGTTGTTAAAGAGTTGAAAGGTGCAAACCTAACAGTATTCGTCCATATTCTCAAAAATGAATACTTGTCGCTGGCATTCGATTTTTGGTCAGATCCAAATGTTGAGATTGCTACTTACATGGAGCTTGTTGATGGCATCGTGACCGAATTTCCAGCCACTGCATACAGATTTATGAGTAAGTAATACCAATATGTTTAGCTTTCTTAGATTACTCAAGCAAACTGTATAAACCTTCCTCATTGTACCAAGAGATTTAAGTACCATTTTCTAATTTGCAGAAAGCCCGTGTAGCGATCCGAATCACGGGCTTGCCATCTTACCAGCACATCCTGGTGATCTTTTAACTATGGCTCCAGATCTTTTGAAACCAAAAGATGAACCTCCTAGAACTCTACAAGTTGCAGACGTTGTTGATCCACCTCTTCCTCCAGTGATTAACCTAGCTAAAGCTGAGCCTCCTGCTGCACCTACTCCTCCACCACCTGCTTCAGGTGTAAGGGCATATGGTGCCAACTCTGTTATCTCCCTAGTAGCAGTTTTGGTGGTTGAAATGTTTTACGCTGGCCATTGATTTTATTAAATTAGCAGTGTCACAATCTTGGATCGGCAATTTTCGTCCCAAAATACTTTAGCATTTGATTATATCTCGATATAGAATGCATATGTCAATGTTTCTCCAAGGGATGAAACAAAAAAAAAAAAAAAATGTGAGAACTACTGAAATATTCATTAACACAGATTGATATAACCAGATCAAGGCTAACTTTAAATGATTGTGCAAAATTCTCCATATTCTATTAAGTTCAGTATAGTAGTATAACAAATGAAAAATAATAATCAGATTTATGTTCGGAATACTCAGAAAATAAAAGTCTGAGGGATTAGTACTACAGTTCCGCAAAGAGTATGCCGACTCACACCAAAGACAATTGTTAACACAGTATTGGCTAGATGATGTATGGAACGAGGGAGGGAAAATTGAATGAATAGAATTCAACAAGAAATTCCCATCTTTCGTTCCATACAACTCTACTCAACACCACATTAATTGGAGTTTATGGTTTTGGTTTCATATAATTACTAGATCGATCTATCCATCCATCCATCCAGATCCACACTCCAAAACAACTGTCATATACTCTTAGCGATTAGAGAGAGAGGGAGGAACAAAGAATGAAAGTATGAACGAGATCTTGAAATAGAAAAAGAGAGTAGTAGTAGCAAAAGGAAAGGAGTGTGGAACCCTAATTTTCTGATCAATGTCTCAGTGCTCACTCATATTTATACACCAGACTGACTCGTCTTTGCTTCTTTCATAGTATTTGCCAATTCTACCCTTTGTAAAATTAAAATGTTTGAAATTTGAATAAATTTTTTTAATAATATAAAATACACAAATAAATATTAGTAATACGAAAATCTCCACAACTCAATTTTTTATGTGAATTTATGGTAACTTTTGTCATTTTGTCTATCTATTAAAATAAAGATAAAACATAATCAAAGTGAAAATGAGAGTTATTCTAAAACTTGTTAAAAAATATTTGTACAAATATCATTTCTATTGATAATAGGATAATTTATAGGGTTATGTTATGTTGTTAAGTGTTCTAAGGTCTTTTGTTAAGGAAACCAAAAATAGATTTTAAAAAAAATCAAAAATCAAAAGTAGATTCAAAGATGTTTTCGACTTTAAAAAAGTTTAATTCATTGCTTTACTCCATTTCCGAATACAATATTTCTATTTTTTTTTATCATTTTCATTAATACATCAAGTGCACTCTTTAGCATAATCCCTTATGAGTATGGTATTTGATTAAATAAAATTGAGTTGACATTATTCTTAATACAAGTACAAATCTCCTTCTAACCGATAGGTTATTGTTTTATTTATGCAACGAGTTTATTGTGAAAATATTTATACGATGATTTTTAGACTCGTGAAATATTTGAAAAGGAATTGCAAATTGTGATATTGTTTAAAGTAGATGAGTCGTTGTATTACAATGATACAATGAAAATTATACGAAAATAAAATATCTATGTGTACTTATTTATTTTTCAATTATGGAGATTGCTTAGAATTTATCTATAGATCTAGTGAAGTACTATATATTATGAATGTTGGTTTGACAATATATGAGAGATATGTTCGGTTTAATGACAACTCTTTTATGACTCTCTAGCTTGGCTTGGTACCAGTGAGAGCTCTTTTATTCTTAAGTGGTGTGTTACTTCTAAATTCGATATGACTAATAAAGAAAGAGGCAGACGTGACTATTCCTATTTAAAACCGTATTTTAATTAATCCATGTAAATCTTGGTTGTCCTGTGTGTTCGGTATTACCTACCATGGAAGTTATTTGGTGAAGCCGGAATGAATTTGTTTTTTTAGAGTGCTCTGATTTTGAAAAGAATTCTGTCTCTTTATCCTGCACTTTTTCCAAATATAACCCTACGTGAGTTAAGTAACGCAGCGATATTTAACATGTGCACCTCATAATCTATGTGTGACTTAAGTCGCACACCACTGAGCCTATGCGCGAGTTAACTTGCGCAAGTTGGCCGGTGGTAAAAACTGAACCACAAACATTTCTTGGACGGTAGTCAATGGTTTTAATTGGATTTTACACGTTTTTCTTAAGTTTTTCTCACGTTTTTGGACCTCATTAAGTGTCATATACCTTATACCACCAATAAAAACCCTCACATACTTCCTCTTTTCCTCACATTTTCTCCTTCCACTCTCTCCCCCTCTTTCTCTTCTTCTTCTTTGTTTCTATAGTCTCTAGGGTCTTTATATCCCTTTAGGTAAATACCGGTGGCTTTTGGAGGAAATAGTGGTTCGTTAAGTTGCAGAAAAAGACATCATCCCTTGAGATAAAATTAGGTTTGTTTCATTTTAATCCTAAAATCTTTTAACTGTGGGTAAAAAGAATCAATACAGGGGTATAAAAGGAACCAAATTTAAATTTAACTCAAGGGGTCTTGATGTCGTTTTCCCCCAACAGGACGGATCACTATTTTCCCCAAGAGCTATTGGCATATACCGAAGAGGGTAAAATATATGTATTATATAATGTAATGTTTGAATCATAATAATAAAATGAGAGTTATTTTTATTAATTTTGTTTTTTATTTGTATTTATTTTCGCATTTATTTTATGTTTATGCTTATGTATTGAACAAATGAATATTGAATAAATAAAATCGATTTTATTTTCTAATTTTGCATTTAATGAATAAATAAATTAGAATGAAAATTGAATTAGTATAAAATCGAATTTATTTTAAGTGCATAAATAAATTAGAATAAAGTGACCAAATAATTTAGAATAAAATAAAATAAAATAGAATTTATGTTTAGACTTTGCGCCATATTGACTAAATAAAATAATTTATTGAATCATATTGAATAAATAAAATATTTTAGACTTTGCGCCATATTGAATAAAGTAAATAAAATAATTTATTGAATCATATTGAATGAATTAAAAAAAGTAGCCACTTTGCGCCACTTAATGTTCGCACTAATTTACACCTGCGCCACTTAACATGTGCAACGCCACTTAACATGCGCACAAATTTACACTTGTGCTAGTTAACTAGCGCATGGGCGTTTTGGGCATGGTTGCTGGGTGCGAGCGAAATGTGTTGGGTGAAGAGCATAATTCTTTTGAAAAACAACATTGTTGGAAAGATTAACGAGCTATTTGAGTAAACCTCAAAAGGCCTTAAATTTCCGCTTCAAGTTCAATGTTTATACACTTGCGGCCTCATATGGATATTCATTGGTCTACTCCTACAAGAGAATTTGGTCAAGTTAAAACATGGATTGAGCTATTTGTCACCTTACCGGGAGGGGTATGTGTGGCGGAAAAAGGTCAAGAGTGAGAGTGGCGATGGTTGTGTGGTTAACATGTCGTAATTACATGAACAAGAGTGTGTGATCAACCAAGCGGAGCTAAAAATAAATTTGGAGGTGGGCCAATTTTAATGTGTAATTTTATATATTTTTTATTAGTTAATTTTAGTGACCAATAATCTTTATCTATGAAACATAATATAAACCGGGTTTTAAAAATATTTTAACATAAATATTATATAATTTTTATTATATTACACCATATTTTAAATTTAAAAAAGAATTGTACATAAGTTGGTGAATGGTATTAGATTAGATATATTAAGAATAAACGCAACATGTGTGGTTGAAAGGTTGTTGCTTTAGTGGTTTGGAGATTTTTAGAAAGACTATGGGTGCACTCGTTCAATTCCCCTTTGAGATTTAATTGATTTTTTTTTTAAAAAAAGAACCATAATATAATATAACTTCTTATTTTAATATTTGCTATATACTTATTAAAAATTAATCTCTTTACTGGTCCATGAGTGGCTCCGCCACTCTGATCAACACGATAAACCTATATTGTTCAATTCTTCTCCAAGCAATACATTGTGGTTGACACACAATCTTCGTTTAATGGTGTGGTGAGAGGTGAGGGGAATTAATTACGAGAGATTAAGAGCTCGTTTGTTACAAATTAAAATAAAAGTGATTTTGACATAAAATAAGTTAGAGATTATATTTTAGAGATTTTGTGAAAAATCAGAATCTATTTTGTATTTGTTTACCGTAATAAAAATCACTTTTTTAATTTTTAAAACAAATAATCTAGTTTGTTTGGATATAACTATATAAAATGGATTTTTTGTTATAAAATTAGTTCAATCTATTTTTTGAGAAGCTGCTACATTGAAGTTTTTAGATTTTATTTAAAATCTGTAACAAACGGATGCAAAACTGATTTTTTTTTTTTTTCTTAAAAAAGCTATAACAAACGGGCTATAAATTATGGGTTAAACACAGTTTCCTATTCTTAAGGTTTTGTTTGGGAGTTTGGAGGAGAAGGGAGGGGAGGACTTTGGAGGGTTAAAAATATATAGAAAAATGGATCAAAAATTCACATTTTAATTATGATAAACTAATACTTATGATTAATATGCTTTTTAATTTTAAGAATATTATAACAACATAGATTGAATTTGAAAAATTCATATAAATCCTCTGTAACCCCCCAAAACCCTCCCCCAATATAATTTTTGAGTTCCCCAAATGAGGGGGATTATCACGAGTAAAAAATGAACCTTCAAAGCCCTCTCCTCCCAATGTCTTTTATTCCTTCCACTTGCTCCATCATTTTTTCCAAAACCCTCCCCTCCCTTCCTCTCCAAACTCCCAAACAAAGCCTAAGATTTATTAAGTAGGTCTCAAACCCATGCATTTAAATCAAAAGAAAACTAAAAAATATGTAATTTCACCTTAATTTCTTAAAACAGATCAATATCACACCTAGTCAAGGTTAGATTTTAAAGGTCGTGCAAGTTTCTCCATTCTTTCTAGATCAGTATAACAAATGCTAAAATTTACACAACAAATAAATAATACAGAATCTGATTCAAATGAACCACTTAATATGAGATACACTTTACACTAAAAAATTACTTATCCAGTCATTTTGCAGCTTAAACAAGAACATTTCAACTACAACATTTTTTGGTACGGCAGAAGAAAGACAGTTCCATCTACAATACAATGTCAAGAGTAACAAAACAATTGTGCATTTCAACAGCATAATCTTCACCTGCATACTCAAAAGTGAAACTGAAAGTTCATCTAACAACAATACAAGACAGTCAATGTTATAATGCTTGAAATCAACATTAGAAAGAAAGAAAGCTTTTATTTCTTGCGAAGTTCAAATAAACCAATATGAGTGTTTCACCACAAAACCAAGGTTTTTTCTAGATTACCTTTGAAGAATGGTGGGTAATTTACCCACCAATCAATGAAAATGAACAATTTGTTGGTGGGATTAAGATAGTTCATAGATACCACTTAAAAATGTGTTTATTTATGTGGCTAATGTGTATTGGTTGGGATAAATTACTCATCATTGTTCCATGGGTACCCTAGATGTCACCCAAAACCAAATATAACACCGTAAACAAATATCCAAAAATAAGAAAAATATAATCAGAAGCAGGAAAATATAATCAGAAAAATATAACATATGTAGAAATGATGGAAAAATCAAATCAATGAATAAAAAAAGGAATAACTGTTAACACTAAATATGCTAGCTAGATGACATATGGAATGAAAGAGGGAAAATTGAATGAATAGAATCCAACATGAAATTCCCATCTTTCACTCCATATGACTCTACCCAACACCGCATTAAGAAAATTCGTTGATTCAGTTTAGGGTTTGGTTTCATCAAATTCGAGGCTCAGTTTTGGTACAAAGATGAAATAGATCATCGAAAAAAAAAAAGCACCGCCATGGATGGCTGCAATTGGATTCAAAATCCTAAATCGGGAAAAGGACAAGATTGTCAATTTCACCCAATTGCCACGCCACCGGCAAGCATTTTTATTCAACGGCGATCTATCCATCCAGATCCACACTCCAAAACCATCGTCATTGCCTCTTAGCGATGCGAGAGAGAAAAAAAGAGGATCAAAGAATGAAGGAAAGGATGGGAAAAGAAAGATATAGATGCATATAGCGATCAATAGAGAGAGAGAGAGAGAGTAGTAGTAGATGATTATTATTATTATTATTATTATTATTATTACTATTTTGGGAATGAGCAATTTTTGTTGGGTAAAGAGCAGAATTCATGAGATTGGGATTCTGCTGAAGCATCAATGAAGAAACCTCATTCTGTAAAAGGAGTGTGGATGGTTGCAGAAACCCTAATCTACTCGTCAAGTCTGAGATGCTCAAATTTATACACATCTTTATTTTTTTTGTTTGCTCAATCTTGATTGGGGCCTTTTTTGTTTTGGGCTACATGAATGTCAAACAAAGGTGAAAGTTTTGCTTTTTGCAGTTTGAGTTTTGCTTAAAATTTCCTCTCTTTGTTGGTTTTAATATTTCAAGTGGGTGTGTTTAATATAAGTGAATGAATTACATGGCATCAAGTTTGCTTGTCCTATCTGTCCAGTATCAAAATTCTCTCTCTTGTTGTTTTGGTGGTTGCAATGATTTATGCTGGTCATTGATTGATTTTAGTAACTTGCCATTACTACCATTTTGGATCGTTGATTTTCTTCCCAGTATATTTTAGCGTATGATTATATAGTGCAGATCTGCTCCAGTGCTAAATTGCTCCAGGTAACCGATGTGTGATATGTGGCAGGGTCAGATTTCAACGGATTAGATTTAAAAACAAAATCAGTTTTTCCTTTGACAAAAACAAAATAAAACAACCACAAACATTCCACGCTTCGGCCCTCCTCCGCCCCTTTCCTCTCCTTCCTCTTCTTTTGTCGGTACGCCACCGTTCTTCTCTCTCTTTTGCATTTCAATGGTGTTCCGACGACGATTTTCGGTTTCCCTCTCTGACTCGCCGTCATCTTCGCTATTTCCTCCTCTCTTTTTTTTACAGTGTTGGGATTGAATTGAGACGATTGAAATCGATGAGAGCGTGTTTGAAGATTGTTAGTATTGATTTTCACCCAAAAAAAATCCTTTCAGGCTTCAGATATGCTTGTGTCTCATGTATGCCTCTGAAGATTTTAGTAATTAAGCATTTGCAAGTCCTAAAATTGGTGTATAAGTGTTAGTGATGGTTGGAGAGATACTGTGTTATTCATTGTTGTAATTCTGCTATATTTGTAATTCTGCCTCTTGACACAATGTGATGTCAAATGCTATAAAAATTCTGCTCATGATATTTAAAAAATCTGTTGTTGATGTTTCATTGCAGTAAAAAGTTATGCCAAGAATATCATTGTAAAACTTCTGCTATTGGCATAAAAATTATGTTGCTGAAGAAACCATTTTCTATTTTTTTAATTAAAAATAACTTAATTTGCAAATATAAAATCTGAGCCATTAAAACTGTTTTTGACACGTGTCTTCAATCCGTTCAAGCAACAGGACAGTAAATGGATTTAAAAAACTGGAGCTGATCTGCACTCCTCGATATGTACCATAGAATGCATATGTCACTAGTTGAAAGAATTATTGGGATGAAACAAAAGAAATCGTCAATTAAAAACAACGAATAAGCCACTGCATTTGTATTTGGATTGTGGGAAGTATTCGTTAAAATCAATCGATGTATAACATGAGAAATACTAATCCACTAAATTTTAAAGGCTGCGCTAGATTCTGAATAATATCAAGAGAAATGATATTTGTACAACTATTTTGGTGCAATTTTTGTACAACTTTCTCTCTCATACTCACATTATGTTCTTATTCTCTCTCTACCTTTTTCTCTCCATTTTTTTTGACCAATGAAAAGAGAGAACAACAAAGTTGTCTCAATGGTTATCAAAATATTACCACTCTAATATCAATTTAGTATAACAAATATAAAGATGTGAAAGAGAAAGAAAAAATAATTGAATTGGCATATTTGTCACAATTAGATTGGTCAATGTCATGTGACATTACCGTCTTAATGGAATCCTTTGATACCATAGTGAGTTTCACATAATCATTTGGTAAAGCTAACTTTTTTTTACGATATTTTTCTATTAATATACAAAAATAAATAATATCATATAAGATGTTGTTAGATTTATCTCGATGAGTATTTTCAAAATATCAAATATTAATAATTTTTTCTAATATGTTATTTACGATATTTAACCTCAAAATTATGCATTAACATGCGTAATAAGGTCAACTCTATCAAGTATTATGGGACAGATTGAGTATTAGATTAGGATATTTTTTGGTAATAGTGATGTTATATGGACGACCTAAAATGGTTGTTGTGTATGCACACCGTATGAGTTTATTCAAATATTAGCATGGCACGTAAATTGAAGCTAACAAAAAGATAAATGATATTTGAACATCCATTTTGTGACAACTTTCTCTCACATATTCATATGAGATTTTACTTTATCTCTCTATTGCTTTAATTTTCGTGTCAATACCTATTTTTTCTTTATAAAACTATAGTTGTCAAATAAGTTGTCACCCAAAAAGTTGTTCAAATAACACATCTCATAAAATGTTAAAAATAAAGAAGAAGAAAAAGTAGATGGATCTAATAATATTTAGTTGTATGACAACTTTAGATGTTCAAATAACATTTCCCTAAGGGTGTGTTTGGTTTAATGGAAAGATTAGAAGAGGGAGAGAAGTCAGTGGAAAGATTTACTTTCTATAGTTTGGAACCCCTGCCCTGGAAACAAGGAAGGAAAAAAAGTTTTAGGCAGGACCCACACTAAAATCTTTTCTTTGTTGGATTGGACGGAAACAAAAGTGGAGACAATATTTTGTTGAAAAAGACAAAAATAACCCTATTTAATGTAATATTAGCAATATGTAACGCATTTTTTTTTTCTAGAATAAACAATGTATGATGTCCCTAACGAAACAATATATAATGCTGAGACAACATTGCATAAGCAAAATATATCTTTTTTGAACAAATAAGTAAAATATTATATTTTTTAAACTGCAGCGCATTAAAAATTTTCTACAAATTACTGCCGTTTTGCCGGTTAAATTTTTTGTATTTAAAGTTGGAAAATCATGTCATTAAAAAAAAGTTAGAATATCATTTACTCAAGATAAAGTTGGAAAATTGTTGTTAATATTGTTTAATTGAAAATTTTAAAAAGTTTACTTAAGATTTAATTAATAGTAGTAAAAAAATTGAATAAAGATCAAAGAACAATTTTAAGGTTATTTTTTTCATTGTGCAAATATTCATCTTTCACTTCTCTTATTTTTTGGCCTATTTGTATAATATATATTATATATATTAGTATTTTATACAAGGGTATTTATGTCAATTATTGAACATAGAACTTTCTTTCTATTCTACTTTCTCTTGTACCAAACAATCATAACAATCCTCTTACTTTCTACTCTCTTTCTTTCCTTGCACAATCTTTCCTTTCACTTTCATTCACCAACCAAACACAGCATAAAAGTAAGAGTATAATGGGGACCCACAAAAAATTGATTTTTTCTAGTTAACACCCAAACTTTCATTTTTTTAGAGAAATGATATTTGTACAATCATTTTATTATAATTTTTGTACAATTTTCTCTCTCATGCACACATTATCTTCTTATTTTTTTTATTTCTTTTTCTCTCTCTATTATTATTGACCAATGAGAAGAGAGAATAACAAAGTTGTCTCAAAAATTATATCAAAAGAGTTGTTCAAATAACACTAAACTTTTTTCCAGAACACCCAAACTTTCATTAAAATCACTACTATCATAATACCAAAATTGCTTGTGCAAAAAAAATAAAAAATCATAATACCAAAATTGGGCTTTGTCCAACATGGAGTAGAAAAATGGTATTGTATAATCTAAAGATGTATTTTTAACGCTAGAGTAATAAATCATATTATATCTTATTTAATTTAGAGCAATGATATTTGAACAATTATTTGGTACAATTTATTTGACAACCTTCATTTTTTTCTCTTTTTATTGGTCAAAAATAATGGAGAGAGAAAAAGGAAGAGAGAGTAAGAATATAATGTGAGTATGAAAGATAAAATTGTCTAAAAGTTATCACAAAGTGGTTGTACAAATATCATTTCTCTTAATTTAATGATTTGATTTATTGATTTAATAGTGAAAATTGGTTTATATTATACAAGATCTAAAGATGTATATCTTATTTGGATGGGGTCTATGTGATGTGATCATGAACTCATTAAGCATGTGGAAGAAAACATATAAAAAATGCACAAAAAATTAATATTTTATTCATTTTAGTTTAGATTTTCGAATTTAATTCCATGCATTCCTTTGAAGTGCTAATTCACGTATAGTATACATATGGGAAAGTCACTAATTTAAGTTTTGTTATTCAAAGATACTTGAATTCAACAAGTCAAAAATTGATCTACTCCTTCCATTTCTAAATATAAACAAAATTGATATTTTAGGTTCATTCATTTAATAATGTATGTGATCCAACATATGAATCACATACATCATTAAATAAATGAACTTAAAAAATAATTTTTTTCTTGGGAGTATCATCTATGTGGGAGTAATTTTCATAAATTAATGATGGAAATTGATAATGATTGCCATGAATTCATACAAGTGGACGTTACTTTTGATTTATTGGAATACTAATCCCATTTGGATCAGTTTGGAAGATCACGCAGAAGAATGGTGGTGTTTTCAATCAACATTAGTTTCTTTTTTTTTGTTATTTTAATAAATATTTTAAGGCTAGTAATATGCCGTCTAAATTTAGGATTTAAATCTTTGTCAAAAAAATAAAATTAGGATTTAATTTATATGTTTTATTTGAATTAATTAGCGACGATAGAGTTCATTAGAGAAAAGCACTATAAATTGTAAGTTTCTTTGTGATATATATATATATATATATATATAATTTTGATAAAAAAAAAACACACTTTATGTATTGTGAGAGCTTTGTCTCTTTTTTGGTTCTGAAATGAACCAAATTTATCGAATCTTATCAATGAATTCTTTATCATTGTGACGATACTTCATAGCTCAGCATTCCTTCTTGGATTGAAAGTGTGTGGCGCGTTCTTTTACCATTCCTTTCCCCAAATCCATCATTTTATTTACTCTTTATTCATATGCGATTTCAGTTCTCTATCACTATGAGTGATCAAGAAGGCTCGTAGCCTAGACCTACATTGCACTTATGAGGGGTGCCTGCCTAAGGCAAGTTGTTCTCAAGTAGAACAACCTGGATCATGTATAAACAAGTGTGTTGCTGATTTGAGTTAATGATAATAAATTTTGTTTTATGTTTAGGAGGTGGACTATGGAAACAATCTACTTTAACTTGTGATGGAGGGATATTGTAACACCTCGTTTTCCCAACTTAAAAATTTCATAAAAATAATCAGAGTATTCACATAAACGGAATGTCACATTCTTTTCTTAAAATCATAAACTGAATAAATAACTATTTATCCTTTAAAATTCAACAACAAAATCTTTAATACTTCGCAGCAGAATTTATTCAATAACTAAAACAGTCTTTGGCATAAAGGCCTCTTCATAAATGTCTCATAAAAATCCAATCTAAAAACATAGTCATAAATCTTCAAAAACAATACGTAAGGAATAGAAAAAGCAATAACAAAGTTCTCATCCCGTTACGTATCAGAGCACCTAAGACACACGAGAGAGAAAGCTCACACGACATCAACTATTCTTGGTTACCTGCAAGTTACTCATACGAAGAGCAACATTTCCAAGCAGAAGGGGTGAGATTTCACAAAACAATAATATTAAGCATATAATTCAACAATTATATTTAACAACCTAAAATCATCATAATATTCATCATAGACATTAATATATGATATATCACATCTTTAATAGTTCATATAAAGAATCACAGCTTCAACAACTTGGTAACTTAAACATCCTTGACTTGACAAATGCGACTCTAACTTGACTATGCAACTTATACCTCTTATATGCATGTGGTACCAATGCAGGGCATCAAGCCCCCAACGTATTTGAGCGTAAATAGGCTCCCAGGGCATCAAACCCTCAACTTTATTTGAGCGTAAAAAGGCTCCCAGGGCATCAAGCCCTCAACTTAATTGAGCAAAGGCTCTAGGGCATCAAGCCCCCAACAATGAAATGCTAATGCATGGACTCGACCTCTTAAAAATCTTAAATCGACAACCTCTTATATAATCCAATACTTTGGAACTTCATCATCTTAATCAACTTAGACCGACTCATGCAGCTTAGTTGAATAACAACAGCAACACAAGCAGTATACAAAAACAGCATGACATAATAATATCAAATGCAAGTCAACAACATCTCAAATATACATTCATAATTCAAGTAATAAGTATGACATCATAATCAACATCAACACATCTTAAAACAGCTTCACAGATTATCATTAATATTGTAAACAACTACCATTCCTACCCCAAAGACCAACTCATGAACTCATTAGACCCTTTATACAAGGTTATCTCCTTCCTAAAAAACATCTCTAGATGATTAGGATAAAGTTCCTACACTTAAGAAGAAGTCTGGAAACATTTGGAGTGAAGAAAATTGCATTTTTAAGGTTTCTGGTAAGACAGCATCAGACATACTAAAATTACAGATTTTTCTGTGAAAATCGCCTCATGATCACTAGAACCGCCTCATGATTTCGACAGCATCAGACATACTAAAATTACAGATTTTCTGTCGAAATCGCCTCATGATTTCGACAGCATCAGATTTCCACCCTTCACGTTTTCGCGCCTAAAAAACAAACCGTTAACCCGTTTTCGATGCCGTTTTCGCCTACGCGCTCCTGACACATAGCTCTATCACAATCTACAGAAAAATTCCAGTTTCAACCACCCAAAAATCGGTTTCCAAAACCTCACATAATCAGTCATATGCAAAAACATTTAGACACCGACTCTTCAAGCGAAAATCCCAATTTTCATCAATTCAAACTCAAAAACTGATTAGGAATTTAACCTATGATTATTCTACAATATGAACACCACCTATTACTTTAATTCATCAGATTATCTACTCTTTCTACATCAATCTAACAATTTTTCATCAATTCCTCACTTTAACCCTAATTCTCAAATCCTCCAAAACTAATCCCACCCTTGTTAAATTTAATCATCAGAATTACAGACTTAATAAGATTGAATGTTAGTCTCACCCTTACCTTATAACTCAAAATCACCGCTTTCTAGGTCTTTCTCCCTTCTCTTGGCTTTTTCTCCCTTTTCTCCAAAATTGATCGTACGTTATGTTTTTTTTTTTTTTTTTTTTTTCTAAACTAGGTTTCTCCTATTTATAACCCTTTATTCTGTTTTATCTTATTTCTCTTTCTCCCCAAAACTCTCTCAAATCTTATAACAACCCCTAAACCCAATATTATTTTATTTTCAAATCTTATTCTATTAAATAATATAATAAGCCACTTAATAAATTACATAATCATATAAATATATTCTAAACTCTTCTTAATAAATTCTAGACTCAATTAAATAATTAAATAAAACAAATAATTCAAAGAGGGCGTTACATATATCGAACGGATAAAAAAAATATTTGCATATGGAAACAATTTACTTTAACGTGTGATGGAGCGATTTCGAACGGATAAAAAAATATTTGCATATGGAAACAATCTACTTTAACGTGTGATGGAGCGATATCGAACGGATAATAAAAATATTTGCATTTAGTTTTCATTCCTTTGGAGAAGTCGTATACTAAAGTGCCTAGAAAGATTTTATGAAAAACTCTAAATAAGGAAGGGATTAGGTTTGCTTATATTAGAGCTATCAAAAATATGTATGACGATCCTTCAAAAAAAAAATGCATGACGAAGCTCCAACTAGTGTGAGGACACATAACGGAGCAATAGATCGACGATCTTTATATAACAATAGGATTTTGCACCAAGAGTCATTTGTAAACACTTATCTTTTTTTACTTTAGTTTTTTGATGCACTTATGGAACACAACCAAGGGTTAGTATTGAGATATATGTTTTTCACGGATACCTATTGTAGTATAAATTCCCTTAATTGTATATCAAAGAATATAATGGAAGCATTGCCAAAGGTCGATTCCTCGAATTTTTCTTGTCCATAAAAACAACAAATCAAAGTATGAGTTCCTCCGAATTGGGCATAATAATAGTTTTGCATGGAAGAAAATTTGATTGGATACTGCATGCATAATGCTGGAAAAAAGTTTCTTTAAAGCTATTATACTAGTATCTGTTATCTAATCTTCTTCTTTTTCTACGGTATAATATCTTTTTTTTGACAAGTTACGGTATAATATCTATTATCTGTGAATGTTATACGTTGAAACCAATTTTACACACTGAAAACAGTTTTGTTCAAAGCTATCCAAACATTATTTTACAAGAATCATCGCTTCATCAATGCTATCAAACATAAATTACATTCAACTTTTTTTTTAATGAATTTAATTTCATCTTACATTCAAGTAAAATCAATGTACACAATATTTTTTTCTTATTTTTATAGTTTCCTTCTATTTGAAGTAATCTTATTATCAGACACCAAATATCGATACCTCTACTCAGCCATGATTCAAACATTAATTCTCATCACATTGTGAAAATCCAATCTCTTCCACCATTGCCATTGGTCTAAAAGAAAATTACTCCAAATAAAGTTGGACCAATACTTTCTCAATTTACGGAGTCTTGCAACCCATAGGGTAAAAAATTTTAAGTTTTTTTTTTTTTAGGTTTGTGCCCTATAAAGTAGTCGCTCTTCCCAATTATATGATCCAAAGTATCCAGTTATTTTTTTCAGAGGAGAAATCACAAATTTTTTATTTTTTTTTAACTAAATTGTTGAACCTATAAGTTTTCCTTTCCAAACTTCATGGCTAAAATTTTGATATTCTTAAAATTGTTATCGACTTATGATCTCAAACATTGATTTTTTTAAAAAAAATAAAACTAACCGCTTGCATTACACTTTATCTTGTAAAGCGTACCACCCCTCATTTTGGATCCATTTGTAAAGTATAAAAAGCAAACATTGGCATACATGTAAAAGAATTGGCATAAAATAAACGACGAATATATGCGATAACCAATAACCGTTTCATCATTAGTTCATTCTGACTGGAATGGTAGAACTGACAGTCAAAATATTAATAATCCACAATAGATAAAACAGCTCACAGTGGCGGAGCCCTTCATGGGCGTGGCCCATCCGAAAAAATTAAAAAATCAACGATTATAGGTCTATTTTGCAAGATTTTATACAATTTTGTGTCGGTTTTAGATTTTGATTGATCCAAATTCCCGCAAAGTGGTGTAGTGGCCCACCCAAAAAATTTAAATAATTCAATTATAGGTCTATTTTCGAGATTTTATACATTTTTATGTCGGTTTTAGGTTTCGGTTGATTCAAATTCCCGCAAAGTGGTGTAGTAGTCCACCCGAAAAATTTAAACAATTCAATTATAGGTCTATTTTGCGAGGCTTTAAACAATTTTTCAACGGTTAATTTTAGTGGCCCACCCTAACTTTTTTTTCTCGCTCCGCCACTGACTCACTAAAGTCTGAAGTCCACAAAAAGGTCCTACTTCTAACTTACTCATAATATATTTATAGCTATCCAAAGTACAGCACTACATTCCCATGAAATTGATCCTACTTTTCCAACTCGCCATGAGATAAGATGTACTTCTCCCCCTGCAAAGCTAAGATAAACTAGGTCAGAATTTAACAAGCATATTAACCGAATTGAAAGGAGCACTTGCACAATTATAATATCAGAAACTTTTCCTTTCTGAACAAGACCCTTTACTCCTATTTCAAGCTTCAGGTTCGAAATCTCTCATCCTTTAATCATAAATAGGTCTTTCATAAGATAGTGGATTACTGGCCTGAAGCAAGGGTGCATGGCAGGCTAGCTCTTTAGTTGATCCTGATCCTACGTGACTAGGTCAAAGATGAATAGCGAATACTCCGTCCTAGCCTATGTATCAATTTCTAATTTTTTTAATATAAATTGAGAATCAATTCTCTCTTTTTTTATTTGTAATTCGGAAATTTGTTTTTTCCTTTAATTTGGAAATTAAAGAATACAAAATAATACAGAAATCAAAAAATAAATGCTTTCTCTAAGAAAGCATTTATTTTTTTGATACAACGATTTCCATTGGTAGACTCAAGAATATGGAACGGGGTGCATTATATCAGTCATTGTTTGATTTTCCATCATTTGCTTTTCAAAATTATCCATGATAGACAGGAACAATTGAAAGGCTCAAGGTCTAACAAACCAAATACCTTTTGATGCAGTGATTGCATAGCACAGGAGCATCAACATAGGTCAGGTGTGAAGCTTGAGTTTGTTTGACATAGACTTATCTTATTTGACAAACTTGTAAATTAGTTTGTGGTTACTCTTGGTAAAGCTTACAACAAATATCTTTTATGTCATTTTATGTTGATCAGTTAGCTCGCTTACTAATTTTAACAACCACTTGAATATCAATCAACTAGCTTTTCATTTATAAACTTTCAACTATAGTCTATTAGCTACTAGTTTAACTTATAAACTACTTAAACTATTGCCAAATAGATACTACAGAATAGAGTGTGAATAAACTGAACCAAGTCACACCCTTGACTCATTTATGGGAACCAATCATTTCATTGTTCATAAAAAAAAAAAACCGTAGAGTAGATTGTTGTATTGAATTAAAATGCACTATTAAGCTATTAACTAATTAGATATTAGACGACTTTCAATATAAACCTAAATTAGTATATTATTTAATGCTGCCCCTGACAAGAGTCTAAAAGTTGTTACATGTGCCTATGAATGCAACTGGGTTACCATGTCATTCTTTCCAAATTACTATTTTAGTATGTGAAGCTATCAATGAAAAATCAATGCAATGCTGAACAAGAGCTCAGCTGAAATTCTGAAACATACCTTTCGCCTATCCTCTCTTGCGCTTAAGTTGCTTCATATGTTCCACGATATAAGTAATAACTTCTTTTAGTGTTGCCTTCCTCTGTTCCTTGAAGTTCCATAGCTCATGTACAGAATACCCACCACTTGGGTTGTATTCATTTACTTCTTTCAAGGCTGTTTCAACAGCTGAATATATCTCATCTCCCCATTCCTGCTTGAGCTTTTTTAATTTCTCATCTTCCTCATTTATAACTGACTGTGTCAATATAACAGTATTACCGTGTTAATTACTATACTATTTCTACATTGAAGCATAGCTACTTCAAAAACACAGAGCATGTCTTTATGGTACATACCTCATGGGTATCATTCACTCTGACCACTTTAAAAGGGTGCCATGCTGAATTTTTCACATTCTCCTGCCAAACAGAGCAAAGCTCCATGGCCTTCATCCCAGCTTCTTCTTGAGAAACAAATCTTTTCTTGCAGACTTGCACAAAAACCTTCTCATCAAGGTCTCCCATTCTTTTCGTCCCAATATTAGTTTTATTAATACCCGTCAGCATTTCATTTAACCCCTAAAACAATAGAAATTAGAGAGAGAGAGAGAGATAAATGAGGGGGAACAACTTTAGTCTCCACAATATATTCACAGCAGAACAACAAAATATCAAAATTCTTATTTCCTAAAGAAAGGTAGAGATGATCTTCACGCGGGTACTTTATAACTTAGCATGAAGAAATCTATGCAACTTGTTAGTTGGTTATAGTTAAGAATACAAGAAGATAAAGGTTAAAAGGATGCAACAAGTATGAGTAACATTTCTTTTTATATAGAATTAAAAAAAATGAGATAAAGTAAATGAGATCATACCTTTATCAACTCTTTACGAGCTTCCTGCAGTTCATCATTGCTCTGGCGCTCCTTGACAATGAGGGTTTGATTCATAGACTCCATATCCTCCAAGCTTTCTATTTTGTCTGCCAATTCAGTACTCATTTCTTCCATTTTTTTCTTAATAGCTTCATCATCTTGATCTCCAAGATGTTTCATAACTTGCAATTTCCCTTTTAGTTCCTCAATCTCCATTTCTAATTTTTGCTTGGCATCTAGTTGCTTTTCCAATTGAAGGATCTTGTTTAAGGCCTCTTCTTTTTCTCTCTGGTAGTTTGGAAATCCAAATCAGCAGAAGACACTCGCAATGGATGATAACATTGATAAGTGATTAAAAAAAAACATACGCTGTTGTAGTGTTGTCTTTTTATAAACGAGAGTAAATAGAGGGCAAACCTTTTGCTCTTCAACAAGCCTGAATACATTCTCATCAGCTATCTTCTGCTCCTTTGAAGCCAACAAGAGTGATTCGTTCCTCGAGTCTTTCTAGAAGGACAAAGAAGTAATATTTGAATCTTGAGGAAGTACACATACATGCTGATGATTTTAAAGTCTTGAGGCACATCAAGCAAGTAGAGATTAGAAAGTGGGATGAAAGAAACACATCGGGCAGATGTGGTTTTTTATGGATTTTGAAAGATGATTTTTTAATCCAAAAAAAGAGGATGATTTTTCAAATGAAAAAATGCGCACTAATATTTCATAGATCATATGAAACTACAAATCTTTATAACGAAATTTCGACATAAATGAGGTAGTTAAAACTAAAACCATATATTTGTAAAAAAAATAAAACCATATATATAGTATACATTGATATTTCCTCACAATAATCAAAAGCTATTGGCATATAGACTCTCGGTCCAATTAGCAGATGGTGGAAGGCCAATAAAAGTTGGGATTCACTTAAAGGGAGTCAATAGGATCAAAATAAAGTACTTTGTTACGCAAATCAAGAGCAACCAAGGACATCGGTTACCATCGACAAAGACAGGTCTAATTTTTTGCAAGGACAATGGTAGATAAGAACGTATGAGTTATGACCAGCAACAAAAAATATTTAAAATGTGCAAATACTAATTGAAAAATGCAATATATACCTTCTTCTTGTCCTCTTCCAGTTTCTGCCTCTCTTGATCAGTTAGTACCTCACGCTTATTTAGATCTCTGCTCCAGGTATCAAGCTTCCGCATTTTTTCATCCAATTCATTACGCAACTTTTCTTGTTCTTCCAAGATCCTTCGTACCTCCTCACGGGCTTTACGCTGCATACTCCTTGACTCTAATAATAAAATAAAAATAAAAAAGTGAGACAGACATTTTTGTAGCATTAAAACCTATAAGTTTTTTTCTACTCTTCTGCTTCAATGATCATACAAGAATAGAAAAAAATACATGGCCAAACATGAAGCACACAGCCTTTACATACAATAAGGCAAAATCAGATTCTAACAGACATTATACAAACCTTCAACAAAAGCATTGTGAAGCCTGTCTTTCTCCTCCAGCATCCTACTTAAGGACATGGTCTTCTCATTATACTTATACTGCATTTTGTTGAGGTTTTCATTTGTAATGTCAATTTCATTGGCCAGGTTTTCCACAATGCTATTTCTGCTTTCAGATGCTTCTTGAACAATATCTGAAACTGTTCTCAGCCTTCCTTTGTTCCGAAGGTACTCCCCGATTGGCCCTCCACAATTATAATCATCTTCACGTGCAACCCATCCATAAATGTCTGAACTGGCCTGCATGTCCTTTGAATTCCAGTCCTTCTTCCCATGATGTTTAGTTTCAAAGGATTTCTCAAATTCACTTGCATTCATGAAACCATTCCAGTCATTGTTGAAGTCTACTACAGCCTGAGTGTCACCATCCATGAAGAATACATGGACATCCAATGGTCTGTACTTGGCAAATTCCTTTAGCCAGTATCCAGAATCGTTAAAGTTGCTCTTAATGTTAACGATTATGCCTGTCCATGGCCAGACATAATTCTCAACCTGCGGTACAGGTTGGTTGACAGCTTCGGCCAAAGCCGGGGGAGGTATTTGGTCTGCTTCATTTACTAGGTCGGTCTCCAAATACTTTGCCAGAGCGAGGTGGTTTGCCTTTTGTTTGGCGTTTCTGTTTGCTGAACCTTTGCTTACTCCGGTTGCATGTTGCATCAAATCCTTATATTTGAACTCTTGCTTCTTTTTTCCAGCACAATATGGGCACCTGAGTGTGCCGTTTAAGTTCTTCACTTTGTATTTACCATCCTTTAACTCCTTATAAGGTTTGTCAGAGTATTCCTCAATCTCAGACTCACTGATATCTGACTCTTCTTCAGAGCTGTAGTCCATTGAAGCTCTGCATACAGTTACGAATGTCAGTTCATAAGTATAAAGTAGCATATAATTTGATGAGGAATATCAATCAACAATGAGCAATAGCATGTAATTTAAATGAAGAAAAGAACATTAATCAACAATATACAGTTGCATATAATTGAAAGGAAAAAACTAATAATAACGGAACAAAGGTTAAATTTTAGAATAACTCAGATGGGATATTTTTGTTTGGTAGTAAAGGGTGGATGGAATATGCTAGTTAATTTTTAAAAAATAGATATCACATTCCCATCTATAACACCAATCCACATACCCTAAAAAAGGTCACTTTCACAGAATATGAATAGGTGAAAATAAATAAAGTTGGTTGAAAAGGAAAACAGAACTTGTGATCGACAGTTTGATTTCTGGAATGGTGATTCTAAACAACAAATTTTAAATTGCGGAGGAATTTGTCTCAAACATCTGCAGATGCCCGATAGAGAACAAATTCAAAGAAGCACACCAAATACACGGGTATATAGAAGCATCTCTGGATAAGAGCATAAAATATATGTTTTTCATAAAAGAAAACAACATTACAGTGAGATAGATGGACATGAGAGATATATATGATGCAATTAGAAAAAAGAATAAGATATTCCCCAAAGCAAAACAAACTGCATAAGTGCATAACATGCATTGTGCACAGTTTACAAATACAAATTCAGAACATATAAGGAAAACTACAGCCATGCATGAAGCAGAGTTACATCAAAATGCACTACTTATTAAAAATATAGATTCAATGACATGCACTCTCGCAAAAGAAAAACCACACACAACTAAATAACTAAAAATTGTTAGAATACAGTCTGCAAATAATTGAAAGAAAGCTATGAAACACTAACAGACACTTGACACAACATAGACACATAATGAGAACATGAATTATTTGAACGTAACCACATGTGTCAATGTCGTGTTAGTGTTGGACACCGACCGACAGTATCAGAGGTGTTGGTGCCACAAAGAAAGAAAGACTGGTTGAAACTAGGCAAAATAATAATATACAAATAAAAGACCTTATAATACCCTAGTTCCTATCACAAAAATGCAGAGCTAAGAATAGGAAGAAAAAATACAGATAGAGAAATAATACTATTTAAACTTTCACACATAGGTATTCAACTAAAAATCACATATCTCCAAATTAACATATCCCCTGACATAAAATAAAATGAAAAACGCAGTTGTTACCGATCCTGCACAATGCAGCATTTATTTCAAGTTCATGAAGTTCAAGTAACACTCTTAACCCTAATTTTCTTAATTTACCCTCACTAATTACAAATTAACAGATTTTGTACGAATATGAGAAACCACATTTGCAAAAATAACTTAATCGATCAAAACAATGAGCTAAATTAGGTTGTAAATTAAGAAAATCAGCAACAAACGTATCACATAATACATGCAATTCTATGATAGAAGGAGAAAACGAAAACAAAAACTACGTAAGCTCAGAGAAGAACAAAATGGAGAGAGAGATTTTTACTTTGAGGTGGTTACTAGAGAAGGGTTACTCGTCGGGAGGGCAGCGGTGGTCCGATCAGAGTGAAATGTGAGTGTATGTGGGACCGGACTTCTCTTACGAAAAAGAGAACTTTATGACATGCTATCTGTGTTGTCCTCCTATTAGATTAGGATATATTTTGGTAATAAAAAACTGGGACCCATAGAAAAATTGATTTTTTTCTAGGTAAAAACACCCAAACTTTCATCGAAAAATTAGGGTTAAATATGTTTTTGATCCCTATAAATATGTCAATTTTTTGTTTTAGACCCTCTAAAATTTTTCTTCCTTCAATTTTTAGTCCTGCAAAATTTCCCATCTTCACTTTTGGTCTTTCTTTTAAAGCAAACTCATATGTAAAATTCATATTTTTTAATAAAAATTTGAAGAAAATTTCATAATATTAGAAGAATCTCTCCCAAAAAAATTAGAATTTTTTAACAAAACATGAATTTAATATGAATTTTTTTTTATATTTTTTATGGTTAAAAATTCATATTTAAATTATGTTTTGGTATAAAATTCTAATTTTTTGGAGGAATTTTTTTTACAATATTCTACACATTTAATTAAAAAATACATAAGTTAAATTAAAAATAGGGACCAGAAGTAGTGATTGAAAATTTTATAGGAACTAAAAGTTGAATGAAAATTATAGAGAGACTAAAAGAAAAGTTAGTATATTTATAGGGATCAAAAACATATTTAATCCTAAAAAGTGCTACTATCATCGTACCAAAATTGGGTTTTGTCCAACGTGTCGTAGCAAAATGGTCCTGTATCATCTAAAGATGTTTTTTTAACCCTGGATCAATAATCATAGTATATCTTATTTTATTTAATTATTTAATTTATTGATTTAATAGTTAAAATTAGTTTATATATGATGTGATGCATCATGTATAAACAAGTGAGTTACTAATTTAATTTAATAATAATCAATTTCGTTTTATGTCTAGGATGTCGACTAAGGAGGTGATCAACTTACATTATCGTGTGATGAAGCGATATCAAACGGATAATTTTTTTTGCAATTAGTTCTTATTGATTTGGAAGAGGCGTATGATAAAGTGTATAGAAAGATGTTGTGGAAGGGATTAGACTTGCTTGTATTAGAACTATCAAGGATATGTATGACGGAACTCAGACTAGTGCAAGGTCGCATAATGGGGCTATCGACGATTTTTCCATAATAACATGACTGCATCAAGAGTCAATTCTAAGCCCTATTCTTTTTTACTTTAGTTTTTGGATTTACTTACATAACATATACAAAAGTTAACACTGAGATATACACTCTTTGCAGATGATGTAGTCCTTCTTGAAGACTCGAGGGATAAATTTAATGGAAGGTTAGGGACTTGGAGACAAACCTTAGAAGTGTATGACTTATGCGTGAGTGGAAGCAAGACAGAGTGTATGGAATGTAACTCCATCAAAAAGGCGAACCAATTATTCTTGACTTGTGAAAGTTGAAGAACGTATCAAACCCCAGATTACACGGTTTAAATATCTTTGGTCCAGAGTACAAAATCACAGAGAAAAAAAAGCAGATGTAAATAATCGTATTTAAGTTGGGTGGTTGAAATGGAGAATAGTCTCATGTCTTTTACGTGGTACAAAAGCACCACCTAAATTGAAGGGAAAATTCCATCAAACATTGGTCAAGTCGACGATGTTGTATGGTACAATAGAGTTGTCAAAATGGGCTGGGCCGTACGGGCCGGCCCGAAAACCCTAATAAAACGTATGGTTTGGACCTTTTAATTGCAGCCCGAATTTTTTCAGGACATTGCTCGTAAAACCCGTAACCCGTTAGGGCTATCCCATTCGGGCTCCGGGCTGCCCGGAAGCCTGCAAAAAAAATACAACTGGTTTTATTTTTTTCCTTTTTTTTGTGGTTTGTTATTACAGTTCTAGTTTCTCATCTCAGTGCAGCACCACTTGATATTTTCTCGATTGTTTCTCTCTTATTAATTTCCTGATACGTCATCCCATTTTCCAGTTAATGACAACCTATAGTGCATTAGTAAATTAATTTTTACCAGTACTACTATATTGTTGAGTGAATAGTTGATAAAAGAGTTGAGGCACCACATTTCAAACAATAGTTTATGGTACTAAAGAGCAAGGAAACAAAACAGGCAAAGACTATATGCGTTGGAAAGTAGCAGATAATGTAATTATAAATGAAGATGGAGACTCTCTTAAAAATGCTACTCCCTCCGTTTTTTAATATAAGCAAATTTTGACATTTAGATTCATTCAATCAATGATGTATGTGGTCTATAATATAAACCACATACATCATTGATTGAATGAACCTAAAAGTCAAAATTTGCTTATATTAAAAAACGGAGGGAGTACCAAGTTATTTTGAAATGTCAATGAAATAATTTGCTAGCGGTTAACACTTACCAATAACTTTGGAAATAGCGCTTGGGGCAATGACGTAGCTAATGAGGAAATAACTGAGGCGCGTCTATTGCTGGTTGAAAACTATTTCCAAACCCCCTCTGAGCCTGAGCTTGCCTTGGGCCTTTGAGAATTTCTGGAAGGGCTCCCTTTTTGGGTAAAGCCCTATAAAAAAAAAAAAAGGTTCAAATAAGAATACTTACCAACCATAGTAGTCATTTCATTTCACATAGACCAAAGGTATTTTTGGCAAACTAAACATTTTGAAAATAAGATGCAAGCATCCCAACGCTCACTGCCATTTCTCTTACTACGGTACAATATATTGTATCGTTAAGAACCAACATAATAATAAAGTAAGTGTACCAAATCAATTACGTTATAATATTCTATTATAAATCACATCTCATTAATCATGGTCGGTTACATACATGAATTAAAGTATCACATACCATAGTCTGGTCCAACTCATTCATCTTTAAGTATTTCTAAATATTTTTCTTATGATAATTTTTCTAAATCTTCTTGTGGTTTTAGGATCTAATTATCCTCCATCTTTAGGGATTTTTGGTATTACTCTAAAACAAAATACCTGTCCCGATCCTCAAATCAAGCAACATCTATTGATGTGTTTTAAAAAAAAATATTTGTTTGATTAAAACCAGTTTTAGAAAAAAATATTCATCTTCTCGTATCATAGTTGTTCCTTACAAAAAAGTTTTAATAAACAAAACATTTTATGGATGAATGACACATGGCAGAAATAAAATCAAACACCGAAATTAAAAGATTTATAAAAAAACATTTGCTTAATTAACATGGTCTGCAACCGGTAAAATGTTGAAATTATTAGACCGGACGCCTAATCTAACTAAATGTTATTTAAAAATTAATTTAAGAGATTAAAAGCGTAATTTTGTAAAAAAAAAAAACAACGCGCTTCTTCCTTTTTCTGAAACAACGCACCTCCTTCTCATATCATCGCTGCCCATCCCTTTCTTGCCCGCGTAAAACCGTCAACAACCTACCTTGTTGTTATTCTTCATCTCTCTTGGTAAGTTTTATTATGCTTTCTTTCTTTATCATCTCTCTAAAACATATTCTGTAAATTCCAATTAATATTCATTTTAATAAATTGGACCCATTGCGATTGTTTCTTGAGTGAGTACTTGGTTATGGTTTCTAATATAATAATGCTCCAGTTCATTGCTGTTATGAATTTTTTTTAGTAATGGGATTTAATTTCATGTAATAAAAGAAAGGGGATGAATGTGAAATGAAAAGAGTGATATAGTGCAGGTATGTCAGTGGCGGAACTGGGGGGTGGGAAGGGGGAGCGCCACCGCCACCCCATATTTTAAAAAAATACTTTTTTATATACCTGAAATTACCGTAATGCCCTTCGCTAATATGAATATTACCAATTCAATTTCATTTCCTCTCCTCTTTCTCTTTCTCTTTCATCTGCGCGTTTCTCTTTTTTCTTTTCCCAGCCAAAGCAAATCCACCGAACAACATCCACCACCACACCACCGCCGGCGAGCCGCAACCACTCTCCTCCTTCTCCATCCATCACCGCCGCATCCTCCTCGATCTTCTGTATTGATTCTTTAGTTTAGGGAGCTGTCTCCATCCATCTCTCTCCACAAACCCTAATTGTTGTAACTTGTAAGGTAATGTGAAATTGAATGTAATTTCCTTCAATTATGATTCTGATTTGATGATTACATGTTCTTAAGTTGTGTTTTTATCATTACATGTTCTTTAGTAATGTGAAATTGAATGTAATATTCTGGTAATGATTTGTAATTTTGTATGTGTCTTTGATGATTTAGTAATGTGAAATTGAATTTTTTTAGTTTTCGATTGCTACTGATTGCTTCAGAACTCTGAATGTTTCAGTAAGACATGAATGTTCTGCTTATTATTATGGTTTAGAACATGAACTCTGATTGCTACTGAACTGTTACTCTTGTTTAAATAATTGTCTTGAGTGTGAGACACTCAGTTTTAAGAATTCCAATTGTATGAAGACATTTTGATAATATTTAAAATTTTATCTGTTTATTGGCAGTTGGAGATTTTCTGGGGGCTGAGGACTCATGTTTGGTGTATATAATCAAAAGAGGAAATGTGTTAATAGTTGGTTAAGGTGAGTGCTCTTTTGTTCTGGGGTAACCATAATCCGAAATTTATCATGCCAATTCACTCAATGCCCGCCTTAATTTGGGACCAATAAAATGCTTGAACATCAGGAGTAATTTAAACGTTCTACATTTATGTAGTGATTAAAGTTTTTATGACACAATGGCATATTTGTTGCCTGATGTTCAGTCACTTTTCAGGAAATCAATAAATTATTTGCTTACAATTACTAATATTTTGTTAAATTTTTTACAGTGAACATGTGCTGGAGATGCTTTGTGATTTGCGCTTTCGTCATCAACAGCACTAATTTTAGGATCAGAAAGCATTAATCTGAATTTACGGATATTGGCAGTGGTTTTCAATTGTTAAACTTGATGTCTATTAGAAAACCTCCACCCCCTCGTCTCCTCCTTAACAATGTCTCTTGCATGAGAAATGCCTCGCAAGTTCTGTCCAATGTGAATGTCTCTCTTCATGATGGAGGGGCACTTGTGCTAACAGGCGCAAATGGCTCAGGAAAGTCCACTTTCATGCGCATGTTAGCTGGGTTTTCTCGTCCTTCTGCAGGAGAAATCCTTTGGAATGGCCATGACATTCAAAAATCTACAATCTTCCATCAGTATAAGCTTCAGCTTAACTGGGTCTGCCTCAAGCATGGAATTAATGAGAAGTCTACTGTTCTGGACAATGTTGAGTTGTTTGAACTTCTTGATTACAAGCGAGGGAAGGCTAAGCTTGCACTTCAGTTGATGGGACTGGGAAGATTGGCTAAGGAAAAGCCAAAGATGCTTTCAATGGGCCAGCGGAAAAGATTGCAACTTGCCAGATTGCTCGCAATTGATCGCCCCATATGGTTGCTAGACGAGCCTTCAGTTGCATTAGATGATGAAGGTGTAAAGTTACTTGAGTACATTATTGCAGAACACAGGAAACAGGGAGGAATTGTGATTGTGGCGACTCATTTACCCATTGAGATAGAAGATGCCATGCTCTTGAGGCTGCCACCAAGGTTTCCAAGGAGGATGACACTTATAGATATGCTTGACCGGGCAGATATTAGTTAACTTTTATTTTTATTCACATTTTACTTCAAGACAAAATTAAGTCTTGGAATTATTTATTGCAAATGTCATTTGTGACATTTTATTAATTCAGGATTCCTATGTAGTCAGCCTTTTGTACAAGAGTCTTCTTGGTCATGCTTGTAAACTTGCAGCCTCATGCCTATGCTCTTGTATCTTCCATAAAATATTTCAAGAGCCCTGAAAATAACTTTTTGTATTGTATACTGCTAAGAATGAGGTAAATGTTTTATCTGCCAATTTACAAAAATAAACTAAATGCATATTCACACATGATTCCGTCAAACTTAACGTGGTACAAAACATTTCGACACTTCAAAAAGCATTTCACAACTGTAAAATAGTATGCCGATAGAGGACAACACAGATAGCATGACAAATAAAGTTATCTCTTTTCCGTAAGAGAAGCCCGGTCCCACATACCCTCACATTTTACTCTGATCGCTGCCCTTCCCGACGAGCAACTCTTCCCTAGTAAAGTTAAAGAATAATGAATACTTGCTTATTCACATCCTTCAATACTAGATAGTACTAATTCAGGGTCGTCCCAGTAAAATTGGAGGCTTAGCTCTCTTAGTAAAAAAAGGCTCCTAAAAAAATAAATTTTTTTTATAAGAGAAACAAAACTATTATGTTTTTATTTTATTTTAATTTTTTTAAAGAATAATTATAATGTTTGTTGTTAGAACTTTGCGATTATATACGACAAAGGCCATTAGACTTAAAATAGAAAGATAAAAACATTATAATTGAACTGAAGTAGAAGAGATAGTATTGAGGATATAGAACTCAATTCCATTAAAATTAGGACCAAAAAGACCCTATTATGCTGGGAAAAAAATACAATTAAAAATATATAAAAATTTGGCATCAGTGGGAGTTGAGCTAGAGCCAAAATGCTCAACACCCTAGTGTTATGCCACTAGCACATGCCATTAGTATTATTATCATTTCAACGTTACTTGAATATATTAATATTTGCAGCATTATATATTTAAAAAAATATATATTTTGGGCTCAAAATTAGGGAGGCCCAGCTCTATAGAGCTGTTTGCACATCCCCAAAGACGGCGTGTACTAATTGTATCATAGTACTTCCTAATTGCTAGACAATCACTTAGTAATTGTGATAGAATCACTTAGTATTCCACCAAGTTCAGGTCATAATTCTAGGAGCTTTTTATACCTATAAATACCTTTGTATATATCATAAACTCTTCATTCTCATATCCTTTATTTTTCTTTCTAGTAACCACCTCAAAGTAAAAATCTATCTCTGTCTCTCCATTTTGTTCTTCTCTGAGCTTACGTAGTTTTTGTTTTCGTTTTTTTCTTCTATTGTAGAATTGCATGTATTATTTGATACGTTTGTTGCTGATTTTCCTAATTTACAACCTAATTTAGGTCATATTGTTTTGATCGATTAAGTTATTTTTGCAAATGTGGTTTCTCATATATTCGTACAAAATCTGTTAATTAGTAATTAGTGATGGTTAATTAACAAATTAGGGTTAAGAGTGGATGTTCATGAACTTGAAATAAATGCTGCATTGTGCAGGATCAGTAACAATTTTATTTTTTGTTCTTTTAGATTCTACGTTTTGCATATTATTTGTGATATTTACTAATTTAGTTTTATGTCAGGGTTATGTTAATTTGGAGATATGTGGTTTTTAGTTTTTTTGTTTTGTTTGAGAGGAATAAGTCTATTGCATTTCATTAAACAGAATGTGTTCAATACAATTCGGTATGGTAACCAATATTTGCTAGCTGAAGATAAGGCCACCTTAGCTAAACTATGGACAACCTCATTTGCTTGCCTCCGTACAAACTCAACACATGAGTTTTCATAAAATTGGCTAAAGAGAGTTTTACAATTAGAAATGATATTTACATACTCTGTAACATTAGTATGACTGAAATTTATGCTATCAACTACTCTCTTCGCATTCATCTCAAAGTCAACAGTTCCCAGTTGCAACAAATGAACCCAATCCATAGCAGATAAAAGGCCTAAAGCTTCTCCAACATGTAATTCACACATAGGGCTGAAACAGTCCGTTCTAGCCAACACAAAGTGACCGTTCTCATCTCTAATGCACATCCCTATGCCAACCAGATTCACCGTCTCAGAAAAAGCTGCGTCAATGTTACATTTAAACCTCCCTGGTCTTGGTTTTATCCACTTCACGTTGCTAGCTGGGTATTCTCGTACTTCCTTGAATGGACCTTGTCGCCTTCCAATCTTCTAAAAGTGATTTGGCACGATCAAAAACAAAGCCTTGCGCATCAGTTACTTCTTTCCAAATCTTATTGTTTCTCTGCTTCTAAATGCTCCATATAATATAGCCAAAAAGAGAAGCATCTTCATGTTGGAGTACATGAAGTGTTTTGAAGATAACTTCCTTGATGTCCTGATATCCATCTAGAATATGGTTGACAGAATAGTAAGCATTCCACATACTCCATATATTTCTACTGCCAGCACATTTGAAAAGCAGATGCATGTTGTCCTCTTCCTCCAAATTACAAAATGCACAAACAGTAGTGCAATTAACTCCCTTATCTTGCAACCATTTACGCGTCGGAAGACAATTTCTACAAATGCGCCATATGAGATTTTTAACTCTCGATGGCACCTTGAGTTTCCGAACCAAATCCCATGAGCTTTCTACTTTGAAGTGAGAGGTGTCTAATAATTCATTTATACACAAGCGGTAAGCAATACACAGGGCCGTCCCTGAGAATTCGGAGGCTTGGCTCTGGGAATGAAAAGAGGCCAGTGATAAAATCAAAACGTATTTTTTTTTTAAAAGAGCAATGTTCTATTTATATTTTTTAAAAGATAAATACAAGGTGCCGTATATATGCGGTACACCCAAAGGTGAAAATGACTACCGTATACATGAGGAACCCCCACCTAACACTAAGCTCTTTTGAATAAACAAGCCAATCTCTATCACACTTCTCTCCATTTGATAAAGTTCTAGTATACAAATTAGCCGTAAAGCGTCTAGAAGATTTATCTCTAGGACCCTTCACGATACTTAAATCTCTTATAGGGCCTTTTGTAGCTAACAACTCAATCATTTTAGACTCGAGAGAATCCCAATTTCTTGGATCAAATATATCTACACTAATGTGAATGTCATTAACATTATCAACATTTTGATTATCATCTTCATTATCATTAAGGTTTTCAACATCAACATCCACAGCAACATTATCATCGATAGGAATAGCATCAACAAGAATGTCGTCAATAGGAATAGGCATAACATCAACATTTTCAACGGGAATAGCATCAACAGGAATAGTATCAACAGGACTATCATCAAAAGGAATTTGTGTTTCTTTTACAATAAATTTATCAAGAGCTCCTGTTTGGGATTCAATTAACTAAGCAATTTTTTTCTTTTTCCTACGCTTCTCAGCGCGAGACTCAAACTTTCTAATCTTAGGCGGCAATCTAGGAGGAGCCAATTTAGGAGGCATAGAGGAAGAATAAAAAAAAAATAAAGAACCTGAAATTCTTCACCGTTCTTGACCAATTCCGCAATGTCGAAGTTGAACCACATCATTAGACATACAATGTTGAGATTGAACCATAAAATAAAATTAAAATATAATTAGTAATTAGCAACATATATGATATATAAATTCAATTATACACTGAAATTTGAATAATTTTAACAAAAACTCCCAAAACAGTAAATATGCAGAAATCAATTATTACTATTTCTGTTGATAATCAACCAAATCTCTATTTTAGCAATTTCAACATTCAACAAACAGTGTTGTTTTGGAAAGGGGAAAACCGATTGAAATTTGAAACAATGTTGTTTTCAACATTCAACAAATCTCTATCAATCTCTATTTTAGCAATTTCAACATTCAAATTAATGAAAGAGAGTTTATTTACTTACCAAACAGTGTTGTTATGGAAAGGGGAAAACTGATTGAAACCGTGAATCAGTGATGATTTGGTGAAGAAGGAAGAAGAAGAACGAAAGCCTGATGATGTGAATCAATTGATGATTGATTAGTGGTGGTGGTTCTGAATCGGTGGGAAGAAAATCGGTGATGAGTATTGAGTAGTGATGAGCGAGTGAGCGACGAATTGGTGAGGGCATGAAATAATTTTTTTTTTTTATTGGAGGATGGTATACTACTGGGCATATTTTTTTTTTTTTAGGTCCATCCTTGGGGGAGGCCCAGCTCGGTTGAGCTGTTTGCACTCCCTCAGGGCCGGGCCTGGTTATACACAAGTGGTTTTTAGTTGAATACCTATGTGTGAAAGTTTAAATGCTGTTTTTTTATTCCTTCCCATTCTTAGCTCTGCATTTTTGTGATAGGAACTAGAGTATTATAAGGTCTTTTATTTGTATATTATGTTTCCTAGTTTCAACCAGTCTTTCTTTCTTTGTGGCACACACCTCTGATCAAAGGCGTGTCCCACACTTGTCGGTCGGTGTCGGACACTAACATGACACTGACACATGTGATTACGTTCAAATAATTCATTTTCTCATGATGTGTCTATGTCATGTGCAGTGTCAGTGTCAGTGTTTCATAGCTTTCTTTCAATTACTAGCAGACTGTTTTCTAACAATTTTTAGTTATTTAGTTGTGTGTGGTATTTCTTTTGGGAGAGTGCATGTTATTGAATCTATATTTTTAATAAGTAGTGCATTTTGATGTAACTCTGCTTCATGCATGGCTGTAGTTTTCCTTATATGTTCTGAATTTGTATTTGTAAACTGTGCACAATGCATGTTATGCACTTATGCAGTTTGTTTTGCTTTGGGGAATATCTTATTCTTTTTTCTAATTGCATCATATATATCTCTCATGTCCATTTATCTCACTGTAATGTTGTTTTCTTTTATGAAAAACATATATTTTATGCTCTTATCCAGAGATGCTTCTATATACCCGTGTATTTGGTGTGCTTCTTTGAATTTGTTCTCTATCGGGCATCTGCAGATGTTTGAGACAAATTCCTCCGCAATTTAAAATTTGTTGTTTAGAATCACCATTCCAGAAATCAAACTGTCGATCACAAGTTCTGTTTTCTTTTTCAACCAACTTTATTTATTTTCACCTATTCATATTCTGTGAAAGTGACCTTTTTTAGGGTATGTGGATTGGTGTTATAGATGGGAATGTGATATCTATTTTTTAAAAATTAACTAGCATATTCCATCCACCCTTTACTACCAAACAAAAATATCCCATCTGAGTTATTCTAAAATTTAACCTTTGTTCCGTTATTATTAGTTTTTTCCTTTCAATTATATGCAACTGTATATTGTTGATTAATGTTCTTTTCTTCATTTAAATTACATGCTATTGCTCATTGTTGATTGATATTCCTCATCAAATTATATGCTACTTTATACTTATGAACTGACATTCGTAACTGTATGCAGAGCTTCAATGGACTACAGCTCTGAAGAAGAGTCAGATATCAGTGAGTCTGAGATTGAGGAATACTCTGACAAACCTTATAAGGAGTTAAAGGATGGTAAATACAAAGTGAAGAACTTAAACGGCACACTCAGGTGCCCATATTGTGCTGGAAAAAAGAAGCAAGAGTTCAAATATAAGGATTTGATGCAACATGAAACCGGAGTAAGCAAAGGTTCAGCAAACAGAAACGCCAAACAAAAGGCAAACCACCTCGCTCTGGCAAAGTATTTGGAGACCGACCTAGTAAATGAAGCAGACCAAATACCTCCCCCGGCTTTGGCCGAAGCTGTCAACCAACCTGTACCGCAGGTTGAGAATTATGTTGGCCATGGACAGGTATAATCGTTAACATTAAGAGCAACCTTAACGATTCTGGATACTGGCTAAAGGAATTTGCCAAGTACAGACCATTGGATGTCCATGTATTCTTCATGGATGGTGACACTCAGGCTGTAGTAGACTTCAACAATGACTGGAATGGTTTCAAGAATGCAAGTGAATTTGAGAAATCCTTTGAAACTAAACATCATGGGAAGAAGGAATGGAATTCAATGGACATGCTGGCCAGTTCAGACATTTATGGATGGGTTGCACGTGAAGATGATTATAATTGTGGAGGGCCAATCGGGGAGTACCCTCGGAACAAAGGAAGGCTGAGAACAATTTCGGATATTGTTCAAGAAGCATCTGAAAGAGAAAATAGCAAACGGGAAAACCTGACCAATGAAATTGACATTCCAAATGAAAACCTCAACATAATTCGGTATAAGTATAATGAGAAGACCATGTCCTTAAGTAGGATGCTGGAGGAGAATGACAGGCTTCACAATGCTTTTGTTGAAGGTTTGTATAATGTCTGTTAGAATCTGATTTTGCCTTATTGTATGTAAAGGCTGTGTGCTTCATGTTTGGCCATGTATGTTTTTCTATTCTTGTACGATCATTGAGGCAGAAGAGTAGAAAAAAACTTGCATAGGTTTTAATGCTACAAAAATGTCTGTCTCACTTTTTTATTTTTATTTTATTATTAGAGTCAAGGAGTATGCAGCGTAAAGCCCGTGAGGAGTTACGAAGGATCTTGGAAGAACAAGAAAAGTTGCGTAATGAATTGGATGAAAAAATGCGGAAGCTTGATACCTGGAGCAGAGATCTAAATAAGCGTGAGGTACTAACTGATCAAGAGAGACAGAAACTGGAAGAGGACAAGAAGAAGGTATATATTGCATTTTTCAATTAGTATTTGCACATTTTAAATATTTTTTGTTGCTGGTCATAACTCATACATTCTTATCTACCATTGTCCTTGCTAAAAATTAGACCTGTCTTTGTCGATGGTATCCTACCAATGTCCTTGGTTGCTCTTGATCTGCATAACAAAGTGCTTTATTTTGATCCTATTGACTCCTTTAAGTGAATCCCAACTTTTATTGGCCTTCCACCATCTACTAATTGGACTGAGAGTCTATATGCCAAAAGCTTTTGATTATTGTGAGGAAATATCAATGTATACTATATATATGGATTTAGTTTTTTTTTTTTTTTTTTTTTTACAAATATATGGTTTTAGTTTTAACTACCTCATTTATGTCGAAATTTTGTTATAAAGATTTGTAGTTTCATATGATCTATGAAATATTAGTGTGCATTTTTTCATTTGAAAAATAATCCTTTATTTTTTTGGATTAAAAATTCATCTTTCAAAATCCATAAAAAACCACATCTGCCTGATGTGTTTTCTTTCATCCCACTTTCTAATCTCTACTTGCTTGATGTGCCTCAAGACTTAAAATTTTTTAGCATGTATGTGTACTTCCTCAAGATTCAAATATTACTTCTTTGTCCTTCTAGAAAGACTCGAGGAACGAGTCACTCTTATTGGCTTCAAAGGAGCAGAATATAGCTTATGAGAATGTCTTCAGGCTTGTTGAAGACCAAAAGGTTTGCCCTCTATTTACTCTCGTTTATAAAAAGACAACACTACAGCAGCACATGATTTTTTTTGCTGATTTGGATTTCCAAACTACCCGAGGGAAAAAGAAGAGGCCTTAAACAAGATCCTTCAATTGGAAAAGCAACTAGATGCCAAACAAAAATTAGAAAGAAATGGAGATTGAGGAACTAAAAGGGAAATTGCAAGTTATGAAACATCTTGAAGATCAAGATGATGAAGCAATCTAATTTCTATTGTTTTAGGGGTTAAATGAAATGGTGACGGGTATTAATAAAACTAATATTGGGACGAAAAGAATGGGAGACCTTGATGAGAAGGTTTTTGTTTCTCAAGAAGAAGCTGGGAGCATGTGAAAAATTCAGCATGGCACCCTTTTAAAGTGGTCAGAGTGAATGATACCCATGAGGTATGTACCATAAAGACATGCTCTGTGTTTTTGAAGTAGCTATGCTTCAATGTAGAAATAGTATAGTAATTAACACGGTAATACTGTTATATTGACACAGTCAGTTATAAATGAGGAAGATGAGAAATTGAAAAAGCTCAAGCAGGAATGGGGAGATGAGATATATTCAGCTGTTGAAACAGCCTTGAAAGAAGTAAATGAATACAACCCAAGTGGTGGGTATGCTGTACATGAGCTATGGAACTTCAAGGAACAGAGGAAGGCAACACTAAAAGAAGTTATTACTTATATCGTGGAACATATGATATGAAGCAACTTAAGCGCAAGAATTTAAAAATGAAAATAAAACTTTCCAACCCCCTCTTAAACCCACCCACCCTCCATCTAAAATACCCAAGCACTCACTCATATGATATGAATGATTCATTAATTCATCATTCTCAGTGCAGTATCCAGCAAGAAAAAAACATCGTTGGTCATATGAATCGTAAATAACCCATTAACCAACCTTAGTCAAAGGTTGTTTGGATGTCTCTTCCAAAGATCTTCCCTCCGCAACATCGTCAACTATTACAAGACCTCATAGAATGTACTCACAACAAAAACATCCTCAAAGGTCGAACACTTCACGCTCGCATTCTAAAAACTGGTTCCATCTCTTCCATTTACGTCACCAACACTTTCCTCAATCTCTACGCCAAAACCAATCACTTATCACACGCTTTAACCCTCTTTGATTCTATAAACGACAACGACAAAGACGACGTTTCATGGAACTCTCTCATCAACGCTTTCTCTCAAAACCATTCCTCTTCATCTTCTTCCTTCGCTATAAGCCTCTTTCGTCGTATGATGCGTGCCAATAATGTGATCCCTAATGCCCATACACTCGCCGGTGTTTTCTCGGCTGCTTCTAATCTTTCTGACGTAGTAGCCGGAAAACAAGCTCATTCTGTTGCAGTTAAGACTGGATGTTCTGGTGATGTATATGTGGGAAGTTCTCTTCTTAATATGTATTGTAAAACTGGTTTTGTTTTCGATGCTCGTAAACTGTTTGACAGAATGCCTGAGAGAAATACGGTTTCTTGGGCTACTATGATTTCTGGGTATGCTTCTAGTGATATTGCTGATAAGGCGGTTGAGGTTTTTGAACTTATGCGGCGTGAGGAAGAGATTCAAAATGAGTTTGCTCTCACTAGTGTTCTAAGTGCATTGACAAGTGATGTGTTTGTGTACACTGGTAGACAGGTTCATTCACTTGCTATTAAAAATGGTTTGCTTGCCATTGTCTCTGTTGCAAATGCTCTTGTCACGATGTATGCTAAATGTGGTAGCCTTGATGATGCGGTTCGGACTTTTGAGTTTTCGGGGGATAAGAATTCGATTACTTGGTCAGCCATGGTTACGGGCTATGCGCAGGGTGGGGACTCGGATAAAGCTTTGAAGCTGTTTAATAAAATGCATTCTTCTGGAGTGCTGCCTTCTGAGTTTACTTTAGTTGGGGTGATCAATGCTTGCAGTGACCTTTGTGCTGTTGTAGAAGGGAAACAGATGCATAGTTTTGCCTTCAAGTTGGGGTTTGGATTGCAATTGTATGTTTTGTCAGCTGTGGTGGATATGTATGCAAAATGTGGTAGCTTAGCGGATGCTCGTAAGGGTTTTGAGTGTGTACAGCAACCTGATGTTGTTCTTTGGACTTCTATCATAACAGGGTATGTACAGAATGGGGATTACGAAGGTGGTCTCAATCTGTATGGGAAAATGCAGATGGAGAGAGTTATCCCCAATGAACTAACAATGGCAAGTGTCCTAAGAGCTTGTTCCAGTCTGGCTGCTCTAGATCAGGGAAAGCAGATGCATGCTAGGATCATCAAGTATGGTTTCAAGTTAGAAGTTCCGATTGGAAGTGCTCTTTCTGCAATGTATACAAAGTGTGGAAGTTTGGATGATGGGTACCTTATTTTTTGGAGGATGCCTTCCAGAGATGTAATTTCGTGGAATGCAATGATATCTGGACTTTCTCAAAACGGTCATGGTAACAAAGCCTTGGAGCTGTTTGAGAAGATGTTATTGGAGGGAATAAAGCCTGATCCAGTCACGTTTGTGAATCTTCTCTCTGCCTGTAGTCATATGGGACTGGTGGATAGAGGCTGGGAGTATTTCAAGATGATGTTTGATGAGTTTAACATTGCTCCGATGGTAGAGCATTATGCTTGCATGGTTGACATCTTAAGCCGTGCAGGCAAGCTCAATGAAGCTAAAGAGTTCATTGAATCTGCAACGGTTGATCACGGTCTGTGTTTGTGGCGTATATTATTAGGAGCTTGTAAGAATCATCGGAACTACGAACTAGGTGTTTATGCTGGAGAGAAACTAGTGGAGCTAGGGTCACCAGAGTCATCTGCTTATGTATTGTTATCAAGTATATATACAGCTTTAGGGGATAGGGAAAATGTAGAGCGTGTCCGGAGGATAATGAAAGCCAGAGGGGTGAATAAAGAACCTGGCTGTAGCTGGATTGAGTTAAAGGGTTTGGTTCATGTGTTTGTTGTTGGAGATAATCAACACCCACAAGTTGATGAAATACGGTTGGAGTTAGAGTTGTTAACCAAATTGATGATAGATGAAGGATACCAACCTCTTTTGGATAGATTGCCTGAAACTGTTATTGATAATTTGACAGGTATTATTAGATAGGTTTTCCCATTCTTTACCTATCAACACAATCCATAGAATGATTTTATTTAGTTGTATGGATTGGACAGTTAGCGTGTGCTTTAATCCATAAAAAGTGCACTTTGTAATTATCTTAACCTTTGTTGAGATTATTACAAAGGGCACCTTGACCATCATCATCATCATTATCATGTCTTAAAATTTATTTGACCCATCTGCTTGCCTTTCTCTGTGATGCGAATATCTATATAAATATAGAAAGAGATATTGGTTTTTATTAATTGAAACAATTTCAGGTTTTATTCTAATTCTTCAATTTCTTTTCCTTTATTTTCATTTGATTTTATTCATGAAGATCAAGAAGGAAGCGACGAGATACAAATTTCCGTTTGCGGTGGCTTGTAGCAATACAGAAGAGACTATCTAGCTACATATGCAAAATGTAAGATTATATTGTTAATTCCATTCATAAAACCCTTTTTGATTTAGGTTTTTGCGAGAAGACTAGTTATACTTCTACATTTTCAAGAAATTTAGAGTCAGTTTAGTTTCCATTCCATTCCAATTTTCATTTTTATTTAAAAAAAATGTCACAAGTCCTTTTCTATTTTGAAAGCTTTATAGACAAGAAACAATGAAACAACAAAAACTTGTTTTTACTTTTTACCCTGATAGACCCTTATCTTGTTCCATCAGACTTTTTGCATTTGATCACTGCCTTTGTAGGTGTTTTTATAAGTTTCTTTACGTTAAAGCATGGATGTGACCCATATCATTCTTCCTCCAACTGAAAATCCTGATAGTTGTTACTCCCAAATTATTGTTTTTTATTGTTTTTAAACAATATATTCTTTTCTGATTTCAAAAACAACTCAACTTCTTGGTGGTATATTCGTTTACAGGATGGCGTTTGACTACTAACTGTTGCAATTAGTGCATTGCCGTATCTGTCTGGTGTTTTTTGCCGGTTGCTTAACAATGCAAGGATCGTCACCCACCAACAAGGAAGGTAATTGACAAGCCAATGGTCCAAATAGCCAGCAACCGAAAATTTCAAGCCTGTGACGGACATCCAGATGTTTGAAACTTTTGGGTTTGAAAATTGAAAGAAAGTTAGAGAATTTGAGGAATTACTAAAAGAGTGAAACTTCCAGCAGGATCAGCCACATCTTTCTGTTGGCCAAGAAATTTTAAAACTGGAACAGCAAAAATGTAAATTGGAAAGAGGATACTACTTGTCACTAAAGATATTATCCACCAGCGTTGCATGTAAACACCAAGCAAATGAGTCTGTCCAGCTCCACGGGATGAAATTTGAATTTGAGGAATAAAAGTCATAATGTGAAAGGTTTAGGAGATGACTCAGAAAGAACTTGCCCGATTAATGAGCTGTGTGTTTAATATAATGATACTGATTTATATAGTTTGTAGTGAAACAACTATTAATAAGTTTTCTTTTCAATTTATCAGTTTGCATCCAATTTATGTATAAAAAAACCTTGTATATCGAGAACAGAAGTTATTTAGCTATAGTAGTTGTCAAAACAAGAAATAAGTGAATGAGTAATGATATTCGTACAACCATTTTGTGACAACTTTCTTTTTCTCTCTTTATTGGTAGAAAACAATAGAGGGAAAAGACAAGAGAGACTAAAAATATAATGTGAGTATAAGAGAGAAAATTGTTCAAAAGTTATCACAAAATGATGAGAAATGATTTTATAAATATCTTTTCTCTTAGGTGAAAAGTGTGCGTATCGTCATTTAGTGTAAAAATAATGTTTACATTATGCGTGGCATTGTTAAGTTTGTTGGTTGAAATTGAGAATTATAGCTGATTATGTGGAATGTATAAGAGATGACAATGACATACAAAAAAGAAGAAAAAAATCACATGAATAAATTTGATGTGTTTAATATACAACGACAACAAAATAGATTTCAATTGCGTTAATCTCAAATGGTAAATGAGTTTTATCAAGTATATAAACCTGTCAACCCAGCATTATTTAACTCTTTATATACTTAATAACAGATGGTGACAGAAGGGCAAAACAAGACCCATATTTTAAATACTTGAATCAGAACCAAGACTCATCAGAAGTTACTAACGTGGAGGAGTTTGATGATGCAAGATAAAAACTATCATCTTCACCTACACGTTACACACTCCCGAAAGAATAGTAGTATTGAACATCAGAAGTTACTTGAATTGCCTTAGAAGTTGATTTGCTCCTGAATGATCTTCAAAATAGTCTCAACAAGCAAGAATTCAATTTAATTGCTTATTCTCGTAACAATGAGAGGTATGTGATTATCCTATAGGTTGGCAAAGGTGGTATCAGCAGACTGAAATTGAACTTGTTGTATTCTTTTATGGATATGGTATATAATACTTTATTTGTTAACACCTGCTGCAATGTTGTTATGATTGTTATTGTAGACAGCTTCCACAACCTGTATACAATCCATTTTGATCTGAATATGATGATTGTTCAACAATTGTAGCAACGCAGTGCTTGCCATAGTCCGTATTCCGTAACCAAACTTATTCCCTGTCAGAAAAAGAGCCGCATGTATGTTACGTTTTAGCGTGCCTCCTCGTGGTTTTTGCCATCTGATATTGCCTCCTGATCTTCTGTGATCTGAGGCTGCACTGTGGTTCTCATGAACTGCCCTCAAATCTTGTAATGTATCTACAGCTCTTCTTGCAACCTCAAAGCTACTTCTACTGCAATTCTCCCACACAATGCCATTCCTTTTCCACCAAATACTCCATATTCTCATTGCCATAACACAATTTGCTCACTTGATAAATTTGACCGCATATGCATTATGGCCTCCAGAAACCTTCAGCTTCTTTCACTATAGACTGAATTAGCTCCCATATTCCTACTTCCATCCATACTTCCTTTGCAGCATCACATTAAAGAAACACATGCTGCTCATTTTCCAATCCTCTTAGGCAGCAAGCACAATTTCTTCTGCAATCTGCAACACATCTTTTTGTATCAACCTCGATCTTGTTCGCAGCATACCGCATAAAGCTGTCCAAAGGAACACCTTGACTTTATTCGATATCTTCAGCTTCCGGAGCTTATCCCATTCCCCTGGTTTGCACAGATGCGAGTTATCTATGCTTCTGTCCATGATGAAATAGTATGCTGACTTAACCGAATAATTGCTATCTCGACTACATCCCCATGCTATTTTATCTTTGTCTTGCATACCTTTAGTATAACCGAGTTCAATACCATTCACCTTTAGAGACCTGAAAATTTTATAGTGAGGTCAAGAAACATTTGTGGCCCTTGACAAACTAGGCTAAGAAAACATCTATGATTAGTTTATCATTTAATATATTTTATAACTAAATTAACCTCATTTCTCCAACCAAACTTCATGTCCATATTCAGCTTTACCAAACTTCATCTATGATGTAGAAAATCTGAATCATAATCAGCTTAGTAACTGGTGCTCGTTACTGTGAAGAAACATGGTATTAGAGGGCTAAAGGTCATACTCATTAAAGAGCATATGAATACTCATGTGGTTACATATTGAATTAGATTGAAAAGTGTGTACATGATATATATATAGCACTCTGAGTTATGATTCATTATTTTCTAGAAAAACAATACTGTAAAGCAGACATTACTGGTATATAATTTTCTAAAAATAATATTTACAATATTAAGAATTTTACATTGTTACCTCGAGGTGCTTAGTTTCGATCACCTGAAAAAGAGTTGTTCCTCAGTTAGAAAACAAAATACATTGAACCGTAAAAATAACTTTTATGGTGCCATTATTTTCATGTGAAAAACATTTCGGTCAACGCAATGGTACTCTTCAAAGTTTGGTTGGTTATGTATTTAGTAACGAATTATTCATATTATGTCAAATTTTGAATGAATTTTACCTATAAGGTATTGGTACTCAACCAAACTCCAGAATACATAAGAACTTACCAAATAATTTTACTTAAAAAAGTGAATTTTGATATCTTTGCACACTTAAAAATTAATGACTTCTCAATTCAACTTCCCTATATTCTCTAAAGTAGGAAGTTGTCTCCAGTAAAATGAGGGGGTAGATTGAGAAATCATCAAAAGAAATTGTTTGGAGGCCAAATAAAAAAAACAAAAAAAATTAAAAAATGACCAAAACCCGTATCCAACGAATTCGGGGGCCCAATAAAAACACACTCACTTCGTTTTCTCGGATGGATGCAGTTTCTTTTGTTATCGTGCGTGATTCTGAAATGAGGGTTTAAGGTTGTTCCGACCATTGTCTCACGTTGTTGTTCTCTCTTTCGTCTGATCTACTTCTGGTAATAACTACCTTTTCTTCATTCTCTTATGTTTTATTTTTGTTGAAAATAAATAATATATAAACTTAAAGTGGTTATAGTTTCATAAATTCTCTGTTAATTCAACAATTTAAATTGATTTCTATAGTTTCTTCCCTTATTTTATAACTGCTTTGAATTCATATATAGCAAATTAAAAAACCAAAAAATATATATCATTTTAAGCTTATTTGGCACTAAGGGATAACATTGGAGAGTTTTTGGAGGGGAGAGCTTGCTTTTCAATTTTAAATTAAGCGTGATTAAAGTACTATGTGATCGTCTAGAAGTCCTAGCTCAACTGGCAAATGCCGAAATTGCAAGGCCGGACGTCATGACCCGGGTTCGAACCCAGGACCTCACAGTTGTGTGCGAGTTTTTTTTCAGTGGATTACCACTTCATCTAAGACCAAAAAAAAAAAAAAAGTACTATGTGATCATTTATCATGTTTTTTCAATTTTTAAAAAATATCTAATATGTTTTAAAATATAGACTTAGCCTTTCAAAGTCCTCCCCTCCCAAACAGACCCTAAGATTTGATTGATGAAATGGAAATTGCATCTGTAGTTATATTATATGTAACTAGAATATTGTTAAAGAATCTATAGTGTAACTTAGGATCTGTTTTTATTTGTATTAATATATCTAGCTATCGTTTAGGTTTGTGGCATCGGATTCTTATCGCTTATAAATAATGGAAAACTCAGATAAAACTCCGTCAATTTCATCATCTCCAGCGTTACCTTCAGCTGTCGCGGAAGAGCCAGCGACCAAGAAGGTGAAGATGTCTACCACTACTTCTGATGATGAAGGATGTACAACTGCTGAAGGAAGTAAGGTAAGATACAAGCGCCGTAAGGTAGCTATTTTCTTTGCTTACTGCGGTGTTGGTTATCAGGGTATGCAGAAAAACCCTGGTGCAAAGACTATTGAAGGTGAACTAGAAGAAGCTTTGTATGTTTCTGGAGCTGTACCTGAACAGGATCGTGGACTTTCTAAACGGTATGACTGGGCTCGGTCAGCTAGAACTGATAAAGGAGTTAGTGCTGTTGGTCAGGTTGTTTCGGGCCGATTCTATATTGATCCGCCTGGCTTTGTTGACCGCCTTAATTCAAACCTTCCCTCACAGATACGAATTTTTGGTTTTAAGCGAGTGACTGCTTCTTTTAGTGCTAAGAAGTTTTGTGATCGGAGGAGGTATGTTTATCTCATCCCTGTGTTTGCTCTTGATCCATGTTGTCATCGCGATAGAGAGACTGTGTTGGCTAGTTTAGGGTCTGAAAATGAGCTTGTTAAGTGTTTGCCGTGTTCTGAGAGAGGCCGAAAAGTGGAAGGTGTGGTTGGTAATAGTAAGCGCAATCTTGAGCTAGAAGCTGTGGATGTTGAGAATGGTTCATCAAACAAAAATGATGTGGTTGACTCTGGAGTTACAAAGGATGTGGAGGTTTCTTTAAGCAAAGGTGATGATAATCATTTAAATAAAGAATCCATTAATGACAATGAGGGTAAGGTTTCAGTTGAAGAAGTAAATTCTAAAACTGTGGTTTCTGATCAGGATGAGGTTGCTCCCATAAATGGTGGATCTGAGAATAATTTAGGCATTCTCGAGGAAGAAAAAGTGAACAGAGAGGATACGGCTGCCAATGGAAGTGGTTTTTGTTATGGTGAGAAGGAGAGGGAAAGATTTAACAATATTTTGAAGTGTTATGTTGGAACTCATAACTTCCATAACTTCACGACCAGAATAAAACCCGAGGATCCTTCTGCAAAACGTTTCATTATTTCATTTGATGCAAGCACCACTGTTGTAGTTGAGGGCATGGAATTTGTGAAGTGTGAGATTGTGGGACAGAGCTTCATGCTTCATCAGATACGGAAGATGATGGGGCTTGCCGTGGCAATCATGAGAAATTGTGCACCTGAGTCACTTATTGAGAAAGCTTTGCAGAAGTGAGTGCTGCTAATTTAGTATAGTTTATCTCCAACTTTATATCTGAAATATTGTGACAATCATCTAATTTAGTTTTTTATTTTTATTTTTTCGTCCAAAATGCAGGGATGTTAGCATCACTGTGCCTACTGCACCTGAGGTTGGATTATATTTAGATGAGTGCTTCTTTACTTCATATAACCAGAAGTGGAAAGATACCCACGAAGAGGTGTCAATGAAAGCATATGAGAAGGAGGCTGAGGATTTCAAAATGCAGTACATATATCCTCATATTGCTTCCACAGAATATAAGGAAGGAACTGTTGGCCTATGGTTGCATTCTTTGAACCATAGAAACTATCCAGATCTGCGCATCCTTGACGGGGAAGGTGTCACGAATGACAAGAAAGTTGAAGTTGACATGAATGACAAGAAAACTGAAATTGAAGTTGTAACCGAATGAAACTTTTTTCGTGCCGGTCATTGTAGAACTCATTCTTTTTAATTGGTTTATGCCTTCCTTTGACATTTCAGACATATTATACTTATCTATACTGCTACGCATCATAGACAATTATATGCAGGACATGGCCCTTTTCGTGTCTATTATTTTGTTGAGACACTTAGGAAAGGGAAATGGAAGAGTATTTTCATTACTTCATTGTGTTATTTAAATTTTCTTTTTGTTCACTATGTCCTGATAACCAACACCGCAGTAAGGGTTTAGGGTGTCCTGATAACCAACACCGCAGTATTTTCTTTTTCCATTAAGCTTAGGTGGCAATCTAGTTAAATAATGCTCCGATTATCCAATTTGATGTTTCCAAAGGTCTCAAGCACACCTTTTCTTTGATACATTTTGTAAAGTTATGAGGAACATGAATACATTTCGAAAAAATTAACCTTATGTCTTCACATTTTTACTTGAGCTTTGTTGTTGCGTTTATCATGACTCATGCGCTTCAACCTTGGAATGAATTGCCTTAGAAGTTGATTTGCTCCTGAATAATCTTCAAAATAGTCTCAACAAGAAACAATTCAATTTAATATTTTAATTGTTTATACTCAAAACAACGAGTGGTCTGTGATTATCCTCTATTATTTGAGTACTTAATTTTTCTTTGAAATTGAATTGCACTTTTTTTTGTTTATGATCTGGTATTAGCATAGCAGACTGAAATTGAACTTGTATTCCTTTATAGATATGGTATATACTAATTTCCTTGTTAACAAATAAGGCACTCACTTGATATCTCTTATGAACTGACTTGGTATATACCTATTTTTGTACCATTGATTTGATGCAAAGATACATATATAGTACCACTATACATTCTTTTTTTGTTTGTTGAGAGAATTATAGCTGTTTTAAGATTTTTGGGGTCATTCATAAACATAGTTCATTTTTGCTAGTTGTAACTTGTGTGTGTTTACATTTGGGTTTGTGAAAGCAGGGTCCTGATGGATATATTGTTGATTGTGTTCATGTTCACACCAACCAGCTTTTGATCACCCTGACCTCAAAAATCACAAGATTTAGGTGAATTACTACTTTTCTATCTCATCTAATGCTTTACGATCCAAAATTCTCAACTTGACTCGATTAGCTTGAATTTGTTGTATCTTTCTTTTGAGGATCATTTTGTTTCTTGTTTGAATTTCAAACAATCTCAGGTTAGTGATGCAAATTAGGCTGAATTTCCATCCAAAAGGGTTCACTTTTGGAGATAGCAAAATCTCTTCAAATTGAAAGCCTTTGACTCAGGTTTGGCACAAAATTGGGATGTGTTCTGAAGAAACAATTCTTTATCAGAAGTACAAATAATGATATGACATATTAAGAACTGGATCTATCCAGAATTTTTTTAAGAAGAACCAAAGAAGCATCCCTCGGCAAATCCTGCTAAACCTTTACCTAACATCATCTCTCAGAGTGGACATCAGATACTGGCACTACCATCATACTCGTAAGTCATAATGCAGCTACATCAAGGTCATGTCAATACTAGCTCCTAAGAAAATATTCATTCCAAGATCATTCTACAAAAATTATTAGCTAGAACCTCTTAGAAAATACACATCTTCTGATAGTACTTGCTTAAATTAAAAGTCCTCTAATATTTGGCATCTCTTATATCGGTTCTCAGTTATTTTGTCTCTTATACAATTTCTTCCATCTTACTTTTTGCATTTGATCATTGCATTTGTAGGTAATGAAATAAGTTTCTTCATGGTAAAGCATGGATGTCATGTGACCTATATCATTGCTTCCTCCATGGAAAAATACTGATAGCTGTTACTTCCAAATTATTGTTTTCTGTTGTTTGTAAACAAATTATTCTTTTCTCCTTTCATAAACAACCAAACTTCTTAGTGGTATATCCGTTTACAAGATCGCATTTCTCTACGGAGTGTTGCAATTTGTTCATTAGTAATGATGCTTGCAGGGGAAATACCCAATCCATGCAATGACATTAACCTTACCTTGAGCCTGAAGTAACTTTTGGGCTTGAAAATTGAAACAAAGTGAGAACATTTGTGGAATTACTAAAAGAGTGAAACTTCCAGCAATACCAGCTTTGTATCTTAAGACCAAGCATAATAATTTGTCCAGCTCCGTAAGCTTGACAGCAGAGCATTACTATTTGTGGGATGAAATTTGTATTTGACAGCTCCGTAAGTTATTTCACAGCAATAACAAAGCTTTGGATTGCTTAGTTTTATATATGAACTGCTCAGTTTTAATTTGCGCTTTAGTCGATGTGGGACTTGTAAGAACTCAAAACAAAGATACCCGCTCACAATTACCCCTTCCCTTTGCGCTACCCTGACAATCAAGAACTTGTTCTCACAATCTTTCTATTCACTCATCCATGCGCGCACACACACACACACACCTATTTGGAATGTTTAATCTTTTCTCTTCAATTTCATATGCTTAAAATCTTTTTTTATTTCTTCAATACCTCAAAGCTAGAACATTAAACATATATTTATATATCCCCCCACGAAACCTAAGCTTCATATATTTATATCTTTTTGAATTTATGCAATTCAACTCTCATTCTCATGCCTCCTTCCTTCACTCAGGTCAATTAATTGTCAGGGTTTGATTCATCTTTCTTTTCCATCAAGTTTAAGTAGCAACCTAGTTTTTTTTTTTTAATCTAGTAACAACCTAGTTAAATAGTGCTCCTATTATCCAATTTGATTCTAATATGATGTTTCTAAATATCTTAGGCACGCTTTTTTCATTTACACATTTTGTAAAATGATGATGAACACGAATATAGTTTGAAAATTTTTACCTTATGTATTTGCATTTTCACTTAATCTTTTCTTGTTGCGTTTAACATGATTCATGGGCTTCAACCTTGGAATGAATTGCCTTAGAAGTTGATTTGCTCCTGAATGATCTTCAAAATAGTCTCAACAAGCAAGAATTCAATTTAATTGCTTATTCTCGTAACAATGAGAGGTATGTGATTATCCTATAGGTTGGCAAAGGTGGTATCAGCAGACTGAAATTGAACTTGTTGTATTCTTTTATGGATATGGTATATAATACTTTATTTGTTAACACCTGCTGCAATGTTGTTATGATTGTTATTGTAGACAGCTTCCACAACCTGTATACAATCCATTTTGATCTGAATATGATGATTGTTCAACAATTGTAGCAACGCAGTGCTTGCCATAGTCCGTATTCCGTAACCAAACTTATTCCCTGTCAGAAAAAGAGCCGCATGTATGTTACGTTTTAGCGTGCCTCCTCGTGGTTTTTGCCATCTGATATTGCCTCCTGATCTTCTGTGATCTGAGGCTGCACTGTGGTTCTCATGAACTGCCCTCAAATCTTGTAATGTATCTACAGCTCTTCTTGCAACCTCAAAGCTACTTCTACTGCAATTCTCCCACACAATGCCATTCCTTTTCCACCAAATACTCCATATTCTCATTGCCATAACACAATTTGCTCACTTGATAAATTTGACCGCATATGCATTATGGCCTCCAGAAACCTTCAGCTTCTTTCACTATAGACTGAATTAGCTCCCATATTCCTACTTCCATCCATACTTCCTTTGCAGCATCACATTAAAGAAACACATGCTGCTCATTTTCCAATCCTCTTAGGCAGCAAGCACAATTTCTTCTGCAATCTGCAACACATCTTTTTGTATCAACCTCGATCTTGTTCGCAGCATACCGCATAAAGCTGTCCAAAGGAACACCTTGACTTTATTCGATATCTTCAGCTTCCGGAGCTTATCCCATTCCCCTGGTTTGCACAGATGCGAGTTATCTATGCTTCTGTCCATGATGAAATAGTATGCTGACTTAACCGAATAATTGCTATCTCGACTACATCCCCATGCTATTTTATCTTTGTCTTGCATACCTTTAGTATAACCGAGTTCAATACCATTCACCTTTAGAGACCTGAAAATTTTATAGTGAGGTCAAGAAACATTTGTGGCCCTTGACAAACTAGGCTAAGAAAACATCTATGATTAGTTTATCATTTAATATATTTTATAACTAAATTAACCTCATTTCTCCAACCAAACTTCATGTCCATATTCAGCTTTACCAAACTTCATCTATGATGTAGAAAATCTGAATCATAATCAGCTTAGTAACTGGTGCTCGTTACTGTGAAGAAACATGGTATTAGAGGGCTAAAGGTCATACTCATTAAAGAGCATATGAATACTCATGTGGTTACATATTGAATTAGATTGAAAAGTGTGTACATGATATATATATAGCACTCTGAGTTATGATTCATTATTTTCTAGAAAAACAATACTGTAAAGCAGACATTACTGGTATATAATTTTCTAAAAATAATATTTACAATATTAAGAATTTTACATTGTTACCTCGAGGTGCTTAGTTTCGATCACCTGAAAAAGAGTTGTTCTTCAGTTAGAAAACAAAATACATTGAACCGTAAAAATAACTTTTATGGTGCCATTATTTTCATGTGAAAAACATTTCGGTCAACGCAATGGTACTCTTCAAAGTTTGGTTGGTTATGTATTTAGTAACGAATTATTCATATTATGTCAAATTTTGAATGAATTTTACCTATAAGGTATTGGTACTCAACCAAACTCCAGAATACATAAGAACTTACCAAATAATTTTACTTAAAAAAGTGAATTTTGATATCTTTGCACACTTAAAAATTAATGACTTCTCAATTCAACTTCCCTATATTCTCTAAAGTAGGAAGTTGTCTCCAGTAAAATGAGGGGGTAGATTGAGAAATCATCAAAAGAAATTGTTTGGAGGCCTAATAAAAAAAACAAAAAAAATAAAAAAATGACCAAAACCCGTATCCAACGAATTCGGGGGCCCAATAAAAACACACTCACTTCGTTTTCTCGGATGGATGCAGTTTCTTTTGTTATCGTGCGTGATTCTGAAATGAGGGTTTAAGGTTGTTCCGACCATTGTCTCACGTTGTTGTTCTCTCTTTCGTCTGATCTACTTCTGGTAATAACTACCTTTTCTTCATTCTCTTATGTTTTATTTTTGTTGAAAATAAATAATATATAAACTTAAAGTGGTTATAGTTTCATAAATTCTCTGTTAATTCAACAATTTAAATTGATTTCTATAGTTTCTTCCCTTATTTTATAACTGCTTTGAATTCATATATAGCAAATTAAAAAACCAAAAAATATATATCATTTTAAGCTTATTTGGCACTAAGGGATAACATTGGAGAGTTTTGGAGGGGAGGGCTTGCTTTTCAATTTTAAATTAAGTGTGATTAAAGTACTATGTGATCATTTATCATGTTTTTTCAATTTTTAAAAAATATCTAATATGTTTTAAAATATAGACTTAGCCTTTCAAAGTCCTCCCCTCCCAAACAGGGGTGTGGTTATGGTGCATAAGGATTTTCCTTATGCACCCTGCATAAGGATTGCTAATAGGGCCCATTAATAGTAGCCCAACAAATTTTCTGCTTCCTACACCCCCCAAAACAGAAAACAAGTAAAACTGGCAAAACAAAATAAAATATTCATTTCATCAAAATTCATTTCTTCAACAACCACCTCTCTTTCACCTCTCACCGGAAACCGTCGCCGTTAACTATCGCCGTCGTTCTTCACCACTGTATCAATCGCCATCATTTCTCAAGGTCGTCGTTCTCCACCACTGTTTTGATTTCCCCACCATCGTCGTTCTTCCAATCGCCGTTCTTCACCTTCCACCACCATCGGAACACGAGGTCCATCGGAAACAACCTCCACCACCGGAAACACTAGCCGCCGTTCTTCATCAACACAAGGTCGTCATTCTTCACCACCGGAGACACCGTCGTTCACTACACCAGCTCTTCACCACCACCGTCGTCGCCGTTCACTTCCAACACCGTCGTTCACTTCCAACGCCTTCGTTCACTACAACATCTTCAACAAACAGCAACATGTCGAAATCAAATCAGGTTTGCACTGGACTTCTTTATTGATCGTAAATTTGATTTCAACCAAAACCATTTTTACGTGGAAATGGTTTCTATGTGTTGTACACTAAAACCATTTGGTGCTGGTAATTGTTTTCTTTGGATTAATGACTCAAGTATATTATAATCATCTGATGCTGGTAATTGATTTCTTTGATCCAGGTTAACAAATCTAACGACGGGGGGCCAATTCCAAACTTCAGTATTGGACTTACGCAATTAGAGCAGGAGCAAGCATCTGATGAAGATAAAGGAAAAAAAAAGGGTAAAAAGATGGAAAAAAGGGTAAGTCTTCAATTCTATCTGCTGTCATTTTTAGTACGAGCAATAATTTCTTCGTTGATTTTTTAGTACGAGCAATAATTTGTTCATTATGCTGCAATGTTGTTCAATTGAAAGGTATTTTTCATTGATTCTGAAATAAATTGTTTTATCTATGTTTCTTTGATGTTTTGATTTCATCAATCTCAATTTGTTGTTGTATAGTTCATGCTATGTTTTTAATTGTTGCTGGATGTATGCTCTATGATTCATGTTTTGACTCTTCGTGCTTAACACTGAACTGCTAGTGATAGTTAACCTATGATATGAAGCATGCACTCGGACACACACAGTGCTGATACGACACGTCAGACACAATTTGAGAAAATTAGACAATTCAATGTAATCACATGTGTCCTGTCATCATTTGATTTGATACGCTATGTAGCACGGACACTTCTATTTGACGAGGATTTGGTTTGTCTGAATATCCATAACCAATAAGATCAATAGAGTATATGCGGTGGGATTTTGCTAGGTCTGGAATATTTTTCCTCCAGTGATCACTGCAATGAAGTGTATTCTCAATCACTCAAAATAACTGCAGAACCAAACAGACCTAGCTATAAGACCCTTACAATAAATATGTGATATAATATGTGTCCTGCATTTTCTAATTGAAATGAAAGAACATGACTGCATGTTTCTTAATCAAATTTCTAGATACCTCTATTCATGAAAAAATTCAAGAATAAAGATCCCTATAATTCACAGTCACTTGTAAACTAATAAGATAGTCTACTGTGTTGTGTCTTATATTTCAACACTGATATGATGGATAAATGTATCTAATAAGATAGAAGCAAATATCTGAAGACCATATGATGCTGTCAGTTATTCTAACTGTTGCTCCTCCCTATTAGCTCTCTTCCATATATTTGGTTATGCAATATAAGGTCTTTATTCCAAGTTCAAAAAACAAGAAAATGTGAGTGAGTAATCACTTTTGAGAAAAGGAATTCTTCACTGAACTCCATCTACAATTCACAAATCACAAGATACATAAGTTTAGAAAATTTATGTGAGCCTAACTGATAGGAATAGGATCACACATAACAAATTCATGCACTGCTTGGACTTGCACAATGTTGAATGTTGGAAATAACATATGAATGGTGGAATGGTAGTTCTGGGTGAGCATCAAGTCTCACGAGAGGCTTCAATCCAAGAGGAAAAAAAACTGAATTGAATTTGTCTTGAACTCTCTCTGCATTTGTGTGTGTCTGCATCGTCTTATATCTCTCTCTGGCCCACTTGAATTTTTCTTAACTACAAAGTTTCAATTGTTTCATTGAACACTGAGATGATAAATACATGTGTTTGATAAGATAGAAGAAAAAATCTAAAGACCGTTGGTTATTGGTAGTTATTCTAAATTTCTAATAGTGACATCTCTATGTTAGCACTTTTTTCGTGTATTTGGGACTCTTATATAACGAGTTCTTTAGTTTTAATTCAAAATACAAGAAAACATGAGAGGAAACTTACAAGAGGAATGTCTGAAGGTCTGTTCTTTAGAAACTTAGACAAAATATGTGAGTGTTCATTAAACTATATATCTATAATTTGCAAGATCACAATGTAATCTGTTTCCTCTTATGGTTCTGGACATAACCCTTGATTCTAAGGTGAACCACATTAATTAACTTTAATTGAGTTCTTATGTGTTTTGTTTTTTCACAGAAGTTCCAACCATTGTACTCCAAAACCATAAGATGTATTTAATGGTTTTCTTTGCTCATGCAGGTGAAAAAAACTAAAGAGCTAGAGCCATTGCCATCATTCAGTATTGGACTAACTCAAATGGAAGAGGAGGGCAGGAATGAAGAGGCTAAAAGTTCAGATGTGGAAAATGAGGAAAATGCAAAGCAAAGACTGAGGCATAAGATGAGTATACCTAAGGTATATGATCTTATGAATTCAGTAAATGGCAAACAAAGAAAGGATGAGATCATTAACGTATTGAATGAAAGTGGCTTTGGGGGAATGGTTCATATCTGCAACTGGAACAGAGTCCATACTTTCTTTGTGGATTGGATGGTTAAAAACTTTGACAAAGAGAACATGTGGATAGCATTAAGCAAGACCGAGGTACTTCCATTGAAAGAGGAAGATGTACATCGGGTCTATGAGCTTCCAATGGTGGGGAAGCAGATTAACCTTGATCTCTGCTCTGTGGAAGCAATTAAGAGATTGAGGATAGAATTAGGGCTGAATGGAAATTATTCTGCTTCTGTAAGGGTGACTAATTTGGAGAGAATATTGAAGACTCAAGAGAATCCAAAAGCTTGGGTGAAGGGTGCAATATGTTTTATCATTCACAAAATTAGGTGTATGGAATACTGAAACCATAAGTATGGTATAATGGTTTTGATAGTGTTCTAGGTAAAACCATACTTATGGTGTAATGGTTTTGATCAAAATTATTATTGGTAAATGGTTCTAATGGTTTTCTTAATAAAAACAAATGTGATAAACAGTTATTTTAGGCCCAAGAATGTTGAATTTAATTAAAATTTGCTCAAAATTAGGTGTATGGAATACTGAAACCATAAGTATGGTATAATGGTTTTGATAGTGTACTAGGTAAAACCATACTTATGGTGTAATGGTTTTGATCGAAATTATTATCCGTACATGGTTCTAATGGTCTTCTAAATAAAAACAAATGTAATAAACAGTTATTTTAGGCCCAAGAATGTTGAATTTAATTAAAATTTGATCAAAATTAGGTGTATGGAATACTAAAACCATATTTATGGTGTAATGGTTTTGATAGTGTACTAGGTAAAACCATACTTATGGTGTAATGGTTTTGATCAAAATTATTATCCGTACATGGTTCTAATGGTTTTCTAAATAAAAACAAATGTGATAAACAGTTATTTTAGGCCCAAGAATGTTGAATTTAATTAAAATTTGATCAAAATTAGGTGTATGGAATACTGAAACCATACTTATGGTATAACGGTTTTGATAGTGTACTAGGTAAAACCATACTTATGGTGTAATGGTTTTGATCGAAATTATTATCCGTACATGGTTCTAATGGTCTTCTAAATAAAAACAAATGTGATAAACAGTTATTTTAGGCCCAAGAATGTTGAATTTAATTAAAATTTGCTCAAAATTAGGTGTATGGAATACTAAAACCATACTTATGGTGTAATGGTTTTGATAGTGTACTAGGTAAAACCATACTTATGGTGTAATGGTTTTGATCAAAATTATTATCCGTACATGGTTCTAATAGTTTTCTAAATAAAAACAAATGTGATAAAAAGTTATTTTAGGCCCAAGAATGTTGAATTTAATTAAAATTTGATCAAAATTAGGTGTATGGAATACTGAAACCATAAGTATGGTATAATGGTTTTGATAGTGTACTAGGTAAAACCATATTTATTGTGTAATGGTTTTGATCAAAATTATTATCCGTACATGGTTCTAATGGTTTTCTAAATAAAAACAAATGTGATAAATAGTTATTTTAGGCCCAAGAATGTTGAATTTAATTAAAATTTGATCAAAATTAGGTGTATGGAATACTGAAACCATAAGTATGGTATAATGGTTTTGATAGTGTACTAGGTAAAACCATACTTATTGTGTAATGGTTTTGATCAAAATTATTATCCGTACATGGTTCTAATAGTTTTCTAAATAAAAACAAATGTGATAAAAAGTTATTTTAGGCCCAAGAATGTTGAATTTAATTAAAATTTGATCAAAATTAGGTGTATGGAATACTGAAACCATAAGTATGGTATAATGGTTTTGATAGTGTACTAGGTAAAACCATATTTATTGTGTAATGGTTTTGATCAAAATTATTATCCGTACATGGTTCTAATGGTTTTCTAAATAAAAACAAATGTGATAAATAGTTATTTTAGGCCCAAGAATGTTGAATTTAATTAAAATTTGATCAAAATTAGGTGTATGGAATACTGAAACCATAAGTATGGTATAATGGTTTTGATAGTGTACTAGGTAAAACCATACTTATTGTGTAATGGTTTTGATCAAAATTATTATCCGTACATGGTTCTAATGGTTTTCTAAATAAAAACAAATGTGATAAACAGTTATTTTAGGCCCAAGAATGTTGAATTTAATTAAAATTTGATCAAAATTAGGTGTATGGAATACTGAAACCATAAGTATGGTATAATGGTTTTGATAGTGTACTAGGTAAAACCATACTTATGATGTAATGGTTTTGATCAAAATTATTATCCGTACATGGTTCTAATGGTTTTCTAAATAAAAACAAATGTGATAAACAGTTATTTTAGGCCCAAGAATGTTGAATTTAATTAAAATTTGATCAAAATTAGGTGTATGGAATACTAAAACCATACTTATGGTGTAATGGTTTTGATAGTGTACTAGGTAAAACCATACTTATGGTGTAATGGTTTTGATCAAAATTATTATTGGTACATGGTTCTAATGGTTTTGATAGTGTTCTATGTAAAAACATATGTGATAAGAATGTTCAATTTAATTAAAATTTATAAGAATGTTCAAATGTGAAACCAAACTAATTGTCTAATGGTTTTGTAACAACCTATAATCATCAATACATAACAATAAAGAATGTGAATGTATAATTTCCAATAGATCATATCAAAATATTCCTAATAAAATCTATTACAAACTTATAACATAAAAACAATCAATCAGTGACCGCTTTTTTTTTTAAAGCTTCATCATCTCTCTTTTGTTTCTTCCGATTTATAAGGAATTTCTGCCTTTCTCTAGCTTTTTCATAATCACTTTTAAGTCGTTTCGTTGACTTAATTGGATTTGGTCTTTCTTTGAACTTTGGTGCAGTGGACTTCACCCCAACAGATGGTTCACCGACAGCAGCTCCTTTTGAAGACTTGGATGATGATGTCACGGAAGATGGGTCTGTACGAATACCTTTAGAAAGAAGCAACTCCTCTGCCTTTTTCCCAGCTTCAAGAACACCGTCGAGAAAAATTTGAGATGCCTCCGGATCTGCACAAAAACGTGTAGAAAGCTGAACGGTAACAGCACAAATTTGTTGATATCGTTGTGCTTGAGTGGTGTCTTCAGTGCCAACATTGATGGTAGATTTCAGCTTATCAACAGACGGACGCACATCTCTAGTCCAACGCTTTAAAACATATTGTCCAGGTATTGTCTTCAAAAAATGATACTGCACATAACCACCTAAGAACTCAAAGATCTTCAAAACATGTCGACATAAAAAGCCCCTGTTCTCAAACATACGACATGAACAACTAAAACTTTTGCTTCTAATGTCAACTGTGACAACCCTTTCATCAAATCGATCATGATCTTCAAAACTTGGGAAAAGGTTTTATTGAAGTTCTGCATCCAAAACATCAACATTGGAAGGCCCTTCATTATCATTATCAACATCATCATAATTATCATCAACCTTTTCAATTGTGAAAACTTTGAAAAACTTGTTAAAGGCAGACCCTTTTGTTGTGTCCTCCTCATGATAGTATTTGAAGGAAAGGTCATACTGCCTGTGAATAAATGCAAAGCAAGCTGGTGTGTACTTGTTGACAACGGACCGCATCAGCTGACTATTGGGATAATTATTTTTTGTTCTAGTGTTTGCAGCCTTGAAGTCCAACTCAGCATGATTATCTCTCATTCTCTGAACCATAATGTTGAAATGACTAAAGAATCAAACAAGTGAATGGTCTGGCTGCAGAAATCCACGAAGAAAAACATTGAAAGACTCACTTAACTGAGTTGTTTTCAGACCAGCTGTAAAATGTGACTTGACCCAAGCTGAAGACCAGTGCATACGATTTCCGTAAGTTTGGACAAGCCACCTAAAGTCTGAAGTAGGCCTTCCATTAAAACAATTTTTCATCATCTGATCCCAATTATAGTCGAAATCTGATTCATCGTCTACATTTGAAACCAAATTAGTTAACTCATCGAAAAATGCACTATTTGCACGAGAGCCAAGATTTTTCTTTGCATTCTCTGCCATGTGCCATGAACAAAGCCCGTGAAAAACACCTGGAAAAATATTCAGAATTGAACACAATAACGCACTAGCCTGGTCTGTATATATAGTCTGTGGTTTCTTATTGGACATACACTTCAAGAATGTTGTAAACAACCAATCAAAAGTAGCTGCTGTCTCATCGTACAATAGCGCAGCACCAAATAAAACACTCTTGCGATGATTGTCAAAACCAATAAAGGCAGATGAAATAATGACCAATAAATGACCTAAATCAGAACAAAATACAACATACATATAACTAACTTACAATAAATAATGAAACCAACCCTAAATTATAATGCATTTATGCTAGTATGTAATCACAAATTATAAGAAATCACGCCTCAGCAGTGAATAAACTCAATGATAAAACACATAGACACTAAGTATTCTAATAAGTATGTACTAAAGATCGATCACACAAGACAATTTCATTAGTGTTCTATGTAAAAATTTAATTAAAATTTGATCAAAATTAGGGGTATGGAATACTGAAACCATAAGTATGGTTTAATGGTTTTGATAGTGTCATATGTAAAACCATACTTATGGTGTAATGGTTTTAGATGAATTTATTATCGGTATATGGTTAGTATATGATGAATTTAATTTCTGGCTAAGTAAAAATGCCTGCAACTTTATCAATCTTACAGTCAATCTCGGACACATATGACAGCCACACCTAGACACTAGGTAGTTCAAAATGTACTCCTACCTACACTAACCATGCCAGAACAAAAATACAACATAATGAAAGTAAACACTAATTAAAAACCTGAGAGAAGTAAAAGATACTAACCTAATGGGCGATATTGATTGTTTGTTCGGTAAGTTGTATCAAAACTGATGACATCACCAAATAGAGAATAATCTAGTTGCATAATTCCATCTGCCCAAAAAATGCTAGCTATGTCTTCTGCAGCATCAACTTGGATATCATAGTAAAAAGATGGTTTCGAGAGAGCTTCATTTCTAAAGAATTCTTGAATTACAGTTGCTTCACCAACCACCATCTCCTTTTAACGAATTGTCATTAGATAGTTCTTTAAGTCTGAAAACCGAAAAGGAAGATTCTCCGTACCTCCAACTCCTTGACCAAGAACTTCATAAGACGTTCTCATCGACATTCCAGCTTTAGAATTTATTAGAGCTAGTTGTCCTTGAACTTCATTTACTTCTCTAAATGATCTTAGATAACACAAATGCTCTGGTTTATGTAATGGATGACAGTGAGCCATATCCCATCTATAAATCTTATACACATTCAAAACTTCATCCAGCTTCAAATATATTGCAGCTGTACAACCGACCCTTTCCTCAGGTTTTTCTTTCACTTTCACAAACTCAATAACCAGTGGATTGTCTGATGTTGGCCTGTTGTTAGGATTAAGCAAACTTCCCTTCTTGTAACCTTGTTTGTTACAAACATAACGCAAATAATGTACCTTTTCTGATTTCTTATTTTGTGAATTAATCTTCGACTTCAACATAGTCCTAATAGAAAATCCAGTGTTATATGCATAATTACCATAAAAATCTTCAACCTCTTTGATAGATTGAAAGACTAAAGACTTCCATGATTCTTCATTGCTAGGGGAGTAACATTCAGTACTATCAGCATGAATCATTGAAGAAGTTTCAACACTCAGTTGTCCACTCTCAGCATGAATCAGTGATGAAGCTTCAACACTCAGTTGTCCACTCTCAGATGAAGTTGATATCAAATCCATTGAAAACAGCAACAAACACTATTAAGAACAAACAACCATTAGCACATTAAGCATTTTTCATTCAATATACAAAACGATTAACACATCAATGCATGTAAATTTGCAGATTAAGCATTCAAGATCAGAAAAGTAGACAAGGACTGAAAAAACTACAAACAATAACACATCAATGCTCTTATTTTTCAATCTAATATTCCTAAAAGTTTCGCATAAATCTTTGCCTGACTTGAATAATGAGTTATTCACTCTTGTTTATCATCGGCTTAAATTCGATTGTATAGCTATAAATTCCATTTTTCTTGGTTACAAACCAGGAATAAAAGGACTCCTCTTTTCACTGCATATCATATTAGGTTCTAGAAGTGACAATTTTATGTGATTAACAGTTTTATGTGATACATTGATTTTCATAAGTTGTAAATTTTAGGTATCATACAACTTTCAATAAGTGTCCTGGAGTTTGTGACACAAGAGTTTTATGTCTGAAACTATATAGAAAAATAAACTTGTTTGGTTCTGACTAGGTTTGGATATTGTTTTTACAGAAATCAATTGTAGCAAATATAAGTTATTACATGATACAATAGTCCTCAAATATAGTAAAATGTTAATGTCTGAAACTATATAGCAAATAAACTTGTTTGGTTCTGATTCTTAATGCATCTAATTTTAGTCTCTTAATGACACTTCACATCAAAATTGTAAGACTCTGAACAATAATTTTGTAAATCATGTTCAATGACACTTCACATGAAAAACTTTATCTGCTGTTTCATATCCTTTACTTATGGTTTCAGGTTGAGAAAGAATTCTATGTTGAGGAATTAGTGTTTCCTTATAAGCAAAATCATAAATTCAACACAGAAACAGGGAATACAAACAAACAATAAATCTTTGCCTGAAAAAACTACAAACAATAACACATCAATGCTCTTATTTTTGAGGAATTAGTGTTTCCTTATAAGCCAAATCATAAATTCAATACAGAAACAGGGAATACAAACAAACAATAAATCTTTGCCTGAAAAAACCACAAACAATAACACATCAATGCTCTTATTTTTGAGGAATTAGTGTTTCCTTATAAGCCAAATCATAAATTCAACACAGAAACAGGGAATACAATCTATTGAATTTATTAAGAAATTCAATAAATTCAATCACAAGAACAGGGAATGGTTCATAAATCACCAAAAATGCAGGAACAGGGAATGGTTCATAAATCACCAAAAATGCGAAATTGAAAACCGATCCAACACAGAAAAACATCACAAACGCGAAACCTGAAGGTTAATCGGAGTTGAGCGAGCGGCGAGCGGCAGAGAATGAGCGGCGAGCGGCGGTAGAGATTGAGAGGCGAGCGGCGGTAGAGATTGAGAGGCGACGGCGGCAGAGAAGCGGCGAGCAGCGATCGGCGAGGTGAGAAGAGGAAAATGAGAGTATGAGATGTGAAGGAGAGTGTGAGCTGAGATTATTACACGTGTAAAACCAATCTGAAGGTTGAAAAGAGCTTATGCAGGGTGCATAAGGGAAGCACTTATGCACCATAACTTATACCCCCAAACAGACCCTAAGATTTGATTGATGAAATGGAAATTGCATCTGTAGTTATATTATATGTAACTAGAATATTGTTAAAGAATCTATAGTGTAACTTAGGATCTGTTTTTATTTGTATTAATATATCTAGCTATCGTTTAGGTTTGTGGCATCGGATTCTTATCGCTTATAAATAATGGAAAACTCAGATAAAACTCCGTCAATTTCATCATCTCCAGCGTTACCTTCAGCTGTCGCGGAAGAGCCAGCGACCAAGAAGGTGAAGATGTCTACCACTACTTCTGATGATGAAGGATGTACAACTGCTGAAGGAAGTAAGGTAAGATACAAGCGCCGTAAGGTAGCTATTTTCTTTGCTTACTGCGGTGTTGGTTATCAGGGTATGCAGAAAAACCCTGGTGCAAAGACTATTGAAGGTGAACTAGAAGAAGCTTTGTATGTTTCTGGAGCTGTACCTGAACAGGATCGTGGACTTTCTAAACGGTATGACTGGGCTCGGTCAGCTAGAACTGATAAAGGAGTTAGTGCTGTTGGTCAGGTTGTTTCGGGCCGATTCTATATTGATCCGCCTGGCTTTGTTGACCGCCTTAATTCAAACCTTCCCTCACAGATACGAATTTTTGGTTTTAAGCGAGTGACTGCTTCTTTTAGTGCTAAGAAGTTTTGTGATCGGAGGAGGTATGTTTATCTCATCCCTGTGTTTGCTCTTGATCCATGTTGTCATCGCGATAGAGAGACTGTGTTGGCTAGTTTAGGGTCTGAAAATGAGCTTGTTAAGTGTTTGCCGTGTTCTGAGAGAGGCCGAAAAGTGGAAGGTGTGGTTGGTAATAGTAAGCGCAATCTTGAGCTAGAAGCTGTGGATGTTGAGAATGGTTCATCAAACAAAAATGATGTGGTTGACTCTGGAGTTACAAAGGATGTGGAGGTTTCTTTAAGCAAAGGTGATGATAATCATTTAAATAAAGAATCCATTAATGACAATGAGGGTAAGGTTTCAGTTGAAGAAGTAAATTCTAAAACTGTGGTTTCTGATGAGGATGAGGTTGCTCCCATAAATGGTGGATCTGAGAATAATTTAGGCATTCTCGAGGAAGAAAAAGTGAACAGAGAGGATACGGCTGCCAATGGAAGTGGTTTTTGTTATGGTGAGAAGGAGAGGGAAAGATTTAACAATATTTTGAAGTGTTATGTTGGAACTCATAACTTCCATAACTTCACGACCAGAATAAAACCCGAGGATCCTTCTGCAAAACGTTTCATTATTTCATTTGATGCAAGCACCACTGTTGTAGTTGAGGGCATGGAATTTGTGAAGTGTGAGATTGTGGGACAGAGCTTCATGCTTCATCAGATACGGAAGATGATGGGGCTTGCCGTGGCAATCATGAGAAATTGTGCACCTGAGTCACTTATTGAGAAAGCTTTGCAGAAGTGAGTGCTGCTAATTTAGTATAGTTTATCTCCAACTTTATATCTGAAATATTGTGACAATCATCTAGTTTAGTTTTTTATTTTTATTTTTTCGTCCAAAATGCAGGGATGTTAGCATCACTGTGCCTACTGCACCTGAGGTTGGATTATATTTAGATGAGTGCTTCTTTACTTCATATAACCAGAAGTGGAAAGATACCCACGAAGAGGTGTCAATGAAAGCATATGAGAAGGAGGCTGAGGATTTCAAAATGCAGTACATATATCCTCATATTGCTTCCACAGAATATAAGGAAGGAACTGTTGGCCTATGGTTGCATTCTTTGAACCATAGAAACTATCCAGATCTGCGCATCCTTGACGGGGAAGGTGTCACGAATGACAAGAAAGTTGAAGTTGACATGAATGACAAGAAAACTGAAATTGAAGTTGTAACCGAATGAAACTTTTTTCGTGCCGGTCATTGTAGAACTCATTCTTTTTAATTGGTTTATGCCTTCCTTTGACATTTCAGACATATTATACTTATCTATACTGCTACGCATCATAGACAATTATATGCAGGACATGGCCCTTTTCGTGTCTATTATTTTGTTGAGACACTTAGGAAAGGGAAATGGAAGAGTATTTTCATTACTTCATTGTGTTATTTAAATTTTCTTTTTGTTCACTATGTCCTGATAACCAACACCGCAGTAAGGGTTTAGGGTGTCCTGATAACCAACACCGCAGTATTTTCTTTTTCCATTAAGCTTAGGTGGCAATCTAGTTAAATAATGCTCCGATTATCCAATTTGATGTTTCCAAAGGTCTCAAGCACACCTTTTCTTTGATACATTTTGTAAAGTTATGAGGAACATGAATACATTTCGAAAAAATTAACCTTATGTCTTCACATTTTTACTTGAGCTTTGTTGTTGCGTTTATCATGACTCATGCGCTTCAACCTTGGAATGAATTGCCTTAGAAGTTGATTTGCTCCTGAATAATCTTCAAAATAGTCTCAACAAGAAACAATTCAATTTAATATTTTAATTGTTTATACTCAAAACAACGAGTGGTCTGTGATTATCCTCTATTATTTGAGTACTTAATTTTTCTTTGAAATTGAATTGCACTTTTTTTTGTTTATGATCTGGTATTAGCATAGCAGACTGAAATTGAACTTGTATTCCTTTATAGATATGGTATATACTAATTTCCTTGTTAACAAATAAGGCACTCACTTGATATCTCTTATGAACTGACTTGGTATATACCTATTTTTGTACCATTGATTTGATGCAAAGATACATATATAGTACCACTATACATTCTTTTTTTGTTTGTTGAGAGAATTATAGCTGTTTTAAGATTTTTGGGGTCATTCATAAACATAGTTCATTTTTGCTAGTTGTAACTTGTGTGTGTTTACATTTGGGTTTGTGAAAGCAGGGTCCTGATGGATATATTGTTGATTGTGTTCATGTTCACACCAACCAGCTTTTGATCACCCTGACCTCAAAAATCACAAGATTTAGGTGAATTACTACTTTTCTATCTCATCTAATGCTTTACGATCCAAAATTCTCAACTTGACTCGATTAGCTTGAATTTGTTGTATCTTTCTTTTGAGGATCATTTTGTTTCTTGTTTGAATTTCAAACAATCTCAGGTTAGTGATGCAAATTAGGCTGAATTTCCATCCAAAAGGGTTCACTTTTGGAGATAGCAAAATCTCTTCAAATTGAAAGCCTTTGACTCAGGTTTGGCACAAAATTGGGATGTGTTCTGAAGAAACAATTCTTTATCAGAAGTACAAATAATGATATGACATATTAAGAACTGGATCTATCCAGAATTTTTTTAAGAAGAACCAAAGAAGCATCCCTCGGCAAATCCTGCTAAACCTTTACCTAACATCATCTCTCAGAGTGGACATCAGATACTGGCACTACCATCATACTCGTAAGTCATAATGCAGCTACATCAAGGTCATGTCAATACTAGCTCCTAAGAAAATATTCATTCCAAGATCATTCTACAAAAATTATTAGCTAGAACCTCTTAGAAAATACACATCTTCTGATAGTACTTGCTTAAATTAAAAGTCCTCTAATATTTGGCATCTCTTATATCGGTTCTCAGTTATTTTGTCTCTTATACAATTTCTTCCATCTTACTTTTTGCATTTGATCATTGCATTTGTAGGTAATGAAATAAGTTTCTTCATGGTAAAGCATGGATGTCATGTGACCTATATCATTGCTTCCTCCATGGAAAAATACTGATAGCTGTTACTTCCAAATTATTGTTTTCTGTTGTTTGTAAACAAATTATTCTTTTCTCCTTTCATAAACAACCAAACTTCTTAGTGGTATATCCGTTTACAAGATCGCATTTCTCTACGGAGTGTTGCAATTTGTTCATTAGTAATGATGCTTGCAGGGGAAATACCCAATCCATGCAATGACATTAACCTTACCTTGAGCCTGAAGTAACTTTTGGGCTTGAAAATTGAAACAAAGTGAGAACATTTGTGGAATTACTAAAAGAGTGAAACTTCCAGCAATACCAGCTTTGTATCTTAAGACCAAGCATAATAATTTGTCCAGCTCCGTAAGCTTGACAGCAGAGCATTACTATTTGTGGGATGAAATTTGTATTTGACAGCTCCATAAGTTATTTCACAGCAATAACAAAGCTTTGGATTGCTTAGTTTTATATATGAACTGCTCAGTTTTAATTTGCGCTTTAGTCGATGTGGGACTTGTAAGAACTCAAAACAAAGATACCCGCTCACAATTACCCCTTCCCTTTGCGCTACCCTGACAATCAAGAACTTGTTCTCACAATCTTTCTATTCACTCATCCATGCGCACACACACACACACACACCTATTTGGAATGTTTAATCTTTTCTCTTCAATTTCATATGCTTAAAATCTTTTTTTATTTCTTCAATACCTCAAAGCTAGAACATTAAACATATATTTATATATCCCCCACGAAACCTAAGCTTCATATATTTATATCTTTTTGAATTTATGCAGTTCAACTCTCATTCTCATGCCTCCTTCCTTCACTCAGGTCAATTAATTGTCAGGGTTTGATTCATCTTTCTTTTCCATCAAGTTTAAGTAGCAACCTAGTTTTTTTTTTTTAATCTAGTAACAACCTAGTTAAATAGTGCTCCTATTATCCAATTTGATTCTAATATGATGTTTCTAAATATCTTAGGCACGCTTTTTTCATTTACACATTTTGTAAAATGATGATGAACACGAATATAGTTTGAAAATTTTTACCTTATGTATTTGCATTTTCACTTAATCTTTTCTTGTTGCGTTTAACATGATTCATGGGCTTCAACCTTGGAATGAATTGCCTTAGAAGTTGATTTGCTCCTGAATGATCTTCAAAATAGTCTCAACAAGCAAGAATTCAATTTAATTGCTTATTCTCGTAACAATGAGAGGTATGTGATTATCCTATAGGTTGGCAAAGGTGGTATCAGCAGACTGAAATTGAACTTGTTGTATTCTTTTATGGATAAGGTATATAATACTTTATTTGTTAACACCTGCTGCAATGTTGTTATGATTGTTATTGTAGACAGCTTCCACAACCTGTATACAATCCATTTTGATCTGAATATGATGATTGTTCAACAATTGTAGCAACGCAGTGCTTGCCATAGTCCGTATTCCGTAACCAAACTTATTCCCTGTCAGAAAAAGAGCCGCATGTATGTTACGTTTTAGCGTGCCTCCTCGTGGTTTTTGCCATCTGATATTGCCTCCTGATCTTCTGTGATCTGAGGCTGCACTGTGGTTCTCATGAACTGCCCTCAAATCTTGTAATGTATCTACAGCTCTTCTTGCAACCTCAAAGCTACTTCTACTGCAATTCTCCCACACAATGCCATTCCTTTTCCACCAAATACTCCATATTCTCTTTGCCATAACACAATTTGCTCACTTGATAAATTTGACCGCATATGCATTATGGCCTCCAGAAACCTTCAGCTTCTTTCACTATAGACTGAATTAGCTCCCATATTCCTACTTCCATCCATACTTCCTTTGCTGCATCACATTAAAGAAACACATGCTGCTCATTTTCCAATCCTCTTAGGCAGCAAGCACAATTTCTTCTGCAATCTGCAACACATCTTTTTGTATCAACCTCGATCTTGTTCGCAGCATACCGCATAAAGCTGTCCAAAGGAACACCTTGACTTTATTCGATATCTTCAGCTTCCGGAGCTTATCCCATTCCCCTGGTTTGCACAGATGCGAGTTATTTATGCTTCTGTCCATGATGAAATAGTATGCTGACTTAACCGAATAATTGCTATCTCGACTACATCCCCATGCTATTTTATCTTTGTCTTGCATACCTTTAGTATAACCGAGTTCAATACCATTCACCTTTAGAGACCTGAAAATTTTATAGTGAGGTCAAGAAACATTTGTGGCCCTTGACAAACCAACCAAATAATTTTACTTAAAAAATTGAATTTTGATATCTTTGCACACTTAAAAATTAATGACTTCTCAATTCAACTTCCCTATATTCTCTAAAGTAGGAAGTTGTCTCCAGTAAAATGAGGGGGTAGATTGAGAAATCATCAAAAGAAATTGTTTGGAGGCCTAATAAAAAAATATAAAAAAAAAAAAAAGCAAAATGACCAAAACCCGTATCCAACGAATTCGTGGGCCCAATAAAAACACACTCACTTCGTTTTCTCGGATGGATGCAGTTTCTTTTGTTATCGTGCGTGATTCTGAAATGAGGGTTTAAGGTTGTTCCGACCATTGTCTCACGTTGTTGTTCTCTCTTTCGTCTGATCTATTTCTGGTAATAACTACCTTTGCTTCATTCTCTTATGTTTTATTTTTGTTGAAAATAAATAATATATAAACTTACAGTGGTTATAGTTTCATAAATTCTCTGTTAATTCAACAATTTAAATTGATTTCTATAGTTTCTTCCCTTATTTTATAACTTCCTTGAATGCATATATAGCAAATTAAAAAACCAAAAAATATATATCATTTTTAGCTTATTTGGCACTAAGGGATAACATTGGAGAGTTTTGGAGGGGAGGGTTTGCTTTTCAATTTTAAATTAAGTGTGATTGAAGTACTATGTGATCATTTATCATGTTTCAATTTTTAAAAAATATCTAATATGTTTTAAAATATAGACTTAGCCTTTCGAAGTCCTCCCCTCCCAAAGAGACCCTAAGATTTGATTGATGAAATGGAAATTGCATCTGTAGTTATATTATATGTAACTAGAATATTGTTAAAGAATCTATAGTGTAACTTAGGATCTGTTTTTATTTGTATTAATATATCTAGCTATCGTTTAGGTTTGTGGCATCGGATTCTTATCGCTTATAAATAATGGAAAACTCAGATAAAACTCCGTCAATTTCATCATCTCCAGCGTTACCTTCAGCTGTCGCGGAAGAGCCAGCGACCAAGAAGGTGAAGATGTCTACCACTACTTCTGATGATGAAGGATGTACAACTGCTGAAGGAAGTAAGGTAAGATACAAGCGCCGTAAGGTAGCTATTTTCTTTGCTTACTGCGGTGTTGGTTATCAGGGTATGCAGAAAAACCCTGGTGCAAAGACTATTGAAGGTGAACTAGAAGAAGCTTTGTATGTTTCTGGAGCTGTACCTGAACAGGATCGTGGACTTTCTAAACGGTATGACTGGGCTCGGTCAGCTAGAACTGATAAAGGAGTTAGTGCTGTTGGTCAGGTTGTTTCGGGCCGATTCTATATTGATCCGCCTGGCTTTGTTGACCGCCTTAATTCAAACCTTCCCTCACAGATACAAATTTTTGGTTTTAAGCGAGTGACTGCTTCTTTTAGTGCTAAGGAAGTTTTTTGATCGGAGGAGGTATGTTTATCTCATCCCTGTGTTTGCTCTTGATCCATGTTGTCATCGCGATAGAGACTGTGTTGGCTAGTTTAGGGTCTGAAAATGAGCTTGTTAAGTGTTTGCCGTGTTCTGAGAGAGGCCGAAAAGTGGAAGGTGTGGTTGGTAATAGTAAGCGCAATCTTGAGCTAGAAGCTGTGGATGTTGAGAATGGTTCATCAAACAAAAATGATGTGGTTGACTCTGGAGTTACAAAGGATGTGGAAGTTTCTTTAAGCAAAGGTGATGATAATCATATAAATAAAGAATCCATTAATTACAATGAGGGTAAGGTTTCAGTTGAAGAAGTAAATTCTAAAACTGTGGTTTCTGATCAGGATGAGGTTGCTCCCATAAATGGTGGATCTGAGAATAATTTAGGCATTCTCGAGGAAGAAAAAGTGAACAGAGAGGATACGGCTGCCAATGGAAGTGGTTTTTGTTATGGTGAGAAGGAGAGGGAAAGATTTAACAATATTTTGAAGTGTTATGTTGGAACTCATAACTTCCATAACTTCACGACCAGAATAAAACCCGAGGATCCTTCTGCAAAACGTTTCATTATTTCATTTGATGCAAGCACCACTGTTGTAGTTGAGGGCATGGAATTTGTGAAGTGTGAGATTGTGGGACAGAGCTTCATGCTTCATCAGATACGGAAGATGATGGGGCTTGCCGTGGCAATCATGAGAAATTGTGCACCTGAGTCACTTATTGAGAAAGCTTTGCAGAAGTGAGTGCTGCTAATTTAGTATAGTTTATCTCCAACTTTATATCTGAAATATTGTGACAATCATCTAATTTAGTTTTTTATTTTTATTTTTTCGTCCAAAATGCAGGGATGTTAGCATCACTGTGCCTACTGCACCTGAGGTTGGATTATATTTAGATGAGTGCTTCTTTACTTCATATAACCAGAAGTGGAAAGATACCCACGAAGAGGTGTCAATGAAAGCATATGAGAAGGAGGCTGAGGATTTCAAAATGCAGTACATATATCCTCATATTGCTTCCACAGAATATAAGGAAGGAACTGTTGGCCTATGGTTGCATTCTTTGAACCATAGAAACTATCCAGATCTGCGCATCCTTGACGGGGAAGGTGTCACGAATGACAAGAAAGTTGAAGTTGACATGAATGACAAGAAAACTGAAATTGAAGTTGTAACCGAATGAAACTTTTTTCGTGCCGGTCATTGTAGAACTCATTCTTTTTAATTGGTTTATGCCTTCCTTTGACATTTCAGACATATTATACTTATCTATACTGCTACGCATCATAGACAATTATATGCAGGACATGGCCCTTTTCGTGTCTATTATTTTGTTGAGACACTTAGGAAAGGGAAATGGAAGAGTATCTTCATTACCTCATTGTGTTATTTAAATTTTCTTTTTGTTCACTATGATTTTGTTTTTTCAATTTACAAACATACATGAGCAATGGCCTTCTCCACTGTGCAAGAAGCACCCGATAATATATATATATATATATATATATATATATATATATATATATATATATATATATATATATATATAGGGATTTGCTAGGATACACTAACTAGTTTTTACGTGGGAGTGTTTTAGCAAAGATATAACGAAAAATTTGTTAAATACATCTTAAGATGAATGTTGCTAAAACACACATTCTAAAAAAAATAAGTGGGTGTGTAAGTTAACAACTCTTATAGGCATTTGCTAAAATACACCCACTTATATTTTAGAATGTGTGTTTTAGCAAGTTATAACTAGAAAGTAGTTAAATGCACTTTAAGGTGTAGCTTGCTAAAACATTCCCACATAAAAACTAGTGGGTGTGTTCTAGCAAATCCATATATATAACACTTAAAAAATATTTTTAAATTTATATATATAATTGATTCCAATATATTTATGGGTCAAAAATTTAAATTTTTTTACTTTTGAGTTACGTGGTTCAAATGGCTTTATGCAGTTCTAACGTAAAGTTATGTGCTTTGAACAAACGAATTGAACCTGATGAGTCGAACCAAACTGTTCGTGAACTTTAAACGAACCGAACTCGAGCTGAAAAAAAAAAATTCGTGTTAAACTCGAATTGAGGTTCGGACCGAGCCAATTCTTAACGAGTCAAGTCGAGCTCAGACAGGTTTGATTCGAATCGACTCATTTCCAACCTTAGTTCTAATAATCAAAAGCCACGAAATATGCTAATTTATCTTTAACCAAAAAATATTTCATGGAACTCGACGACATATCGTTAGATAACAAAAAAACATTATTGTTAATAAATAACAGAACATTTGCAAATATGTCATATAATTAAAAACAATTTCGAGTGTTGATTTCATATTCAATTTGTGGCACAGATTAAGTTTTGTAATCTAAGAGATTCTGGTGAAATAACCACTCCATAATGTGATGAAATTGCTAAAAAACCTTTTTATTCGGCAAGTCCAACTATTTCCGTATTTTAATGACATCTATGCTCTATGCATGCTCTATGTGGTTCAAAGTCACTTGCAACCAAATATGGTACTTTGTCGATACTTGTTATGTGTTGTTGATGCTCCCTTTAATCTCTCAGTCATTTTTAAGTTGGTATCTCGCCTTTTGTTTTTAACCATAAGCTTTTTTTAGACGTTTTCTTTCCAAATTCGCTGATTGTCTTTTATGAGCAGCTTCCTCATCTCCACTAGCAGCTTCAGCATCTTTGTGTGCAAGCAACTAAGTTTTTTTGGTTCAAGCATAGTATTTTCAGTCTCTCAATCAAAAACATGTCTTTGCATTGACACGATTGGTTCCACATAAAAATGTATTTTCACTGGTATCATCGAGAATACTATACTAACAACTCTAGCAACGATATAGTCGATTAACATTAACAAAAGGGAGAAAAATCTATTAACACTAACAAAAATCTGTTGTGTGCAAGTGTGAATTATATGTCTCACATCGGATAGAAAAGTAAAGGTTGAACACCTTATAAGTAAGAGGACCCATACACAGATTGTCTTAAGGTTTTGGATAAGAGTGTAGTCTCTCTCTCACGTGTTGTTGTTCTAGCCTCAGTGTAGATGGTCCCTCGGGCTCCCCTCAGTGACCCAACAGTGGTGTAATTCATTTGTAGTTACATATATTTATTTTCATCTTTAACTATTTGTAGTTACATTCATTTTTATAATTAGATTAAATAAATAAAAAATAGTACACAATGAGAAGTTTATATTGTATTTATTTTGTGATTAAAAAATATATTTTAGATAAAGAATAAGGGCTAAATAATTGAGTTGAGTAAAAAAAGCTAAAAATTTAAGATTTTTATCATAATTAATGATATTTATAGTTTTACAACTATGAACTAATAGTGTAAAATATTTTTACGCGTTTATTAAATTTTTTAATACAAATATATTATTTTCATTCGTTGATTCAAAACATAAGGTGTACAAAGAATAAGATCAAGTAAAACTAGAAATTGCAATATATATATATATATATATATATATATATATATAACTCAAAAAATTATATGTAAATAAAATTATCTCAAACTTGGAAGTTAACAAGAAAAAAGGTAACTTTTTTTTTTTTGAAGGGAAGAAAAAAGGTAACTTGGAATTTGTAGTTTATTGATATATATTATATAGTTAAACTCAATATGTGAAGAGACATATATAAACACGATTTATATGAAGAAATCAAAGGGAGGTGGCTCTCCGATGGTTTCTCAATCTGCAAATAATCGTACAAGGTCGACCTAATGCTACCTCTGGAGTTTCACGTTAATCATAACATTATTCATGTTGGTGTTAATCATGCGGATCTTTCATCTCATACTAATCCTTCCACAAATATTAGGTGTGCAACAAAATAATCATGAATCTTAGGTTGTGAGCAACATAATTTTGTTGCTACATGTAAGAATAGATTTTTACATAATGCTTGTGAGAATTCGCATAACAAAATTTTTATTCAAATAATTTTTTTAACACAAATATGAAACATCGTATATTACTATTCACACAAGAATTGCATTGATAAGACAATTCAAACAATTACGTATAGTAGGTGGTTAATGGTATTTTGTTTTTTAACATTGAATTTTTGACAAACAACATTGATAATTTATTTGTTTTATGGTTAAAGCAATTCACGTACATAATTATGTTTGAAAAATGGCTGGCTAATGAATATCATGTTATGATTGAACATTGTTTTTTACACATAACTTTTTATTTTATTTTTTCATTTCATGGTTAGCTAATTTCTAATATTTAGTTAATTACATTCAACTAATGGTCAGTGAATATAAAATAAATATTTTATTTAATTTATTATATATATATATATATATATATATATATATATATATATATATATATTATTTTCAAGTATTTATACACCATTAAGCATGTATTCTTTTCGATAGTTGAAAAAAAAAACTAATTTGGTTTAAAAAAAATATAAAAAAAAAACCTCTTCATGAATATTAAATTCATTTTAAGTTTCTTCTTATACAAAAGTTTGATCTTTCTTATGCTTGATTGGATTCAAAGGCTGCAAGAATTGACAATTTGTCAAAATCAGTGATGCATTAAGGTCCGATGAGCGTTTGAGCAATCGACCATCCGTTAGTCATAAACTGATTAGACTATGTATGTAAAGAATCACCTATTGGCACTAGTTCATAATTCATATTTTATTCAGATTTCACTTGATTCGTTATCCTATGAATAGTTGAAGATGATGACAACTATCAAACCCTATTTATCAAATTTCTCAAGTAGAAGATATGATATGTTTCGGCAGAATAGCAGGTTAATTACATCCTTCATCACGAAGATTGGGTGGTATGCCAGTAACAGTTCTATGGACACCACAAACCTACACGTAAACATACATGGCATTGTGCTACAACAACCGGTGCATAATCAGACACATGGAGAAGATGGACCCGAACACATCTCATGCTAGCAAACAAGTTCAGCTTTTTTATTTCCTCAACAACACAGCTAAAGGGAAAAAGAGAACAGATAACCAAATAAATACATAAATACATGGTTACATATTTTGCAGAGTCAATTTTCAAAGAGAGCAATGGTTAACAAAATCCCTTCTAAAGCAAGATAGATTAATGAATAATGACATGATCTCCAGGAATGACCCTGTAATAAGAAGCTAAATTTGAGTCTATTCAACAAGAATAAAACAGTAGAAACTTGTATACCATATACCACAGTTAATTTCTACCAAGAGGCAAAGATCTGCACGAACATGTTTCTTTAAACTCAGACTTCCTAGAAGTAAAAATCAATGCATAGACCTCGGTAGCATTTGCCGGGGCAATATCAGTCGCCTTAAAACGCTTAGCAGCAGCACCGCCAGTAAGACTTTTGTTCCCATTAGCAGCCTTAAACCGTATGTCAATTATATTGTGAACAAAATTATCCTCTAGACTATAGTACTCCAAGCTATTCGCACCACTCCACTCTGATTTTTGGCATATGTTTACCAAACCATACTGCATTCGTCCAGCACTGCAGAGTAACCATCAATACACACACCATTGAGATGACCAATGGATGGCTCCCACCACATGTCATGATTTCGAAACTCCCACACCCAAATCAACTGATTTCAAAACCCAGCATAAATAACTAAAAAATTGACAGCCAGCAGAAATAACCAAAAATTTCACAACATTGAGATTGATCCTGCTGATTTGGCTTGGTCATTTCTTAAATACACAACAGCCAAAACACAATCCTAGTTAGATAGGCTTTTTCTCCAAGCTTTACCCCCCGTTTGCAATCAGTTATTCCATTTACATAAATTCGGGTCTTATATTATACCACTTTCAAAAACACCATGGCCACTGCAGACAACACTGAAGTGAAAAGCAGTCCACTTATTTATTTCTCTACTGCTCCTCAAAATGAATTTTTCTATAAACCCATTGAATACCCTTGACTTGGAATCACCAATCCTTTGCAATACCATCGTTATTTTGTTTGGATTTCACTCTATACTACTCATTTTCCTAGTAATAGTTGATGATGACAACTGTCCTATATATTTATCAAGTCCCTTAGGTTGAAGATATGTTTGAGTTGAATGGTAGGTTGAATTATATTCTTCATCTACAAAGTAAAGATTGGGTAGTACGATAGTACGAGTTCTATGGACAGCACAAACCTACACATCTGAGACGAGACAAAAATAACGAACCCAAACATTTCAGGTTCAATCTATCAAGCTTTAACTTAGATGGTATGCACATAACTATAAATAGCATGAAGCTACAACCGGTGCATAGTCAGAAACATGGAGAAGATTGACCCGAACTCATCCTATACAAGCAAACAAGTTATGCTTTTGGTTTCCTCAACAACACGACCCAGGGAGAAAAGAAAGGACTGCAAAGTGGGTTCTAAACTTCCAAAGAGGAGCATTCGACAATAAGCAAAGGCCTTATGTTATTGAAAACAATAGTCATTGCACTGCTTATTATTTAGTGTATTCATGTTTATATTTACCATTGAAATTTTTAACATTTTGCTCAATCCATCATTTTCTAATTAAAAAATCTTCACATTCAAATTTTTGTCCACATTTGATGTTCTATCCAGCTTTGTAAAAAAAAAAAATTGCTCGATAACTGAACAGTGAACACAACAAATTGTAATTGAGTACATTTAACATGAATATAAAGTACAAACTTGAATACAAAATACAAGTTAATTTCTACCAAGAGGCAGAGACCTGCAAGAATATGTTTCTTTAAATTCAGACTTTCTAGAAGAAGTAAAGATGGAAGCATAGACCTCGGTTGCATTTGCCGGGGCAATATCAGTCGCCTTGAAACGCTTAGCAGCAGCAGCACCACCATTAACACCTTTGTTACCATTAGCAACCTTCCCATTCTTATCCACCTTAGCCGAAGCCTTCTCCACATTCAAACCATGCTTAGTACCAGTCAACTTTGACGCTTCCAAACTCAAACCATCGACAGCCTCACTATCATTATTCTTAACCTTCTTGGTTTTTTTCTCCCTAACCTTAGCCTTCTCCTCCTCCATCCTCTCCCTCAAAACCTCAACCTCTTCTTCATTCCCATTAATCACAATCTTATCCCCCTCACCAAATTCCTCATGACAAACCAAACACGCCGAAGATTTAACTTCTTTCAAAGCCTTAGCACTCAAAACATGCCCACAATTCCTAAGAGCGAAAAACTTATACTTTCCATTAAACTCAAGCCCCGCAACGGGACACCGAAACTTAGCACCATCATCCTCACCAGGAACAGATTCAAGCTTAATTTTAATCATATCCTTCAAACCCTTAATATACCCAAACTCTTTCGGCAGCTTCTTCCCCAACAACGCTTCCACCAATGATTCCTTATTGAAAATATTCCCAAGCTTATCAATCACACACGGTTCACGTAAAGGCTCATTCGATAACGCACAGTTCTGCCATTTCGATAGCCTCTGCTCGTTTGGATCAACCTTATCGGGTTTCTTCTCCGCGTACATCTTGAGGTAACAGTCACGTGACTCGGCACATGTAGAGCCTCCATCTCCACCGCCACCACGGAGGCGTGATTGAAGGACTAGGGTTGAAAGAGGTGCGATTCGGGAGGTGGAGAAATTGGTGTCATCGGAGAGAGGTTTTCCGTTGAGGGTGAAGTAGAAGGATGATTGTGAATTGGGGAAGATAGAGTGTTTTAGATCGGAGAGGGTTTCGTCGCCGGTGACGGATTTAGGGTGAATTTGTAGGTCCGGTGATTGAACAAGGATTTGGAATGATTTGCGATGCATTTTCGATTTTTCTAGGGTTTGTGAATTTTGTATTTGTATAGAGAAACGAAAATCGGAGATTGAGTGTCTGTTTGGTTGCCCAGTAGATTTTTAAATACTCACGTTTACAACATCTCAACGTAATTTGATCTTAAAAAATATGTTTGGCTTCCAAAAAGATTAATTGATTATAGAGGTTAAACTTGATTTTTCTGGAATCAACTAAATCGATTCTCCTTATTAAACAATTATTTTCTATCTTGTTTGTCAATTATGCCCTTGTTTATAAGTGAACATGTTCTTTTATTTCTTTATTATGTAACCATCCCTAGTCCCTACTATATATTGCACTGTGCTACCGGTTATATTATAAATTATACATTTTCTTTTCCAATGGATAAAATTATACTATTGTGTTTTTTTTACACCCTTTGGTTCTTATATTATTAATCATTAAATTGATGAAAAAATATATATTAATTATAACTCTTTTTTTTTTTTAGGGGAATTATAACTCTTATAAATTAATATTATTTCAAAAAGAATATTTGAAGCAATAAAAATTCATTTACGATATGTGGAAATAATTTTCTAAAATGAAATATTTAGTTTTAAATAAAATTAAAAGGGTGTTCTAAAAAAAATATAATTAAAGGGATACTTTGGTCATTACACATTCAAGATCAATTTTGATTTAAAATACTCAAACAACATCAACTCATAAGAATCACTTTTAAGTATATGTTTCCAAACATAAACCAATTTACATCAAACTCAATTTAACCAAAATCAATTTTCTCAAACTCAATTCTATCAAAATCAATTCTCACCGCCGCCAAACCAAGCACATACTAAATGATTATTGTATCGTGAATTTTTTGAAATCGGAGCCCTTGGTTATTGATTTTAATTTTAAGAAAATTTTACCCTATACTCCAACATACGTACTTTCACCCTATAAATATTCAAATATTCCAATTTTATCCTTTTTCTTTTTTTTAAATTCAATTTTCCCCTTTTTGTTATTTCATCAATTACACATAATTTTCTAATTCGGTATGAGTTCAACCCCATCCGATATAAAGGTTTCAAATTTTATTTTTTTCGGAATACTCATACTAATCTTTCCAAAAATTATTCAGAATAATCATGTGTATCTTTCCGTAATAATCCAAACTCTCAACTGGTTGGATCCAATAGTGAGAAGGGTATTCACTGGTGGTTTATTGCTCTTATGTTCCAAGCAAAAAACAATGGAATGATATTGGTGAGGGATAGAGAAAAGTATGGTAAGTAATTAACCCACCTCTTCGAATCAAGTCTTAGTAATCTAAATAAAATAACAATAATTTCCATTCTCAATTTTAACAGAGAAGAATACGATTTCAGCTGAGGATTGAGTAACAAAAAATTAAGAACTTAAAAAAACGAATTTCCAGAACCGATTTTGAGAAGAATCAACCGGAACTTTTTGCATATGTTTTATGGGAATCAATGATTCCGAGATCGATTCCTGCAATTCAGAACACGGTTATGTGAACTATTCTCTCGTAACCCACTGACCCAAAAACGTTGACATATCCATAATCCTCAAATAGTGAACAATTAAGGGAATAAACATATGAAAAGATCAAGAGAGCAATCAATAATTGATGTTTGGCAAAGACGTCTTACTGTTTGTTTGAGTTTTCCTGGCGAAGGTTTTTTTTTTTGGAAAAAGGTGGGGGTGAACAAGTGAATGGTGATTGTGTTTTATTTTTATATAAAGGGTAAATTTGGTAGTTTGTGTCTAATGTTAGGGTGAAGGTATAATTGTAGGGGTATGGGGTATAACTTCCTAATTTTAATCGATCGATGCTTGCGGGTAACCGACTTATACGACAGCTTCACTTGATTGGGCCTGGGATTAGTTGTAATATGGGCTTTGTATTGAGCTTGTTGGGCTTGACAAAGAAATTGTTCGAAAATTGCTTTTTTAACATCAAAACCTTCCTAAAAACACATGTAAAATACTTAAATGTCCGCAACGGTAGTTAACTCCCGCTATCTTATAACTAGAAAACTGGCGGTAGTTAACTACCACTCGATTTTTTGGTCATTTCCATGTGTGTTTAGAAAACATTGGATGTCAAAAAAGCAAGCTTCAAATTGTTCACTCTTAAAACTTTGGAGTATACACCACATAAATGATATTTGTATGAATTTTTTTCTCTTTATTTTTGGACATAAACAATAGAAAGAAAAGGGATGAAGAGATAGAAAGAGTAAAAATACAATATAAGTACGAGAAAAAGAGTTATTCTAAAAGTTGTTACGAAATAATTGTACAAAATCATTTTTCTATACACGATCACCGTTAATGCAAGCAAAATAGTTTTACACAAATGAAAATTATACTTATTTCATGTCATACCACTTGCCCAAAACTATCTTTATAAAAGTTGGCAGATATAGCAAAATGATGAATTTTCTTTAGATATTGGTGTAAAATTGTTTTATATTGATAATGCATATCTTTTAAATCTTTATGAAGTAGACATAGTGTCTTTTTCCTTCTAAAAAACCTACTTTGAGATATATGTATGGTTTTGAGAAATAGTTTGGGGGAGAATAAGCTCTTTTAGGATGAACTTGTTGAGTAAAATAGAAAGTGTGAACTTACTTGGCTGTTTGTAGTAAATTTTCCCGTTTTCATGTTGATGCTTGTAGCGTCAATGTGCCTATCATTTCATATTTATCGATAATAATGGTAGAAGTTTTAAAATTTATCCGAATATTTATAAAAAAAAACTTAAGTTATTTGACTCTTGAAGAAGGATAAACTTGTAAAAAAAAATTGAAAGAGTAAATGTTACACCAAAACTTAGTATATATTTTTTTTAAGCAAGAAAAAAAAAACTTAGTATATTTTTATATAAAAGTTATATATTTAAAATATTTGATTATTTAATAAATAACGAAGGACTAAATTGTAAATAAAAGATTTTATTTAAAGGGAAAGTTGGAAAGGAACTAAGACACACCAAAAATTTGTATTCCTTTTATATATAGTATAAATATAGATATCTCTTGTCCCGTAAGTATAACTCAGTTGGTAGCTACCAGGATCATTTGTGCAGTGGTTGGGGTTCGAATTACGGATTCCTCACCTCTCCACACATAATGTGTGTGAATCTAGCCACTAAACTGCTTGACAAAAAAATATAGATCTCTCACATCTATTTAATTTATTCTCACACTTTCATATTCTTCGTTCTAAATTTTAATTCACATTGAAGAATATTCTTTTCATTTCTTTACCCTAATCGTGTAATTTACCGTTCATGTATTTTAATGAATGATCGAATTTTAGTTTATGGTTGGATGCATTATGTGTATGGTTGGTTATGTTGAGATGAATTTTTTTGTTTGTTTGTGCACGATGAGAAATGGTTTTATTTAAAAGTATATGGCATAAGACTTATCAAACATATTTAACAAGGACAACTCAACACATATTAAGGTTTAAGATGGCCTTTTTAAATCTAGTAGGTGTGCTTTTACAAATTACAAGAATTATGGTAAATTTATTTTTAGACGTTTTAAATACAAAAAAAATTACTATATTAATGTAATCAATTTCATTTAATATTTTTTTATTCATTATAAGTTCAATCAATTTAACTATTATTGGGATGATATTAACTTTAAATATAATTATATAAAATATGATTGTATGATGCAAAAGTGGGTTCAAACACTAAGCTTGGACTATCACTCTCAAATCAAGAGATTTTTTATTTATTTATTTTCTCCTTTAATTGTAAAGTCACTCTTTCCCACATCCCTTCCCTATCCTCCAACCTGAAAATAGAAGCATATAGACCTAAAAACTACATTTATTATTTAGGTCTTGTTTCATGTAACCTCGTAATAAACCATCATTCTTGCTCTAATTTGGAATTAATTGAAGACTTGGACCACCTCACATGTGCCATTCTATTCCAGCAGATTCATTGTGCTTCAATTTCAATTATTTGTTAAGATTATCACATTACTGATTGTATGATACTAGTTTTCTACTTTTGTCATTCACCATCTTGGATTTCATATCAGTTTGAATATGAGTTCTTCCTCCATCTCCTTGTACTATAAATTAGTTTTAGTGGTCAAACATGTTTGTTGTAGTTTTTCGTAGTAATGATATTACAATATTTATTTAATGTGTGTTTGTATTTTTTTCCAATGACGGTGTTAACTTAAATGGATTATGAAATTGTGTTGACTTAATAAATTGTGTTGTCAATTTAAATTATTCAATTTTAGATAGTGTTTTTTTTTAAATAGTGTTGTCAATATTAAATTATGTTATCTCTATAAATTGAATGAGGCGTATTGTTCTCTTATTGGGACATTTCATATTCTATATTATAATATTACAAAACTAATCTAACATAGTTCCGATTATGAAATGTGAAAACTCTCCATCACCACACAAAACTATCCGGTTCGGATTCTATAATTTAAAGTAGGTATTTCTCATTATAAAAAGAAAAAATGTTAATTGTCGGTGAGGTTTGACAAGGAAAATGGTACATTTTAGATTTTATAATTTGGAAAAATGTAAAAATACATTTTAAATTAATAGATAAAAAATGGATAAAATTTAAAAAACAGAGGGCACAAGAAGGACGAAATTTGGTAAAAGTAAATGTAGTTTTAACGGAGGCTCGATCAATGTCATGGTATGGTAGGCCATGCAATTTTACTTTGAAACAAAGCAAGCAATGTAATCTTTTTCAACGTGGTCCGTCTATATTTTCTTCATGGGAAGAACTGTATGGTCATAATCTCAAATGGCTAAAATGTAATTAAATTGAAGTGGTCCTCAGCCACAAATCAGCAAGGAATGGGAAGTAGACATGGTATCAAGTATCAACAACAACAACCCAGCACGCTTTACACGCTTTATATCATGTTTGTTTCTATGAACTATCAGCTACCCCCCATTCCCACAACGACCCCATTCTCTTCTTGTCAGCTTGTGTGTGGTCAATAGACCAAGCTTGACAATTAGTAATTGATTTCAAGTATTTGTTGGCAGTTAATGACAATTATAGCAAAATCAGTTTCCATCTTTTAGTCTACTTTTTCACATGCACATTGGACTTTATTGTCATTTTATTTCTTAAAAGATTCACAATTTAATGATGGAAAATGATAACTAGTATCCTTAAGTCAATAGTTAAGGAAATCAAATACTATAATATGAATATCTTAAAACTTGTGTATGCAAAGTTTTAAAAGTGTAAAAAATGATATTTTCAATATAAATAATTTTTTTTTTTTTTTTTTTTGTGTTTTTAGCTAATGGTGCCCCGTACCACTAGTTAACAAGACCCTTTAATTATAAAGCTCACTTTTTAAATTTAAAGTTAATTTCTTCCGCAAATCAAGTTGTGATATACAGAGTTCCAAGGTATATGGAGTTCCAAGTCTTTGGGTATGACCATTTCCATACTTTTTTTTGCGGTCAATAGTAATAATTAGTTGTTAGATTAATATTTTTTTCTCTTTCAACTGAGTTTAATTCGGGTCCTCCAACTCATTTAACTCTAAACATAGTTTAAATAACACTAATCATAAGTGACTCAATGAAGAAGTCTTTGTGTTGCATCTCATTCATGATTTGATGTAAAAAAAAAAAAACATATGTAACTTTAGCAAAATAGCCATCCCATAACTTGTTGCTAATTAGCACATAATTCTTGATATGTTTCATAAGTGTAAAATAAATATGTACTATAACAGATTTGAATCAATTAATTAACTAACCTGACTCAATTTTTTTTCATTTTTCCATCTAACATATGTTATCTTAGTGAACGCCATGCATCAGCTTCACAAGCAGGAGGAATAGTTTAGCTCTTAATATTAAGGTTCCAACCAAGAAGAGGGATAAATTTATCCAATTTCTATGGCACAGCATATCAAATGTATGCAATGCACATTGGTAGATGAAACTTCTGCACTAAAAGGTGTCTTTTGGGTTTGCATTTCACTCTTCACAGTTTTGAAACCATTGCATTTAAAAAAGGGTAATTCGGTGCACTAAAGCTCCCGCATACGCAGGGTCCGGGAAGGGGTTCCATCATTATTGGTGTATTATACGCAGCCTTATCCTATTTTTTTACACAAGAGGCTGTTTCTAGGACTTGAACCCGTGACCTTTTGGTCACATGACAACAACTTTACCGATTGCGCCAAAGTTACCCATCAAACCATTACATTTACCTTTAATTTTTTTTTTCTCCCGTTATGGGATGTAGTGTTTGCAAACTCTAACAAAAGTGATTGATAGGATATTTGCACTTACGAACTATAACATGCTCAGGTTTTATAAATTTCGTAATATAAATTAATTGCAGCATGCATCTATTTAAAAATGAAATGAGTTATTTTATTTTTCAAAGCTTCACATGTAAGAAATTGGCTTCAAATTGTGGATTCAATTTATCTGCTTTCCCTCTTTTGATGGTATACCAGAAACTAAAATCCAAATGTGTCACATACTGTGGTATAAAATTTGACTTGGACAAAATCCTCCAAAAATATGTTAAGGTAAAATATAAGTTATTGAGTTTGGTTTAGTGAATAATGTTTTTTTTTTTTTTTTTACAATGACATTGATACGAAATTTACACCGCCGCTTAGCCGGAATTACCACTAAGAGGCCTAAATCTCTTACCACTTGGACAAATTCATTCTTGGTGAAAACAATTACTTCATCCGTTCCATAATAACTGAGCCAATTCAAAAAAAAAAAAGTATCTCAAAATAACTGAATCATTTCACTTTCCAATACAATATTAATTACTTTTTTCCCTTTATAACTCTAATTAATACTACTTTCATCACCTCAATTCAATATATTCCACTTTGCATTTATGATAGTGGAGAATACACTAATACTTAACAAAAACACTTAAAACTATTTTTCTCTCTCTTTCATTTATACATTTTTCTTTCTTAATATGTGTGAAATAAGCTTTTGACTCGGTTAATCTGGGACGGAGGAAATGTTATTTTAAAAAGGTAAAGTATATAATCGGATGAATAGATAAGCCCTACATCATGAATGTAATAAAATAACTGTTGATTTTCTGTTTTATTTTAATAAACTTGAACTCATAATTCTGTTAGTGATTTTTTTCCAACATTCATGATGTCAATCTTATGTCATTTCTTTTGAAAAACTAGTAATTCCACTAGATAACCGTTTATCAACCACAGATTCCTATTCGGGTACAAATAGCAGCATATACCGTTTATTATTCTACTTTGACAAAATGAATAAATTATTCACCTTGCTTCTGACAAGTAGAATAATAAACACTGTTGAGAACTACTACGATCATTCATTTCTAAGCAAGTTACTCAATTTTACTTCAAAACATTTTTCTGCATGGAATATATATATTAGCACATCCTTCTCTTCCTAAAGCAAGATAACTAAATGATGAAAAAAATTCAAAAGATAGGGACAAATTGAGATAAGATAATTAACGCTGGATCACTTGGAACCACCAAAACAATTCAAGTTTGTCCCTAGTCACAGGACAAAGCTATTTGTGGCTCACCTTCTCTTTACACCATAAATATTGATTGTCACTCACCAAACAATCAACAAGAAAACCAAATCAACTATATTAACCAGACACTCCTCCTACTCTCTTCTTCTCTCTGCATTTTGAGTCTTGAGAGTTTTCATTTTCTAACATGGCTGCTACTGGAGTGCTTGCCGAGATTTTAGACGGAGATGTATACAAATATTATGCTGATGGAGAATGGAAGAAATCTACCTCTGGAAAAAGTGTTGCTATCATCAACCCTACTACAAGAAAGCCTCAATACAAAGTTCAAGGTAATTTCACTTTCTCTTTTGTTTTCATGTAAGTATATGGACTTGCTGCCTAAAAAGGATGAACAAAAGCAACTATATATGTTTTTACTGAATGCAAGACTTCTAAATTATATAATATGAATATATTCTGAAGTTTCAACTTTTAATTTCACAACTAGTAATTGTGAAGACATAGATACTGTTAATAACGTTTTGGGCAGAGTGAATTTGCAAATTGGTCTTCGAAATTGTGAACATCGATCAAAATAATATCTGAATTTTACGAATTGGCAGATACATCTCTGAAATTGTAATATATCGGTTAAAATGATCCATCCATTAACTTTATGTCGTTAGAGGCTATAACTTGGTATGCTAAACGAACATGTGGCCTACACGTGAATCCCACGTGACCAAAAACTTATGTTGCACGTTAAATTCATGTATTTCATGCCAACTCTAGAGTTTCTACCTTGAGATCCAAGCATGTTAAATAAATTTACCTCATAAATTTCGTATGCAATTTAGTTGCAGATAATGTATTATTGATGTGAGATCTACGTATTCAATTAACATATGTTATAGACTCTTGCGACAGATGTTAACAAATGAACCGGTTCGATGATTCATTACAATTTCGAAGATATATTTGCTAATTCAAAAAACTCAAGGACTATTTTGACCGATGCTTACAGTTTATTATACGACTAATTTTCCTAATTGCTCTTTTCGGCCAGAAATGAAGTTATAAAGAAAGGAGATGACATTTGAACGCTAGATCATTCTTTTGATGATTGTATAAAAAACTAGATTGATAAATATAACAGATAAGAACTGTGTTCAATAAGCTCTAATCCTCTTAGAATGATATCCATGCAGCTTGTTCACAAGAGGAAGTTAATAAGGTTATGGATTCAGCAAAAGCAGCACAAAAGTCATGGGCAAAGACTCCACTTTGGAAGAGGGCTGAACTTCTTCACAAGGCAGCTGCAATCCTCAAAGAACACAAAGCTGCAATTGCAGAATGCTTAGTCAAAGAAATAGCAAAGCCAGCGAAAGATGCAGTTACAGAGGTGCATATTGTTTTACATTGTTATGTTGAATAAGTTAAGTGTTGTTTAGGACTATAATCTTGAGAAATTATGAAAATAATTGGAATTTTTTTATTTTTTTCAATGAAGGTTGTAAGATCTGGTGATTTGGTTTCTTACTGTGCTGAAGAAGGAGTAAGGATTCTTGGAGAGGGAAAGTTTCTGGTTTCAGATAGCTTTCCGGGAAATGAAAGGACCAAATATTGCCTCACTTCCAAGGTCTATTTCACTACATATTTTACTTAATATTCAAATCATAAGTTACTATATACTTCAATCATTTTAGAACTGGAAAATCAATAGGACAATATACTTTATAAAGTCAATAAATTGACACAACATCAAAATCCTGAGATACATTCAAGGGTGTGGTATATCTGCATTACATTCAATTATCTTAGTAACTTATAAAGAATTGTAAATTAAATGATCATGGTGAAATGTCATGTGTTATCTTATTGTTTTGTTTTGCTTGGTTGACGATGTGGTCTAAGAAAGCTGCACTTGATTTTCAGATCCCATTAGGAGTGATCTTAGCCATTCCACCTTTTAACTATCCTGTCAATCTTGCTGTCTCAAAAATTGCTCCTGCACTCATTGCTGGAAATTCTATTGTGCTCAAGCCTCCAACTCAGGTAATTTATATCCTTCATTATGATACTTGTAAAAAATACTACACGTGGGATCCATATTCTCATACTATCCACTTTCTTATGGCCCTGTTTTGATAAAAAGCTTAATCAAGAACTTATAGATTAAGAATTTATCACATAATTCATTTCTATAACAAATAAAATAAACTCTTAACTATTTTCATATAGGCTATAAACTGTTTTCATAATAAGCTGACAACAACTTATTGGCATGTCATAAGCAATTTCCATTAGCTCTAACAAACACTTGTGATTACGCTTGTAAATAAGCTCAAATAAATCAATCCAAACAGGCCCTACGTCATAAAAGTTCTAGCAAACCAAAACAAAAAGTTTATGTCAGAATTTTCAAGTCTTATTTTCTTTATTGTTCCTTCTAATGGGTCTATGATGCTGCATTTCAGGGAGCTGTTGCAGCTCTTCACATGGTTTATTGCTTTCACTTGGCTGGTTTTCCCAAAGGTCTAATCAGCTGTGTTACTGGCAAAGGCTCAGAAATTGGTGACTTCCTTACAATGCATCCAGGAGTGAACTGTATAAGGTGACTATATATCAATCAATATGATGCTCTCATAGTATATGACTATATGCCACTTTTATCTCTACTGACTTGTAACCTTGCTATCTGACAGCTTCACTGGTGGAGATACCGGCATTGCAATTTCAAAGAAGGCAGGCATGATTCCGTTACAAATGGAATTGGGAGGAAAAGATGCTTGCATTGTACTTGAAGATGCTGACCTTGATTTGGTTGCTGCAAACATTATAAAAGGAGGTTTTTCATACAGGTGAATGACATGTCTCAATTAGCACTTCTGGTGCAAAGGAGGGAGCAGGGTTTGTCTTTTCATGCATTTACTTCATAAATAAATATAACCGGTGCCACTATAATCCATGAACGTATTTAAATTGCAAACACATCCCTATGTTTATCTTTTATTAGTAATTTTACAGACTAAACCGACTAACGAAAGACACATTTGATGATCAAAATAACTAACAAAAGACACATTTGAGGACTAAACACTTCAACAAAAACTGAAATCGCTTGACACATTCAAAGCCCAAAATGACCGTTTATTCATATAACTGCTAATACTAAGCTAGACACCTCAGCCAATTACATCATACGCTTCTTGATATGCATTATACAATATAAGATGAATGTTGCATGGTGAAAATTCTCATCAAGAAATTAAATGCATATTCTCACAAATGAATGGCTATTTTCAAAATTTTAATGCCACTTACGGAACTTTTTTTTTTCTTCATGAAAAGTGGTCAGAGGTGTACTGCTGTTAAGGTTGTCTTGGTAATAGAATCAGTTGCTGATACTTTGGTTGAGAAAGTGAAGGCTAAGGTGGCAAAACTAAGCGTTGGACCACCTGAGGATGACTGTGATATCACCCCAGTTGTATCAGAATCATCAGCTAATTTCATTGAAGGCTTGGTGAATGATGCTAAGCAGAAAGGAGCAACATTCTGCCAAGAATACAAGAGAGAAGGGAATCTTATTTGGCCTTTGTTATTGGATAATGTTAGGCCAGACATGAGAATTGCTTGGGAGGAGCCATTTGGACCAGTTTTGCCTGTAATTAGGATCAATTCTGTTGAAGAAGGCATCCACCATTGTAATGCTAGTAACTTTGGACTTCAGGTAATAATTTATACTTGTGATTTGGGAGCATAGCAATAATAATTTGTATGAACAAAATTGAACTTGAAATTGTTCAGGGATGTGTGTTCACAAAGGATATCAACAAAGCAATGATGATTAGTGATGCAATGGAATCAGGAACAGTTCAGATAAATTCTGCCCCAGCTCGTGGGCCAGATCATTTTCCCTTTCAGGTGAAACCTACAAAATCAATCCAATTAGTACGTTTGATTGATATCATGGTAGATGGCTAGAATTACAACGAGCCAGTGTGATTCTGGCAAAACCATCTTAATATCAAATATGCACATGTTATTTATTTGATACAATTTCGAAAATAATAAAAAACAAACAAAAACATTTATATATCACAAAGCAAAAACATGTCTCATACTATCAAATGTTTTCCTATTGACAGGGTATAAAAGACAGTGGAATTGGATCACAAGGAATTACCAACAGCATAAACATGATGACAAAAATCAAAACTACCGTGATAAACTTGCCAAGCCCTTCTTATACCATGGGCTAATAATAGCATATTTTTATGTATGTGTGGAAAAAAATCAATTTACTCTTAGCTCCTCCATAAGTCATAGTGAGCTGACAAACCACATGAGCTAAGCATTGTATTCAGAATCAGAGATAAATAACAATTGTGGCTATGTGGTAGATAGTTCTGTCACATAGCTACTTCATGTGTCTATTTTATTTATTTTACTAATGTTTAGCATGATATGATGAATCTAAAATGTCTTGTACGTTGTCAAAAAGTTAGGAATATGATGATGTTGTTCCAAATAAATTGAATTTCAAATCAATGAAATGAACAAAAAAATGTAACAACTTTCCCTTCTATCGTATCATCATTGTTAAGCACATCGTGTTAGGCACAACGAGCAAAAGCTAAATGTTTTAAAGAGTTGAGCAAAACATTATGCGTCAACATATGTTTTTATATTATCGTGTATTCTGTAATATAACTTGATATATTTTGTGGACTGGTAATGAAGAAATGAAAAAGAAATACATGTCCGTGGCAAAGTCAGTTAACTTACTATTTGAAGGGAAAGAAAAAGGAGGGTTTGGAAGAGGAAGAAGGGAAAAAGAAAAAAAAGAAGAAAAAAAAAACAACCGGAAGAAATAGATGACATTGAGAGGAGAACATTTTGGAGGTTTATTTTTCTTCATAATACAAAATCCTACTCATTTGAGAAATTAAAAAATTATATTGGATGATAGTTTTGGAGGATTTACACATATTAAAAAAACATTTTTCCAAATTTCAAAAAGTGAAATACATGATTTTCAAGATAATATTTCATTTAATAAACCTTAACTAGTGCCCTTGGCATTTCCCTATTCTTAAAATTAAAAACATATTAATCATAAATATTTATTTATCATTCTTTAAAAAATATATTCTTTTTTGAAAATTGTGAAAGATTTTACAATTTTCCCTTATATTTCCAACCCTTCAAAATCTTCCCTTCTCAACTCCCTTAAAGATTATTTATGTTCGAAAGATTTTTTTTGTGTGTATTATTTATGTTTGAAAGATCATTTTAAACATGAAAGAAAAAACATTTTGTCCATACTCAATCATCCAAATGTGAAAAGGATTAGCATACCAACATGTTTTTCTTCTATGGTAAAATATTTAATGTTAATTTATTGAAAATAACTGTTCGAAAATTTCTATAGGATAAGTTTTGACAGGACATTTCTTTCAAAACAAAAAGTTTTGACAGGACATATTACCATTTTATAACCTTAATTTTTTTATTTTTTGTAAAAAAAAATAATTTTTAATTTGTTCAATTTCTTAATTTTTTTTTTACGACAAACAAGCCATTTCATTTGTAGCCCAACCTAAAATTAGTGGACTGAAAATGTCAGCCCAATGAGCATTATCAACATATTTGTTGAAGGAAATTGCCCTTTGCACCCATCACGTTTGCTCAAAAAACCCTGAATTTATCCAACTTTCAATGAAACAAACATATCAGAAGATACGTTTTGATCGGATTTTTCTATTAGAAGCTATCTTTCGATCGGTCTTTTTAAGGGATTGAACAATCTAGGGGGGCTTCTAATGCAACCTTCTTTGTTGAAATGGGTGATGAGAAGATGTGGTTTCAGGGAAAAAGAAAAGTATAATAAAGAATGTGAGAACTAAGAACTCTTCGAGACTACAGACAATTTTTTTTGAAGGAGAAAGGAGGTGAATTATAAAGTGAGAAACCAATAAAGACCGGGAGAACAAAGTCACCGCCACTAAAGGACAAATCTACATCTTTTTCTATGAACGGATAAAACCTACTTAAAATAAAACACACTAAATTTTCAAAAATTTCCTAAAGCGCTTAAGAATTATGTTCCACAGTATAATAAATTTAGGCTAGTAAGTGGGGGTCGATGTGTAAAGAGAGCCCTATCACCTGAATAGAAGGAGGGATGTGATTGCTACAGGACAAGGACATATACCTATATCTTTTGCTGCTGGTTGCCAAGCTTCAATGAAAGCTTTATTCATGTTTAGTCTAACAAAAACTTTCCTCCCCATGTCGTCTAGACACATCAATGTTATTGTATATGTATGTTTTCAAGCTCTCTTGAGTCTTGTCTCGTCTCGAATACTTAAATTGTGCACCCTTTTAGAACTTTACATATCCTTCCATTTGAACCCTTCTAAAGAAAAATATCCCTCCATTTGAACATGGGTTCAATCACTCACGACGCATATATGTATAGTAAGTACTATTGCCAATGTCTTTTATGCTCATCAATTCCAAAAGAACAAATTAAGAATATATATCCCGTCAAAATTAAGAATATACTCCCGTCGTCGTAAAATATAAAAAAAAATATATTGGTTAACAAAAGTTAATGTATTTAACTCAAAATTTATACGAATATATCAATTTATTTTGACTTCATTTAACTTACATTTTGAGATGAATGGAGTATATGATGTATCATAAGGAAAATGTTATTTCATGCGAAACAAAACTTCACGAAAACATTACGATGATGAATTGCTACCGTAGCTCGAAGCATTTTTATATTTAGTGGCAGCCATGATTTCTGCTCATCAAAGATCTGATACTCAAAAACGATTCACAATTGGTTCGGGATAAAATAATTTGCTGCAAATAGTATCACTCATAACTACGTATGTGGTACATTGGCGAATTATTTAAGGATATATCTCGTTTGTTTATGAGATTTTAGTGGCCTAAGCGTGAGCCTACGATTTAGTCAATAATTAATAAGTATATAATAAAATTAAATTCTTAAAGTGTGAAAATAATTTTCTTGAAGATGATAACTTTTTTTTTTTTGAGGAAATTTGCTTGAAGATGATAACTTGTGTTACATTAAAAAAATAATCTAATACAAACATCATGCAAAATCATCTTGTAAAATTGACGATCTCAAGTAGTTTTTCAATATTAGTTAGTGGTATGCTAACCACTATTCTTATGTTCTTTGAGTTTCTCATTTAAATGCTTCCAATTATTCACTTCATCATTTGCTAAAAGACTTACGTGACAGCTATTTTGAGAAGTGAACAATTTACAACAAAAACAATATATTTTATCCATATGTTTAGAGTAAGCTAATAATTTGAACCAACAAGAATAGTGAACCTTTAAACATTGTTTTTATTTTTGACTTAACGCCCCCTAATTTTTTTTTTTAAATATTTTGAGGCCTAATTAAATTTTAGACTTATTTTTTAATCTAGGATGATATTTCTCCCTTAGATATAGTCCTATCTGTTAGCACATGAAGAAACATGATATGCTATGATAATATTCTGTTATCATGAGACGATCGTCTAACCAATTTATTTTTCTCTGTAATAGTGTAACCAAATTTTCTCTATAGGTAAGAGAGTTAGAAATCAAATTTACGTTCTCTTAATTAAGGGTTCAAATCTCTTATCATTGATCATTGAATCAATTCATTGTTGGTAATATTAGATTTAAGGCTATAAAACAAACTTTTTGTTGTTGTTTATGTTGATAGTTGAGACCTCAAGGAATAGTTATTGAACCACAAATACATTACTTCCTCAGTTCCAAAAGATAAGTCGTTTTGATCATTTCATTAATTTCATACAAGAAAGATAAATAAAGAATTATTTTACAAAATTATACTTAATTAATGGTATGAAAACGATAAATTTTAAACTGAAATAAATTATAGAGTAATAAATAGTTAATGGTATAATAAAGAAAGTGACATTAACCTCTAAAAAAAAATTACATGCTCCTTATTTGCCTCAAATTAGGTGTCATTTTTATCACCTTTCCTTGTCTCAAATTTCTTCTTTTTTTATGACATGAGTACAATCTTTTTTTTCTTCTTCCATTAACGTACCCTTATTTATTGCATTTAATCACCTAATTACTTCACAAACTATGATTAGTAAGGTGTTCTAGTAAATGAAATAACATTTTACTATTAAAATCAACACATCTAACTATTTCTTTAATAAGCGTGTAAAACACACATCTTTTAAGATGAAAAATGGAAGAAAAAATTCTCTCTCTAAATAGGCTAGAAATGATTCGAACTTTATTGAATTCGATTTGATAAGAATTAGCTCAGCTTAAAATTTGACTCAAATTCATTTAAAATCTTCTTTTTAGCTCGAACTCAACTATATAAGAATAAACTCTGCCCAAAAATCAACTTAAGTTCGTTTAAAATCTTCCATTTGATTTAGTGAAATCATCAAAATTTAAGCTAGTGTTAATGAGAAAACTGGTTGAGAGCACATTACATTAAATAATTAATAATAATGTTATGTAACCTCAACTCCAAATCTACCGAACTTCCTCACAAGTTGATGTTTATGTGGCTAGATTCTTCTCTACTTTCCACTAATGTATCCTATGTGAGACTGTGAAAGCTTATAGAACTACTGCATATGTTACTAGGTCACTAGGTGATTAATCCTAGTATTTTTTGAGGAAATCCTAGTATTTTTTGATAGGTTTTAGTAATATGCTATTAGGCGATCCATTTTCCAGAAACGTAAAAAATTCCATATGCTTATTTGCTTTTTAAAATATTCAATTTAAGAAATATGAGAAGTTTTCAAAAGAAACTCAACATAAATTACTACTTGAATATATAACATTAATTTTTAATAAATATTATATATAATTGAGTTAGTTTATGATCCAAACGAGTCGAACTTATGTTGAACTCATTTAGCTTAAGTTATAATTTGTTTGGTTTATGAACGGTGACAGATCTAAAAAAATTTAAAAACGAGGCACCGTGTACTTTGATTTATGAACGAACGGTGAGAGATGTAAATTTTTTGAATGACACCATATATATAAATTGTCCATATTCTAAAAGGTAAATGTTAACTTGTGCCCTCAATGGCTGGCACATGTTAAGGAATTTATTATAGAAATATACTTATTAAAAGTCGTATAGTCAACTTCTTAAAAGTTAAATTATCATATTTTTCAATGCAAAATTGCTAATTTTAACATGACTCAAATTGACTCGATTTATTTCTTAACCCTATCCGTTAAACAAGCTCGAATTTGAAAGAGAGGAGAGTTATAATGAGACCTCAAGGAATAGTTTTTTTTTATTTTTTATAATGACCTGAATCATGGATGCAAGGAGTAGTTTATTTGACCCACAAAATAGTACTACTATAGTATGAATTCCAAAATAAATAAAAAAGGTGACAAGGCTACCTATGCAATTATCCGTCCGTTCCTGGTGAAACGCATTGCTCTGTTGCAACATGTGTTCTGTCCATACTCTCTCTCTTTCAAGTTACTTATTAATAAACTTTCATTTCAACCCTCCCACTCCACATTGACTCAACAAACTCTCTTCTCTCTACTCTCTCTCCTCCAACTTCCACACACACACCACACGCATCTTCTTTCCTCATGCAGCCTTGTAGCAGAGAAATGCAATCTCTTAACTCTCTCTTCAACTCTTCTTCTTCTTCTTCTTCTGAAATTCCCATTCCTCTCCAAAGTCAGATCCAAATTAACAACAACAACAACAATCACAACGACACATTCAACCATCACGACGATTTTCTCAAACAAATCCTCTCCACCAATCTTCCTCCTTCATGGAACACTCTCGACCCAAACCATAACAAACCCTTATTATGGGACCCCAATTCCGACGAAAATGTCACTTTCCCTAATTACGATGAACAACACAACAACCTTGCCTCTAAGTTTCGTAACCACCAGATCACTGACAAAACCGCCGCCGCTCTCATGCTTCTCACCGCCGATTCCGGAGGTCTCCTCCACATGCCTGCTGACTTTGACTCCTCCCAAAACGACGTCGTTAACACCTCCTCCGTGAGTATATTCATATTTTCTCACTCCGTTTATTAATTAACAACTTTATCGTTTTTATTACTGAATATTTTAATATTGTTAGCTTTTACAGGCTGCTGGTGATGCTTCCGTTCAAGCTCTCTTCAACGGTTTCTCCGGATCTCTCCACGGTGTCGCTCAACCTCACCATTTTCAACCTCCACAGGTTCTATTCTTTTCCTTTCTTAATTTTTCAAACAAAATTATTATTTGTTGTGAAATATTTTTCATGTGAATTAAAATTGATTTGATTTACTATTTTTGGAAATTTGAACGATAGGGGCAGAGTTTTGGAAGTGGTTCGGTGAGTGCAACGAACCAAGCTCCGGCAAGTGGCGCTCCGGCTCAGCCGAGACAAAAGGTTAGGGCAAGGAGAGGGCAAGCCACCGACCCACACAGCATCGCCGAAAGGGTATGTATCTTGCTATGAAGTGTTTGGTTGTGCAGAAAATTGGGTACAATAAATAACTTAAGTTGTCATTTTCAGTGTAACAATTAATATACTTATGAAAACGCCAAAACGTGTAATTTTTTCAGAGAAAATGCGGTTGTTTGTCAGTGGCTAACAGAATATAAACCCTTATTTGGGAGGGCCTACGCCTACTATCATTCTGTTTCTGTTTTTAAAATCGCTTTCTTTTGTTTCTTTTTGGATCAATGTGGAAGGGTAATAGTACAATGGTAATTTGGTAATTTTGTTTTTATGTATGGCAGCTACGGAGGGAAAGAATTGCTGAGAGAATGAAAGCTTTGCAGGAACTTGTTCCTAATGCAAACAAGGTAACACTCAGTTATGGCTAATTTTGTTGATTATCGGGAGTAAGAGTGATATTCAATTTCAATCATCACGTGATCTTTTACTTAACAAAAAAAAAAAAAAAAGTTCCATGCATATATCCAATTTTCTCATCTGATTAGTATTAATTTAGATCATGTTGTAGTTGAATTATCAATAATTTTGATCTAAATACTTCAACAACAAAAAAATTGATCTAAATTTAATTAACTATCTACTCAAGTGAATTAACTACATCTCTAAACATGATCCCGTTTGTTATAACGAAAATTATTATAGGTCTTAAATTAGAAAGTAAATAATTAATTTAGTTCCTGACATTTTATTTTTTTCTGACAAAAAAATACTAAATTAGCTCCAATATTTTCAATTTGGAGACCAACTAACCCCTCTACTATTTTTTCGGTACATCTAACCCCTCTAATATTATGAGTGGAGAACTAGTTTCTCCTATGTATAAAAAAAAAAAAAAAAAAAAAATTATAGACTAAATTGTGGATGCTATTTTTTGCTAGCTAGGAAGTCAATTAAGAAAAAAAAAACTATGAGGGATTAAATTGGATATTTACTTTCTAATTAAAGACCTGTAATACTTTTCATACACTCGTTATAACACACACACACGATATCTAGATAATTCAATTTAAATCAAAATTATGGATAATTCAACTACACGATTTCCTATAATGATCATGGTTCATTGCCTGTAAGCGCACCACTTTCAATCTAGTGTGGCGGTGATATACTTTCATTCGCGTGTTTACATGTCCACTTGTTTTACTCGATGGAGCTTATTTTATCATAAAATTTATGGCCTCAATAATTATCTCAAGATGTGGTTAGTTAACCAATTAAAAAACATTTAAATATAAGACACTTATAAACATAGTGTAATGGGTGTATCTATCCATGTTGAAATTTTAATTATTTGTTTGGTCTGTGGATCGACAGACAGACAAGGCTTCCATGCTGGATGAGATCATCGATTATGTGAAGTTCCTACAAGTCCAAGTCAAAGTGAGATTCCCTTCTATTTCTTCAATATACTTTTGGGAAATTTACAAAATACAGTTTTTACTTAAATATGTCCAGTATATCTATCTATCTATATAGAATGATTTTAACAATTTTTTTCCTTCTGTTGTTTTATGATTAACAGTACTAATTTTATTTTTTAAGAGTTTTCTAGGTACTGCATATTGTTTTTAATCTTTGTCACTGGTTGCGTAATTGAATTTATTTACAGGTTTTGAGTATGAGCAGATTAGGTGGAGCAGGGGCTGTAGCTCCTCTTGTGGCTGATATGTCCTCCGAGGTAAGTTTTCCACTTTCTTTCTGAATTAACCAAAGTTATTATTTATAGTAAAAAGGAAACTTTTCTCGTGGCTTTCTTGCTGCTATTGTTCTTTCAAAAAAGAAAAGAAATAATCCCATTTTTCTTCTGCTTTTTCTTATTACTTGTTTCTTCCTAATTCAATGAAATAAAAAATAATCAAGCTCCTATTACAATTAGTAATTTATATCTTTTCCTATCTAAAATTGGGATAGCACAATGTCGCCCAACTCTATGTCACCAATGTCACCTAACTCTATGAGATTGTGATTGATCAATGTCACCCAACTCTATGTCACTCAAATACTACCCCTAAAATTGAGAAAGCAAGAAATTGTGGGAAGTATTAAAAAAACATGTTAGAATTTCCATAAGAAGAAATACTCAGCATCCACGAAAATAGAGAGACGAGTCTTCTCACTAGATGACACACCAACTTTAATTTTTGTTAGCTTTGTTTCATAGTATTAATCAATCAATTCTGAAATTCTCAATCACCACAAAACGACAACCCAAAAGTAGCACGCGTAGCTACTTTCTCAGATTCCACTCTCTCCCCTTAACAGTGCCACGTGTTCTTTTTTCCTTGTAGGGTGTCAGTGACTGCGTCCAAACAAACGGCAACGGAGGGGTCCACCCACGAAACCCTAAAACGGCGTCGTCCTCCAACGAAAGCCTCACCATGACGGAGCATCAAGTGGCCAAGCTAATGGAAGAAGACATGGGATCTGCCATGCAATACTTACAAGGCAAAGGTCTTTGCCTCATGCCTATTTCTCTTGCTACTGCAATCTCTACTGCCACGTGTCACACCAGGAACCCTTTGATCAATGCTGCTAATAATAACATCAACGGTAGTTCCAACCCTATCACCGCATCTAACGGTGATGGGCCATCTTCTCCCGGAATGTCCGTTAACAGCATCGTCAAAGATGCTAACTCCGCTTCTAAGTCGTAGACGCCGTCTGTTTCGTTGACTTTTTCACTCAACAGAGACATAAACAAAAGAGTAGCATCTAAGATGAAAACACAAAATGAGGTGGAGTTTCTCAAGTCTAGGAAAATAATGCGTGGGACTTTTACGACGTCGTATTTACCTAGACTTTGGCAGATGCTAACTTTCGTATTAATTTCAGCCTTACCATCTTTCTATTATAGGTCTTATTTTTGTTGTAATTTTCTTTATTTTTTGTCATGACTTTCCTTTTATTCAAATTGGTGCACTCTTAAATTTTAGTTTTTATTTTCCGTTTGGAAAATGTAACGGGTGTGAAAAGAGATAAGTTTGTACGAGAAAATAGCATAATCATTATTATATTGACGAATGATTATTTTGTTTTCTCTAGACAAATTTTATGTTTATTTATTTCTCATGCAATGTTCTTAAACACTCATTTAGTAAGATCATTTCTTATTTTCCATCAAATTTTTGTAATCATAGCGTATGAAAGAAGGTGATAACTAGGGTACCCATGGAAGAATGGTGGGTAATTTACCTCAACTAATACACATTAGCCACATAAGCACATATTCATGAACTATGTTGACCCCACCAATAAATTGCTCATATTCATTGGTTGGTGGGTAAATTACCCACCATTTTTCAAAGGTAATTTAGAAAAAACTATGAAAGAATGATTTAAAGAAGGGCAATGCTAACCGGTGCCTCCGGGGCATTGGATAAAGAATAAAAAATAGGCAATAAATAAATGGATTTCACTTGATTTATCTTAATTAAAGTGTAAAATATTTTAAATAATTAAAATTAATAAATGTTATATTCAATATCTCTCTGCCATCATCAATACCATAATCAATCTTCTTTTTTTTTAACTTCTAAAAAATAAAATATTCAATCTTTTTTTATTTACGCTACGTTCAATTTATTAGGTATTATTCAAATAAAAAATTTGTTCTTTTTTTTACATCTTGTCTTTATGTTTTTTTTTTTTTTTTATATTATCGTTTTTATTTGTAGATGATAAATAACATAATTGAAATTGATGATGTTAGTGCTACAAAAACAAACAATAAATACAACTATATCTTATTTTAATTAGTTGACTTATATCTCACTTTAATTTAGGTAAACCAATTGAGATTCATTTATTTATTGTCTATTTATTATTTCTTATACAGTACCCTCGGAGCACTGGTTAGCAGCACCTTTTAAAGAATGTGTCGTTAGGGTGAACACATGTTGAAAGAAAAATAAAAGAGTATATGATAACAATACAACAAAACTAATATATCTTGTTTAAAAATTGTCCAGGTGCCGTTTAATTTGAAAAATGAGATTTTTTTTCCACCATGGAAAACACCAGTCGATTTTGAACTGGCAAAAAAAACAAAAACAAACTCAGTTTATTATTTTAATGTTGTTTTCAATTCCAACGTTGTTGTTGTTGTTCACCATGTATCTTTGTCAAATTGTTGCAATAGATCTCAATGTGGCTATGGATTCAATTCCACCGTTGCAAGAATGTCCCCAAAGCTACCTTCGCATCAATTCCCGTTTTGGTTTATGAGTTAAGAATAAAAGGTGAATTGAAAACAACATGAACCCTAATTTCAATTCTTCTCCTTTTAATTTAAGTGAATTTAAAATTGAGAAATTAGTATAAAAACAAATAAAAACATTCCAAATTTATTTTAAAAAGTCCCTTTTCTATTTTTAGTGGAATGGCGAAGAAGAAGAAGAGGGTGTGTGAAGAAGAAGAAGTGAAACGAAGAAGAGAAGTAAAGGATTTGTGAAGAAGATAAAGTCAGGCGGTATTTGGTCTTTTCGCATTTGTCTGATGAGTCCAGGGGTATTTTTATCCATTTTCATGCCCAGATGGATGAGCTGTCAAGTGAAAACCAGTTTAACATTGCCACGTCAGTAATCATATGACATGGCAATGATTAACAGGGTCAAAGGACGAAATTTTAAATGATTAATGATTGCAAGGCTAGTTTGCAAGGATTAGCGAATACAGAGATTAATTTTTAAACGACCCCAATTGCAAGGACCTAATTGCAAGGATGAAATACATATTTAAGCCTTTTTTTATTTACACATCATTGTCTTAAAAATCAATCAATTATCAGTTTTTTTTAAACATACAAATAAACTTTCATTTTTAACAGTTGATTATTCCTTTTAGCATTAATCAAATAAAAAAAATTATTTTCGGATCTTTGTATCAAAAAAAAAAAAAAACAAATATATACATATTCCCTAAATTAACAAGCATATACGTGTGATTAGGTTATAACATTTTCATTATTCCTTCAAAAAAAACATTTTCATTATATACATACGTATGATCCGAAACATTATCAACAAGTCCAAAAATTATTGCAAAGGCCCACTACTGCATACAAAACAGAAAATGTTATTTAATTATGATGTGGGGTCACAATTTTTGTTTTATACACCCTCCGATCATTAATATAAGCAAAAAAACTACATTCTAGGTTCATTCATTTAATGATGTATGTGGTCTACAATAAAGACCATGTGCATCATTAAATGAATGAATCTAAAATGTAAATTTTTGCTTATAATAGTGACCGGAGGGTGTATAATCCAACAAAAAGTTAACAGATAATAAATCTGAACCATCCAAATTATAATGTATTAAATCTATGTCCATTGTTCATTCTTTTTCACTTAGCTATCACTTTTCAGTATTCCGTGCTTCATTTGTCTCCTTTGGTTTCATTTTGTGTGTTACACTGAGTTATTTTACGCATATTAAAAAAATATTATTTATTTTTTGAAAGAAGAAATTATTGATAACAAAAAGAGCATAACAATTTGTCTCTTTCAACAAAAAAAACAATAACAATTTGTCAAATTGAATATTGGTATAATTCTTGTGAAAAAATATATATTTTTATTCACTAGGTCATAATGCAAATTGAAAATAATGTTTCAAGAGTGATACATATGAAATTGGCCACGTTTTTCTAATATTATTAGTTATGTATTGTTTATTTTTTTTACGGAAATGTACTATGAATTATAATAATTAACGTGGTGTTGTGTATTCTTAATGAATTTTTTTTTTTTTTTTTATATTATCTTGTTAGGTAAGTTAACATATGGAATGATGTGACGATTCAAAAATAGATGATACAAATGCAATATTGATAATATATTAAGGCTATGTTTATCATTATGAAGACGAACTTTTTAGTTCTTTCGAAAGAAAAGAAAGACGAATTTTTTAGTTTAAAGCTAATAGCTTATATTTATATGATCAAAATAGATTTTGGCAACAATTTTTTCTCACAAAATTATAACTTAGCTAATGAACTTATGTTAAGAACGAATCATTAAAAATATATTTGAATTCAAATCTTCACAAGGATTTTGATTTGAATCGATTAAGAAGATTGTTCGAGCTCGAACAACATTTTGTGTATAATCGATAAGAGAGCAAATAGTGAGTGGATTTCGGTGGAATGTTTTGTGAAGGTTGGTAGCCATTGGAGACTGATATAGGGGTCATATATTGGGGACGGTCGATGCCCATCGACGTCTGGATTCAATTTTCTGTTGGAAGACGTTGTTAGCCGTTGAGGTGTTACAAGTTGGAGATGGTTGGCTTTGAGTAAGGCCTTCGTAAAACGGATCTTATATCAAGTCCATAACATACGATATTTTGTTAGACTTTATTTAACACTCGGACAAATTCATTGTCTTATTTATTCCTAGAGAAAATCATAAAGTTAAGAAAAGGGAGGAAAAAACAATAGGTAGAAGATGTAATGTAAACATGTACTGGACCGTGAGGTGATGATAGTGGGGAGCAACTAAATAATCCGGTCGTGCGGAGAAAGAGATTAAATGCCCACGTTTGATTAGCATGGCAAATCATCAGTTTTAAGAATTTGTGGATCCCACGTTAGATTAGAAGAAGTCTCTATAGCGCGTAGTTTCATCATCGTGATATCATTCATTCTTATCTCTCCCACGATCCTCATTCGAATCATGCCCAATTCCTTTTTTTTATTGTTGATACATTCCTCATATGCCCATGTCTTGGATTGGAACAGCAAGATCATGACAAAAAAATATATTTTGATTCATAGTATAATTTAATTTAATAATGTGCTTTAGAAAAAATGATTTTTAATAAAGAAGGAAATAAAAACTGAGATCCATGTAAACGTTGTTTATATAATGAAATATTACATAAATATTTGATATATTAGGGTGAAAGTTCGAATCACGGTATTATTTTTTTGCACTCAACGTAAGTTTTGCGCAAACGCACATTGAATTGAAAGGAGGGGAATCCTCTTCAAAAAAAGTTGAAAGGAGGGGAATCAAGAATAGGATATGAAAAACTTTCCGAAGGCCTTGATATCTAGCTAAGACATTAACAAAGTGTAGAGTACTTCACGACGATCGTGATTTGTATGAGCCTTCTAATTATTACCTTAAATCAAAGAGATAATTCAGGTTAAACAATAAGTGAATATGGAGTGAAGTCTTTTACCGTGATTCGTATGAACTTTCTATTTATTACCTTATATCACTGAAAACAATACATTGCCTCAAAAAAAAAAATTCATCCAAACACATTCTTAGAGATTACTCCATCCGTTTCAAAATGACTGTCGTTTTAGCAAAATGAAATTGTTTCAAAATGAATGTCATTCTCACTTTTCAACGCACTATTAATTACATTTTCCAAATACTACCCCTTAATTATTACTATGCACACTACTTCCAAAGTACCACATTTTACTTTAATTTATAATGATGGGAAATGCATCAATAGTTAACAAGGCTATTTTAGTAAAAATGTCATGTTTAGAGTGTATTTCTTAATATATGTGAAACAACCATAAACGACACTCATTTTAAAACAAATGAAATGCAATATAGCAATAAAATCCTTTGATAAAATGGTCGAATCTCTAATAAGGGCAACACAAGAAAAGAGATCTATCAAGTTATGAGTCATTCACGTTAACTTAAGAAAGGATGGTGAGGAGTTTTCCGCACTAGCTTTAGAAAAACAAACTATCTCCTTTCACATGTGGTTTCAATGTATTAAAATTGGTGATGAATATATTTTCTGTCGTAAAATATATAATATATTTATCTGTTCACTTCATAAATCATTTTCACCGTGAACTTATTTAAGGAATTTTTTTGTTTAACTAAAATGCCTTTTCGCTTTCTAAATAAGTATTTTTTAACGAAGAATATATATTACATAACAAATGTTTAATATATTTTATCCGTTTTTTTTAAGGAAATATATTTTTTCCATGAAATGTTAAATGTTAATTATTATCATTTTAATATTATCTTAAATTAATTTTGCGTGCATCACTCATCTTTTTTTAGAGGTTGTTTGCATCACTCTTACCCTACATATTGGGAGGGAGGGAGGGAGAGTTAACACTCAACATATAATCTTGATTTAGAGAAGAAAGAAAAGTAAAAGAGTAAGAACACAGAGGAGAGAAAGATAATAGAAAGTTTGTTGTTTCGTGTTATTATTGAATGTGAAAGAAAAGTAAAAGGTTTTATCTTCCTTTGGTGCAAAGACATCACACGATAGTTTTGATATCCTTAATTGATTTTTTTTCTTTCTATATTTATCTTTAAATAATGGTGGGTAATTTATCCACCAACCAATAAAAATGCACTTATGTAATTAATGTTTATTGGTTGAGTAAATTATCCACCATTCTTCATGAGTAAGGTGCCACCATCTTGATTTGGTTGACATTTCAACCCACCACATCATCTTAGTATATTAAACTTAGTATATTAAAATAAAGAGGAATATTATTATGAACACTCTCTCTAACATTAACTTTTCTATCATAAGAAACTCACGTAGGTTTCATGCTATAGAAATAGATCTCAGTTGAAATGGTGAGATTCACATGAATTTTACGAAATAAAATAGCAAATGTTAGAGAGTGTGTTCTTAACATTTCTCCATTATAAATAAGGAAATATAAGACTTGGAAGGCTAAGCCATAATCCAAGGAAACCAAAACGTGCCAATACAACTACCTTAAAAAAATCTTGTCACGAAAATCCATTGAGATAAAATCACACCGAAGGGAAGAAAAAAAAATAGTGCAACAAAACACTAATAGCCAATCAACAACATCAATAAAGAAGAAAAACCATATTAGCAAAAACCTAAAACGGGGAAGATATCGACGATTATGAAAGTAATCTTCCTTAATACAATGAGGTAGAATATCCACCATGTAAATTCATACAAAGTAAACACATAATTATCAGTTAAGTAATCAGTAAAATTGTTTACTTCTCTGAAAATGTGGCTAACTCTAAATTAGAGAAAGCTTGCATAACAAGAATAAAATTTGTTTCCAACCAAAAGGTAATTCTAATGCTTGTGACCTGCTATCTAAAATTCTAAATAGCTAAAATAGCCTCCCATTAGCTGAGAGAGAAGAATTGACACTCTAAAATAACCTTGATTGACAATTGAATATTGTTATGAGGATAAGTTTAAAATATTATTTTCCGAAAAATAGGAAGGAAAAAAAATTCAGGTAAAATAGGATATATTATTATCCCCCCTAGATACTGGAATTATTTTTAGTAAATAAATTAAAGACTCTGGAGGCAATAACTTGGACAGTTTTCGCTTGTTGCTTAGAAAATACAAACGGTTAAGAAGTTGAAAAAGAAGAGAAATGTAATTGTGGAAAAAGAAGAGTATATGTTTATGAGGAGAGGAGAGAATATATTGAGTGAGAGAAGAAATAGGAAGAAAAACGTTTACAACAGTGTCAGTGGAGGAGATGAGCTCTAAAAACGATACAAACAATAGGTGTGAATGCAAACACAAACACCAACAGAAACTTTATAGCGGAAAATGAATTAAGGCATTGTTGAACTTGAAACCGCCCAGTGCTTCATTTCCTGTCTGTTTCCCTTACTTTTCCTTTAGAATTCATTGCAACCAAACAATTTGTTGTTGGAAGCATAAGTTATCTTGTATGTTTAGAAGTTTAGAACCCTCAAAAAAGAAGGTTGTTTTGTTTACTATGTGTCATTCTTCTGTGGCTGCTGGTATATGCTATGCAGAGGTGGTTATGGGTGATTATTTGTATGCATGAATGCACACATTTTCACAACATAAAGCATGGTTTTTTCCCTCTTGAGCCGGGGAAGGGAGATCGCATCCACCACCAATTTTCATTCCCCTCCTCCATATCCTAGTTCCAGTTATATCTACCATTTTAGAACACTACTTATCATAGATCATGCATGGTCATTGAATATAAATCAGGATTCCTACAATTTTCAATTACTCATAAAACAAAGTTACTTGTTGCTACTTGTTGGAAACCAAGAAGTTAAACATAGGTAAAAAAAAAAATATAAAAAAAAAAAACCTATGATGTTTATTTTTTTTTAGCAGTAAAAAAAACTATGTTTATAAGTGAAGGAGAATTTGAGCCTACTGGTTCGAACTTTTGAACTATGAGTCTATACATTCAAGAACACAAGCTAGCTCACTATGTTCTCACACTCTAATTAGGTATGTGCGATAGTCCAACACTACTGCTAAAATTAATTTACACAATTATATGGAATATACATAAATACAAACCTTCTCTCCATCACACCACTGAAGACTTTGGACCGATGGTATATCACTATTTAGTGAAATGAAGTGGAACGACATTACATTTACGTCCATTTTTAAAATCTAACTAACCTATTCTATATTATCTCACGCCTTTTCACCGCATGCTACCACCAGCCCAGAGAAGAACGAGTTCAGGAGACAATTAATATCTCTAAGCCATGAATGCATTCCTCTCTTCTTTTTATGTCTAGTTTATCGTTACATTTATTGAGCAAAGTGGACTCGTTAAGGGAAAGCTCTCTTAACACCAACTGTGTTCATTCACGGCTTGAAACCAAACATCTCACCTCTTAGACCAAGAGATGTATGATGTATCAGTCGTTCATTTGAATTGGAATGAGTGACAGAAAACAGAGGCACCCAAATTTTTTTATTCATTGGTAGCTAGAAAGTAGAATTGATGATAGTTGCAAACTTTGCACTTCATCAATTGTGGCTACGTTTATTCAAAAAAAAAAAATCAATTGTGGCTACGTTTCTACAGAGTATCCAGCTGGTCATTGGTCCAACAGTTTGCAAGACAAAAAAACAATTCATCAGGGATATGTTATTTGTGAACTGAGGGTCTGGAATAAAGAAATAGGTATGGAAAATGCCATATTTTGAATACAACGAACTATCTCACAAGACAAGTGGTGTCATAAATCTAACAAAATCTTCATGTTTTACTATCCATGAAAGGGATGACAAATATTCAACAGAATATATATTTATCAAACTAATCATTTCTACATCTACATGCTAAACAATAATGAGTAACAAGTGAATGCACAAATTTGAACCTAAATCCAAATAATAGCACAGCTTTAAACAAAGTAAAATCAGATTTCCAGCAATAATGAAATTTCTAATTTCAACCAAGATTGGAGTTATTTTTGATTCGATGTCTCTACACTAGAGGTGAGACAAGAATCAATAATATGTCTAAGGAAGGAAGTACAAGACAATCATTGAAAGCATTGGACAAATACAAGGCTTGGCATAAAGAAGGTTCAGATTTCAGAGAGACGATGGAAGTGAAAGAAGTTGGTGAATTTTCCAAGATGTAATCTCTGTATATAATATTTTCTATAGGCAAATGCTAGTGGATAGTTTGTTAGGGGAGGGGGAGAATGTTAGTAGCTAGCAGGGGTCGAACCCTGAACATTCTACATGATACTCCTTCAGTGTCCCAACCCAAACCACTGAACTAATCCTTTAGGGGAAAAATAACAGAGTTTCTTTATGATTATCTTTCTTCCCTTCCTCAAACAATAAAGTTTAATCATTTTGTCATACATCCCTTAGTGACTCTGAGCTATTATTGCATAAAAAATTAAACCCAGTACGTGTTGTTTCCATTAATTTTTCGTGACCAATGCAGAGATACTCTAATGTTTAATAGCCTCAATACTTGAAAACAAAAGCAAGCAATTGAAGCAAAAGAAAATATAAATTATCGAAGTCAGTACATTTTGAATAGTCAAGTCTTGCGGCAATGAATACCAGTTATTATTAGGTACAAACTAATCATTGTAAAGCTAAGAACACCGAAACATTAAAGCAATATTCAAGATTCAAATACGCTGAAAGCAAAGCATGAAAGCCATTCTAAAGCTTCTATTTGCAACTGATTCAGATAAGTATTCCACTTCCAAGTTCCACCCATAAAAAGACGACGAAGTGAAGTACATCTTTGTCAGGGGCCAAGTTGATCTTTAAATTTTACACCCCTGCCAACATGAATAAACTGAACCTAATGAGGGTATTCTTTATTTGTACCGTCATAAACATTCGGCACTTCAAATCTCCTATCAATGGATATTTTCATTGCAACTAGGAAAAAACTAGTGAACCCAACATCATCAACACATTAATGACTAGTGACTAATGCTAACTAAACATATATTTGTAAGAGCAATGCCATGTAACGTGAATAAACCATCCCAAAATTTTCACGATGCTGACATGTTGCTTTAATAAAGAGAGAATACTTTTTAATTCCAGTTTGAGTGGAAAACATGTTGGTAAATGTATTTGACTTGCCAATCATAATAATTCACGAGCATTTTGTGCAGTGGTTTTTCGCTGTATATACCATTTCCTGACTTGTAATAGAAATCCTTATCAGAACATTAACATACTGAAACTAAAGAACCATGTATAAGTTAGCATTGTGAATCCAAATTACCCATTATTTACTACTACTAATACTACTGCTACTACTGCCAGAGGAGTGGTTCATGAAAATCAAGGAGTGGGTTTGAGAGTGTAAGGCTTTGGGAGTGACAACGGACCTCTCCTGCTGCCTTTATCATCCAAAAGCCTCTGCTGAGCCTTTTTGTTCTGACAATATTGTCTATCAAAATGTTTCACCTGCCACATGATAAATTAACATACCAAATTGAGAAAACATTCAGTGTAGAGAAGCCAAAATTGATTTTGTGTATGTTTGGTTCCACTTCTAGAGGGGCCAAAATTGGCTATGAAGGTATATAATTGATTCAGACATGTTTGGTTGCTCACAAGTATAATTGATTTTGCCTCAATAATTGATACTAACTTGAAGCTAGGGTTTGTAGCTTTTGATTCAAACATAACCTTCAACTCAATTTTAACCATAGCCTATGTTTGGTGGTATCACGGTGGGTATGTCAAAATCACCGTTTGTCGTCTGTTTCTGACATATCCACCCTGATACTAAAGCACCAAACATGAGCATAATGTTATACCAGACATAGGCAAATCAATTTACTCAAAATAAATTTTTCTGACTGCAGAACCAAATATATTATCAATTTTTACAATTGCAAGATGAAAACGGAGAAAGGGATATAAAGGGTTATGTTTGTTACCCAAGAAGATCGGCACTGTTTGACGAATTGATTCCTGGATTGTTGGCATTCTTTGGGGTAAAGCAAACCCACTGTTGCAATTTCTGTTGGCTTCTTGTCACATTTATTTTCGATGCATGAGTAGAAAGCATCACGAGCCTTGTTAAAAAAAAAAAAAAAAAAACATGAATATCAAATTATGTATATAACAGGACAAAGAAGAAGAGAATGGGAGCAACCTTGTAGCAAGATTCTCTGGCTTTGATGAGGACATCAGACTGGATTTTGTCACCGTTTCCTTCAGCTGCATAAGCTTCCGTCGCCATTCCTAATTCACAAATTCAAAACTTTCCTGTTGCAAAATGCAATGCGCACTCAGAATATGGGATCAATTTTGTTGTTGGAATTTACTCTTCACCCAACACATTTCGCTCGCACCCTGCACCTATACCTAAAATGCCCATGCGCTAGTTAATTAGTGCAAGTGTAAACTTGTGCGCAAATTAAGTAGCGTTGCGCATGTTAAGTGGCACAAATGTAAACTAGTACGATCGTTAAGTGGCGCAAAGTGCCTACTTTTTTTTTATTCATTCAATATAATTCAATAAATTATTTTATTTACTTTATTCAATATGGCGCAAAGTCTAAAATATTTTATTTATTCAATATAATTCAATAAATTATTTTATTTAGTCAATATGGCGCAGAGTCTAAACATAAATTCTATTTTATTTTATTTTATTTTAAATTATTTGGTCACTTTATTCTAATTTATTTATGCACTTAAAATAAATTCGATTTTATACTAATTCAATTTTCATTCTAATTTATTTATTCATTAAATACAAAATTAGAAAATAAAATCGATTTTATTTATTCAATACATAAGCATAAACATAAAATAAATGCGAAAATAAATACAAATAAAAAACAAAATTAATAAAGATAACTCTCATTTTATTAATATGATTCAAACATTACATTATATAATACATATATTTTACCCTCTTCCGTATATGTCAATAGCTCTTGGGAAAAATAGTGATCCGTCCTGTTGGGAAAACAACATCAAGACCCATTGAGTTAAATTTAAATTTAGTTCCTTTTATGCCCCCATATTGATTCTTTTACCCACGGTAAAAAGATTTTGGGAGTAAAAGGAAACAAACCTAATTTTATCTCAAGGGATGATGTCTTTTTCCCCAACTTAATGGACCACTATTTTCCCCCAAAAGCAACCGGTATTTACCTAAAGGGGTATAAAGACCCTAGAGACTATATAAACAAAGAAGAAGAGGAAGAAGAGAAAGAGGGGGAGAGAGTGGGAGGAGAGAATGTGAGGAAAAGAGGAAATATGTGAGGGTTTTTATAGGTGGTATAAGGTATATGACACTTAATGAGGTCCAAAAACGTGTGAAAATTTAAGAAAAATGTGTAAAATCCAATCAAAACCATTAACTACCGTCCAAGAAACGTTTGTTCTTCAGTTTTTACCACCGACCAACTTGCGCAAGTTAACTCGCACATAGGCCCAGTGGTGCGCGACTTAAGTCACGCAGAGCTTGTGAGGTGCGTATGTTAAGTCTCGCTGCGTTACTTAACTCACGCAGGGTTATATTTGAAAAAAGTGCAGGGCGCGAGCAAAATGTGCAGGGTGAAGAGCAGAATTCTTATTGTAGTTGATGATAATGGCTATATGGGCTGAACTTTTTGAACACGTTATATATTAAGCCCATATAATAAACCCCTCACCTAGTCCATATACCCCACTTTTTTCATAAATCTCAATTTTGTGTTCACACTTTTAACAAAAGATTTCTAAGAAAAAAATATGGCAATTTTAAAAACTGAATAATCTGAATTATAAAATATTTTTAAAAAATTAGGTTATTTTAGGCATAAAAAAAACAGAAATGATAAACAAACACACAATAACTAACACAAATACGACACCACTGTATCAATATACGGTATTTTTTTATTTTTTATTTTATTTTATTTTCATCTTCTTCTTACTCTCTCTTCTCTCTCTCCCTCCATTTTTGTTTCTCTCTCACACCACCGCCGTATTACTTTCCGGCAACGGCAATCACCATCGTTTTCCTCTCCGGTCATTATTCTCTCAAAAAAGACAACGGCCAAAGAAAGAAGCACGGATCTTGAACCCAAAAAAATGCAGCGGTCGGCGACAGAGAGATGACAGTAGGTGAGAAAGGGATAATAACGGAGGATCTGTTTGTTAGTTCCGTAGGCGTTGGTAGTCGTAGAAGACAGTAGGCGGCAGAAAAGACGGATCTAAACTGTTTGTAGATCTGTGGATGGTGGCGAGGACGAAGATGATGATGGAGATGACGAACACGGTGAGCGACGAGGAAAAGGACCACGGCGCCGAGGATGAAGAAGTACGAAGGTTGTTATTTAGTGATGGTAGGGGACGGTGGGAACCTGGGTGGCAGGAGGATGGAGAATGGCGGTGGATGGGGATGTTCCAGATAGAGAGAAAGAAGATAGGATTTTTTTTAACAAACTCCCCTCATTTTTCATTGAAATATCAATTGTGCCATTGGACTTTAATGGAAATTACACAATTGTCCCTAGTGTCATATTTGTGTATGTATTTTTGTGTCCATTTATCATTGCTGTAAAAAAAAAATAGGTAGTGTTAGCTTAGCTGACATTAATGAAGAACAAGTCATATTCATGTACTACGAGCTTCCATTGAGAAACAAGCCATGACATGATGATGGAGTATTCGTTTAGAAGAAAAATATAATTTGTTCTAGATTTTTTGCTTAATTGTAATTTTGGTTCCTTATGATTATTTTAGGTTTTAAGTTGGTTCCCTTCTGTTTTAAAAGTTTTAAGTTGGTCCCTTATGTTTTAACAGTTTTAAGTTGATTCAAAATGTTACTCACATTAGAATAAGTCAGTCTCTTCCGTCACTTAACCGTTTAGAGATTCGGGTTGACAATATGGATGATGAAATTCAACTTATTTAAATTTTTTATTTTATTATACTTAATATCATGTCGCATAAGGGATTAACTTATTTCAATGTGGGTAATATTTTGGACCAACTTGAAACCTTTAAAGTCTTTATGGCAGCTATCTTGCTAAACCTAAATTCTTGTAGTTCCTTTTTATTCTCTCTTTATGCTCGGAATCATACTTATTCGACATCTAATTTCACGGGTTGGACATACCTTCTTTAGCTCATTTTTATCTTTATTTGTCTTTGAGGAAAATCCCACGAATCGTCTTTTATCGACATTGTATGGATGGCAGGCAAATTCTAGCAAGGGCAAACCTAAACCTCTACTTCTACCACAGCAGCCTATAACTTGTTAGGGACCAAGTTAAAACTTTTAAAACCTAAAATAAATACAAAGGATCAAACATGTAATTAAGTATAGATTTTATTTTCTCTCATAAGTTATGTTCAAGCAGACTTGAAAATATAATCAATATAATTGCAACTTAAGTTGAAGTATGATTGGTACAATATGATCTAGCGACTCTGCTAGGGTTTAGTATTTTTTTTATGGATTTTCCATTTACGTTAATAGAGCAGTTGCTGACTGTTGTCATCGCCGTCGCAAATCTTATGAATCAACCAACAAAATCAGTGGACCTGTTAAATCTTTTAATGGCTTATTAACATATTTGAACAATATTAATTATATATTTTTTTAAACATACTCCATTAATTGTAATTAATAAATGTATTTTAGTAAATGAAACACACTTTATCATTAAAATCAATACTCCCTCCGTTCCTGTATGTAAGTCTCCTTTACATTTTTCACATTTTTTAAGAAAAGTTGTCAGTGTAATTAATATGTTTGTTTAGTGTGTTATTATCAAATTGTCATTTATTTGTATGTGTATTAAATTTAACTTTTCATATTTCAAGATAAGTTAGTAATTAAGGGTATGTTTAGGAAAAAATAATAATAAATGTATCTAGTAATTTGAAAAGAGGTTTACATTTATGGACAAAAATAAAGTCAAATGAGTGCTTAGATATAAGGACGGAAAGAATATTACTAATCATTTCCTTAATAAACGTGTAAAATTCAAAATAGACACTTAGTTTGAAATGGAGGAAACATTGATGAAGATTTAATGTTTTTTATGAAGAGTAATAACATTTCTATTTCTTTATGATGTTGGAGAGTTTTCATAGTATTTTTATTTTAGCCCAATTTTAATAAGTGTCTTGTTAACGAGTGTCATCGGGACACTCTTTAAGCATTTTAAAATAAGTAATTATTCTTAAAAAGTCAAATATTTTGATTTCCAAGGCAATGATTACATGCATTTTTAAAAATACTTACTACTTATGGGTCTTAAAGAGTGCCCCGGGGGCACTAGTTAACATTTTCATTTTAATAATTTTTGTTTTATTTTTATTTTGGATTTTCGACCCATTAGAGTTTTGTTATTTTCCTAGGATTTAAGCTTAGCAGTTGTAGCATGTGAGACATTTTTTATTCGGTGGTTTTCAGAACCCTATTCTCACAAGTTTGTCACTTGCAAACTTGTTTCTTTTCAATATAGGTTTAGCGTTTGCTAGCCTACACTCTCGACTGCGTCAGTTGGTATCAGAGCAGGTTTCTCCTGATTTTTTCCCAACGTGATCAGTCATTAGAGATCAACCGGTGACGAAAGTAGAGCTTAAGGGTACATTTGTGGCTTTTACCACGACCATCAATGCTTTGACTGCACAAGTGGCTTGTTGACAACTTAGGTCACTAACAACGCCAATAACAACAACAGCAGCAGCAGAAACAATCAGAGTGAAGAACTGATTAGGGTTCCATGTGGTGGATGTTGAGACAAAATCCTTATTTGATGTTTTAAAGATTACAAACATATTATATTTATTTAATCTTGTTATCTACTAATTCGTTTTTGTGAGAATTTGTTTCATGAGAATGAAATGAGAACGTTCTGGCGAAAACGATGAAATTGGAACAGTACATTAAAAGCGAACAAGTCTGCTCAGCAAGAAAGCTTGGCTGATTATGTTTACTTGGGCCATAAGAAAAGCTTTAAGCCCATTTGGAAAAGTAAAGCCCATTAAAAGGTTAAGATCACATGGCTTACTTAAGCATGACATCACTAGAGCAAAAGGACATGACATCATCAGAAGTGGGCTGCAAGTTATACAGCTCATCACAGCTGGTTATCTCATGCGCAAGCAAAGCAACAGTGCTTTCTAAGTCAGGCAAATCAGAAAGAACATTCTGAGAACGTTCTGGCTATTTTAAAGAAGAAAAGAGAAATCAATTGAGACTTTGGACAGCTATCAAAAACGTGTCCAACAGCTCTATTTTCTCCCTTGGTCACCAAGACACTCCTCACCTATAAATACAAGGGCCTTTGAAGGTCATAAGCAAGAGTTTTGAAAGCTAATATCTCTCAAAGTGAAAATCATCACTACAAACAAAGCTCTTCGCATACAAAGCAAATTCCAAGCTCTCTCACTATATCTCTTGGATCATCTCTCTTGAATTTGCCTCTTGTAAAACTCAAACAAAGATTTGAGTATTTATTCGATCCAAACAAATCTCTTCATACAAAGAGTGTTGTATTTCTCAAAGTCTATTGGGCTTAATAGTTTTGAGATAGAAAATTCCAACCTTTCTTTTGCTAGTGTGCAAAGAATTGTATAAGCCTGCTGAGGTTGATAATACAGAGGTTACGGACTGATCTGGTGTGATCAAGAAATTGTAGTGCTAGTCAGAAGTTTCTGTTAGCAAGAAAACTATAGTGGATAATCTCACACGAGGTGTGGGGACTGGAAGTAGCCGGGTTTGGTGAACCAGGATAACTCTCCTGTGTTATTCTCTCTCTCTCTCTCTCTCTCTCTCTCTCTCTTTATTTAAAGTTACACAACACACACACATTATTTTATTAATCTCCAGAACATTCTGGTCCTTGCTAAAATAATCTTTTAACTTAACTTCATTTTTCTCATTCTGTTTATAATCATTCTTAAGAACGTTCTGTTCTAATTCAATTAATTGTTATATACTCTAATCTTGATAAACTAACATTCACCAAGATTATTCTTGAGTATATAAATCTAAAATTAAGTTTCAGGAATAATTTTTAAAAGGGTCACAATTCAAACCCCCCTTTCTTGTGACGTTTATTGCTACTTCAATTGGTATCAGAGCCCGGGCTCTACAAAAACACCTAACAAGTGTTGGAGAAAAAAATTCAGGAAGAAGGCAATGTCAAAAGAAAAGTATATACCAGAAGGTCTATCATGCACAAGACCACCATTCTTCAATGGAAAGAACTATTATTTCTGGAAAGGAAAAATGGAACTATTCCTCAGATCCCAAGACGTGGATATGTGGAAAATAATCACAAATGGAGAACACATACCTATGACAACCGATGCAACAACAAAGGTGGAGACACTCACACCAGAAGCATCATGGTCAAAAGAAGATAAAGAGAAAGTACTTCTAAACTCTAAAGCTCGACTCTTTCTATCATGCGCACTAAGCATGGAAGAAAGTGAAAGAGTTGATGAATGTGTGACTGCAAAAGAAGTGTGGGACACTCTAAAAATTCATCATGAAGGAACTAGCCATGTAAAAGAAACAAGAATAGACATTGGCGTAAGAAAATTTGAAATCTTTGAAATGAACGAAGATGAGAACATTGATGAAATGTACTCCAGATTCACATCTATTGTGAATGAATTAAGATCACTTGGAAAAACTTATACCACTCATGATCGGATAAGAAAAATCTTAAGATGTCTTCCAAGCACATGGAGACCCATGGTAACTGCAATCACACAAGCTAAAGACTTAAACTCTTTAGCTCTTGAAGATCTCATTGGGTCATTAAAAGCTCATGAGACGCTGCTGCAAAATGATAAACCATCAAGGAAAGGAAAGATGGTTGCTCTCAAAGCATCTCAAAGTGTACAAGAAGATGTCTTTTCACAAAGCGAAGAAATTAAAGAAACCAATGAAGAAGAAAACATCCAAGGTGAAGCAGAAGACGAACTAGCTCTCATCACAAAGAAGATTCAAAGAATGATGAGGAGAAGAGATCAAATAAAGAAATACTTTCCTAACAAGAAAGATAACTCAAAAGGAGAAGTTGACAAAAGTCAAGTAACATGCTTTGGATGCAACAAATTAGGACATTACAAAAACGAATGTCCATTAAACAAAAAGAGTCAGAAGAAATCTCCTTACTCAAAATCAATGTTTACATGGGATGATCTTGAAGAATCAAAAGATGAAGACACTGAAGCCAACATGGTTCTAATGGCAGATTCAGAAAACGAAGAGGTAATTCTTATCAACCAACCTCTAGTATATAAAGAGTTAGAAAATAAATTTGATAGTCTTTTATTTGACTCAAATTTCTTAACAAACAAATGTCACTCTTTACAAAAAGAAATTTCTGAGTTAAAAGAAGAAAAAGAGAAACTTCAAACTTTGAATAATGATCAAAAGAAAATCATTCAAAGTCTACAAGATTCTTATTTTCAAGCAGCTGAAAAATTAAAAACTTTTGGAAAAACAAAACTTCCTGAAAATTCTAAAAATGAAAATGTTATTCTTAAAAAGGAAGTCAAAGAACTTAGAAATGATCTTTCACAGTTTATAAAATCAACAGAAACATTTCAAAAAATTGTAGGTTCACAAATGGCAGAATTTGACAAAACTGGTTTAGGCTTTAATCAAATATATGAAAAGGTTCTTATACCACAAAAACTAAAATGTTCTTTCTGTAATAAAAGAGGACATCATGAATCAGTCTGTTTTCATAAAAAGAGAAAACTAGAAGAACCATCTATCTCAGAACATTCTCCAGAACATTCTTTCTCATTAAAAAGAAAAGAATGCTCATATTGTAAGAGATTAGGTCATCTAGAATTAAACTGTTTTCTCAAGATTAAACATCTTGAGACCAAAGAAACTAACCTCAAAGGACCCACATCTTCATGGGTACCTAAGGAACCACTAACTCAAAATGCAGGGATCCTCACAAGATGCAAGAACAAAGCCATGGTACTTGGACAGTGGTTGTTCTAGACACATGACTGGGGATAAACAATGCTTCATCTCCTTCACAAAAAAGGAAGGAGGTCTAGTAACCTTTGGCAATAATGACAAAGGACAAATTAAAGGTAAAGGTATTATTGGTAAAAAAGACTCTGCAAAAATTGAGGATGTTCAATATGTTGAAGGTTTAAAACACAATCTACTAAGCATAAGTCAATTATGTGATAGTGGCTTCGAAGTTGTTTTCAAACCTAACATATGTATTGTAAAACATACATCCTCAGGTAAGATTTTCTTTACCGCTTCTAGAAAGAAAAACCTATATGCTTTATACTTAGATGATATTCCAGCAGAAACATGTTTTATGACACTTGAAAAAGATAAATGGATTTGGCACAAAAGAACTGGACATATAAGTATGAAAACTATTTCAAAAATCTCCAAACTGGATCTTGTAAGAGGACTTCCAAAAATTGATTTTGAAAAAGATAGAATATGCGAAGCTTGTACAAGAGGTAAACAAGTTAAAAGCAGTTTTAAAACAAATGATTTTGTTTCAACTAAGAGACCTCTTGAACTACTTCACATAGATCTATTTGGTCCTGTTAGAACCGCCAGTCTAAGTGGAAAACAATATGGGTTTGTTATAGTTGATGATTTTTCCAGATATACATGGGTTCTATTTTTGAAACATAAAGATGAAGCTTTTGAAGCATTCAAAACTTTTTGCACATTAGTTCAAAATGAAAAAGAATCAAAAATCATTTCCGTAAGAAGTGATCATGGAGGAGAATTTGAAAATGCTTTCTTTAAAAACTTCTTTGATGAAAAAGGAATTTCTCATAATTTTTCATGTGCAAGAACTCCACAACAAAATGGAGTTGTTGAAAGAAAAAATAGAACACTCCAAGAAATGGCAAGAACAATGTTAAATGAATCAAATGTAGAAAAATACTTTTGGGCTGAAGCCATAAATACTTCTTGCTATATCATAAACAGGGTTTCAATTAGAAAAATTTTAAACAAAACCCCATACGAACTCTGGAAAAATATAAAACCTAACATCTCATATTTTCATATTTTTGGATGTTATTGTTATATTTTAAATGATAAAGAAAATCTAGGAAAATTTGATTCAAAATCAGATAAAGGAATATTCTTAGGATATGCAACAAACTCCAAAGGATATAGAATTTATAATTTGAAAAATCAAACCATGGAAATAAGCATGCATGTTATTTTTGATGAGTTTGATGACTTAATAATCAACAAAGAAGATGAAGAAGAAATTCCTCAAAAAGAAAGTAATGATTCTCAAGAACATTCTTCTCAAGTTCTTCCAAAAAGCTGGAAAACCGTCGGTGATCATCCTCCTGAACAAATCATTGGAGACACATCTGATGGAATAAGAACAAGACGATCATTTATGAATAATGATGTCAACATGGCAATGATCTCTCACATTGAACCAAAAAATATACAAGAAGCAATATGTGAAGAATCATGGGTAAAAGCCATGGAAGAAGAACTCTCTCAATTTGAAAAGAATGAAGTATGGAATCTTGTTCCTAAACCTCAAAATCAATCCATCATTGGAACAAGATGGGTATTTAGAAATAAACTAAATGAAGAAGGAAAAGTTATCAGAAACAAAGCTAGATTGGTAGCTCAAGGGTACAATCAACAAGAAGGTATTGATTACGATGAAACCTTTGCTCCGGTAGCCAGGTTAGAAGCAATTAGAATTCTTCTTGCATATGCATCTCATAAAAATATTAAATTATTTCAAATGGATGTCAAAAGTGCCTTTTTAAATGGATTTTTAAATGAGGAGGTTTATGTTCATCAACCTCCTGGTTTTGAGAACACAAACAAACCAAATCATGTGTTTAAACTCACAAAAGCACTATATGGTCTTAAACAAGCTCCTCGAGCTTGGTATGAAAGGTTAAGTACATTCTTAATCAAAAATGATTTTTCTAGAGGAAAAATTGATACAACCCTTTTTAGAAAAAATGACAAAACAAATTTTTTAATTGTTCAAATTTATGTTGATGATATCATATTCGGTTCAACAAATGAAAAAATGTGTGATGATTTTTCAAATCTCATATAAAGTGAATTCGAAATGAGTATGATGGGAGAATTAAGATTCTTTCTTGGCTTGCAAATTAAGCAAGAATCAAATGGCATTTTTATTTGTCAAGAAAAATATATAAAAGATCTTCTCAAAAAATATAAAATGAATGAAGCCAAAATAATGGCAACTCCCATGCATCCAACATCTAATTTAGATAAGGATGAAAATGGAAAAACCATTTCTGAAAAAGAATACAGAGGCATGATTGGATCTCTGTTGTACTTAACTGCTAGCAGACCAGATATTGTTTTTGCTGTTGGTTTATGTGCACGTTTTCAAACCTCTCCAAGGGAATCTCATTTAACTGCTGTAAAAAGAATTTTCAGATATCTAGTAGGTACTACTGATCTTGGCCTTTGGTATAGCAAAGGGTCTTGTTTTGATCTTATAGCATACTGTGATGCTGACTATGCTGGAGACAAAATAGAAAGAAAAAGTACAAGTGGAGCATGTCAGTTTCTTGGGAATGCACTCATAAGTTGGTCATGCAGAAAGCAGAACACTATCGCTCTGTCAACTACAGAAGCAGAATATGTGTCAGCAGCCAACTGTTGTTCTCAAGTTCTCTGGATTAAAAATCAACTTGAGGATTTCTCAATAAGGTACACAAATATTCCAGTATTTTGTGACAATACAAGTGCAATAAATTTATCAAAGAATCCCATTCAACATTCAAGATCAAAACATATTGAAATAAAACATCATTTCATTAGGGATCATGTTAATAAAAAGGAAATTGAATTGATTTTTGTTGATACAAAAAATCAATTAGCTGATATCTTTACTAAACCTTTAGTTGAGGATCACTTTAATTTCATTAAAGAAAAATTGCATATTATTCAAAATCCTTGCAAAAGGTCAAAATAGGAAGAGTCTCTCTTCATCAGAATGTTCTGAAAACATTCTTTGAAAATCTGTCTCCCAAAGACTGGCTTGAGGGTCACGCCTCAACCTTGTCCTTTCAGCTTAGTTCTATTTAAGCTAATCTCTAGGTAAAAATTTAATTACCAAGAAATCTCTTACAGCTCATTAATGCTCTTGTCCTCTCTCTCATCATTAAACCACTAATAGTCACTTCTTACCTTTTTCCTTCTCCCAAAACCGGTTTTCACTTTTTCTCTCTAAACTCCCACTCTCTTCCTTCTTCAAACCGTCTCTTCTTCTTCTCTCAACCACCATTTTCTCCATCACAAAATGGCTCGAACCAAAGGAACCGGAAAAACCAACTCAGATGACTCTTCTCCTTCACCATCACCAACCCGTTCTCCTTCTCCACCATCTCCTCCGGTGACAAAACCGCCGTCATCTCCTCCTCTGTTCGATTCAACACCACCACCAACCAAGGAAACCACTCCATTCGTAACTCCACCACAATCTCCGCTCAATAACTCCACAGAACCAATCATGCAAGATGGATATCTCACCACCGAAACCACACCAGAAAAAACTCCATTAAAGGACGACGAAAAACTTCCCTTCATCCCTGACCCTGAATCCTTCCATCCTCTCGCGATGGTACTCTACGTTGAACCAAAACCAACTTCGGTCAACTTAAATCTCAACACACCAAGAATAGTTGTTGAAGATCAACCAACCGCTCCTCAGGAACCTCCAAACTTGAACAAAATGGCTCCTCATCTCAGGAACATGACCAAAAGGAAGTTGCCTCCCAAGAAGGCTAAATCTGCTCCTAATCCAAGACCTAGAAAATCTCAAAGGCTTCGTTCTGCAGTTGGAACAAAGAAAACCAACAGTGTAGACACAACTGTACATGATATCTCTGATTCAGATGAAGAAACTGAACCAACTACCCCTTTGGCTGAGAAAACTCCTTCTCCTCTTAAGCCCAAACCTAAGAGTAACAAAAAGGTCTCTAAACCTCCTATCAAGGGTTCTGTACCAAAACCAAAGCCTAAACCAACTGTGAAGGACAAAGGAAAGCAGAAGCAAACTGCTCAACCAGAACGTTCTTCAGAAAGTCTTTCTGATAAAGACTATGAACTCTCTTCAGATTATTCTCCAGAATGTTCTCCAAAGCGCAAAAATCCTTCAAAACAGAAGATCATTCATATCTCTACAGGAAAGAGAGTACCTCTGTTTGATCATTCTCTGAAAAAGGATTTCAAAGAAAAATGGGGAAATAGGTCAATTGGAATTGGAAGGTATTATGATTTTGTCAAGCTGGAAAAAGACAAAGTCGTTCTTAAGGAGTATGTTGATGAGCAAGGCTGGACCAAATTTCTACAGCTTCGTGAGAGACACTACCCAAAGCTTGTCCAAGCTTTCTATTTCATGGCAGAAGCATACCCTGAGGAAAGCTTAATAGTGTCTAGGATTAAGGATGTTGAGATACGTCTCACTCCACAGGTAATCTCTGATACTCTTGGTATCTCAAATTCTGGTCAAACTGTCTTTGGTGATGATTGGTTTGAAAAACTTGAAGTCATTTCTGAAAATGTTTACAAACTCCTTTTCAAACCAAATGTCACTGAGTTTGTTTCTTCGAACCTTCTGCCAACCCCAAAAATGCTGAATGGCATAAGCCAACATTGTGTCTTGCCTAGAAATGGTAATTTTCAACATGTTAGTTCAAATGATCTCTTGGTCATGTATCATCTTTTAATGAAAGAAAAATTGAGTCTTCCTCATATCATTATTCATAACATGATCAATGTTATTCAGTCTCATAACAAAAAGTCTTGTCTGCCATATGGAATGGCTCTGACCAAAATCTTCATTAAGAATCATATTCCTTTTGAAGGTGAAAAATCTATTTTTGAGTATTCTCAATTTACTCCAAAAAATCTGAGTCACATGAAGCAGGAACCTATTGATGAGCCTCCTTCTGACCTCAAAAGAAAGAGGGAAGATGGGTCTGATCTGCAGAATCCAGTTCCAGAAAATGCTTCTGATGAACACTGCAATCCTCCAGAACGTTCTTCAGAACGTTCTCCTGTGATGGAGGAAGATCAAGAACTGCTTGAAAACTTTGGCAATCATGCTTCTCTGTCAAAAGTCAAAGCTTCAGAAATTCTTCAAAGTTTCACTGAAAAAACCCCAATCACAAAACCTTCAAAATTGTTTATCTCTCCTCAAAAGCATGATTATTCTGCTTTGTTTCAATCTGACTCAGTGGACAAGTTCTTTGTTCCACAAGCTTTTGATTCATCTGTCCAGATGGACTCTCTCAAGTCTCTTCAAACTAATCTCTCCTTTCCTTCAAGATTCAATGAATCTCCTTCAATGGCGCAAAGGATTTTTGAGCACAATGAAAGGCCAACCAAAAGGTCCAAGGTTGAGAAAGACTGCAGTAAGACACGCAGTGACTTGACTAGGGTAATTGAAGGGAACAATGCAATTTTGCATTATCTGTCTTGGATGACTTTTGAAATGTCTCTGTCAAGGAAGTGGAAGGACTCCATAAGTGACAAGAATGAGTTTGCTAGACCAGAACAAAACCCATTCCCAGTTCCTATGTATCCCATGTTCATGCCTACTATCTCTTCATCATCTGATGCTTCTTCTCCAACCATTCCACCTACTGCTGCTGCTGCCCCTTTTCATGATGACAAAGGGGGAGATGATTTAGGGGATTATGAGTTAGGAGGACCAGGAAAACAGTTAGGATCTAGGGAAGAATAAATCACTATGCTGCTGTTTATGTTTAAGTATTTTGATGTTTAAAAACTCTGTTTTTATTTCTCTGTTTATGTCTTTTGATCATGATTAACTAAGGATCAAATTGCTGCTAGTATGTGCGCATATGAACAATGCTTTTTGGTGTTTTGAAATGCTAGGTTTGATACCTTGTAATGATCTTCATGATTTATGAATTATGTTGTTTATGTTCTATATTCTCATTTTACATATTAAATCTTGAATGCATGAATTGAGGGGGAGTTCTTTGATAAAATTATCAAACTCAATTGTCCATAAACAAATTCTGGAAAACTCTCAAAATGGCACAAAATTTTGGTTGCTAAAATTGAGGGGGAGTTTTTAACAAATTTTTCAAAAACTCAAAATCAAAATCAAAATAAATTATAAATGTTTGTCATCATCAAAAAGGGGGAGATTGTTGAGACAAAATCCTTATTTGATGTTTTAAAGATTACAAACATATTATATTTATTTAATCTTGTTATCTACTAATTCGTTTTTGTGAGAATTTGTTTCATGAGAATGAAATGAGAACGTTCTGGCGAAAACGATGAAATTGGAACAGTACATTAAAAGCGAACAAGTCTGCTCAGCAAGAAAGCTTGGCTGATTATGTTTACTTGGGCCATAAGAAAAGCTTTAAGCCCATTTGGAAAAGTAAAGCCCATTAAAAGGTTAAGATCACATGGCTTACTTAAGCATGACATCACTAGAGCAAAAGGACATGACATCATCAGAAGTGGGCTGCAAGTTATACAGCTCATCACAGCTGGTTATCTCATGCGCAAGCAAAGCAACAGTGCTTTCTAAGTCAGGCAAATCAGAAAGAACATTCTGAGAACGTTCTGGCTATTTTAAAGAAGAAAAGAGAAATCAATTGAGACTTTGGACAGCTATCAAAAACGTGTCCAACAGCTCTATTTTCTCCCTTGGTCACCAAGACACTCCTCACCTATAAATACAAGGGCCTTTGAAGGTCATAAGCAAGAGTTTTGAAAGCTAATATCTCTCAAAGTGAAAATCATCACTACAAACAAAGCTCTTCGCATACAAAGCAAATTCCAAGCTCTCTCACTATATCTCTTGGATCATCTCTCTTGAATTTGCCTCTTGTAAAACTCAAACAAAGATTTGAGTATTTATTCGATCCAAACAAATCTCTTCATACAAAGAGTGTTGTATTTCTCAAAGTCTATTGGGCTTAATAGTTTTGAGATAGAAAATTCCAACCTTTCTTTTGCTAGTGTGCAAAGAATTGTATAAGCCTGCTGAGGTTGATAATACAGAGGTTACGGACTGATCTGGTGTGATCAAGAAATTGTAGTGCTAGTCAGAAGTTTCTGTTAGCAAGAAAACTATAGTGGATAATCTCACACGAGGTGTGGGGACTGGAAGTAGCCGGGTTTGGTGAACCAGGATAACTCTCCTGTGTTATTCTCTCTCTCTCTCTCTCTCTCTCTCTCTCTCTCTTTATTTAAAGTTACACAACACACACACATTATTTTATTAATCTCCAGAACATTCTGGTCCTTGCTAAAATAATCTTTTAACTTAACTTCATTTTTCTCATTCTGTTTATAATCATTCTTAAGAACGTTCTGTTCTAATTCAATTAATTGTTATATACTCTAATCTTGATAAACTAACATTCACCAAGATTATTCTTGAGTATATAAATCTAAAATTAAGTTTCAGGAATAATTTTTAAAAGGGTCACAATTCAAACCCCCCCTTTCTTGTGACGTTTATTGCTACTTCAGTGGATTTAAGAACCATATTTTCACATGTTTCTCTCTGTCTCCACAGGAACAACAACCACAACCAAAGCTAGAAAACTTCCTCGGTGGATACTCTTTTACCGACCATCATGAATACGGTGGTGTTGTAAAGCAGTTAAAAGACATAGAGCAAATTGAATCGAATCGTGTGAATGTTGATATTGGCCATATAACGTAACAAGATCATATCATCATCAACAAGACTTCCCATCCCATTTAACAGATCAAGTCATCTATGCAGTAACAAATGACTCTAATTTGTTATTTGAGGTTGTCTCTAATGTGTATTTTGACACTATCCTTTAGAGTTGTTATGCACCTTTAATCTACTTTCTCTTTCACTTAAAAAATCGTAAACCTAAATTTTTAACAAGAAAAAAAAAGGTTCCACCTAAAACCTTAATTGTATTTGCTTATGTGTTAAAATTTATTTATTTTTTCGATCCCTTTTCAAAATACACATTATAGAAAGAAAAAAAAAACATGTGCACAACCTAGCTACGAGGCGTGTGATCGTTTTAGACCAAATCAAATAAAAAATTAGAGATAAACTCAAATCATGATATTGAAAACTAGTGAATGAATCGACCGCCAACACGGAAGCAGATCCACAAACCAACAACTCACTGCAAAGAAGTCAGAGCATACAGTGAAACCGCATGAAATGCCAACAAATTTCCATATCACCAAGTCAAAGCCCTTTTGAGCAAACAACCTGAAGGCGAAGGCCAACACCATAGCAAATCAGAACCTTCCAAAAATTGTGTAAAAACGCATACCTGGTAATTAAAACCCATAAGACGATTTGGAAAAACCAAAGGGTTCTCAACCGTCGCAGCCCCATGAATAGTATTTGAAGTACTAGCAGTGCAATGGTGTACAAGCTGACACCATGAATTAGTAACATCGTGAAGAGCCAGTATCGCAAAAGAGTGCGACAAATCTACGAATTAAACCACCACTCAAACCTGGAAAAAGACGCATCAGAGCCAAATAAACTCACGTTGGAGCTAGCAATCTCAAAACGAACAACCCCCAATACAAATCCAGCAGCAAACCCATAAGCAAGTACCATAACTAAATCATGTTTAACTCAATTATAGCCAAAATCAATTTTACATAATGAATTTACTCAGATTTAATTTTTCTTAACACTCAATTATGACATGATGATTTCATGAGGTTCAAGAATTTAGGATTCATCGCCCTTAAAAAATGAATTAAGGATTGATAAATTTGTACATGCAAAAAATGTATTATTAAGCCTGTCCATTAGCAAGATGTTATATATTCAGCTAAATCACGGTTTATTTCTCTATTTGGTAATGATGTTCCACCAGAATAGCTTGCCACCATTTGTTATTAATTTGGATATTGGTCAAATATATCCACTATCCACTATAGGATACACTTCATGTGGTTGGAGGTAAACGTGACCTACAAACCCAAGTCAAAATATAGTTCTGTTTGTTTTTCATTTGGGGACTTAATTGGTACCTGTGTTAATTAAGTTCTTCAGGGGTGCCCGCCAATTTTGACCCCATTAGGCAAAAAGATAAATGCATGCACTTGAGCACATCCGTAGTGGCTGATGATTAATCAAAAGAACAATAATGAGTAGACCAAATAATTGTACTTCATAATCTTGTGATAATAATCATTTTTTGGCCTTTTCTCCTTTTCTATAATTAAAGAAAAGTCATACACTGTTATGAAATAAAGAATTACTGGATATACATTCTTCTTCACTTTCCTATAACCCCATTAGTAAGTGAATAATTAGGGGACCTCAATTTTCTTGATCACTTACTTACTCATCTTGTATACTATAAATAGGGTTCATATTGTATTATAAAGATACACTTGTGAAGAGAATAATACAAAGTGATTTCATCTTCTCCTTCCTCTTCTTCTTTGATTTTGTGCTTTTACTTTATTTCTTAACACGTTATCAGCACGAAGCTCTCAGCTGAATTTTAAATAGAAATGGAGCATATAGGGTGTGTTTGGTAAAATTAAGTTATAAGCTAGCTAGCTGAAAAACTAGTTGATTGAAATTAAAGTGTTTGGTAAAATTAACGTTTAAAATGACTGATAAATATAAAATGACAGAAAAGTACACATAAGTTTAATATGTTTTTTTAAGGACATATATTTAATATGTTATGAATTATATTTATAAACATTTTAAACTAATATAGTTTTTCTTGTTCAATATTTATGCGCCGTGCGACCAGCCAGCAAGGCAAGTATTATGGAATTCTTTATCTGCTCGTTTGGCTCTGTTGGGTGATAAAAAGGTGTGTATTTGCGGGGATTTTAATGCAGTTCGAAATGAGGGGGAACGACGATCAGTAAGAAATGGCTTCATGTCTGCAGATTTTGTTCCGTTTAATAGCTTTATTGATGATAATATGTTGGTGGATTTACCGTTGCATGACCGTAATTTTACTTGGTTTAAAGGTGATGGAAAGTCCATGAGTAGGTTGGATCGGTTTCTTTTATCAGAGGAGTGGTGTTTATTATGGTCTAATTGTACTCAGGTTGCTCTTTTACGTGGACTGTCAGATCATTGTCCATTGGTGCTGACAATAGACGAGGAAAATTGGGATCCGTGTCCGTCTCGGTTGTTGAAATGTTGGCAGGAAGTTCCTGGGTATAAGAGTTTTGTCAGTGAAAAATGGAAATCCTTTGAAGTCACAGGTTGGGGTGGTTTTGTCTTGAAAGAGAAACTTAAACTGATAAAGGTTGCTCTGAAGGAATGGCACTTGACTCATACTCAGAATTTGCATGGGAAAATTGCCTCTTTGAAGGAAAGGCAAGCCGCCATTGATGGAAAAGGGGAGGAGGACGACCTAAATGAAGAGGAGGTAGTGGAGTTACGCGGTATTTCGTCAGATATTCACTCTTTGTCTTGTCGTAATACGAGTATATGTTGGCAACAATCTAGACTTAAGTGGCTTCGTGAGGGAGATGTTAACTCGAAATATTTCCATTCTATTTTGGGTTGTCGGAGGCGTCGAAATTCGTTGGTGTCGATCTCTGTGAATGGTTCAGTGGTGGAGGGCGTGCATCCCATCCGTCAGGCTGTGTTTTCACACTTTGCGAGTCACTTTCAACTGCAACATATACAAAGGCCGGCGATAGATGGTTTACAATTTCTAGGTTTGTCTTATGTTGAAGGGGGCGGTCTTATTAAGCCTTTTTCAGTAGAGGAGGTGAAAGCAGCCATATGGGATTGTGACAGTTTCAAGAGCCCGGGCTCTGATGGTATCAACTTCGATTTTTTCAAAGACTTTTGGAGTGACTTGCAAGTGGATGTTATGCGTTTTGTTAATGAATTCCACAGGAATGGCAAGTTGTCGAAAGGTATTAATTCTACTTTTATAGCCCTCATTCCAAAGGTTGACTCTCCTCAAACCTTAAATGATTTTCGCCCCATTTCATTGATTGGCGGTTTGTACAAAATTCTGGCTAAATTATTGGCTAATAGATTGAGACAGGTTATTGGTAGTGTTATTTCTGATACGCAGTCTGCGTTTGTTAAGAATAGACAAATCCTTGATGGGATTCTGATTGCGAATGAGGTGGTTGATGAGGCTCGTAAATGTAAGAAAGAGATGATGATGTTTAAGGTGGATTTTGAGAAAGCTTATGATTTTGTTCATTGGGGGTATCTGGATTCGGTGATGGGAAAAATGTGTTTTCCGACTTTATGGAGAAAATGGATTAAGGAATGTGTTTCGACAGCTACAACATCAGTTCTTGTTAATGGCAGTCCAACAGATGAATTTCCTTTAGGTCGAGGTCTGCGTCAGGATGACCCGCTTTCCCCATTTTTGTTTTTACTAACAGCTGAAGGGTTGAACGTTATGATGAAGGCTTTGGTTGATGCAAATTTGTTTCGTGGTTATAGTGTGGGGGCCGAAAATGAGGTGGTTTTATCTCACCTTAAGTTTGCTGACGACACTTTATTGTTAGGTGAGAAGAGTTGGGCGAATATCCGGGCATTGCGGGCGGTTCTAGTTCTTTTTGAGGCGGTGTCTGGGTTAAAAGTTAATTTTCATAAAAGCTTGCTAGTTGGAGTTAATGTTCCAGACTCTTGGTTGACGGAAGCAACGTCGTTGTTGAATTGTAAAGTTGATAAAGTGTCGTTTCTCTACCTGGGATTGCCCATTGGTGGAAACCCGCGTCGGCTGTCTTTTTGGGAACCTGTGGTTAATCGTATAAAATCTAGACTGTCTGGATGGCAAAGCCGACATCTTTCCTTCGGAGGTCGCTTGAGAGAGTTCAATGAGGCATTGTTGGGGAAATGGTGTTGGAGATTATTAGTTGATAGAAGAGGGTTATGGTATCAGGTGTTGGTTGCTAGGTATGGTGTGCGTGATGGGAGGTTGGAGGATGGGGGCCAGAGTGGTTCTATTTGGTGGACAGAGGATCGTAGGATTAGGGATGGGATTGGTGGAGGCGGTGATGGTTGGTTTGAGGGTTGTGTGGTTAGGCGTGTGGGTGATGGTGAGGATACTTTGTTTTGGCATGATCGTTGGTGTGGTGATGTCCCTTTCCGGATTCGTTTTAGCAGGTTATTTGGTTTAGCTTTGAATAAATCAATAACTGTTAAAGATATGTTTTCTCTTGGTTGGGGAACGACAGGTGATGGGTGGCAGTGGCGTAGGGCTTTGTGGGTGTGGAAGGAGGAAATTTTAGAGGAGTGTAGGTTGTTACTTACTAATGTTTCTTTGCAGCCTCTTTCTTATGATGTGTGGCAGTGGCAACCGGATCCTAATGATGGGTACTCGGTTCGAGGTGTGTATGATATGCTCACTAATCGGGAGATACCACAGGATATGTTTTGGGATGATTTGATTTGGCATAAGCATGTTCCGCTTAAGGTGTCTATTTTCGCTTGGCGGTTGCTTCGTGATCGACTTCCCACTAAGTCTAACTTAGCAACCCGTGGTATCTTGGATTTACAGGCGTGTTTATGTGTGTCAGGTTGTGGACTGTTGGAAGATGCACGCCATCTATTTCTGTCTTGCAGATGCTTTGGTTCTTTATGGCCTTTAGTGAGGTCTTGGATTGGCTTTGATAGGGCTGATCATTGTGATATTTTAAATCATTGTGCTCAGTTTTCACAGTATACAGGTGGTTTGAAATCGCGGAGATCCTTTCTTCGGCTTATTTGGTTACTCACGACGTGGGTTATATGGAATGAAAGAAATTATCGGCTTTTTCAACAAAAAGAAAATTCTATTGATCAATTATTAGATAAAGTAAAATATTATTCATTATGGTGGATGAAAGCCCATAAGGTTGTTTTTATGTTTGGTGATCAATTATGGTGGTCGAGTCCCATGTCGTATTTAGGCATTGGTTAACCACGTCTTGTAATTCTTGAGGACTGCTTGTATCTTTTCTAGTAGTCTTTTCGGTACATCTTGTGCTGTGAAGATTGCTATGGCAGTGTTAATATAATCCATTTTTGCTTGTTAAAAAAAAAAAAATTAATTTATTTCAAAGTATTTTTGTCTTTAAAATGATAAATGTGATATATGAATTTAACTGAGATTATATTTAATAAAATTTGTATATTATTACAAAAATATTTGAACGAGACCGTATAAAAAAATACAAACCTCAAAACATATTTTAACGAACAGGAACATTAAAAAAACATCAAATAGAAAGAAAAAAAAAGTGAATAACGCAGCCGTAAAAAAAAAAACGCAACGTGGGTAGTTTTGTTTTCTTGAGTGGGTAGTTTTCTTAAATAAAAGATGATATAAAGGACAAAAATGGAAGAAAATATAAAAAGCTACTAGCTATAAGCTAAAAAGCTACTTGAATTAGCTTTTCAAAAAACGTTATAAGCTCATGAGAAAAGCTTGTTACCAAACACGTCACGTTTTCATCCAACGAGCTTATAAGCTAATCTAACAAGTTATAAGCTAGCTTATTTATGTTACCAAACACAGCATAGTATTGTGATAGATAAATACTTATAGGTAAGTTTGATTTCTTCTCCTTCTTATGATTACGTTTGGTTATTTTTAGTGTGTGTTTGGTTCTGCGGTGAAAAAAATTGATTTTGATAGAATTGATTTTGAATGAATTGATTCCGACCAAAAGCGAGTTGAGTGAAATTATTTTTTGTTTGGATGCATTAATATGAAAGTGATTCTTATTGATATATGTTGTTTGGATAGTGCATTAATATGCATTATTGATTTTGATATATGTTGTTTGGATGCATTATTTTTTATTTTAAATGTATAATTACCAAAATGGGTTTCATTATAATTATAAGTATTTATAAATACAATTAGATATCATTTCAATTTTAATTTGTATCATTAAATTTAGGGTTAATTAAGTTTTTAGTCCCTATAAATATTCACAGTTTTGTTTTTAGTCCCTACAAAATAAAATCCCACTTTTTAGTCCCTGTGAGATTTTCCTTAAACATTTTAGGGACAAAAAATGTTAATGGAAATTTTTGACAGGGACTAAAAATGCTGATGGAAAATTTTGTAGGGACTAAAAATGTTAATAAAAAATTTTATAGGGACTAAAAAGTGTAATTTTATTTTATTGGGACGGACTAAAAACTAAATTCTGAATATTTATAGGGACAATTTACTTAATTAACCCTTAAATTTAATATTTTATAATTGTAAAAAAAATTAATTATTTATAAAATTGTTTTGACAAAATTATTCATAAATTATTTAAATCATATATTAAGGGTTTCTATGATAAAAACGTCCTTGAAAAATGTGAATTTAAATTACTAAGAAATCCATAATATAATAGGCTTTTGTCATGTACAAAGTCAAAATAAATAAGATTGGGTTTAATCGTACAAAATATATCAGCAATTTTTTCTAATTAGCAATTTATTGTTTTAGTGAAATTTATGATCTACAGGAAAAAACTATACTGCAGCTCCTTGATTATTTGTTGAGTGAAACGGTATAAGAAAAGGATAAATATGTAAAATAGAGAGCATCCATCGATAAAATAATAAATAAATTGTAATCAATTTCCACCGTGTTTCCAAAAGCTACTAATACCAGCTTCTAATCGAATTGCTTTTACATGCCAGACTCAATTTTAAAAATAGTTACTCAAACACCAATTTTTTAGCAAACTCACTTTTAAGATTTTGAAACTCAAGTTTATGGCTCCCCACCACGCAGCCAAACGAAGACTTAGGGGGTGTTTGTTTCTATAGAAAGATTGTGATAGGGAAAGAAAGTTAAGAGAAAGATGCACTTTCCTTAGTTTGGAACTCACTTAAAAGACTAAGGAAAGAAAGAATTTTGTGGGACCTATATTAAAAACCTTTCCCCTCATGTATGCACGGAAAGATTGTGGAAAGGTTGGGAAACACCCTATGTTGCATGAAAAGTCCAAAACATTCCCAACTCTTGTTACTTTTCTTTATTTCACTTTTTTACTAACTTATTTATTTCAATATTCATTTGTAATCTCTCTCTTTTTATTTTCTCAATTCATTGCCTAATATTTTTTGTCCGTCTCCTCTGTGTCAATGGCGTGCAATTAAGCTACTCACGCAATAGCCACAAATTTTTCCAGACACTATATATATATATATATATATATTCAAGGAGTCAAGGGTATTTATGTCAATTACTATATATAGATTTTTCCTTCCTTCAATTTTCTATTCCACTTTCTATTATACCAAACAACTAAAACAATCCCCTCACTTTCTCCTCTCTTTCTTTCCTCATACAATCTTTCTTTTTTCTTTCTTTCCTTATACTTTCATTCTTCAACCAAACAAAGCCATAGATAAATAAAATGTGGTATTAAAATAAGAAAATATAATCGATCTAAGTAAATGTCAATAGTAATGAATTGTTGCATAGATTAAACATATTCTGATATGAATGGAATTGAGAAAGAAAGTAAAGAAAAAAAAAAGGGCGTCCAAGCATATTGAAAATATACAGGTTAAGATGTTTTGATCTCATTCATTCTTTAAAGTTCTTAAAATTTTATAACGTAGTGGTAGATGTGTGACTCACATTCATTCTTCAATTAATTAGCTTTTCAATTGTTGGCTTACATCTATGACCTAATGGTAGAACATATAAAGTTTAACTCTTTAAGAATGCATGAGATTAAAACTTCTTAAAATTAAATGCATGAGATTAAAACTTCTTAAAATTTATAAGGTATTCTTGTTACTTCCTTTTATGATTCTTTGCTGAGGTTGCTCATCAAATGATATTTGATTTTAGTGGATGATATTTTTCTTGATCCATATTGGTACAATGTAAGAAAATTTCCATTCTTCATTCATACTATACTCATGCTAAACAGTTTGATTGAATCCTTCAGACCTCTATAAAATTGGTTTAGTATGTGAAAATTTCGTACTATAAAAATATTGTTTGTTGTATAGCTACTTATTGGTTGATGGTTTTGATTTAACTATAATTATCATAATTTTATTTATTTTATGATATAGTTCTCGAAGAACTACTTTTTTTCCTAAGCATTCATGAAGGATTGCTCAAAGAATTGTTCTTCATTATTGTGAAGATCATGTGTAATATAATTCATGAAGAACTAAATATATATGAAGATCAAATGATTTGTCCCTGAAGGATTGCAAACAATCAAATTTTTATCACTGTTTATGAAGACTTGAGATATAGTTCTTGAAGAACTAAAATTTAATTTTAAAGCATCCCTAAAGGATTGCTCAAAGAATGATTTTTTTCCTCGTTGTTTATGAAGATTTGAGATATAGTTCTAGAAGAACTAATAACTTAATATCAAGCATTCGTGAAGGATTGCATAATAAAACTATTGTGATTTCCATTGTCATTGTTGATAGAGATTTGTGTTTGAGTTCCTGAAGAACAACACATTTAAAACTTGATATTTATAAGATCTATTTGATCTATAAAAATAAAAGAGAAAATGTGAGACAATATGTATATTTCTATGTCATTCGAAATGCTCTTGAAGTAGCAAAATAAGTGAGTATCTTCAAGAATATTTTCGAAAGATTAGTCACATTTGTATTTGAACAAAGAGTGGCTCTTTATCAAAATGGTGAAAGGTCACATTGAACGTCATTCCCATAAGTGAATGGTTCATACTATTAGTTTCATATAACCAATGTTGTGGTTATGGAAATTGTTGGAACAAAATGTGTTTAACATTAACTCTTGAGAGTTTTGATGATAACAAGGTATTAAAAATTGTCAATTGAATATGCTAATATTTGTTCAAGTGTGCAGGATTATAGACAAAATTTGTCATCTTAAAAAGGTCTTGGAAGAACAATAAAGAGCAAAGGAATCAACAAAAAGGAAGCTTAAAGCGTCTGAAGAAAATTGCTCCTGAAGACAAAGTGCTCCTGAAGTGGTGACGTCATCAGAAGCTGAAAATCACCAGAAGCTGCAGTTCATCAGGAGATGCAACTTAAAGCTTCAAAAGCTGTTTAATGGTCAAACTCGTCTAATGATTGCAGAAGACTGGAAAAGTGAAGCAACAACTATTTTGAAAGGATTTGAAGGCATTGGATGTTTGTTCTTCAAAGAGCATTGACAAAGTACGTTTGTACGAAGTGTACAACCACTACCTCCACTACTCTGTTTTTTTGTCTCTGCTAAAAGACAAGAAAAACAACTCCGTCTGCAACGATGTTCCTTCATAATGGGAATGCATTTGAAATTGATCCTTCATAGGACAATAACTATATCAGGCAAAAGATCATTGGTGATTGATCAAAAGCTTCAAACGACTCTATTTTGAATGTGCAGGCAATTCAACGTCTCTTTCACACCTCTATATAAAGGAGTGAAGACTCATAGTTACAAATAGAACAATACCAAGAATTACAAGTGTCAAAACTCTGCTGAAATTGTTTTGCACTCAAAGTTCACTTAGAATTTCTTATCAAAGTTCATATCTTAGAAATTCCAGAGTCTTAAGAGTCTGTATCTGATTTGTATTGTGAACACCACTGATTGTATATCAAGTGTTCAACCTCAACCATTTTTCTTTGTAATTCTGTTTGAATTAAGAAGTCTCTTGCAATTGTGCTTGAGCATTAGAAGTTTCTTGATTGTGTTCAGGAGTATAGGAAGTCTCTTGCAGTTGTGCTTGAGCATTTGAAGTCTCTTGCTAGTTTTTAGCAGTGAGCAATTCTAATCAGATATTACATAGTGAACTCTCCTTGGAAGTGCAAGGGGGACATGACTGACTTCCGGTTTGTGGAAGGAACCTGTATAATTGCTTTGTGTCTTTTCTCTCTCTCTCTCTCCCTCCCTCCCTCCCTCCCTCTCTCGCTCTCTCTCTCTCTCTCTCTCTCTCTCTCTCTCTCTCTCTCTGTTTTATCCGCTGCATCTTGTTTTGAACATCACTTCAGAAGTAGAACTCTATCTGCTTTTGATCAGTGTTTTCAGCTTAGGAGAAAAAGAAGAAAAAGAAAACACAATTCAACCCCCCTTCTTGTGTTTTTCTCACCATCAGAAATTAGTGTTTGATCAATGATTTTCTTGATACGATCATATTTCTATTATATCGATTGAAACGTCCAATATTGTTTCCTTATTCTACGATCAAAGTTTGGTTATGATTTTCTTCTTTCTTATTGCATAAGACTTCTTGAAGGCCTGAGTTACAAGGTAAGCAAGCACAAACTCTTTTCTCCATAACTCTTGAAAACATCTTTTATGAATTGACGTACTATTTTTCCTTCACTAGAATTTTTTTCCATTGAGTTTTTCTTTAGTAAGGTTTTAATGAGGCATATCCTCATAGACATCCAAGGGGGAGTGTTATGAAATAAAGACTTAGTGGATGTCCATCCTTCTTCACCTTCCTATAACCCCCGTTATTAAGTGAATAGTTGGTGGACCTTAATTTCATTGATCACACTTACTTACTCATCTTGTGTATTATAAATAGGACTCATATTATATTGTAAAGATACGTTTGTGAAGAGAATAATAAAAAGTGTTTTCATCTTCTCCTTCCTCTTCTTCTTTGATCTTGTGTTTTTCCTTTATTTCTTAACATACACATTTTTTTATGAGCAAGATATTTCAAAATGAAAATCATATGCAAGTAACATATTTTTGCAGGTAGGTGTGTAATGTGTATTAAGCACGATTAATCATTCACTTAACATATAATAATAGATGGACGGGGACGAGTTCTCTCTGAGCACCCAAAGGACAACGGGGCCCTCCATAAAGACCATTATACGGCCAATGTTTCTTTACCGATGTACAGATCTTCAATCCAACCATAGTCAAGACTCAAGAACCACTTTGCAACATTTTATTGGATAAATAGTCGGTGTGGAAAATGATGTCACTGTAATATTTATAAATAGTGTATTCAAGATAATAAATTTTAAAAATAGGCATTGAGTTTTTTTTTTTTTTTTTAGGGTTCGAACACACACCTCACATATATTATGCTTATCAACTGAGCTAAATTCACGTGAACAATAGGATATTAGAAACATTGCATAATATATATATATATATACAAAAGAGTTTGAGTTTAAATTTCAAATACCTCACTTTTTTTTTAAATAGATAAATATTTAATCACTAAACTGCTTGACAAAACTAATTTATTTTTATTTTTATACAAAACTAATAAACTAGTATCTATTTTTTTTTAATTTTTAAAATCTAGCACCTTAGAGGAATTTGTAAGCGTGAAACATATCAAAATTACAAGTATGTTTAAATATGTGTTTTGTTAATTATTTTAGTTTTCCAATGCGTTTTTAGCAAGTCAATCTAATTTTCAAATGTATGTCTTTTCATTAGTAATTTTTTTCTTCTTCTTGTGGCGGTGCTTATACAATAATGCAATACTTAGAGAAATCCAATAACAAACTAGTAAGCTTCATTAATGGCTCCATTCTCTAAAAAAAAAGTAATTTAATATCGTGTGATCCATTAGACCACATATCAAACATTAACCGATCTTAGTAAATGTAGCCCATCAAATTGCTAATAAAAAAGACACTTGAAAATATTCTTATAATTTTAATATATTACTCCTTCCGTCTTAAAATATAAGTAGAATTCACTTTTTAGGTTCATTCATTTAATGATGTATGTGGTTTAATGATGTATGTGGTTCAGAACCACATACATCATTAAATGAATGAACCTAAAAAGTGAATTTTGCTTATATTTTGAAACGGAGGGAGTACGAGACAATAGCGACACCATCTCATTTTAGAACTACAATATTTTTATTTGTGGTGGCCGGAGTTTGAATCTCGAACCTTACATATATTATGCATTGTCCATATCAATCGAGATTTATTTATCTCATTTTATTGCAAGATTCATTTACAAAATTACCAACATTAAAAAAAGCACTAGTTGCGGTAATAAAGTTGTTTAAAATATGTGTTACCATGTTATAATTTTTGGAATTGGATCCTCTCCTACCTTTTTTGTGCAACCCTCTACTTTTCTGATTCAATGGTTGATTGACTCATAAATGAACAAAAAACAACACCAGGGAAAAAGAGAGAAAATGTGAATGAATCTTAGATTATGACAGAACAAACTACATAAGAGAAATGGTTGGAGAGGATCTAAATCCATAATTTTCCTTATAATCATTTTTTTGGACGAATGGAAGCGACAATTATTTTGTTTACAATCATTAGAATTAATTAATATTTTTGTACCAAAAAAAATACTCCCTCCGTCCCTATATATAAGACCCTTTTGCCAAAATCACGGGAATTAAGATAGTGGATATTTGTATTAAAGTTGTTTGTAATTACTATTGTTTTTACAATTTTATCCTTTAAAAAAGAAGGTTAGTTTATGTTTTCAACATATTATTTATTGTTGATTGAAGAAAAAGATGTATAATAAATAGGGGCATGTATGTAAAGAAATAATTAATGTAGTTGGAAATAACAAAAGGGGTCTTATAAAAAGGGACAAAAAAAATTCTCAAAAAGGTCTTATAATTAGGGACGGAGGGAGCAATAATTAATATTTCATGTGTTCCTTTTAGTTGTCGCTTTTGTAAAAAAACATCTGTTCCTATTTCGCTTTTGTAAAAAAAAATAATACTGTTGGTAACCTTTTATTCGTTATAGAAGATATTATTATACACTTCTTTAGCCGGAGATATACATGGATTGTAATCTATTTTGTATAATAAAAGATAATAAAATTAAACACCATCATAATGGAAACTGTAAGAGAAATAATAAAACTAAAGACCTTATTTTAAAATTATTTCATGAAAAAAAAAAAAAATTATTCTCTTAAGAGAGTGAATTGATCAATGATGAGTTTGATGTGACGCTTAAAGCTAACGAGGATAAGAGCAATTGAAATCATGTGTATTCTTTTAATTAATGACTCTTACATGCTTCAAGGTAAAATGACACATGAACAAACCTAAATTATATAGTTATGAAATGGATCTTGAAGTCGTACAAGAATAAGACTCTATCTATGATCGAAGAAATTCAAATAAGAAATGAAAGCTTATTATTTTTTGTAGCAATAGAACTTTATATTTAAGCGTGTTTGACTTTAAATAATTATATATAAAGAGAATGACATAATTAAAAGTTTTTCTCAATTTGAGTTAATGCAGATAAAACGCTTTAAAAATATCCATGTTGGTTTATGAGAATAATCGAAAATCTTACAAGTAGTCTAGAATGCTACAAAAGGTATCAAAGCAAACACTTTCTAATACAACATGGTTCACGAACCAATAAAAAATTGGTGGGTGTGTGACACAAGACATGTGAGGGTCCAAAATGGTTATCGAAGCATATAGCATGTTCAATGAGCGACTTTTGACACGCTCTTAGGCAAAATGACACGTAAATAAACCGAATCCACATTAAAATGAGAGGAATCCCGATGTTGTGCAATTATGAGACTATACGGTTGAATGAATGCTCATAAAAATTGATTAACGCGACTTATACCAACATGATGTATAATTTTTTTTGATAGACCATAACATAAGAACTTCATAGTTTAGCATGTTTGACTTAAAACAATTATGACATTGACAATATTTTGAGAAGTTTTACGGAAAGTGTGTTGATATAAATAAAGCATGTTAGAAGACTTACTCCTTCCGTTTCTAAATATAAGCAAAATTGACTTTTTAGTTCATTCAATTAATAATATATGTGATTCATAATATAAACCACATACATTATTAATTGAATGAAGATAAAAAATCAATTTTACTTATATTTAAAAACGTTGAGAGTATGTTGGTTTGTCGAAACAATTAGCACAATCCAAAGGCGATAGCTGATTTCCGATGCACAAGGCATCTTCAGTAAGTGTCTCCTAGCACATATACACCATTCATTCATGCCAAATAACTTCAAATTCTTAACATTTTATTTTAAATAATTTTATATATTGGGCTAAACGTAGACTAATCGAGTTGAGATTGTCTAGTTCTAGCGAGAAAACTGCCCTCTACATTTCTCTATAGCTCTCTCCTATGACACTCATCTTAATTCCCTCTCTTCCTCACTTCTTTCTCTATATATAAAATACACAAAGTCCTAAAGATAGAGGATGGGAAGTTAGAGAATCCTAATCTCAGGCTATCGACAAGCTAGTTGATATTGTCGGTTTATTGACTTTACTATAGTTTGCAGCTGCCACTAACGTTAAAATAAATATGGTCCACTTCAAGTGTATGGTCGACTAGTCGATGTTAATTGTGTTTACCGGCACAAAACTGTGTGGGTTATATACTGTACACGTATAACCTTGTATTTTTAATCATCATACAAAACTAACATAGTAAAATATCTCAAAATGCAGAAACAATATACGATGAACAAAATCAGTTGTCTTGCGACTACAAGGTAACTGAAATATCAAATAGCCAAACAGTTTTGTTAATTGCATGAACCATGAAGTAGTATACTATAATGGTGATAATGGTACATACCAGCAGTACTGTAATCATCAGAATTTCATTAAAAAAGGTACCGTAATTCAGAGGTTTATATTTTTTTTGGTATATGGTTGCCAAGAACTGTCAAATTCTTGTCAACCAACTGTATATTGACACCTGGCTTAACCTATTTCTAAGCCAATAGACACTCGACATCTACCCTTTCATTCCGTTCCCTCATTGTCCTTTTTTCTTCCACTGTCTTGCAGTTGTGTGGATTGGACGCATGAAATTTTTGTATTATAAGTTGATTAGATCTATTCAACTAAATTATAGTATTGAAATTTGAAATTAAAAGTACACGGTCTTTCTCATCATTTGTGTTATATCATATCATAAGTTGTCCTGTTTGCCGTGTTTTTCTTCTGAAATAGTAATAACCTCACAAAGTTGAAAAAGCAGTACACTTTAATTTTCACAAATGGAAAAAATTATATAAAAACATATATCACACCACCACGTATCGATCAACAGTAGCTTCACCTTCCCCAAGCATCCATCTATAGATTCTATTCTCTTCCAACAAACCTAAGTGAAGTACATACACCTATCAGATCAAGCGTGTCATTGTGTTCAACACATGTCGGTGTAAGAAACTTGTACAACCAAAGTCAATTCAATAAAATTTATAACGAGGCTTTTTAAAATAATACATAACATAAAGCTTATACCAATAATATAAAATAAAAAATCAAGTTTTGCCGAGTTTAAGTTTGAACCGAGGATAGATAGGATCGCCATGACTAACTCAACGGTCAACATTTATAACTAATTTGTCATTATTTATAAAATAATTAAATTGAGGCCATTTTTTGGTCCAAAATTTTGAGGACTAAAAAACCCTAGCTTGAACTACTTGACCCTTAGACTAGCCCATTGTACGACAACTCAAACAAGTGTTTAAATATATATTTTTTCCTTTGCTTCCATACATAGTTGACATTCTTTGAACACATCTCAAACACAGAGGCGTTAGAGACATGTCGAAGCAATGATGTTTGATGCGAGTTTTTTTGTTTTTTGTTTTAACTTACTAGGTTCTTACGGCATAAGGGGTCATGATAATTTGGAGTTCGGCAGGACGTAAGTAAACCTTGATTAATACTCTCTTGTCCTTATTATAAGAAACAATTGACTTTTTAGGTTCATTATGTAAGTGATGTATCTAGTCTATATTTATAACGAGATGCATTACTTATTCAATGAACCTAAAAAGTCAAATGTTTCTTATAATAAGGACCGGAGAGCGTAATTATTTTAGCTAGGATACACACTCAAGTTCTCATGAACTATTCGTCTTTCTCTATAACTCATTAAAGGTGCACTAAGGTGTGTTGGATGTTGAATGAATAAGAATGAAAGACTATCATATATGGTTTTAAATTGTTTGCAATGGAACAAATTGTTCTATTTAGATGCACATGTATATTTTGATTTTCAATTAGGATATTTGAAAAATAACATTCATATTTTATTTAATTATACTATATATGTACAAGTATTGATGTTAGTGTCTTATATTTTTTATAAATAACATTGATATTTTTTTAAAACCTGAGGTTAAAGACAACTAATTAATTATATAAGTAACTTTAGCTAGCTACAGAGGTGGATAGAAAGTCAAAAAGTTTTCTTTTTTTCCCCTCCAAATGAAAAAGAAAAGAAATGCAAAAGGGTTTGGTTGGTATAAATGTTGAGCAATATTGGTTGAAAAGGATAGGGAGAGAGTGAGAGATAGAAAGCAAGCAAGAAAACAAAGAGCCCTAATGCATATAGATCAAAATAGGCCATTTTGAGTGATAGATATTATAGTTGAAATCTTAGGTATGTGCAGCATAGGACTGTGCCAAAAATAGGAGGATGAGTTTGCAGATCTGATCTGACTCATTCATTAGAGTGGTAGAAATTAGAAAATAGAGAAGAAAGAGTGAATCAACATTTGTGGATGTTTTGCTATGAACAATTAATATACGTGGTAGCTTCTGCCAGTGCCATTATATGCTATTGAATATTTAGAAGAGGGGACACACAGTGGAGTAGAGATATTGACAGAAGAGAGTGAGCACATGCTGCAGTGATTGTATGATAGCATACAATTCTTGGTGCGTGCTCACTTCTCTTTCTGTCATCTTATCAACTCTTCATTTCTTTCTGTGTCTCTTTTTCCATTTCCTTTCCATAGATCTCATCTCTTTAATCAAGTTTTCTGATGATTCCACTCCATTAATCCATCTTCTGGCTCATTGTTGTAATTTTCTTCACCAAGTCTTCTCTCACTGCCCTTCACTTGTGCTTGCCGAAAAATGAAGTCTCTTATCTTTAAACAAGATATGTGAATCTTCTTGTTTCAAGTTCGATCAATTGCCTTATCTATCTTTTTTTTTCTTTGAATAATCAAGTCCTTTATTCATGTTTTTTTTTTTTTTTTTTAATTGAAGCCCTTATCTATTTCATTCTGACCCTATTCTTTTGGGTGCATATTTTTTATTAATTTTTTTAAGCAGCGAAATATTCATCGTCTTTGTAATAACTAATTTTTATTGTGGAACCTGATGAAGACTATCTTTGGTTAAATTTTTTCTCCCAATTGTATATTTTTCACCTACAATTTTCAAAAGACAATGTTTAAAGGATTCCAATTTAGTTTTACTCCAAACAATATAATGCATGTATTTGTGACTTAATATTTTCATTTTAATGTGTCTAGCGGTGAAACTCACACAATAAATATATACTGAGAAATGCTGGTTCAAACTAGCTCCCTTGCATATCATATGTCCATAGAACCTCTTTTGTTTTTTGGTTCATAGATCCCATAAAGCCTTACTATATGAGATGTACTTACATATATTTGTGTCTTATTTTAATTATACGTTTCTCTATTATTTGTACTTTAATTTTTTTAATAATGATAAAGCTTAGTTGCGTTTACTTATGTGTTTTTGGGTGATTCTTCATATAAAATTAATCATTTGTGTTTATAATAAACTTTGAGAAAATTGTGAATTTGAGAAATCATAGGTAATTATGAGTATTTTATATGAAGAACAACACAAAAAATTCTTAAAGAAATACACCTAAATTTTGTCCTTTTAAAAAATTAATTTTTATCTGCTTAATTTATACAACATTCAATTATATTTCACCATTTAAATTTTATGCATCGTTTAAACTATTTTATAACATGCATTCAATCATATCTTACCACATAAATTGTGTAGAGATATTATATAGTGTGGTTTTATACATACATTCAATCATATAACATGTAGAAATCATTTTAAAGCGTGATTTGATTAGATGCATGTAAACAATATATGTAAATTAGGAAGTTAGATTGAGTTAATGATAAGAAGTTAGAGGTTTAGGTTGAAAACCAGACAAAAGAGAAAAATTAATCTTATAATTAATTACTAACATTTTTCATTAAATAAAACAATGAGCAAATTATAATTAGAATAAAATAAAATAATCCCCATTATTTTTATTTTTTTTAAGGAAAAGTAAGCTTCATTCTATGATTACTATTTTTTGATTATAATAATATAAAAGAATAATATTAATTTATTTATGCTGCAATTGTGATCATGGAAGTAGATCAAAGCGTGGCTTTTTATGGTACTTGTCTTTCATGATTTCATTATCCGAAATCCAAATGGAGTTTCTCTTTCTCAAATCAAAGGTACGCCTTGTTACTATTCATTCTCTAACAGAAAATTTAGTCTATTAAGGGGTGAATGAAGTTTCATTAAACCCTTTTTTTCTTACATGCATCTTCTCGAATCCAGATTTTGTGCTTAATATACACTATTCTGTAAGAAATTGGGAATAATAAGAGTTTGATGGGTCATAATCAAATGATGCATATATTTTCTGTCTCTTTGTATATTGTAGCTAAATATGGTAATTGTTTGTTTGTTTTGTTTTGTTCTTTCCCTTGTACTAGCTAGCTAGGTGTGGACGGGAATGGATATATACAGTGAAACCGGAGTTCATCAAGCACCAACCTCCTTGATAATACAGGTTAGGTCACCTATTTTTCCAAATCATCATTTTCTACTTTTTTTTCCTTCAATTTTCACCATCAGGTAATCAATGGAGAGAGAGGGAGAGAGAGAGAGACAGAGAGAAAGAGGGAGGAGAAACAAAGTTGATTGAGTGAGATGGGTATGGTTGATAAACCCTTACATAGTTTATGTTAGATAAGAATAGTTTATGTGTTTGAGTTTGAATATTTAGTTCCACATCGATCGAGAATGAGTTAGATAAATGAAATATAACAGAGATGACTCATATTATTCAAAAAATAAAAGACTTGTACACGCTATATTTTAAGATTCTAGATGATAGTCATGATTTTAAATTGCGGCCGTGGATACCGCTATTGCAGGTGTTGCGATCATTGTGGTGAGATTTTATTTTTCATTACCATAAAATACTATAATTTATTACTTTTCTTATAACTCGCATATCTCTTTTTTTCTCTCTCAAAATCACATATATATCTCATTATCAACTATATATCACTTTAGATTTTGAAAACTAGCTATCACTTAAAAATATGAAGTATATGATATAAAGAAAAAAGAAGATAGAAAAATAATTTGTGAGAACTATAAAGTCCATTACAGCCTGATGCGGCGCACTGCAGCTGTTGGGTCAACTATACTGCGGACATTATGGTGTTGTGACGTGCTTTTTATTATGATTTACAATCACATCACGATTGCGGCCTGATGCGCTTGCAGACATGCCACAACCACAATATTTTGACCTCGATGAGTGCTAGCAACATGATTTTTTCAAAATTCTCTAACATTCACCAATTTATTGATTGAAATCAATGTTGGTCCGACCACTTTATGTGGACCCCGTTTCCAAAGTATAGGACACGCATTGATTTAAGAGAAATGATATTTCAACATCCATTTGGTGACAACTTTTATGACAACTTTATCTTTCATACTTACATTATTTTTCACTTTATCTCTCTATTGCTACGGTTTCCGTGTCAATACTACTTTTTCTTTGTAAATTATGGTTGTCAAATAAGTTGTCATCAAATTGGTTGTTCAAATAACACTCCTCTTGATTTAACCCGATAAAAGAGTGACTGTTAAAGAGAGTGTTGTCAGCACTACTCTTGTGACCACATAATGTGGTCCACGGTTTGAAATGTTGCTCCAGATGCGCCCTAGAATCCCCAACAATATGTAAAAAAATAACGGCTTAATCGCACTTCTGGCCTCCTAATTTTTACAAACTTGGGGATTTGGCCCCCCAACTGTAGCCCCTTGTGCAAAGGTGACATCCCCCTCGATTTTGATCAGGTCAATGCATACGCAAACACCAAATTTAATGACTCAAATGCCACATGTGTATTTTATTATTAGGCTAATTTGCATTTTGGGGCCGCCAACTTACACAAACTGCCAATTTTGACTCCCTAATTTACACAAACTGGTGATTTTGGACCCCAACATTGGCGTTGACTTTGTAAAAATCAACGGGGGCATCACTTTTGCAAAAGGGGCTAAAGATAGGGGGCAAAAAGTGCCATTTTAAAGTTGGGGGGGCCAAAATTGCAAGTTTGTAAAGTTGGGGGGCTAAAAGTACGTTTAAGCCAAAAATAATCATTCAAACTTGAAATTGAATTATATCTTGGTCACTCTTTTGGACTGAAATAATAGCTAAGTAGTCTCTATCACTAAGGACTTCTAGTTTGCACTTAAAGTTTTTTATGAACAACAAAACAAATTTGATGAATAGGGAGTGCAAGGGGTACTCCAACCCATATACAAATGGGAATCATCAAAAACACAAAAAAAACTCCCCATAAACTGGTAAGATTACTCTCTAGATATAAACTCTAAAGGAGCGACACACCACTCATAGTACAAGCAAAACTCCAGTTGACTTAACCAAAAAGTACTTCCGCGAAACAACCTGTATACACTCAATGATCAGGACTAATTACATTAGAAGTGACTGTGATGATTTATTGATATCCGTATTATCATCATGCATGAAGTTAAAAATCTATAACCAAGAAATGAAGCAGGCTAGAGGAAATGGAGTTTATAATCGCTTAGGATTTAATAGATGAAGCGTGTCCCAAGTTCCCAGTTTCATACTAAAATTCTTTTTATGTATTTTGTTGTTTATTCGAGTTTGTAGCAATGTAGCCTACTAAGAATTTGGCAATGGTCATACGCGGGAATTCTGTACTTTCATTGTATCAGTATTCAAATTTATGATGATAGTGTAAATGTGGATGCTTTATTCTTTTGAAGGTAAAAGAAAACATAATCTACAGAAAATGATTAAATTGTTCATTAATCAAAATGAAAGTTTGATTAATCTCCTTTTAGGTTAAGTACATAAATACTAATTAACTAATAAACATATGTATATAGGTTAGTGGAGGTTAGACCATTGGGCCTCTTTGCCTTACTTGCTATCCTGAACACTTTCAATTTCTTAATTAGCCACTGGGTTAGTGATGAGAGGCTATAGACAATTGCAGAAGGTTCAAACTTCCTTATTGTCATTATTTGAAATGAGACTTTTAAGTTTTTTTTTTTAATAAGAACGAGAATTTAAGACTTAATTTCTTCACATTTAAATATATTGTTTTTATACACATGGAATAAATAATTTCACGTTTTGGATTCTCCGCATATGTGCAAAATTTGCTGCAAGTTAAATAACAGTTAATTAATTCAGATTTCTCAAACATAGAAATGAAGTAGTTATCAACATATTTGCTGTCTCTCCCTGTCTCCGTTGTTGTTACACAGTGATGTACATTGTTGCACTTGATTAGATTTGATCTTTATTCTTTCCCTAAAACTCAAATGTCCAATGTAACTTTATAGTATGACCAGGTTCCATTTTAAAGCTCAGCCTATCTTGATATACAGTCCATCAACCTTTGCCTATCTATTTTTCACTAAAGAGTAAAAAAACTATGCAGTAGAGTATTTTTTTTCCAAACAAGATAATAAGAACAATGGAAAGTCAGAAGATTGTTACAATAAAAATGTGGTTCAGTTTATCTTATTAGGCTAAAACTACAGTCATTTATGATGATAAGTATATTGTTGGTTCACTTGCAAAGTTTTATCATTTTATGGGGTCCAAAGGAGGACCCCCACCCTTTTTTACTAAAATAATGGGTTTTTATGAAAAAGATAGATGAATGTGGCATTTTACTATAATGGTGAGACTCCCATTTTATGTATTACAACATAAATAAGCATATCACTCCTTGTTAAGTCTTAAACTATCATTGTTAGCAAAGTGTTTGTGCAATTAATGAATACAAGGGGGTTGGTAGTTAATGAATATAAGGGGATTGCTAGTAATACATTTTTTAGAACATACTTTGTGATTGGTCCATTTTTTTTTATAACAGGTGTAACATACCATGTGGAGTCACTAGCAAGGGCTACCCCAACCATCTACACACTGCATACCAAACTGAATAACAGAAGTCAAAACATTCCAAAATAATGGACTTTTGATTTTTTTTGGGGGGTGCTCCGAGAACAGTTAACACGACGTGGCATTGACATCCCCAATAACCCTCCTCCAAAATAGTTTAAGCCAAGTAGGGAGTGTTTTTAAGGAGATGATCCGTTTTCTATGGTTCGTTATGTTACCAGGCTGTGGTCATAGCAATTGGTTTTGGTAAGCAAGTTGTCTGTAAAATAGCAGTAGATATGCCTGTATGCACTCTAACATGACATGAGGAGATAATTATGATCTACTGAGGTTATTATATGAAAAGCCTTATACAGAGGGATATACTAATGCAGGTAACTTGGAATGCTCTATGTGGATATCTCTTAATTCTAGGATCAAAATGTATAATTATCAAAAGTAGGTCTGTGTATAAGTAAAAATATAGCTACTATTTTGGCTAGATTGAAAGGTGGTTGTTTTTCTTTTAAGGAGATTAAAAGGTGGTTGTAAAATCAAATATAGTGGTAGGGACTACTTCTCAAACTCAGTTCTAGATAAAAAGTAGTCATTAAGCATGTCAACTTTTGGAAAGTTTTTCTGGTAAGTAGCAGTTTCCATTACCATAACTTAGTTCCCTTCCACAGAATTTGAAAATTGTATTAGAGAAGCCTTAACCTCTAGCAATTTAATTTTTGTCTTTAATAGCTAGTATAGCTATAACTTGTATTTACTTGAGTCTATCTGTGTTGGAATATATTTTAATTAAATGTCATAACCATTATCATAGTCATGACTTCATTAAGTAGAATTTGTTGGTTTGCCTTCATCCTTAGGTTTAAGAGAAATGTTGTTAGCACACTTTCTAACGTATTCTCATTTATATGAGAGCCCCAATAAATATACGGCGATGCTATATATAGCGAACCAATCACGAATCAAATGCAGCCGTTGGATTATCCTCCATTTGACTAAATACATGGCTTAGTGAAAGCAAATAGGACCCACTTCATATGCATACTAATTGTCGTGATAATTTCGCGAGCCGGTATGTCGCGATATATATCATTATCCCTAAATATATATAGTATATGATTTAATAGGATTCATGTGAAAAGAGCGTGTTAGAGAATATATTGTGGGGATTGGCTATCCCTCAAGGCTTAACTTGATGAAGGCACGTTACATTCATTACCCGTGATGTAAGTATTGCTTACTCATGAGCTAAAGTATACATACCCAAAAAGAAAGGGATTATATTCAATGAACTAGCCACTCCCAAAAAGAAAGTTATTATCTTACAACTTTTAATCATAATATAATATATATTTCTATAACACTCTCTTATAGCTTATGAGCTAGACAAGATCGTGCGACTATTGTCTTGTTTCGAAATTTAGTTTAGCAAAGAGAAATTGGATATAGCAAAGGGTTTATCTCATTACTACATAGCTGACTATGATGTTTTACATTTGAGGGAAGCATTCATCCCAGAAGATTCAAATATTAGGTAAAGCTTACGAATGGGTTTTATATAACAAAACTTGAGCAATTCTTCCCATTGGAAAGTTAGTGCGGTGGATTGTGATCATTTGCTTGAATGTATTTATATATTATATACACTTCTGTAGTTTCTCAGAAGAGTAAAATTATCAGCCTTTACAGATTCCTATTTTCTTCAACATAATATTAGGAATGAACAGCATTGTCACTACCACTATATTGATATGATGTTATTTGTAATTTTCTAGGGTTCAAAATAATAGAAAAGTATTAAAGTGATTTAGGATCTATGAATTCCATATGATTGTTACAAATTAGTTACAATATGTCAATATCATAGAGGAAAAGATTACTTTTCTCTATCCATTGCCTTAGAAACGGAGAGTATTCTTTGGCGCCCTTCATTACTCAAGGGAGGTAGAAACTGATTTCTATCCTTGGTTTCCCATTTCTGAATCCTTCTGTGCTTATGATGGTTAGATAAAGTAGCTAACGATGCCGTTAGCCCGTTACATCAAGAAAAGGATTTGCTTCCCATTTAAAATGGATAAATAGGATTTGTTTCACATTTAATAAGAAAAATAAGATTAAAAATATATTCAAAACTGTAGCCAAAAAATTGTGTTGCTAGCGTTACTAGTAAATGTAATGCAAATTGATAGGATTTTATTATACATTTCATATTAGAATATTACAAATTTAATTATGTCTTTTTATTATGGGATTAGATCATTTAACTATTCATAAATCATAATCTTATTCTTAATTGGATTTTGATTTCTTACCAAATTTTGCATTGGTAATTTTTTAATATTAAGCTTGATCTGGAACACTTGTATTAGTATTTTGTTGTGGCTCATTTAACTATTTTACTAGCCATATTATCAGGCTAAGAGGTATTAATCCTCAAACTGCGATACACCTATGTGCAGTACATCATCACATAAGGAAACGACTCATCTGTCTGAAATTCATGATAGAAAAGATAGGAAGTTTTGAGCACTAACACATAAAACGTGAACACTGACAAAGTAACATAAGATCTATGATCTACTGATGTTATTATATGAAATGCAGTACTACAGGCTATATATATGCAGGTCACAAGGAATGCTATACGTGGAGATATCTTATTCCAGGATCCAAATGTATTATTATAAAAAATTCGGCCGGTATATAACCAGGAATTTAACCACAATTTGGCTAGATTCAAAGTGGTTGATATAAATCATACATAATGGTACGGACTACTTCTCAAGCTTTGTTGCTAGAGGAACAAGCATGTCAACTTAGCTCTGGTAAGTGAGTGGCAATTCCATTACAAAAACTTAATTATTTTGCTCAAAATTTGAATTTTGGATAGGAGAAGCCTTACCCTCTAACAATTGCATTTTGTCTTTAATAGTTATAACTTGTATTTACTTGAGTCTGGCTGGGTTAGAATTTGTATATTTCAATTAAACTTCATAACCATTATCATAGTCGTAACTTTATTAAGTAAAATTTGTTAGTTGGCCTTTATCCTTTGGTTTAAGAGAAATGTCGTTAACATGCTCTCGAAACATACTCTCTTTTATTAGACTCCCACATAATATGTAGTGTATGGCTCATGATTAAATAGGACTCACATAAATTTCATCTAGTAATAAAAGTGTATTGGAAAAAGTGTGTTGGAGAATATATTGTTAAAATTGGCTCTCTCTCTGCTTAATTAATGAAATTACATGCAATGCTCGTGATGCAAGTGTTGTTTACTCATGAGCTAAAGTATACACACACGGATAAATGGATTATACTCAATGAGCTAGCCACTCCTAGAAGTTTAGGTTATCATGTTACTACTTTAAATTGTAATATGTATATTTATCTATTATGCTCTCTAAAGCCTTATGGTCTTGAACTTGGGATGTCTACAAGACCATGTGACCATGATGTCTTACATAGAGAAATAAAATATCAAGGGTTTATCTCATTACCACATAAATGACTATGATGTTGTACTTTTGAGGGAAGCATTCATCCTTCCCAGGTGATTCGAATATTAGATGTAGACTTACCAATGGGTTTTATATATCTCAAAGTCAAAAGAATAAAAGGCTCCATGCTAAACTTGTTGAAATTCACCTTTTGAAACAACTCCTTGTTTAATGTTGTTACTAAACGTGCACTTGCATCAGAGTGATATAAAACTAAACCAATTTGTTCTTTTTATTTCCATTTCAACTGGATTAATTTGACTAGGAATCAAACAAGAATAAAAGATTTTACCTTATTTTAATTAATTGATTTTGATCCTTATGCAATAAAATTGAGCATTTATTCCCATTGTAAAGTTAGAACAGTGTGTGGTGGATTGTGATCATGTGCTTGAGTATAGCTATGTATTATATACACAGTACATTTCTGTGGTTGCTTAGCAGAGTAAAATTATCAGGTTTTACATTTCTATTTCTTCAAAATAATGAGGAATGAAAAGCTTTCCCACTATATTGGTATGATGTTATTTATAGTTTTCTAGGGTTCAAAATAATAGAAAAGTAGAAAGCTAATTTAGGGTCTTGGAATATGATTCTTACAAATTAGTTACAACATCATAGAGGAAAATGTTAATTATCTCTATTCATTGCAAGACATGGAGCGTATTCTTCAACACCCTTCATTACTCAAGAATTGCTAGACATGGAGCGTATTCTTTGAAACCCTTCATTACTCAAGAGTGGAAGAAACTGATTTCTATTCCTTGGCTTCCCATTTCTGAATCCATGTGTTTATGATGTTGAGATAAAATAGCGAATAATACCCTTACGTCAAGAATATGATTTGTTTCACATTAAATTGGAAAAGTTAGGATTTATTGTCTTCCTTTGTTTGGAATTTTGGATTGCTTGATTTCCCTTTTCAACTTGCTAACCTCGTCAAATAACTTATTTTCTAAAATTGCTCCATTGCATGTCACATGAGATACTCAAGTCTTAAAGTTGCAACACATGGTGATATACTATCTTGTGTCATTTTATCTTGCATTAATTTATTGAGTGATATTTGGATGAGGTTTGAATTCTAGTTGTCTGTTGAGTCTATTTTGTGGTTTAGTTATTTGAATGGTACTGCTAATACTATTATTATTGTTTGTTAATGATCATAATGTTATCATTCAGCTTCTTTAAACTGTTTTGGCTTCGGTATTAAATTTTGAATTCGCAGGTTTGCATTATCAGACATATGTACGTGATGCCAAGTGATTGCGAAAACGGGAGCACAGAAGATGCACATTTACATGCTTCTATTCTATTTCATCAGTGTGACTTTGGGAATGGATCCTTTTCAATGTTCCAAAGTATGGGTTGCACTAGCACAACAAACAAATATGTCATAATAGTACATCTATCATGTTTGGTGACTAACAAGATTTCCAAAGTGATGTAAAGAATGAACTTGTGGTTCGCAGAAGACAATTTGTTGATGAAAATGCACAAGTTGGTGTAGTGGTGCATAGTGGGTAGCATACATAGTTTAGACAACAGACTGGCAGGACAGCAACAGATATGAATGTTTTTTTGTGAAAATGTATTCATTGGATCCTTTTGTTCTTAGTTAGTTAATAATTCATTATAACATGCATAATAGTTTGTTGTGTTGGCTTATGTCATCCATCCAATTGATTTGAGGACTCTGGTTAATAAACTAAAAGGTAGATAATGTTAATTGTTATCATCTCTATTTGCCGTCTTCAATCCTTGGTTGGTGTAGTTAAGCATGAAGCTGTAAATTTAGTCAGATCTAACTTCCAGCAGTCAAAACTGAAGTTTGGCATACTTACACAGTTAGTGGATCGCGATTGGATGGCTAGATTCAATGCCGATTTTGATTTTTTGAAATAAAAAATATTGATTTTGAATCTTAACATTTCGATCTCAATCTAATCACCACGAATGTACCGATTGTGTTAATGTGTCAAATTGCGACTGCAGGCTAGTAGCAACTAATAAAGGATATGACATTTTGTGTTTATAGTTCGCTCAATTATGTTACCAAGATTTTACTTTTCTTACCTCCTCTTTTTCCCTTTTTAAAATGGACATTCCACCTAAAGTAAGATGGTTCTTTCAATTCAAGCTGTAATATTTGAATCAGTAACAACCTACCAGTTAACTTAGTTTGTATAGGAGGAAAAAGGTTAGTTGTACAAACTTTATAAATCAGTATCGTTACTGAAATCAAAGAGAGAATGAGTTCTCTTTTCTCATTGCATAATAAAGCACATAATAATATGGGACCATGTTTGTCCCTCATTATCATTCTTCACCTACATATAAAGCACATAAATACAAGTATTAAAGCTGTGAAAGCTGAGTACCAAATAATGCAGTGACCACAAATGTTTTTCTTTGATGTTTTCTTCTTCACCAACTATGTTCAATAATTGTATAGTTCTCGACTTTCAATAATTGATGTTTATCTTCTTTCAAAAAAAAATAAAAAATTGATGTTTTTCTTTAATGTTTTTTCAATATATATATATATTTTTATAATTCATTTAAATGGAGTAATAAAATTTGTGAACTAAAAAGTTATCAAAGAAACAGTTAATTTTTTTTTTAATCAAAAACATCAAGACCACAAAACTTATGGTTGAAGAAAATGACATGCACATGTTCAAAGTGAGTTTGGTCCCATCCATGTGCTCTTCAATGCAGCCTCTCAAATATGATATTCAGCAAGTTGAGGCAATCCTTCACGGGTTGGGAATTTGGGATGGTGGTGGTGTAAACCAATAATTCATTCCTCATAATCTTGATTGTATATGGATGAAGCAAAATTATGATATTTTAGCAAGTTGATGCAATCCCTCACGGGTTGAAGCAAGTAAATCAAATTCCTCAATAATATCAAGTCTAGACGACGGATGAAGCAAAATGTTACTAAAACAAACAAAAATAAAAACCAATTATTATACATAAAATTAATATCACACACAAACAAGACAAGGAATTTTTAGTCGATTAAGATACAAAAGCAGAAACATACATAATTAAAACAACACATGAAGCTCCTCCTAAACAAGAATTATTACAAAGAGAAGAATGAGACATAACATAAGTAAATTAAACAAACATTATGATTAATGATGAAAAAATTCATCAAGCAGCTGGAGGGTCAGCAGAAGTCCAGAAAATATCTTTCAAAGCAGGACGAAGCTCTTTGCTACAGAACTGATTATACTCCAAAGTATCACCCTTATCTTTCTTCACCTCCACCACCAGAAACGACGGTGTCACCGCGTAAATATCCGCTGCAATAGCCAACTTTCCTTTCCTCCCTCTTTCTTGCCCTTGAAGTCTCACCTTCGTATCACTACTCTTCACATCAAATTTCACCGCCTTCGCCACTTGTTCCAGTTTCGATATCACTCTACTCGGCGTCCCACCCGTTGCAAATCTCATCTCCTCCCTCTCTTCTCTCTTCTTCTCTTCAAACAACGGAGACAAATCAAATCCTTCTGATAGTGAAATTATATGAAAAGCATTCATTGTCGTCGATGATTTCTCACACTCCATAAATTCAAACACCTTATCTTCTTCCTCTTCTTTCTCCTTCTTCCTCATCGCTATACTCTTTGGAACCGGTTTCTTAAACCAACTAGAATCCATTATCTTCGATATGGATATTCTTGTATTCGGATTCGGATCTAGAAGCTTTGTAATTAACCTCCTAGCTTCCAAAGAAAACCACGGTGGACATTTGAAATCACCGCGGTAAATCTTCTTATACATAGCAACCAAATTATCATCCTGAAACGGTAAAAATCCAGCCAGAAGAACGTAAAGAATAACACCACAAGACCAAATATCAGCCTTAGCACCGTCGTAACCCTTCTTCGCGATAACCTCCGGCGAAACATACGCCGGAGTACCACATGTGGTATGCAACAATCCATCTTGTCTCAAATGTTCAGAGAAAGTACAGAGACCAAAATCAGAGACTTTGAGATTACCGTCTTCGTCGAGGAGGAGATTCTCCGGCTTGAGATCACGGTGGTAAACACCGCGACTGTGACAGAAATCAACGGCTGAGATCAACTGCTGGAAATAGACTCTAGCAACGTCTTCTTTGAGTCGACCTTTGACGATTTTGTTGAAAAGCTCTCCACCGCGAACGAGTTCCATGGCGATATAGATCTTTGATTTGGAAGCCATGACTTCGTGAAGTTGAACTATGTTAGGGTGTTTGACCATCTTCATGACAGAGATTTCTCTTTTGATCTGTTCAATCATTCCAACTTTAATCACTTTTTCTTTACCAACTACTTTCATGGCTACGTTTTTTCCAGTATTCAAATTCTTGGCGTGGTAAACCTTAGCAAATGTTCCGTGACCGAGTACTCGACCAAGCTCGTATTTTCCATCGAGCAGAGCCGAGTGAGAGTTAGGGTTTTCCTTTTCACACATAGTTAGTATTTACAAAGTAATAGAAGAAATATGAAGGAAGAAGAGATGAAGATGGAGAATAGATCAACCGTCTTCAACGTGTTTGCGGTGGCAATGTCTACCGCCAATGATTCGTTTTGTAAGAATGCTTACAACTTCAGATGGAGAGAACCGATAGCAATGGCCTCTCATCTCTCTGCATTCCTTCGCTGTAGACAGACAGATACAGAGAATTATGAAAACGATGAAGAATGATTTAATTGGTTAAGAAAGGGTTGAAGAATTGTGTTTGGTTTCGACAATAATTCTATATTATTACTGACTTATATTAGGTTTGGTTTTATAATACGGCGGTGCTGGTTGGTCTCTGCTTTCGTTTTCATTGTCTCAATTGATTGGTGATCTGACGGTTCTCTCTCAAAGACAGATTAGGTGATGGTGGACACGTGTATGGACCATTGTTCTTGTCTTTTCTTCTCACCGCTTCAACCGTTTTTTTTTTTTTTTTATGCGACGATGAAATTAAACCGAATCAGTCTTTTTCTTTTGGTTTGTTTGTTTGTTTGTTTTCATTTTTATTTAATTGATATACTTTATTCTCATTTCTTAATTCAGAAGTATTAAATAAATGATAATAATAAGACATAGAATCATGATTGATTAGGAAAGGAAACCAAAACCGCGAGAGAAATACTTTGAATCATGATTGATTCATGAATGAATGAATGGTGTGCAGTGCTGCTCGCCATAGAAGAAGACAAACCTATTTTGTTTTGTTAATTATTATGTGTGACAGTGTGTGTGTGTGTGAGTGATTGATAATATAATAATACTGGTTGGTTAGTATATGAATACTGCTAGAATGGATAGATTAGATAGATGGAATAATGAATAATGTTATTTTGTTTGAGGTAGGAGGTTTGAGTGAGACATTGACATGACGTAAACGATGGTGGAGCCTGGCTGTGGGGCTCGCTGCAACTGCAAACCAGCAATTAGATTTAAAACAAACAGTGGATGATCGGTTTTTAAATTTGTGACAATCACGTAATAGCTCGTGGCACTATGTCACTGGCTAGCAACGACAACTAACAGGTAGGTAGGTCTCTCGAGACGGACCCGACTCTTCTGAAGCGAGCTGCTCACTTTTTTTAAATCAAAGAAGAGGTGCTACATTTCATTAATAATCAAGGGATATCAAGTAGAAGAAGATATGTCATGAAAGATATGAGATTAGGATGAGATAATATGGTTCTAGCAATATAATAAGATATCATATTTGTTTGTCTCTTTATAAACGATACTACATAGTCGAAATTATTAGATAAGAGACTCTTACATATTTCAGATACCAAGTCATCAAATTTATTACATGGAACATTGAGAGCTTGAAGCGCAGCTACCAAAGTTTTGCTATCCGTTTCAAACATAACATTATGCAAATCGTTGGATATCGCCATTTTGAGAAAGTGGAGAAGACCAAGGGATTCCGCGTCTAAGACAGAAGATAAGTGCAAGTAGTTAGATTTAATTAATAATAGAGATCATGTTGAGTCTCTAAAGCATAAACCATAAGCCATAATAGAGTTATTATGGAAATTGGTCGTGTCAACATTGCATTTGATGTGGCCGGCCTGTGGCTTGGTCCACGTCCGTTGCTGATCTTGGGGGCTTGCCGGATGCTTAGCTCGTTGCATGCAGCTCCATTCGTGTAGCACATCATAAGCACAAGAGACAATGAGGGTCAGTGAAGTGTTTGTAGCCTCCCAAAGCTTGGTATTACTACTCTTCCACAAACTCCAAAGAATTATGGCAGCAAGAGATCGGTCTTGATCTTGCTCCTGTGATAAAAACCAATTTTATGTGAATGTATCTAAACATAAATTTACTTTAGTTCTATTCACTTTTATTCAAAATCAGTTCTTTTTAACTCGATTCTATCAAACTAATTTTAATTACTGCATAACCAAACACAATCTAATTACAGCTTCTTGATGGACGCACATTTCCTACATTTTCATCGCTGAAGCAAACTTATCAGAAGTGTATAATAATTTCTTTCAATCATCTGAAATATAAAACTGTTTCTTGATCTCGTAGATATGCAGAGATTTGCTACCTACTTGATCAATAGTTAGTGTGGCTCTTATAACTACAAATTTTGGAATAATTAATACATTTAGCATGTAATGGAATGTGCATTTGGACTGGATTGAGATGCCACCATGTGAAATAATGCATTTCAAGTGAACTGTTTGCTCGTCTTCATATATAGTCTCTTCTTTTTTTGACGCAATCATTATAGTCAACTAAAAATATATAATCATCTTCATGTCCCATTTTTTTTTTTATTTAAACTTTAAATGTATATGATTTTTTTTTCCTCCTTTAAACATACAAGTGAGACGACATATAAATCTAATATCTTGAGGTTTTTAGTGAAGATACAATGTCTATCATTGTTGTTAAAATTGCGTGTTAAAATGTAAAATTGCCCAATTTTACAGTTTTAAGAGTGAATTTTCGATTAGATTAATTGGTTGTCAAATCAATTTTGAGTGAAACATAAATTTAACCCGAGTTAATTTATTTTAGTTTTACCCAATTTGGAAGAATTTTTTTATTGATTTGTTTTAACCTTTAATAACTTTAGAAACTTTCCATAAAAAAGAACTTTAGAAACTTGTCAATTTTTTGTTTTTTTAGATGTTTTTATGATTTGGTGGGATAGTTTATGTTGTTTGATGAGCATGACACTTTATTATAATGATTTTATATATTTTTGTTTTATAATTAAGTTGAAATTTTAAATTATTGATGCATCTATAAATAAGTACATGAGTATAATACATGTTATTGTTATGCATATAAGGTAAATTTGTATAAATTGATTTCACCATATTTTTATTTCAATTTCATCCGTGTAATTGTTTTTAATTCAATGCGATGGTCCATCAACTCAACACAAAAACATTCATTTGATATATATCCTCACCTCACCTGCAAATGATGCAATGTCTTTGGGAAGTCACCATCTGACCCGCGTGCTAAGAAACTTCTGATTTTGATCATATGATGATATGCACCTACCAATAATTTATGGGAAATGTTAACTGGTGTTCCGGGGGCACTGGTTAAGGATATAAAAAAGGAAATTATATAGTAGTTAATGTATTGAAATTGTGTAATTAATTTATAATAAAGTCAAAAACAATTTTCTTTTAGGATAATAATTCTCTCTTATGATATGCTTAACCAGTGTCCCGGGGCACCGGTTAGCAGGACTCATAATTTATTTATTTTTATTACAACACCTATTAAGAATTTAAATATGAAATTGAAAGGTATGTACAATAATTGACAGACATTAATATCAAACCAAAAGAATAAATAACCAATTGTTTTTTCTCATACATTTTTTTATAACATTATTCTCATACTAATTTATACACACTAATTGAGGACATGCTGATCACAGCATTGGTGGGTTTACTATATGATGATGATGATATTGTAGATGTAGATAAAATAAGTTAATTAAATTTAGGAGTATTAGATTAGACAAGGAATTGAAATATTTTTTTAATGGCAATCGGGGTTATTTTTTCAGAATCCACTCTCCATTCCCGCCAGCCATTTTTAAAACAAGAACATGTATGGGAAAAAAATAACCTTAATTATGGTGTTTTAAATTACACAGGGATGTACTATTTGAAAGTTATGCTTCAAAGTCAATTTGTTTTTTTTTTTTGTGTGGTGAAAGTCAATTTGTTTTTTGTTTTTTGTGTGGTGAAAGTCATTGTGTGTGTTTGGTACGGCGGTGACGATAATTGATTTTGACATAATTGAGTTTAAAATAATTGATTTTAGTCAAAAGTGTGTTTGATGTGAATTGATATATAAAAGTGATTATTTCAAGTTGATGTTGTTTGGATACTTTAAATTAAAATTGATTTTGGATGTTTAATTACCACCGAAATGTACAGTAGTGTTTCCAATCCCCTCCAATTTCATAGTGCAATTCAAGGCTTTTCAACAAACGCATAAGTGCATTTCCATACAGGTCCCTAACAAAACCAAAGTCCCATACAACAGTCCCTCCCAAAGCTAAAAAAGGAAAACCATAGGTAGCAAACCGCAGCACATCACCACTGCCAACACAGTTGAACCACAACAGTCTGCTGTCTGAAAACCGCACTAGTCACAACCTTAAAGCTTTCGTCTCACTAACCACAGACAGCTTTGTATTCCATTGTCTTCTGAATAAGTTTTACCTGAAACAAAAACATAATTTTTTATAAAATTAGCATCTCCAAAGGACCACCTCCCAATATTTATTAGGATATGTACATCATCGTCATCACATAAAGTAGTATATTGATTTGATATCCCATGGAGACACTTCTTTCTTTCAGATGGGATTAAATCGACAAACAATGTTCTCTTGATACAATATCGTAGTCAAAGAAAACTATCTTAAAACTCAATTCATATTACTTGATGAAGAAGGGGCAAGGCCTAAACAGATCAAGATAATTGAAAACACAACATAAATTTTCAGGAAGGAGGAATACTAACCTGAACAGATTGCTTTTTCAGACTTCTAATATGTTCAGTTATTTAATCATGTGTGAACAATTCAATCAAGGAAACATCATCATTGTCTTGATCAGCATCTGTCCCCTCCTGGTTGAATTCAATCCCATCTTGTTTGTGCTCTATATCACCACTAAACACTTGACCACTAAACACAAAGAACGCCAACTGAAAAACACAAATGCAGTCACCGCGACACATACTTAATCAAAATGGGATTTGAAACAAATATAATTAGCAAATAAACTACACTGATTTAAAAATTACCAGAAGTAGCAAATAGAAGCAGTGATCAATATGGTTAAGCTGAAGTATTAAAAGAAGCTCATTGATGTATGAACTCTGGCAAATGAGAAGTAAGTGATCTCAGAATATTATTTGACCAATCAAATGTGATCCAAATTAAATACTATGCATCCCAACATACCTTTACACATACACAATTTTAGATTTGAAAGAAACATCACAAAATTTTTAGATAGAGTTATTAGTCTAATGGATTTAAAAAAAAAAAAAATGTCAGAACTAAAAATCCCTCAAGTTCTCATTGTTATCGAGAGAATATATAATATGTTAGTACATAAATTTTAAAAAGTTTTCATCCTGCCAATTTAGAATGTGTAGCCTTCTGCCTCATAATATGTAGCAGATTTTTTACCTTCAACAAAATCATGTTAATACAACAGGGGTTCCAAATTAAAAAGGTTAAAAAGTACTGAAGGCAAGAGGATAGAAATGAAATTGGTGCGATGCATTTTATTATAATATCATATTTATATGTAAACTATTAGCATATCATCTATATATGTCCTTATTTATTAATTTTGTTACGTCTGCATCAATTTAACCTAATTTTTTCCCGCTCATTTGCTTTATTAGGTTTGCAGTTATTTAACCTAACAAATTCAATCTAAAAAAATGCATCACACCAATTTCATTCCTATCCTCTTGCCTTTTTTTTTTAAGGAAATATTTTCTACACTTATTTGATGTTGCACGTTTGTTCTATAAACTATGAGCATAACAATGATCACATTTGATGCCTTATATTTTATACTTTTTTTTTGTACACGTTCTTATTTAAGGAAATATTTTGTACACTGATTTAATATTAAAAAAATGGATCGCACAAATTTCATTCATATCCTCTTGCCTCTTTTTTTTGCTATCCTCTTGCCTTTTTCTTTTTGACAATATTTTGTACACAATACTAGAAAAATTCATCGCACAAATTTCATGCCTTTTTTTTTTACAATATTTTGTAAAAAAAAAAAATTTGAACCAATTTCATGCCTTTATTTCATTCTATCATGTTGCCTTTTTTTTTACAATATTTTCTACACTTATTTAATACGTTTACAACCAGAATACCCTAATTTCCATGCAAACTCGGCTACCCTAATTTCTATGTGTTAGCCAATATTTGTGAAAATCAGTGTAAACACTATGTAAACTTGGTTATATAACCCTAAATGTGTTTCTCTAAAAAAAAAAAAAACCTAAACCGTGTAAAAATTTCACACACAACACAAAAATCATATATTTTGATATTTAGAGTTTTGCAAATGGCAAGACGTGACCTTACAACTTATTTTTTTCACCGTTACCAATTATATATTGCATTTTATTATTCGTATGTCAATCCCTTTACAATAAACTCGAACGGAGCACGGATAAAAAATCTAGTCAATATATATACACACACACGTACTATCAAATGTCTAATGGAAGATTTGTTTATATATAGTAATCGACAAAGTGACTCGAATAGAACTATCTCCGATACATGGAATCTATCATAGAAAAAATATTTAAGTTTGAAATGCATTGTGCTAAATAAGCAACATTAATTTTATTTAGTGGAAGTCCGAACTCAATATGGCATGGGCAAGCGTTAAGGGATCCCTTTTCACCTTTCTTGTTTCTCATTGTTGTGGGAGGTGTGAATGTCATGCTAAATGCTTCGATTAATGCGGGTATCTTTTTGAGTTATGTTGTTGGTGCATATTCTAATCTGAGTTTCTCAAAAGTGGATTTGTTGATTATACGTTGAATTTGTGAGTAAAAATTTTGGAAAAATATTAGAACATTGAAGGCTAACTTGATCTTTTTTAAAATTGCATCGCGATTAAAAAGATACCTCAAAAAAAAAAAATCCAAATATTTACTTAGACTTGCGTAAGATGATTTTTGTATATTTTTCTTTTGACATTGATCTTTGACCGTCTATAACTAGTTTAGGTTATTTATTCACTTTTTAGTCTATAAACATGAACTTGTGATCGCAAGCCTAAATTTAAATCTTCATGCACACTCATTTAATAAAACAAAAAATGTAGAACGAGAAGATGAATTATTATTATTACTATTATTGTTAGTATTATTTTTTTGTTGTCAAGTATTAGTATTATTATTAAAATATTTAAATGATGTATATTGTCACGTGTGTATGTTTAAATAATTGAGATTTGTTTAGGAATAGAATTATAATTTAAATTTGTCTTTGTGAAGGAAAAAAAAAACTGGGTAAACAAAGTGTCAGTCAAATAAATTATTGGCATGAGATTTCTAAATATTTTAAGTTGAGAAATCTCATACCAATAATTTATTGGCATGAGATCTTTCAATATTATTCAACTTCTCTATCTGATCGGCCATTTAACTTTAAACCCATTAAGTAATTATGCATGTAAAAAATTTAGCAACCAATGTGTCAAAAAAAAATTCCAACTATTTATATATGTTGAATTTGTATAATTAGTCACTAACTTCCTTTCATGTCTTTTCTAAAAATAAAAAATAAATCCTTTCATGTCCCTTTTAAAAAAGAGGAATGGAAACATCGTAATCAAATTTCTATAATTAGTTTCTAATTAAAAATTTACTATGATTATTAATTTTATTCTAAATTTATTTTTATTATATGAATATATGATTATGTTAAATGTAACAAGACACAAGTCTGTCTTTTGGGATTATTCAAGACAGTTTTTTTTTTGGTCTTCACGACATAGCTTTTTTGGGGTCAAAATTCAATACAAAATATTATCTATCACAAAAAATAAAATGTAATAGAATTTTTTTTATTTTTTAACAAAAACTCCAACAACACATGAATCTAGAATATAAAATAATGTCTATCAAATTAAAATCAGCCAATGAAAATCAAACAACGAACTAAATGATGAGAGAGAGAGAGAGAGAAACGACAACAAAGAATAAGAAATCTGACGATTTTCATACAAATTTGCATGTTGCTTTTACTCAAGATTAATAATATGTTCCATGATTTGTATTTTCTAGATTTAAATGAAGATATATATATCTCTTCTCTAATAAATGAAATCCCTTGTTATAAATCAGTAACGAGACATCAAGTTTAAAATTATGACAAATAATAACATTTCTAATAACCTTAGGTACCGAAATCATTTTTTACTAATAAATAAAATGATACACTTTATTCATCACTGATACTGTTTTCTCTCCTGCTTCGTTTTAACGGTGTGGGACATGCCAAACAAGGTTTCAGAGAGACATGCAGATATAATCTATCACCAAAAAAGTAGAACATAAATTAAAATTAGTTGTTGTAAAGAATTAATTTTTTCTTCTTTTCTTTCTTGCAGATTTTTCTTTTATTCCTACCACTGGATCCTGAGCTAAAAGCATCATGCATACTGATATCTCGATATCACTAAGACGTAATTTCACCAAATCGTGAAGCTCTTTATACGAATCTCTCAATTCTTTAAGCTCAGAGAGTTTCATCACATTGTCTTGCTTTAGAATCTCATCATGGGTCTCGTTCTGCTTTTCACCTTCCTGAATTTGTGTCAACACCTCAGTAAGTTCTAGATTCAATTTTTCTATACCGGGTGCATCAGAGGAGGCCTCAACAAGTTTTAGATTCAGTTTCTCTATATCAGGTGCATCAGAGGAGGGGTTCCCTAGGGAATCACTTAGTTCAGGCTCTTGTTGGAGATACTTGGCAGCAACAACATTAATTCCTGGGTGACCAAAAGAGTAAGGTCGATTCCCAGGAGAAAACACAACAATAGCGATCTCTACTCCGCACAAAATGGACAACTCATTTGCTTTCTTGAATAAACCTGTTCGACGTTTTGAGAATGTGACCTGCCTCGTGTTAGGATCTTTCACGATCTCAATCTCAATTTTGCGACGACCCATGATTCCTCCACCCGTTTCACACAATGACCTACTAAAAAAAAAAAAAAAAAGTTTAAAAATGAAGAGCGATTGTAAAAGTTGTGTGTATATGTCGCCCTTACTCCCCTATTTATGTATATATCTAGAAAAGGTTCATTGTTTCTAATATTGATTTTAACATATCTTATTTTTCAATTATGGACATTATTTTTTCTAATATAGAAATACTTTATTATCATTATAATTTTACAAAATTGCCCCTAAATATTTTGGAATTGTAATATTTTATTTATCTTTAATTCAATTGTACTAATAATAAAAATGCAGACATGATGGGTTTATTGGAAAACAAGAAATCTAAATCTTTACTTGATTTGACATTATTATATTAATATGTTACATATAGAAGGTTTTTATTGCGAGTTGGTCACAGCTAGCGCCAACTAATATCTTACAACATCTTCGTAGATGGGGTGCTCATAGGATAAAATTGTTTTATATCAATTTAATTAATTATATTTAAAAATAAAAATAAAAAGAAGTAAATTTTGTTTATATGAAGATAAACGGGATAATCCCAAACAACAAGATAAATGGGACAATCTCAACCAACACTAACAAAAGAAACTATTCCTAAAAAAACACAACGAAATAAACTAACGATCACATAGAAAACGAGTATTAGTTCTATCAACTAAACAAGGAACAAAACAAAGAGTAGAAATAACATCATAAGTTAAATTCAAAGCAAACTAATTACAATTAGTATGGTTTTTAGATTTATATTTTATTAAAAAAACTCTAAAGTTTTGTGGGAGACATTGATATAATATTGTTCTTAAATTTTTTTAGAGGGACTGAAAAATAAAATTTGAAATATTTATAGGAAACCAAAATTCTTTTAACTCTAAATTTCATAAAAGAGGAAAAATTTAGTCTGCTTATAAAAAAAAAAACCCTATATTGTTTTTAGTCACTAGGCCTGTATGTATAAAAAAAAAAAAAAAAAAAAAAAAAACCTAACCATTGCTTAGTATGCTATTTTTTTCTCTCTCTCTCTTTGACCAAGTGGACTTATGTGTTAATTAGAAATTAGTCCTGGTGATAGAGTTATACATATATGTGAACCAAATAAACATTTCAACAAACACTTGCTATGCAGCTACATAATAATATCATAGATATTTGAAAAAACATTGGAATCCAATAATCACATTATTGACATGGCTCATACAAATAAAGGTTGAATAAAATTTAGACAAATGGATCACTAACTTTTCTCAAACAAACCAAAGATTCAATTTAACGAGAGAATTGTGAGTTTACGAGTAACAACGAGGGATTGTTGAAGGAAGGGGGGGTCTAGGATCGAAAACAGTTTGAAAACAACATGACTTTGTGTCCATTCATGCATTAAAGGTTTATAAAAGAAAAATAAGCCAAAAAATGTTGGATGAGATCAAAGAAGCCAATTCGTACCAGGAATGAGGACGCTGAAGTGAGTGGTGCTAGAGGCTAGAGGTTGGTTGTAGTGAAATGCTATGAGTGGAGAGTTCCAAATCTAAAAGCTAAGTAGATCAAGCTCCAAATCCAACAAAAATAACTTGATGCATGTTTGGATTTACACTGAATTTGACAAAATTACAATTCTACCGTATTTAAAAAAATAAAAATAAAACGCTTTGTGATATAAATCATGCACTTAACAAGACAAAGTGTGACTTCACTATAAAAATTTAGACACATCGTAGAAACCGAAATTTTGGCGGTTGAAAATCGAAGATAGGCATTGTATGCAATTTTAGCATACGCATGGACACAAAGCGAGGGTGGGTTAAAGAAAATGTCACACATGGCTGAAGAACGAGTTGGTTTCATCTATGACATTGACATAGATCATCATTCGAGATTATATAACACGTAGTATTATCGCATGAAATTCAAACGATAAAAAACAAGTTGATATTCTTAAATAATTAAAGAAAACTTATTTTTAAAAAATTAACATTTTTCAAACATTATAAATTTTCTATATCATTATCTAAAGTACATATAAGCAAAAAGAAAAATCAAACACATGAATAAGAAAAATAATGTATAATGATTTAAAATACATGAAGACAACATGATTTTTAACATTCCCTAAAAAAAAAACATGATTTTTAGCATGACATTAATAATATAGTACTATGAAATAAATAATAGATAATAAAATGTAATAGATTGACTACTGAAGCTCAAAAATATTTATATTACATTTGTTTCTTAACTAATAATGCATCATGCATCGATTATCATTTTCCATGATTATATCATTGTAGCGGTGTTTACAACGATTCTAGTATCTGAGTGCAGTATAAAAATATAATATTTGGGTGCTAGAGTATGAAATCCACAGTAGCTCACACGGTTGAATTCACTTTTCGGGCTGCTAATTTACAGCAACACATGTCAGTTGTGGGAAACTTCAAGTTAGTTTGTTCTTCTGTTGCAACAAACACCCATATTTTCTTTAACACAACAATTTGATTTTTATATACAAGCCCTCTTAGAACATGCGTCGAAACAATTCGAATCTTGTGTTGCCCAAGTACTTAACTAGTTGAAGAACGTAATATGGATACGTGGTTCGCAACTGCTAAGCCAATATTTGAGTTTATTTTGAATTTTGAGGAAAACTGTGTGTATGATATACGTTTGTGAATAATGAGGTCATGTTGCCTTTCTATTTATGTATATAATCTGATACTTGGAGTAATCAATCTCATCTTAAATAGTGAATAATATGTTATTATTTTTTAGCTTATATTCAAAACCAAAGAGAGTACACCATTAATTTTACATTTGTCTGAGTGAATGAACTATTTACCATTATCTAATCCAATTATCTTTGTACCTTCGAATCAAGTACCCCTAAATGCATTTTTGAAAGAACTTGAATGCACTTGGCGAATAACTATCATGACATGCACGTATGACATCCCTACAGGAAACAAAAAGTAAACTCTCCGTCAAAAACAAAAAAGGACAACTTCAAACTAAATTCTTACACAGCTTCCAAATCTTGTTTTGTAGTGTCAGAAATGTATTACTATTACATCCATGATGTAAATCTTTACTTACTCCAACTTGCAAAGATATTTTCAGCGTTACAGAGCAAATATTTCTTGCTTTTATTGGAGCTCCTAGAAGATATTCAAATGTCATGTAAAAAAATATTTTCAAATGAAATGATATAGTACAAATAATCAATCGAAAAAATAAATATATCATATATATATATATGCTATACAGTAAGATATTCAAGCTTTGCACAACAGACGTGAAATTAGTGTTGCTAGCAGAGAGAACCAAGACTGAGGGGGCAGAGATAAAATAACAACAAATGCCCTGGTTTCTTGGATATATATTTATACTTACAATCATACAGTTTCTAAGCGGAGAGGGGAGTTATATACAACTACAAGTTGGTTGGCAAATAACATAACTCATGCAAACTCCACCCTCTGTTATAATTCACAATAGAATATTCGTGTTAGAACTATATAAGGGAGAACAAAGTACAACTAAAGTGATAGAACTACAGGTTTGAAAATTTACCTCAGCTTTGTAGTGTAATGCAGTTATTCGATTCTCAATGCCAGCTAGCTACTATTATATGTGCCACAATACACGCCCCTCAAAAAAACCCAAACACCAAAACCACATTTGTGTGGTGAAATTCCTAGTCATGCTAGAATATATACGGACTCCCAAAGCTAATTTCGTCTAATAATTACTTATTTGACATTGCCAGTTCGGATCGTTGTAGGTAATATCCTTTCCGATTCACATTTCTTTTTATCACTTTCTGCTGTTTTCTTCATTTCAAGCTCTAGCTGCTTACGATTTTCTTCATGGGCTTTGTTGAACATTCGAGTAAAGTTGAGCAAAGTTGTGACAACTGCAGCAAATTTGAAATAATAACAAGCATTAGTTGTACTGAACGAGTAGAGAGAATATTTGTGTTTGCTCCTCAACTGAATCGCACAATAGGCTTCCATATTAGTGACTCAATGCAAACTCTAAAGGCCAAGTCTAGCAAATGGAAGAAGGTGAAAATGTGCACTTAATCATTTCCATGCTTTAACATGGAGCTGGTGAAAGAAACCTCACTATAATTTGACATCAGGGAGGAAGATTAGTTTTAAAGCATCATAAATCCAATTTAATTGATGCAATTTTAGGACACTAATGAATTTACGTACAAATGAAACTAATGACATACCATTTCAAAAAGCAAATATCCAATTGATAGCTAGGAAGCTACAGATAGACAAATTTTGACATTGAAATTTTGAAAATTCATATATATGCAGCCAAGCACAAGTGATGAATTCATGCACCAACTTGCTGAAAATAACAAAAAAAATTTAATTCAAGTATAACGGCAACAACCAAAGCCTTTCTATTAAGTGGGATTAATTTTAGTGATGTACAAAGCTAAGAGTATCATTAGCATTTTATAAACAAGGAAAAGGAGTGTTTCAAGCTGAGGGTGCTCACTTATTAGGCTACCAAAAATGAATATTATCTTAAGTGTCGACGGTCACACACCTTGCTCAAATTGACAGCGAGATGGATCTTCCCCAAAATAAAGAATCAACGCATCCACGTTCTTGCCCTGTAAATATAGAGTCTAAGCAAAGCATAGCTTTTATATGGTTTTAAAAACTCTAAATATGTCAGAGGACCTACCACACCAGAATATAGTGAAGCCAATGTTCGGACTTCAGCTTCAGCAGAACAGAGGAACCCTTTCAATTTCTGAAGGGAAAAGAGAAGTTAAAGACTAACAAAATCTTTTAATCTTTTTCTCATTCTTCTGAAGCGAGAACATACAAAATCTCATATTAGACCAATCACAAGCAAACCTCACCATCTGTCTCCACAGAGTGGGGACAAAAAAAAAAAACAAATTGCCGGTTTCCACAGACATGATTGCAAACCCAATTGGCTCCAACAGTCCAATTAGTTTAGATATATAAAATATTCATAGATACTTGTAGCATAATTAATTTATATTTTTGTGAAATCAGAAATTTGAGAGAAGTGAAAATGAACAAGGGAAATATAAGAGAATAAGAGCAAGAAAAGGTTATCGAAAAAACAATTTCAAACCAATAACAGACTTGTAAAAGTAGTGAAGGGATGATGCCTACACCTTGCGGAACGTTTCTGATATAGGACCATCGTTTTCAGAAGTGGATAATTCCTGGACGACTTTCTCTAACCCTTTGTTTACAGCTTGCATCTCCTCTGCAAGAAACTTCAATTGGATCTGGATAAAAGTTCAGTCAGTGCTGCAAGTATACAATGGCCATCAATACAGCGAACAGATGAGAATGGGAGTAGTTCACAACCTTTGCTGCTGGCTCTAGGTTAGCAAGATCCTTAGAGAAGTCTAAGACTTCTGGTAATTTGTCATCTAACACCTATGTGCAAGCACAAAATTAGATTTAATGCATTAAATATACATATTCTCCAAATACAGGTACAAGAAATGCTATCCAAAATATTACTTAAACTTGATATCATAATTGACTCCATAACACAGAAGAAATCCAATGATTACTAAACAAAGGAAAGAACAAAAAACAAAAAGTAAATAAATAGCAACATGTACCTTACAAAGATAATGCATGAGAGTCATTTTGTTGTTCCGTGCCCGTGTCTCGGTGAGTTTAAGAAGGCTATCTAATCTGAATCCAATAGCAGAACCTAAACAGAATTTGGAGAGTGTGAACATATCTCAACTATCAGACTAAAGTATATATTTTTAACAGGAAATGTGGTACAATATAAATTGGTTATAGAAACCATATGAATTTTTTAACAAGAAATTAAAATAACAAGTTGACAGTAGTTTTAGTTTAAAATAATCATATGAAAAAATGATGCAAAGTGTGAATGATACAGTTGTCAGCACCCACATTTAGAAAGAAAATTGTGGTTTGAAACTCATTCATCACCATCTGATTTTTTGCAATCTGCATTTTTTATTTCAATATTGTAAAATTAAGTTTAAATGTTTTTAAATTACCACTCCCCCCACCTAATATTATGTGTTTCATTTGGAATATTTTTCTATCTCAAATTATTTGTCATTTTATAATACGAACACGTCATTTTTTTTCCAATGTCACCCTTATTTATTGAAGTTATAAATAACATAATTGCAGGATTATTGAAGACAAATAATAAATGACATGACGTAAAATGATAATTAGTTTTAAGTAATTATTTCTTCAAAAAAGTTTTAAGTAATTATTTTCTTAAGAAGTGGGCACATTCTTAATGAGATACATAATATGAGACGGATGGACTATGAGAAAAACAAGAATACACAAGCTACAAAAACATGGTAAGTAGACAAAAAAAAGGCAAAGGGGAAAGAGAAAAAAAGGTTGGGGTTTATTTGCACATATAAGATCGAACACTGTAAAAAAAAAAATGACTCTAATGAAGGTGTACCGGGCATGAAGGCTAAACATCACAGACAGAGTATAAATTGTGAAACTTTTCTTTTCAATCATGATTAATGTTGTATCTATCTACTTCTATATACATTTGTCTCAACATACCCCTGGCAGTTCCTTGATTCAAAGCATTTCCTAGAGTAAGTATTGTTTGCATAATTCTCTTCAATTTGACAGAATTCCTGATCTGAAAAAGAAAATATTATCATCACAGCATTCAAAATATATTTCTCAAAAAAAGAAAGGAAATTGCCAAAATTTTATTTCAGTAGAGGGAAGATATCATGCCTCTTCTGCAGAAGAATTCACAACTTTTAGGCTATTTTTAAGATCAGAAACCTACAAAAAAATATTAGCAGGGTCAAACTGAAAATCAGTTTAAATGCATTTTTCCTTAATGAAATTGTCAGTAAATAGAAATCTTTATACCTGAGAATAGAACTGAATCCTGAATGAAAAGACCCTGAGCTTAGCTTCTACCCGTGGTACTTTCATCAACTCCATGAAGAACTGTGATAAAAATATTATGAAGATAAATTCATACCAATGTCGAAGAAAGTAGAAATGCAGTCTCCACCATTGAAGATAGCAGTTACGCATAAAAAATATTTAAGCAATGCTCAAATTTAAATATTCATAAATCTTGTGATCTAGCAGAAGGGATCTAAAAAACCTAAGCCAAAAACCATAAAAACTTTGTACCTGTTCACATCTCCCTAATTTCTCCTTTTCCCCGTTATAATTCTGCAAGGATAAATAAATAAATAAAATTGTAAGAAAGTGGTGATTCATCACGTTAAAGTACTAGAACAGTGCAGATATATGAACTATCAATATCATTATATACTAACCTTAATTATCTCCATCTCCTCTTTTGTAGGACAGAACTTTATAAGGTTCTCGACAGTATCAGTGTCTAGTGCCGACTCTTCTAGTGCTAGCACTGAGCTCTGTGAATTTTTTAGAGAAGCCATTACTATGAATAAAACTCATATTATCAGTTATCAAAGTCAACTATAGATGATTCCACTTCATGAACAATATTAGAAAAGAAAATAATGGAAATGAGAATCACAAGTCCCAGATTGTAGTTGCGGACTATATGACACAACAAAAACATAAGTATGTTGATGACTTGATGGACAACTGTTATAAGTATTCAAACACTTGGGGAATCCACCCTTAAAAGCTAACTATCAATGGAGGAGAATCAAACCAATTATATATATGATAGATCTATTATTATTATTATTATTATTATTATTATTATTATTATTAGGCAACAGTTATTATATAATTTGTAGCAGTTATGTATTAGGAACAGTTATGTGTTAGGCAGTTACTAGATAATAAGTTACTGGATAAATAAGGGATCTGAAGGACAATGTCGATAGGCATTTTATTGGGGACTGGTTATTGGTTGGGAGAGACCAACCTCTCGAATTCTTGGGAACCTATTGTGTAATCATATTCTATTATTAATAAAGTAAGTTATTTCTATTCCTTTTCTATGTTTGGTACCGGTTTCTATCACTGGTATCAGAGCATCAATCTTGGAACCGTGGTACATTATGGCAGAAATGGAGTTTCGAGTGTTTGATGGCAAAGAAGATGCATACTGGTGGCTGCCATGCATTGAGGAACATTTCAAAAAGAGAGGTACACCAGATGAGGAGAAACTGACAGATGTGTTGATGTTACTCAGAGGTCGTGCTCGCCAATGGTCACACTGGTGGAATCGACACCATCAACAGGTTAGTTGGCATATGTTCCCGCTTGCATTTATTTGGCGTTTTAAACCGGAATATCGGGATATCATGCCTATGTCTGATGAAGAAGAGGAACCTGAAACTGAATTGGAACGGTTGACGACTCAAGGTTCATTCAATATTCAACCACAAGATATTGACCAGGGAAATCCAAATCCCACCGCGATAGGAGAAGAGAAAGGCTGGGAAGATGTACAAATGGGGAAAATAGAGAGATGTAGAAAATGCCCGTATGCATGTCATGATTGTGGAAATGGAACAGGAGAGCAAAACGGATTTGTGCAAACTTCTTTGCAATAGAGAAATGAGTATGGGGTCAGAGATAAGGGGAACTACTATGGGCACCACGACATCAATCATCCTGTATTTTTTTATCAAAAATATCACTACAAACAGAGTATATGATCAAGGCATAAGTTTGCATGATTCACATATCGCTCTATCATTATACTTCAAGTTATGGGACCCTGGTGGACACTTTTGTTATACTTCAAATCCCACCGCGATAGGAGAAGAGAAAGGCTGGGAAGATGTAGAAATGGGGAAAATAGAGAGATGTAGAAAATGCCCATATGCATGTCATGATTGTGGAAATGGAACAAGAGAGCAAAACGGATTTGTGCAAACTTCTTTGCAATAAAGAAATGAGAATGGGGTCAGAGATAAGGGGAACTACTATGGGCACCACGACATCAATCATCCTGTATTTTTTTATCAAAAATATCACTACAAACAGAGTATATGATCAAGGCATAAGTTTGCATGATTCACACATCACCCTGTCATTATACTTCAAGTTATGGGACCCTGGTGGACACTTCTGTTATCCCTCACCTTGAGGACAAGGTGATTCTTTTGGGGGGGAGTATTGATAGATCTATTATTATTATTATTATTATTATTATTATTATTAGGCAACAGTTATTATATTAATGTGTAGCAGTTATGTATTAGGAACAGGGGAAATACTTGGGGACTGGTTGCTGGATAAATAAGGGATCTGAAGGACAATGTCGATAGGCATTTTATTGGGGACTGGTTATTGGTTGGGAGAGACCAAGCTCTCGAATTCTTGGGAACCTATTGTGCAATCATATTCTATTATTAATAAAGTAAGTTATTTCTTTTCCTGTTCTATGTTTGGTACCGGTTTCTATCAATATACTCCACCGAGCATCCCATAATACTCAATGTGGGACTTGCGCACCACATAATATCCAAATCCTTATCATAGCACCGCCCCTGAGACTAGCGTTCTGGCGGCTAAATCTACGATGCATTACTGAGTCTTTCCAGTCAGCCCCTCTGTAGGTGCCCTTTCCGAGCCACTGGCAACCAGCTCTGATGTTAATTGATAAGTCTTCGGGCACTTGGAGAATCCACCCTTAAAAATTAGCTATCAAGGGGAAGAACCAAACCACTTAAATACTCCATTGATCATCCCATAATACTCAATGTGGGACTTGAGTAATTACTTCTCTTCTTTAGAAACATTAACCAGAGGGTAGAGAAACATTAACATAACTTCATTCATAACAGCGTTAAACAACCCTTTAGTAATTTTTTAAAAGCAAGGGCTTCAAGAGTGTAAAGGGGCCTTGGCGCAACGGTAAAATTGTTGTCACGTGGCTGAAAGGTCACGGGTTCAAGTCTTGGAAACAGCCTCTTGTGTAAAAAAAAAAAAAAAAGGTTAAGGCACCGTACAATGCACCAAAATGGTGGGACCTTTACGGACCCTACATATGAAGGAGCTTTAGTGCACCGGGCTTCCTTTTTTAAGGACTTCAAGAGTGTGCAAAGTAATAAAATTGAAAGGTCAAGTCAACTAGTTCAAGCTTTAGTGCTTTACCCAAGCAAAAAAATAATTCCTAACCACAACAGTTTTTCCTACAACCGTTATCGGGGCATATAAATAGATGGTACTCTTTCTAATCGCATCATAATTTGTTGTGAATGAAGCACATGCTATCAGCATATGGTATAATACAGAAAAATGTATTATGAAAATTCTGAGAAATTATGCTGATATTTCATTTGATACTATAGAAACATTATATGCTCTTGAATAGCAATTACCTCACCACAGCACGGCAAAATTTGGGTGAGATAAAAGTGACTCCAGAAGCATAGAATTTGTTTTGACATGTTTGTGTGTCCTTAATTATAATTGGTTTTGCCTTAAGAATTAATTTTATGTAGCCACAAATTTACTGAAGAAAATTTAAATAAATGAGTTCTAATATTTCTGTTTTCCCAAAAAAACTATTTTTTATAAGGGAAATGCTAGCAAGTTCCCTAAGGGCCCTTTATAAGAAGTTTAAAGTAGAAATTTTATTTTGGGATTTGTGTATTGAACAAATTGAAACATCAAAAAGCAACTTTTTCTACATGAAAGCTATCAATTGTTTTCATTTTTAAATCTTTAACAAATGCCATAAGGGCACTTGTTAGCAAGACCCTTTCTATAATGTTCTAGACATGTAAATTTTAAAAACCTACTTTTTGTAAGAAATAAATCACACCGTCAGAAAAAAGTAGGAACAAACAGGCCCACAATCTGCTAGTATATTGTAATATTAAGATCTCGATTATGGTCCAACAGAACTGAAAATAAAAAAATGACAAGTTACAGATCTGCTAGTACCATTTTCCAATCAAAGCATAGTTTTTATATTAGATAGCACACCATATTTTGTATAAAAAAGTTGCCTTTATTGTACAGATAGTAGATTTATATCAAACTCACCATTAAATCATGCAATGGCACCTTCACTTTTGAAAGCATGATTTCACAATTATATGCTCGCCTATGATCAATCTGCAAGGAGTGATAATAAAAGTTCAAGTAAAAATAAAGATGATGATAATACCACCTTTATAGTATGACCTTAAAATGTATATCAATGAGAAAATGATAATTAGAGCTTTTTTACCATTTATTACTTCACACACATGACTATACAAGTGAACTCTAATAGTTCTGTAATATGAGCAAGGGAAGAAAGTTTAAAAACACTACTAATTTCAAGACGGGTTAGTTATATAGCAGAATCATCCTAACTTTCTAAATCAAATTTGTGCACAACAATTTTGATACTTCACTCATCTAAAAAAGTTTCCGTCGCCTACGAGCTGAAAAATGACACAACTTACTCCTTTAGGATTATATGGTGCTGGAATAGAAGGATAGCCAGATTTATAATATTATCAGTTCCTAGTTCCTACTAATTACTTTTCTAGCCTTTTCCTATCAAATTCAGATATTAACAACTAGATTATGTAAATATCCAAAAACATTCCCTATGCAACTACGAACTGAAGAAGCTAAATTACCAGTTGCACTTTCTCAGATTTAGGCTTCACTGAGCTTTGGACATTTGACTTCTTGGCAGGGCCTGAACTAGGGGCTGCTGCCGAGAAGAGACTCTCGAGCTCTGACATATCAATCTCTGGGGCTCTACATTAAGATAATATAAGCAGAACGAGGTGAGACACTAGAATAGTAGAAGAGCAATCTTAATCTGTCCCAGAAAATTGAGCACTAAAGTTAATTAACATTACTTGGAAGCTTCGCCAGATTTTTGTGTCTCATCCCACAAACTTCCTTGCACTGCTCTAGATAGCTTCATCCAATGCAATGGCTTCAACTTTTTGGAGTCATTTTTTGAGCCAATTGCACGTGGTAGAACTCGTCCCTTTGAGCCTGCTAGTGAACTAGATTGAGGTCCTGAGACCTTATTTCCATCAACTCCCACAGAAAGGGACATTGGAAAAGCACTGCCTGGTTTTAGACCTTTACCAAAAGGAATTGGAGGTGGTGGAGCAGGTGAAGACTTTTGCAATGAAGCATTAGGGTTACCAGAGGAAAGTGTTGCAGATGGAGGTGGAGGCGGTGCAGGCGGTGCTGTAATAGGACTTGCAGCTTCCACTGAAAGACGAGGTGGTGGTGGAGGTGGCGGGGGCTGAAACCTAGTAGGTTGCTCCGCTTTTAGAGGAGGTGATGGGGGAAGAGGGGGAGGGGGAGGAGAAAGTCCATCTCTAACATGTGGTTTCTCATTCATATGAGATGGGACAGGAGGAGAAGGAGGAGGTCCAGCTTTAACATGTATATCCTTCTTTGGAGAAGGAGGTGGTGGGGGTGGGGAGAGAGGTCCAGCCCTAACTACTTTCTGATCTTTTAGTGGAGGGGTAGGAGGAGGAGGTGGAGTTGGAGGCTGCGAAGAGGGAGACTTGGGTCTTGTTTTGACTGGTGGAATGTCATTCAAAGGTTTTCTCGAAGAAAGTGGAGGGGATGGCTCAATTGAAGAATCAGGTGCAAGGGAATGATAGGTCTCAGGTGTAGAGCTAGAAATAGGTGAGTAACTCCTGTCTTGTGATTGAGGTCCTGATTGCGAAGGCAAAATATGATGTGGAGGCAATTCTGTGTGGGGAGGAGAATCATGAACTTCTTTAGAACGAGTAGTCAAGGGAGGCCGCGGAGGAGGTGTTCCAGGGGAAAGAGAAGAATCTGCAGAACTAGATGAAGCAAGATTAGATTCCTGTGGTTTTATGTCAAAATTTGTTGATCCTGTTGGACATTTACTGGATTCCAAACTTTTTTCAGATGAGCAAATTTTCTCCTGACCGATGATGTCTGATGTATTAGCCCTCTGTGGAATAGAATCTACTTTGTTTGTCTTTTCCTCTTTTCTGCTCATATCATTATTTGGGGTTCTCTTAGTTGAGGATAAAGACCGTATTGCTGCATATGAATTCCTTTGAGGCGTTTTAGGACCTGTTTCGCCCAAGGAAGTGGCAGTTTCCACATGCTGGTCAGAAACTTTATCCAGCTTGTCATTCATGATAGCAGAAGTACTTATTTGTTGGAGCACGTTTAGTGCAGCATCTGCCTTTGGGTTCATCCAGTCCACATGGCTAAAGATCTCTTGAACCTTGGCAAATGCTTCAATTGGCAGTCCATCTTTCTCCTCAAAGAATGATGTATTATCTAAAATAACTGCTGCAGCAGCATCTATCTCTGAGAAAAGGATCTTAACACAAACATATTCCAAAAAACAAATAGTGTTAGAAAATTACGAACAAAACCCGTGTGATTATAGATGAAATCAAAAATCTACCTCAGCTCTGAAATCTTTTGGAAAGTGATCTTTAGCATCCCATAGAACATCAATTTCATCGCGATTAAGCATCAGAATATTGGATCTAACAAAAGCTGTGTTGAACATAACTCGGAACATCATCATTTCATGCTCCATATCATCATTCAAGTTAATACCCTCGATCACAACATCACCTTGAATATGGCAATTGATATCAATTTTAATTAGTTCGCACTCTCCCTGCAATACAGTAGCAAGGAATTCCATGATAATTACACAATTCAGATCAGTTCCAGATGCATCTCACTCACAGGAACAAGTAACTTGACAAACAGTGGTTTTATTAAAATCTTGTAAAAAAAGATATTTATTGAATTTTAACTGGAATGGACTCGTCCTGAACTCGAGCATATGGTATGTTTGTCAAATCTGCTAAATGCTTTTTTTTCTTTCTATCAAGCAACAAATGCAATAAACGGCAGGAGAGGGCCTGCGCCCAGCCAACAAAGTTAATACATCAAATCCAGCCAATAAGGCAAAACAGCACAAACAAAAATTACATTAAAAGCCTATGAACATAGATTATATGAACTTATCTTGCCTTCTTCATTTAAATATTTTCCCACTCTTTTTCATTTCTCATTTCTGGTATATTGATGCCGAATATGCTTCGATCAAGTCTAAGTAATCTTAATGACGTTTCGGTTTTTACATGCTCTTCATGAGTATAGGTGCATGCATATATGCCCAACATTTATAATCCAAGGCACAAGCTACCAAAATGTAATTAGTTATTCTGGCTCTACTTAATAAGCAGGAAAACAAGTTTGAGCTGCAAATGAATGGCCTATGAACTATTTGAAGTTTAAACTATGAGAAAATGTGCAGCATATTTCATTAAGTACTCGAAATGGCTGAAAATAAACCAGCACTATTGCAGGAAGGTAAAATAAGAGATTTTCCCCCCTTTTCATATCAGAACCTGTTTGCTACATTTTATGAGGTTCCAAGTCATCTCAGGAACATAGCAACTCGCAGATTTTAACAATTGTTTGCCACAGTAACACCGTAGTTTATTTTATGAGGTTCCAAGTCATCTCAGGAACATAGCAACTCGCAGATTTTAACAATTGTTTGCCACGGTAACACCTAGTTTATTTTTATCTGTTAAAAATAATTATCTACCGATTGTCTTTGAGATTTTGTAATGCATGCAATGAGTGTGTAATTCCTTCAAATTAATGGCTCCAATAAAATCATTAACATACAAAAAGCTAAAATATGAGGGAAAAGCATGAGGTAAATTCACCTGCTTGTAAGCCCGGACATTTTTACTTCTCTTTGGCATTGAGTACAGCATTTTAGGACTTTTATCTGCACTAAAAGGATCCTGTCCATAAATTCTAAACAATGGATGACAACCACCTTCCCCATCAAAGTTTGGGAAGAATCTAAGTATAATACAGTCCAACATGAGTGCCCTGTCGAGCGGAGGCCAATCTAAGGCCACATTCCTCCTAGAAACATACTGCAGATACCTCAGTTGGGAAGGAATTGGATTCAACGGCGTCAACAAATGTAAAAGCTGGTGTGGGGACTGCCGATAAATCATATCCAAAGTCCTATGCTCGCCACTATAAACCTTCCGATAAATCAACAATGCAGCTAACATGAAAGCCATAACGGGCCAACCACCACGTTCACAATGCATCAACAACACATTGTGTTGACCAAGTGAAAGCCAACTTTCACTAGACCTTAAAAAGTGGTGAATGAGCTCCATTTTAAGCACAGGACAACCTTCATAATGCCTAGGATAATCCATTATAGTAATGTCATACTCAGATATTATATTTGCCATCAAACTCTTGGTCTCTTCCTCGCGAAAATTGAAAACCAAAATAGAAGCATCAGGCACATTCTCTCTAAGCTGACCTACTATACCATCCATATACACTTTATACTTCTCTTCATTCCAAGCTTCCGTTGTGAAACAGCAATCAAAAACTACATTCACACACCAATGTTAATTTTAATTTATTTTTCCAATGAGAAAAGGAGAGATGCATTGTCAGCGTAAACTAGTTTTACACTGACATTGAAAATTAGACAGTTAATTCTACAAATAGTAAGTATTAATTGCGAAAAAATAATTTCCAAAATTCTGAGAAATAAATTGAAACAATTTCCAATATATAATTTCTATCTATCTTTGATACTAAGATATGGTTATGGCACATAATAGCATTTCCCTCAATATATTATTCTCTAACAAAAATCTACATTTTGGAGATAATAATGAAACGAATATTGCTGGAATTATGAATTGCAGAAGAATAGTATGAAGAAATAAACTTTGGCGGTTTTTTGAAGAGAAGCGTGTAATTGAAGGAAATGAAAAATGAGAAAGAAAGTACCGTAAACTCTGTCGCAGATCTCGAGGAGACCATCAGGAGGCTTACGATAGAACAACTTGCGGAGCATAGCCATGTCCGCGAAGAAGCTTTCAGATTCGAGAAAATTTTGATTTGGTGGAGGGAAATGATTTAGCGTAAGAGTGAAGGAAGAGAATGGTGAAGAAATGAATGTTGAAAAGTGAGTTTTGTTTTTTGGCAGTGAAAGAAAAAGAGAAGAAGAAGAAGAAGAAGATGGGTCCGTTCGTTTTCGTTTTCGTTTTCGTTTTGTTTCGTCGTTCGTAGCTGAGTGAAGGAAGCTATCTCTATCTATCTATGGTTACGAACCGACTCATAGATAGTGACAGGTTTCATGACGTGGACAACGACTACGCGACACGTGTACCTTCACATCCACTACGGGTAATTTCTGTTTATTTTTACTGTGTCATTTTCCTTTGAGAATTGCTGTTCCCACATATGGTATGGCTGTGCCACACGAGTAAGTTACGGAAATGCCCTTCGGTAGTAAACTGCCGAAGTTTTTAGGAAACCGGCGGCAGTTAACTGCCGAGGAAAACCTCGGTAGTTAACTGCCGAGGAAAACTCAACATAACCAGAACCCAGAACCACAGGTAGTTTTTAGAATGATGAAGATTTCCTCGGCAGTTAACTACCGAGGTTTTCTTCGGCAGTTTTCTTCGATAGTTAACTGCCGAAATTGTTTAAATTCATATTAACTACCGAAGTTTTCCTCGGCAGTTAACTGCCGCCGGTTTCCTAAAACCTTCGGTAGCAAACTGCCGAAGGGCATTTTCGTATTTTACTCGTGTGGCACAGTCAAACAACATGTGGGAACAGCAATTCTCTTTTCCTTTTCACGAATTTATTTTCACATGGATAATAGTTATTTTGATTTGCACAATGTTATCAAAATAATTATTGATTATGTAGTTAGTAAAAATAGTTTTTTAGATTTTTTTAAAGGAAAATATTTTCTTATGTGAAAATGTTCTGTGTATAAGTTTTTAAATATATGTTTTTATTGTCATATATTATGGTACTGTGATATCATTTCTTATATAAAAAAGTTATATGAGTATTACGAAACTATTTCACCGTTAAAGACCGACTATTTTGATTAACGAAATGTAAAATAACTCGTTAACATTTAAGGATCAAAATATTTGTTTTTTCATTAATTCACAATAGTTGTCGGTTTTGGTTTTGGTTTTGGATAAAAAAAAAAAATAAAAAAAAAAAAAAAAAATCACTTTCATACAATGTGAGACACGTGTGTCCATGTTTGGAGGATTAGTGCTTGTTACACTTGCACTTTCCTTCTATGTACTTAGTGGGGCTGGACATAAATGGCCCAAACGGTCCAGCCTATCAGACTTGTTGGGGGTGATTGCATTGGTCGGATATATCGAGTTATTCGGTTAATACAGGTGAATGTCAATGGATTTCGTTGGTTAGTAAGGGTCGGCTTTGGTAGGGCTAATCTAGTCCAACGAAAACCGAATATGAAGGATCCGGTTTGTTGTATTTTTAACAACACTTGTTTCACTCAAACCCTAATCTCATCTCAATCATTTGTAGTTCCTCTCTCATTTCAGTTTACAGTCTCTCTCTTCATTCATCTTTCATCTATCTTTCACTATTTCCCAGTAAAAACCTACACTCAAACTCTAATCTTCATCATTTCTAGAAAATCCATACCTTCGAATCCAGCAAAACTCAGCAATACAATGATAAATTTTCATCGTCCTTTTCTATTGTAACTTGTATGATTCATTCATATAAAAATTGATTGACACCAACACTGCTTAGACTATCTACAATGAAAGAGTCTTACTTTTTTTTATTTGACGACTAAAAGACATTCCCATTTGGAGACGACAAAATGAGTACCCAATGAGAATGTGTGCTTTGTGAAACATCTTTCTATTGGTGGAATTCACGTTTTTTAATGTTAAAATATTGAAACGTAATGATACATAGTTATTGATAGATAATTAACGAGTCATGTTTAAGAATTTTATCCGACGTATTAGGTTAAAGGAATTGACTACCTATTAGACTACTATTGAATTGACTACCTATTAGACTACTATTGAAAAAAATTATAAATGAGTGATGTATACATGTAAAAGATGACTATACAGTCTATACTTACCTTACGATCAAATTTCGAATTAACAGAACTTATTTCCCTTTAAAATCGCAGGGTTAACAAAAGAAGAAGAAAATGTATTTCTTTACATCACAAAAAATTAACAAACTAAGAGCAATAAAACACCCCTAAAAAAAAAGAGCACTAAATATAATAAAAGGCACGATCCTTAGTCACTATCCGATATATTAGCATGATAATTAGCTTTTTTGAAGACATGATGAAAATAAGTTCTTCGACTAGGTTGCTGGAGAAGAGATGAACTCTTGAAGTAGTTGATCACAATATGTATTTAGAAACGGAAAGAGTATCTTAAAAGTTGAAATTTTTGTCTTTTCAATACAAGTTATTTTTTAATTCCATTTTTAGTTTCGGTACAAGATAATATGACCTCTTAAATTACCGTAGAAACGTTGGACAAAATAGTCATTAAAATCTCAAATGATTCTCTAGAGGCAAATTTATTGAAAGAGCGGAGGTGTGAACCATCTACAACATTGATTTTGAAACAATCCATTGGAGGGGTTGCGAGACAACTTGGATTGCATGAATACTATAGGAGCAACCTTTAAACATATATAATTAAACTTATCTTTGAGGTAGATGAAGTGCACTTGAAAGTGTTATACTCCGTGGGGATCTATTCTACACAATTATGAAAAGAGCATTACTTTACTTTTTCCAACCCTACGCCTTTCCTCATGCGCTCTATTTTTTTTTCCTTCCAAAATTAGAGCATTACGGATTATATAATCCGGAATGACGTTTTCTTTTGTTAAAGGGTGGAAAAATGAGTAACGGGTTTTTCCGGATTTTGTAATCCGGAAACTTCAAAAAGTATGGCGCGTTACATGATGTTTCCGGATTACATAATCCGGAAACCCCCTAAACACATTTTTTTCAAGGTAAAACAGTTCGGATTATACAATCTGAACTGTATCAGCACAAATTCTAGGGACAATATTAATCTTCCTAACTCTCATCCTTCTGTTTTGGGTCATTGTTACCTGTTCTTAGTCAAAAATCGGGTTTTCGGACTACTTGATCGGATTGCTCCAAAACTTCCCCAGAAAATCAGAAAAAATTCAAGGACCATGACTCCCATAGAAAGGACTTCTTACGGGACTCCGCACCTCAAAATACAAAATTCCATCGTTTAGACCAATTTTTCATTTTTTTTTTAATTTTTCATATTCTCAGAAAAATCCGAAAAAATTCGAATTAGTTTTATTTGATTTTTAGAATTTTTTGGTGCTATTTTCATATTTTTATGATTTTATTTGACAGGTTTTTAGCATTTTTTACTTAGTTTTTTTGTTGTTTTTAAAAGCAAAACTGCTGAAATGTGAGAGAGTGTGATAGTTGATTATACATAAGAATTCTCCGGATTATAAAATCCGGAATAGTAAACATGAATCTGGATTTTAAAATCCGGAATGTACGAGGGCATTTTTGAAAATTTTACAGGACGCGAGAGAAGGCCATAGGGTGGGAAAAGTAATATTCTTATGAAAATGGGTGTTAGTAATACAAAGGCCCTATAATGTTAACAATGAGTATGATAACTTTTCTTGTTTTTAGTCATGGCTTTGAAGCTTTCTGTACGTTGGAGTTTGTTTAGGGGACAACTGCGAAAAATGGCACCGAAAATGGAGCAACAAGAGTAAGAAGAGGAAGGAGTTTGAGGAGTGTTATTGGATTCAGCGCTACCGGTTGAGTTTGTGTTTTTCCTCATGATTTTTGGAGTTTAAGGAGAGGCATTTTATCATCAACAAGTAAAATGAACAAAACCAAATTCACATGGAATTACTCCTCCTAGTATATACTTATTCCTCTATACAATAAATCGTCATGGGTCCTTGCTGCTGCAACATACTTTCTCCCCCAACGAAATATCACTAGACAAGACACCATGAAGTTAGTGTCTCATCTTCATCTTCCAACCAATATCTCTCGAGAATTTTAGCAGCCTTCTCATAAATTTCTCTGTCTTCATGACTATCCAAGTTTTCAATCTTTTCCAATCCCTTAACATCCTCTATCATCTGAGCATACAAATTGACATCTCCCGTGTTACCAAATCTTTTCTCTGCTTCTCCAACCTTCAGAAATTTCTCCAAACCTTTTTCCAATCCCTCAACATCCTTTATCGTCTGAGCATACAAGTTGACATCTCCGGTGTTACTTATGCTTTTCTCTGCTTCTCCAACCTTTAGAAAATTCTCAAGACCTTCTAGACAAACAGTAACTATTCTTGGATCAGGGCAAACTAGCAAATCACACAGAGGCTTAATGCAACCCTGGCTCACCAAGTACCTTGTAATAACAGCAACGTGTGGTTAGTTAATATGAAAACTCTCAATGTTGCCAGCATGAAGCAGTGCCATAAAATAACAATTAAAAATAACATCACCTACTTGATATGCTCGTGGGTACCACCAGATGTAACATTAGTGAGTGCCTGTGCAACTTCCTTTGTAATGTCAAACTCTGCATTTTGAAGAAGATTGACTAGGGGAGCAATCAGACCAGCTTCAATAACAGCCTGCGTAATGCATAAAAGGTAGAGTTTAGAGTGCTTTTTCGGTAAATAAGCCAACTAAAAATATGTACTTGGCAGTAAAATGCAAAAACACTCAAGCCTCAACCAAAAACAGAAAACATAATGCCAATAGTCAAGCGTAACAATACATTCTCTTCAGTGATGTATTTACAACAAAATGGAAAATAAGGGTTTACAATCACCTAAAATTCCAACTAATACTCTTTTTTCTTTTTGATAAAGAATCAAACTTATACTCTGATTGGTGCAACCCGAGAACTAAATATATCATCAACATGCGTCAAAAACTTAAAGGGAAAATTACAAAGACCTCCCCTTAGGTTAGGTTAAAAGACACACACCTCCCCTCTAGTTTCAAAAATACAATTACCTCCCCTCAATATAACTCTGTTAATCATCAGTTAATTCAGACTTACAATAGATAGTCTTGATACTATGAATTATCCCTCTCTATGATTGAATGCATCAACCGCTGCAACTAATTGAACCCAAAAATGTTAATCCAAATCTTTATTTCCATCTCTGTTATGACTTTCAAATTCATAAGTCCAGTAATGAATCGAAGTGTGCTAAAGCAATTAGACTTTGTCGATCTTCTGCCACTACTACCTGATATGGGTCCTTCTTTCTGCCATGATATCATTTTGATTAGCTGGCGAGCTCAAGTGAGTAATAACGATTCAAATCCTTCCTTGTTTAGAGCACTTTGTAATGCATATATGGATGGCCATATCTCTGCCTTGGTTTATTGAAGGTATTTTCTACACCAAATCACAGTTTCCACTCTTGTTCTAGATAAATCTAATGTGCTTTTTCTATATATACACGACATTTACTCTATATATTTAAGCTTCCTGCTATAGTCTGGTGTAACACCGCTTCCTTCAAGCATACTTTACATGTATCTAACATTTATTAGATGACAATAATTTTTACCAATAGTCAGATAGGCAGTTAAACAAATATTGCGGTGAATGTATTGTATCTGTCCTATATCCTAGTTAGTAGTGCTATACCTTGACGTGTTTTAAGTGCATGACAATATAAAAGTAGGATTACATGGATTATCACTTCAATTGCAATGGCAACAAGCAATCATGTGGTGCCACCGTTCATTCCTAACTATCTCTAAAAATTAAAAGAAAGAATGCCACCAAAAACTTCGTAATGCAAAGCCTAAAAGAAGTCATTTGATCAACACAACTATGCTCACGTAAAATATTACTGTTGACAAGAAAAATATCACTTCAATAAATAAATTTAAGACTAAGATCGCGAATTTCAATTTTCAGCTTCAAGTCTATTTGCATTTTAACAGAAAGATAAGTGTTTAAGAAAGAAGGGAGGTATCAATCAATTTAATGAAAACTTAAGGGAGGTTAGTGTCGATTTTAAAACTAGAGGGGGTGTCTTTGTAATTTAAAGAAAACTTAAGGGAGGTGACTGTAATTTTCCCAAACTTAAATATATATCATCAGCAAGAGTACAATGGTTATTATTGCACCACATCTCCATCTCAAATAACATGTAGCAATTTATATGTATGTGATACCCAAACATCATCAAACTTGAAGCAAAACATGAGCTTAAAGAAATTAACATTGTACTTTATTAAGCATGAAATTTAGCATCATTTGAGTATCAAAAAGATGGGATTTATAAGCTTACCTGTATCTGCTCTCTGTTTCCAGCTGTAATGTTTGACAAAGTCCTGCAAGCTTCTTTCTTAATACTTTTCTTGGGATGGGTCAACAGGCTCAAAAGACATGGGAGTAAACCATGATTGACAATAGCCTGACAAAAAGAATCCTACCAAATCAGGTAATTCTCACATGACACATGTTAAGACATAATACAAGGGGTGAGAATATATTCATGGTAATAAATATTAGTGAATCACCAGCAGTGACTAGCAAGTAACATTTCGTTACTCGCAAGATTAATTCCCCTATCCCCTCAAAAAACAAAACTGATTCCTAGGCTAATATTTCTAAAATTCTCTATCAAGCTTCAACAACCACATAGCATTTTGGTGTTTTCTCTTAATCAAATTAGACTTACAAAACTTACCAATCAATAATTACAGACTATAATATTTCAAATTTTAATTATATTTCCAAAATAACTAACACAACACTAACTCGGTACTTTGCTCCATAAAAGGTAAATTTAATTAGAAATAATTAGGTAGCAGCTAATTATAACAATTCCCAATCCATTATGACAATACCTGAGTCTGCATATCATCTCCAGATACAATATTTCCCACTGTGCGAAGTGCAGGAAACAGCGCTGAAAGAGATGGTTCCCTTCAAAACATGCACATACATTTAGAGCCAAAATAATCAATACTTGCAATAGAACATTGGTTGACGAGGGATATAAGAATTGGTACTTACAGAAGGATTTGCACCAGTCTACCACATACACCTGCCTCGATCACCGCTTGGATATTATCACTTGTTCCATCAGAAAGATACGAGAGTGCCCAACATGCCTCGGTCAGGACGACTTCATCTTTGGAAAAAACCAAACACTTGAGAGCGGGAAGCGCTGACCTCACCTGTCCATCAAAATTCTAGTATTAATACACAGATAAAGGTCATCTCAGAGGTTCAGTTTTATTTTAACTAAAAACAACAACTACCTGCTCAAGTGCGGGTTGTGGCTTGCCCCTGCAAAAGTTTGACAGCGTCCAAACGGCATTTCTCAGCCTATAAAGCCCTTCTTGCTCATTCAGCTGGGATAAAAGTAGGATCAGGGCACCGTGACTGAGAACAAGATCACGGCCTCTAGGGGAATCACCAGCAATGTTTCCCAATGCCCACGCAGCCTACAATTTCAGAGTTTTGGTGTTAAAAAGGACAATCCCGGTTCTACTGCTATTACAATTTAGTATTAACATACCTGGCCCCGAACATCGTCACATGGTGAACTAAGAAGCTTGACAAACATTGGTACTGCGCCATGATCAACTACCACCTTAGTGTTCTCAGAAGTTCCAGCTGCTATGTTTGTGAGTGCCCAAGCAGCCTCAAGCTAAACAAACAAAGTCACACAAACAAACAACCAATCAATACAACAAGATTTCAACAACACCACATTGCATAAATTTCCAAAAGTTTAAAAAAGAAAATGACAAGTTTAAAACCTGAAGTTGAGGAAAATCCCCCTTGTCTAGAAATTGAACAAAACGGGGAACAACACCAGATTGAATAACATCATCAATCGGAGGTTTGTCTGCACAACAAACATCAAGAATCAAAGCAACATAATGATAATGATAATGCATTAAAAACATCAAATAAAATCAACGGTTACCAACGGAAAGACGCTTCCGAAATTCCGTAGTTGCTTCGAGTTGTTGGCTGTTATCATCGGACCAGATATCAGCAACCATTGTGGAAGACTCTCTTCTCAACTGCAACAAATCCAAAATCAAATGAAATCATTGTTTTCATAACTAACTATCACTGAACCTGACATAAAAAAAAAAAAAAAAATCAAATCCAAACACATGAACGTGACTCAGAGATTGAATCATGCCCAACAATCACAATCAAAACCCTAAAGTGATGGTTACCTTTTTCTCGAGAATGGAGGAAGAGTGTTGAGGTTGAAGAAGAACTTCACGTCGTTTCTTGAAGAGACGGTAGTGGTAGGCGGCGTCAATCCAATGATTTGGGAATTGATATGCAAAACCCTAGTTTACTATTGAGAGAGTGAGAGTGATAAATGGGATTATGGTTGGAGGTTTAAATAGGTTTGGGTTTTGGGGTTGTATTTCGTGACGGTAGGAGATTTTGACTGTGCAATTTGATTCCAACTAAAAATATTTTCAAACGATATTTCTTGGATAAAGAGCAAACCATCAATAGTTTTAGTTAAGGCAAACCAATGAGATCCTTCATGCCTTACTAAAGGTAGCCACGTGATTAACATATGTTTCTTGATATATCATAATTATGGTTGGAAATGAGTCGAGTCGAGTCGAATTTGTTCGAGCTCGACTCAATAAGAATTGGTTCAACTCAAAACTCAACTCGGGTTCGATATGAATTTTTTTAACTCGAGTTCAGCTCGTTTAAAGCTCGCGAACAATTCGATTCGACTCATTAAGTTCAACTCGTTTGTTTAAATCATATAACTTAAAAGTTTTTTCTTTAAAAAAAATCCAATTTTTTAGATCTTTCATGTTTTAATTTTAAGTGCAATTATATTCATATTTTTTTCACATAGAAACTACTGCAAAACATAAGAGAATTAACAAAATAGCAAAACAGAGAGCTTCAAAGTTTGCATAAGAATCCCTCAAAAAAAAAAAAGTTTGCATAAGAATAGCATCTCAAAATAAACCCCCACTTAAATTTTACTATACACCACTCAACATTCAATATAGGAACTACACAAAAGAAAACTAAAACATCGCAGTATAAATCATAATAAAAATAATTCGGATTTGAATGTTAGTAGAAAGGAAGATGGTAGTTAGAGAGATGAATGTGGTTTGTTCAATAATCACTAACGCCAGAGGTGAGGAGTTGAATGTTTGACGTTGCTTACTTACGTTGCCGTCTTGCCTTTTTGTTATCGTCATTTAGAAAAAAGAACACAAAAAGTTTATTTTTTTTGTTGGAAAGGAGAGTAATGGTTAAAGACTAGGTTTAAGAAACAATGTACTATAAATTAGTATTAATTAGATTTTCCACATGTGATGTCGCACGGGTTATATACATTGTAGACGTAGTAGACAAAAACAAATCTTAATGCATATCAAAGAGAATGAAATATGTGGTCCCAAATATATGCAGATGTTGGAATTCGAACCTCAGACACCACACTTATTCACCTTAAAAATATTAATTTTTATCATGTTACTTCATTCTTTGTTAAAATTATATGTCAATGTTATATTATTGGTATGACTTCATCTTTTTTTTTTTTTGACAAAATGTTACTTCATTCTTTTGTAAAAATTATATGTTAATGTTATATTATGTACTTAAAAATAACTCATTCTTAACCTCAACATGTAAAATATTTTATTTAAATAATTTTTCTTTTATCGAATATTTGGCCTTTACCGTAAATGATGCCCTTTAACTGTTTGTTGAAATGTTTCTACCAACTGTTTATATAGATTGCAAAATTCTGGTGTATTTTGTGGTAGATATTTAACAAAGAGAGTTTAGTTCTAATTTTGATGAAAAGTGTAATATTAACATAAAAATGTTGCTATAATCTTTCAAAACCCTTTTATTGCAATAGAACGATTTGTTTTGTTGAAGAAATAGGACGATTTGTTTTGAAGAAATAGGGGAAATAAAGCGATGCCGATTTGCCTTGTTCATGAAAATAGGAGATTATGTGTGAGCATTAGGGTTGTTCATGAAAATAGGAGATTAGGTGTGAGCATTAGGGTTAAAACAGTAAAATTATGCAATAGGGTTTAGGTTAAAATTAGGGCTTACGAGTTAACTTTAATATATAAGAAGATAAGAAGATAAGAAGATTAGGTGAGAGCATTAGGGTTGTTCATGAAAATAGGAGATTAGGTGTGAGCATTAGGGTTAAAACAGTAAAATTATGCAATAGGGTTTAGGTTAAAATTATGGCTTACGGATTAACTTTAATATATAAAGAAGATTAAAAGAAACCATAAGTCAAGTTATATATTTCCCACATATTTCAAGGTATATAATTTCAAGGAAATGGGTATACTATATATTTTTAAGATGGAAGTAATATTTTTAAAGAAAAAAGATAAAGTTTAAGGTACTACCTCCGTCCCTAATTATATGGCCATTTTGAAAAAAAAATGGAAATTAAGATAGTAAATATTTGTATTAAATATGTTTGTAATTAGTATTGTTTTTACAATTTTATCCTTTAAGAGAAAGATGGTTTATGTTTTCAACATTGTTATTTATTGTTGATTGAAGAAAAATATGTATAATTAATAGGGGCATGTATGTAAATAAATAATTAATGTAGGTGGAAATAGCAAGTGAGTCTTATAAAAAGGGACAAAAAAAATTCTCAAAAGGATCTTATAATTAGGGACGGAGGTAATATATAATAACTTAAAAATACATAATTTAAGGTATATTAACTTTGAAAATATATATAATTTAACTTTTTTTTTTAATCAAGTTAACTCATGAATCGAACGAGTCGAACTATATGTAGTTTAAGTTAAACTCATCTAATAAATGAATTTAATTTTTAGTTCATGTTCAACTCATTTGGTTCACAAACTAAGTTCAATTAATTAATGTTGATTCAAGTTTTAAATTATCTTTGAGTTGTCTCGGTTTATTGTCAACCTTAACCACAATATATTTACAATTTAATGTCTAATGAAATTTTATAAGCATGTTCCTTTCAAAAATAAAAAATAAAAAACATGTTACCGGAATGTTCAATTAATTGGTCGCTTTCTTCGAGGGTTAAAAATTTGTTAACCTAATTATTAATTTTTTTTGTGTTAACATCCAACATTTAGGGAAAATGGACCTTGATAATCTAGAATTCCGTTTGAGATAAGTACAGTCTAGTCAAAATATATTTTACTTTAAAATCAAACTCAGACTCTCAAACAAATCATCTTTCGATTGAGTTCATTAATTATTTTAGCTCAATTACCTGATTGTTGATTAAATTATTATTATTTTAGCTCAATTTGTTGTTGATTAAATCATTTGATTTAACTAAGTCAAACACAATTATGATTTGGTGAAATACACATAACAAAAATGCAATAAGTTTTTAAATAATGGGTAATGCTAACAAGATCTCAAAAATATAAACGGTTGATGAAATTTAGATAGAAATAGTTACTTTTTGTTGTTTCAATGTATTGAATGCGTAATTTCTAAGATAAAATTATTTTAAAGTGTCACAAGAAACTTGTTCGCATTTTTCTTAAATAATTGTAAATTCTTAATAATTTATAATTTGGAAAAAAGTAACTAATGTATTAAAAAGTGAAATGAATTATGACAATTTTTTTTAGTAATGATATTTGTACAACTTTTTTGAGATAATTTTTTTTTAGTAATGATATTTGTACAATCTTGATATTTTCCCTTTTCATTTGTCATAAACAATAGAAAGAGAATAAAAATAAAATGTGAGTATAAAATAGAAAGTCGTACAAATATCATTTTTTTTTTTTAACAAATGAGTTATTCATAATGGAGAAATGATATTTGTACAATCATTATATGACAACTCTCTCTCTCGTTGTTTTTCTCTCTCTAATATTTTTGATCAATAAAAAAAAAAAAATTGTCTCAAAAATTATCATCACAAAATGGATGTACAAATATCATTTCTCAATTTTATAATGGGAGTGTGTGTATAAAGAAAGTGAAGTGAAAAGGTACGAAAGAATGGATACATGCGGCTGCAATGGTCTATCGATCTGCGTCCACATTTGGTGGGTCCCACACCAAACAAGTCTCTCTCTCGCCAAATAAAAAGAGTTTATCTTTCAGAGAGACTGTGTGAGAGAGAGAGAGAGCTCAATTTCATCTCAAAAAATGGCTTGCACCTCTGCAAATTCATTACTCCAATTAAAGGTTTTCCATTCTTTTCCCTCTCATTCGTTTTAACTCTTGTATAAATACAAATATATCTTAGCTTTATACGGTTTTGTTTGTTTTTGCAGGGTTCTTCATTCCAGAGGCCAATTTTGAATTTGAGAACAAACATTTCTGCTCCTTACTCACCCGGTATTCTATTCATCTTCTTCCTTAATTACTTTACTATTTTGTTCTCTGCTCTTTCAATTCTTGTGGCAATTGAGTAATTAACAAAGAATTATGCAACATATTTTTTGCTTCAATGCTAATGCATGCAATGCAACTAAATGTGGAGCTTATGTTCAACTATTATTATGCAATTATGTATGAATAACATGGGTGCCTTTCCACCAAGCACGAATACTCCTCATATTAGGCGTGTCTTGTGTCTGATACTTTTGGTATCCGACACCAACACGACTCTGGCACATATCATTACCTTGAGTTATGTCATTTTCTCAAACTATTATTGGTGTCGATGTGTGTGTCTGTGTCCAGTGTCTGTGTCTGTATCTGTGCTTCATAGGTGCCTTTTAAATAATGATTTTTCATTCTGTGTCACAGGCTTATTTAACCTAAAAGGTGATGGGTTAATCCATAAAGGGTTCAGGCATCAAAGTCAAAAACATTTGACACCTAGAAATAAAGTTACAGTTATACGAGCTGTGGCAATTCCGGTAGAACCAGCTCCAGTGGAAAGTGCGGAGTACAGAAAACAACTAGCAGAACGCTATGGTTTTGAGCAAATTGGAGAGCCGCTTCCAGACAATGTTACATTAAAAGATGTCATTACTTCTCTTCCTAAGAAGGTGGGTTTTCTTATGATTTATGTCATGTTTTGCAGTGTTAGGGTTTTATAATTAAGTTTTAGAATTTAGGGTCACTTCTTTAGATTCTCTATTTCTTTTAATTGTTCTCCTAAATAACATTTTCTGGTGTGTTTTCTTCTTGGGTAAGGATATTAAGGAATTGTTCCTTATAGCATGGTTGTGTACATGTTTATATAAAACATCAACGATGAGAATAACATTTACCTCACTTTATGAGAAAGAGAAGGTGTCGAGTACTATACAATATACATGATTATTCTACACAATATACATGATTATTCTACACTAAGACAGAAAGGACCTGTCTTCTTTTATGTAATAAGTGCTCAGATTTCAATTTTTATTTATATATAAATCATGAGAATCATTTTAAAAATTTGAAGGTTTTTGAGATTGATGATGTTAAAGCATGGAAATCTGTTTTGATATCTGCCACTTCCTATGCGCTGGGGCTTCTTATGATTTCTAAAGCACCCTGGTATCTACTTCCTCTGGCTTGGGCTTGGACAGGGACTGCTGTAACTGGGGTTAGTTCAACTCATATTTTTCTTATAATTACTTGTTACTGGTTTCTCAAAGCCTTTTAACTTCTATCTCTCGACAGATCTTCTCCTCTTGAAGATCTTGGACATAAGACATGATTTGGGTGTAAATTTTGTGATCCTCTTTCCTTTTTGCCGCACAGTTCTTTGTTATAGGACATGATTGCGCTCACAAATCATTTTCAACAAACAAATTGGTAGAAGACATTGTTGGAACTCTGGCCTTTTTGCCACTAATTTATCCATATGAGCCATGGCGATTTAAGCACGACAAACATCATGCAAAAACAAACATGTAAGTGGGGTTCCCTCCTATTTTTGTTTTTCTAGGTGCATCTTGTATATCATCTAGCTTTAAATGTATGTTATAGACGGACTGACTAATATTTCTATTCAATGCATGAAGTGTGAAACTTAGTTAGTTTTTTGTCCTGAAAACCCATTATTAATATATATTTCAGTTGTTTAATCAAGGGAGGAAAAAGAGATTCACAGCTTAATTAAAATCATTAATGAGATGCCACATCGTTCTGTTAAATGTGTTATTTCCTCTTCCAATGTACATTCGTTCTCTGTCCAATCTGTACTTGATAGAACTCGCAAATTAGGAACAATGGAACAGTGTGTTGTTCAATGAAAAGGATGAATTCAAAGGCTCTACAACAAAGAAATGATTAATCCAGAGTCACAGTCTCCTAGGAACAAATGCATAAATGACCCAGCCACCTATTCTCTCTCCCTCAAATATCAGAATCACATGGAATCCATGGACTCTTCGCTAACTAACTAGTAGTCTCCTCTTCTGGCCCCACTGTTTTTCTCCTCGTGTAGACTTTCCGTATGGTGGAGTTGCTTCTATAATTGGCTCATCATCCTATCAGTACTTTGTGCTGAAAGTGTAAAATTCAGGCTTCATACAGTATATGTAAATCAAAAGCACTGTATAAGATGTGTAATATTAGCATCCATGTATGCACTGAGGATATAGCTTTTCTGTTTCGTTACTTTTAATTGTAAATCATCTCTAATGATACAGGTTGAAGGAAGATACTGCTTGGCAGCCTGTTTGGCAGGATGAGTTTGAGTCAAGTCCATTTTTGAGGAAAGCAATAATATATGGATATGGTCCATTTCGTTGCTGGATGTCTATAGCTCACTGGTATGGCCTTGAAACGTTTTTATATTATTCCCAAGGACTATTTCATTAACTTGAGCAGCCTTGATTTCAATTTTTTTACATATAGAATTTTAGTTTATACCGTATCTTGATGTAAACTAATTTCTTTCAGGTTGGTCTCTCACTTTGATTTGAAGACGTTCAGACCAAATGAAATAAAGAGGGTGAAGATAAGTTTGGCTTGTGTTTTCGCCTTTATAGCAATTGGATGGCCATTAATTATTTACAAGACTGGAATCATGGGATGGATAAAATTCTGGTTGATGCCATGGTTGGGCTATCACTTCTGGGTAATTTCACTTGTCTTGTAAATTAATATTTTGTTTATCACCATGTCTTTTTTGTTTTTATTTCTTTTGTTTGGATGGATCTTAATTACTGTTTAGCCTAGATAGAGAGGAAGCCAATAATCAGTCACTGGATTGAACTTTGATTTATGTATTGAAGTAGAATTGGTTAGCGACTATTACCGAGCTTTAATGTATATATAGTGCCCACTCACAATCTTATATTAAAAGAATGGAACAATATAAAACTATCCCTAGTTGCATGCGTTGTATGCTGCCGGAAAATTTAGGGCAAGATGGGGGAGTTCAGCAGGGGCCCTGATTCCCTACAAACGATGGTTCTAATTTTAAATTTTCCACTATATTACACGCAGTTTATTTTTATAAAAGTAAAAAATTGCCCTTAAGTCACTAAATTTGTTGAAGAACAACCATGCTTTAGCACGCAAGGTGAGGTTAGATACGTAGATCAGACAACACTGTGATTCCATATCTTATAGTAGGTTAAAAGATGTACCATTTACCTCTAAATATCTCTTAATAGTCTGGTCTATAGTTTTTCTTGGTCTCTCTCTACCTATAGGTGTTGCACTATTCTCCATCTGGTCAGCCCTCTTTATTGTTGCTCCTATGAGTATTCTCCTAACATGTCCAACCCACCCGAAGGCAGTATCCTATTATCTTTTTCTATAGTGCAAGATATCCTATAGGTCATGTTCACTATAATCCCCTATAGCCGCTATAAATGCATTCAATGGTTTATTTTATTAATTAGAAATGAGTTTAAGTCTAAATGTACGAGATATTAATAAGTAAAAAGAGAAAATTGAAAGAAAGTTTGAAGCATATTCAAAGTAGTGAAGATTCATTTTAAAGATAAAAATGGATGAGTATACAGTACATTCAAGTATTAAACAACTCAAGGCAAATGAATCAGAGTATTCAAAAAATAGCAAGATCATAAAATCAATTTACCTATCTTCATTGATTTTTTTTACAGTGGTTTAATAATAGGTGAAACTTATTGTACAAGTTCAACTTACAAACCTATGATGCTTTCTATCTTTTAAATGATAATTTTTGTCATTTAAATATATTGACTTCATATTTTCGCTCTGTTGGTGAATTTTCTACAGCACTGCACAATTTATTAGTTATAGATAAATATAACATTATGTTTCTTTTTACAAAATATAATGATTTTATGAAAGGAGATACTAGTGTAAAATAAAGTGTCTTGGCCAATTTGAAAGCATTCATGTAATGTAAGCCTCTAAATATGTTATCAGGTTAAGTTAGACCTTAGGTTGTACCTGAAAAATACGTTATCATGCTTTCTTTATTCTTTTCTTTTTTTTTAACTTTCTAGAGGTATTTCTTTGCTTTAGTAGGTTATTTATCCCCCCCCCCCAAATATTTAGACTGTGTTTGAATATGAATTTTCATGATGTAATTAATACTGTGGGCCATATATCTAAGAGGTATCCTTTTGCTTTCAATCATAGATGAGCACTTTCACCATGGTGCATCATACTGCACCACACATACCATTCAAAAACTCAGAAGAATGGAATGCTGCACAAGCACAGCTTAATGGAACCGTTCATTGTGCTTACCCTCAATGGTAATGTATTTTTTTCTGCTTGTTGTATTCTAATTTATGTTTTTCTTGTCATTAATAAGACGCATGGATGTGGTATATGCTAAATAAGTTCGCTACTGTTGATTTTTTTTTCTTTCATTGCTCTTTTGAAATGAGTGTTATTTTATTCTGTGAATACTGAATAATTTATCGACTTGGCTCTACATATTCTTTGCATTTGCACCGTATTAAGGAAATAGGACAAGCAAAGTACTTAAAATATGATCAGAGAAAATGGATAGTCGAGAGTGTTTACTATCTACGGTGGCATATTGTAGTTGATATTTCAAGTGAAAGAGATTTTTATAAGTGCCTGTGTATTGCATTATACATACAAATCCATAATTGGTGGATGGTATCTCAGGTTGATTATCATGTCTATTATAAATCACCTTAGAAATGTTTTAATGCTTACAATATCCCGATGTCCATGCAAATCTCTTGCCTGTGAATTGTTAAATTTAAGTATCTCCTTATGTTACGCTCCCTGTGTTGCTCATATTTATTAACAATTTTAGTTTTTTCCCCTTCTTCTCATGATTTCTTAACTTGATGGCCTATATTGACTAACCGCTATATTCTGACTTCTTTTCTGTACAGGATCGAGATCCTATGCCATGATATTAATGTCCATATTCCACACCATATATCCCCGAAAATACCGAGCTATAATTTACGAGCAGCCCATAAATCCATCCAAGAAAATTGGGGAAAGGTAAAGTCAATAATGTCAATATCATTTTATGCTTCTTCATGAAAAAAATGAGGGATCCCATTTTTCTTCCACTTTTTCCAGTCTTAATATTAAGAAAAGTAATGAAAATGTTAAAACAGTATTTGCTTTGCCACCAAAACATACTTTTCGACATAAGTCCAAATTAAAGATTTGGAAGTTTTGTTTATTCCAGTCATGCAGATTTGTTTGTGTTTAAACAGAGTTAATCAACTCTAAAACATTATCAATGTCTAACTAAACTCTAATTCCATGGTTCAAATTTCTAGATGAAATTTTAGCTAATTATTGGGATTATTTTGTTATGTTTTGGAAAAACAGTATCTGAACGAGGCTAGTTGGAATTGGCGATTGATGAAGACAATCATGACAGTGTGTCATGTGTACGATAAGCAGCAAAATTATGTCTCCTTTGATGAAGTTGCTCCTAAAGAATCTCGTCCAATTAGATTTTTGAAGAAAGTAATGCCTGATTATGCCTAATTAGGTCCAAGTTGGCTTATTTTCATGCAATTTTTTTATGTATCAGAGTAGGTAGGTATACCATTCATTTTCTTTTTTACGTGTTCAATAGTATTGCATAATATGGTTCCATTTTTCATATCACATAACAAGGGGAAATTACTTGGAGCTCCCTTTAAGTTTACATCTTATGGTAATCATATTATCTAGTTGCAAACCCTGAGGGACATTCATTAGGTTAATGTAGACATTATATTAATCTGAACCTGATTTTTCTTAGGACGATCACGTTGGAAGAGTATTATATTATGCATAAACAGATGTCTAACGGATATAAAATCATGTGAGTGTGTTGTTTGAGACTTTGAGCTTAATGCCTAATAATGAGTACTGACATTTTTTATGCTTTGTTTTTATACATTACTGACATAGTAACATTTAAGTCTATTATTTATTTTCTTTTTGGTCTAAGAAAAGCTCATATTCAACCATAACTGTTTGCAAATTTCAAAGTGGAACAGTATCCTAAACAATACATTTCCTTGTAGAGAGACAGAGAACCACATTGATCGATATTGTTATATTCTGATGTTCTGCATAATATATCTAATTTTGATTAAATTAACTTTTGTCACAAAAAAGTTTGATTAAATTAATATTTAGAACTTCCGCACAGAAGATGGTGGTTTGGTTGACTACCATCTGTTAACATCATTTGTAATAACTCGAGACCTTGGATTTATACAACATTGATGGATTTGGTGCAATGCAACCTAAAGAGTTCAAAGTATATTTTACGCAATACTAATTAAATAGGAAAAGTGAAGTGACCTAAAAGCTGCAACTCACCCCCACCCACCACATGCTAAGTAATTTCTCATTATTCCCTTCACCATTCTAATGCAAGCAAAAGGACATCATCTCATTTACTCCACCTCCACGTTAGTTAGTTGCAAAAGAAAAGGTTAAAAGAGAGGTACAAAAGTGGATATGACCTTATCAAAAGAAAAAAAGGGAATAACTTAAGGCTGGTACAAATTTAGAATCTCAAGTGATGTATCAAATCTGATTATGTACAACTACAATTTTCTTTCATATATTCACATTATCCTCTTATTCTCTCTCTTCCTTTTTCTTTCTCCATTGATTTTAACCAATGAAAGAAAAATGAGATTGTCACCAAAAGTTATATCATATCAATTGATTGTTCAAATATGACTACTCATAGTAAAATAAGCAATCCACATAAAAGTATTCTTTGTAGATATACATCAGCAATAAAACTAAACTACATGTATCATATCGTATCATGTATGCATAGTTAACAGCTACTCAATCTCGTATATACAATGTCTTACTCTCAGCACTATCTTGAAAAATGAAAATTGCAGAAGCAATCTGGTTATGACAAACTAAGGAAAAATTAAACTTAAACTATATAATTGGTGGTGTAGGAGTCTCCCATATATCAAAAACATTCTCTTCACTATGAAGTGCAAAAAGCCTATCCCCTCCAATGGAAAAATCACATATTGACCCACCATAGCTTCGTCTTAACCTAGACGTTAAAACCCATTCAGGGCCACAGAACACTGAGATACAATCATTCATGGAAGAGAAAAGTTGTCCACCATGCAATGCCAATTTAGGGTAACAAGGTTCCTCAGGCATCTTCCCTTTCATCAACCTACTTCTAGAACTCCACCTCACACTGTTAGCAGCAGAACTTCTCAAATCCATGAAACCCAATTCCTCAAACTCATTCACCACACAAATTGAACTATTATCCTCCATTGCAATTGCATCCCTCACCCTTTTCTCATCCACAGCCAAAGTAGCACCTACATCAGACCAACACCAAACCATTTTCTTCTCTCTAAAATCCAAAAGACTAATATAACAATTATCTTTTCTTGGAAACATTGTAGCAACTAACAAACAATTACTACCTTCTAACCATTGAAGCTTATCAGCATCACCAAGTGACCAACCTAAAGGCTCATAAAAAAAATCAATTTGTTTACCAGTAACTTGATCCCAAACACCAACACCATATTCATTACTCCTTCCTTTACAACTAGAAAATATCTTATAATCAGAACTAAAACTTAAAGCACCAGCAGTATAACTTTTAACATGATTTTCATGACTAACTTGAAATTTATACCTAAGTTCACCATTATGAGAACTAAACAAACCCATTCCACCATCACCACGACCAAGTCTTTCACTTACACCTATAACAATATTGTTAGGGTCAACCCAACCAACATCGTTGACTCTTTGATAATCAAGATTAAGAGGACAATGTTCTTCTAACATCCAATCATAAACATGAACCATGCAACCATGAGCAACACAACAGCCACCATCTGGACCGGCTCGAATTGCTGTTCCATCACCCGGTGCTTGTCCTTGAACAGAACAAGACAATCTTAACCTATTACCATCAAATTGACCCCACTTTGCAGAACGAACATGATCTAGAACACCATAAAACAGAGCTTCTCTGTAAAGAAGCTTTTCAGGAACATTTTGTGGGATGTAGAGTTCACCTGTTCGTAGCAGATCTAAGATAACAGAGAAACAATCCGCGTTACGGTCGATGAATTTTTCACTTCCATTATCTTGTAACAGATTCCAATTCTCATCTAACATTGCACCCAACATAGAATTTCTTCCTGCATTTGCAAGTGTTGTTGCTGTCGTTTCAAATACTCTGCCTCCTACGTTGAATTTTACTCTATCGTTTATAACACCCATGATTTGTTTCTTTCAAATTATGAAACTTTTTCAGAAACCCAGATGGGAATTGGGTTCAAGTCAAAGAATTTGATGAATTAATTTGATAAACACAAGATTTTTGGTTTGATTCTATAGAGAAAGCTAAAAGCAGGGGAGTAGTGTAATTTCTACGAAAATGTTGGGAAACATACAAAGATTATGATTATTTTTTGTGTGAAAAAAACGATGATTGTGTTTTAGAAGGATTGAAATTGAAGTAAAAGGAAATGGGTATTGATGAATGATGAGATCAGAGGATAGATAAGGGTTAAAAGGATGGGATTGTCGTAAAACAAGAAATGGATTTGCATTGAAGGAATATTATTTATGGCTTTAAAAAAGAGGGTTTTTTGAAATCGTGGGATTTGGTGAAAGAAAAGACGAATCAAATTGGGTGGAGCGGTTGGAATTCAAAACAGAATTGACTCGGTTTCATATCATCTTCTCTCCCTCTTAAAACTCACTCTGTTTTTGTTCTCTCTCTGTTTTTCTTTTCTATTCTTTTTGTTTTTTCTTTAAAAAATAAATTGTATATTTTTTTATATAAGGAAATTTAGTAGAGTTGAATTTTAGGAGTTCACCAAAATAGACAAAGCCTCTCCAAACCAAAATAAACTTTATAACACCATCCCATTTGTGGGATAATACTTGCGTATGAGAGTATGTTTGATGATATTGGTCAACTACAATGTCACAAGTGTATAAAAAACAAAAAATCTTATTAAAGAGAAAGAAGAAAAGTCACTTGACATTGTGGTTGGTCAATGCCACTAATGTCACCAACCACAATGTCACCCAAGTTCTACCCCCTATTTGTGTGACATTGCGAAGGAAATGTCACATGACGTTAAACACTCACAATATGACATATATATTTTTTTTTTATCTCTTTTCTCTCTTTCACAAAGCTTTTTAGTTTTATTTAAAAATGAGAAAGTCACATGTCACGTTATGGTTGGACAATGTCATGTGACATTTTCACCATGATGTCACATAGTATATGTATGGATTATTATCGACTAACAAGATACTTTCTCTATTTAGAAGTGAAAGTTGAACTTCGAGCATCAATCTCAAGTTATTATTATCCACTTTATAAAAAGAAAATGGTAACTTGTATTTTAAGGATATAAAATAAGGATCTAAAACTAGAATTAAAAATAAATGTTGCATTGAAAATATAAGATTTTAAACTTTTAAATTTATGAATACACAATTTCTAAGATTGAAAAAATGATAAATGAAATAAAGAGAAGTGATTTTCTCTTATTATTCTTGTTAACTATGATATATTTTTTTTATAGATTATTGCTAAGAACACAAGATAAGAAATTAAATATAGTAATTTAATCTTAAAAATTGTATTCATAATATTTTTGCTTCCCTCTACAACCAAAAACCACAAATTAGAATTTGCCACGTTTTTGGGTTCATTGATTTTGATTGGCCTCAAGATTTAATGTACTATATCTTTCGTCATTAAAAAAATAATTGACGTGGGGTCCATTCAATCACATACAATTAATATCATAACAAACGGCTGTGATGAAACGAGGTTTTTAGTTTAGGTTGAAATTACAAATTTATGAAATGAATGTATTTAAAGGTAGCTGGCTCCTTAGTTAGTTCTTCACACGAAGTCAGCTTTCTTGCGCGGTCTTTGACGTAAAGAAACCGCGTCATGAGAATTAAAAATTATTAATTTAATTTACTTAATTACTTCCTCCGATCTTATTTATAAGAGAAAGTTGACCTTTTAAATACATTGAATAATGTATGTATTTAGCAACCAAATACATAAATTATTTAATGTATCTAAAAAGTAAATTGTGTCTTATAAATAGAACCGGAGGGAATAATTACTAGAATTGAAATTTGGAACAAGAAAAGACTTTATGATACGATGAGTAACCCTTGTGAGAGAGAAGAAAGCCATAAGACTTGTGACATGTCAGTGTCGTCCATTAGTTCATTTTTGCATTTCATTCCAAGAAGTTTTTCCCAACCTAATTGCAAGGCAAAAAGGAAGGTAGGGGAAGGAAATTGCACTGTCGTTTGTTTGACATTTGATTATGCCAATTTTTTCATAATTTCATTTCATTCTAAGAAGGAATAGAACCCGGTATTCTTCAATACATTTATTTTTCATTATTTTATTTCATTCTAAAAAGGAATCGAACCTAAGTATTCTCCGGATATATTTGACTTTTGCACCAGTTTTCGACTCATCAAAAGTGAGCGACTAATCCAGTTCATGTGTAGAGATATGCAACTGGTCAAGTGTTGTTCCTCTGAAAATCGAACTTGATATTCTTCGAATACATCCTTTAACGAAACTTCTTGCTACTAGAGCCCAAACAACTTGGTTTGATTATGACAATTTTCAATGTAAAGTATTTATTTAAAATGTGCATAGAAGAGTGTTTTTCCTTTTACTATGATTATCTCTAACGTAAGATAGATATTACTATGTATGATGGATAAACACAAGATAGGTTTATGCGTCAGCGTTTATCAAGTAGATTTTGACTTTTCCATTTTGTCCTTTCATGTTAAGATAAGTTCCAATTTCCAGTTTCTGCTAAAAAAAATTAAATAAAAAATCCATACTAGTAAAGGTGCAATTTAATTATGAAATGAAAGAACATTTCCTCCTTTGGTTTCATTGTCTTGAATTACTCAACCATTGGATTGGAGTAACCCTGACCCACCGCTTTAACTCCAAGTAGCGGACCGTGGACGGCAAAAACCTTCACAAGGAGCACGTCTTTTATTTAATTATTTATTAGTACAAAACAACTACTATCAAGTAAATACATCATATGAATTTAATATTTTAAAAATATTTATCAACATCTTACATACTAATATCTGTATTTATACATTAATTAAAAAATATGATTAAAGTAAGTCAAGTGAATAAGTGTACATTGCAAAAATTAAACATATATTTTGAAACGGAGAGAGTATATTTCAAATACTAGTAAACAAGATAATAAGAATGATTAGATTAAGGTTATCAAAAATATTATTTGCGTAAAAAAAAAAAAGTTTATCAAAATATTACCGTTATTACCAACATGAATTGACTCTAACAGAGGAGGGGGTCAGACGGCCACATTCATTCGGCTGAATTATGTTCAAATTTTGGCTAAAAGAGATGCTTGCATCAAATGTTTAATAATAATGTCTCAAATATGAATATTATAAGTGGAGGAAGCTTGCTGGAAAAAAAAAGTGGAGGAAACTTACAAAAAAATATTATATCTATTACTTTTTTTTTTTTAAGCAAAAAACGAAAAATTTATTTCCTCCATTCCAAAATAAATATCACATTTGCAAAAATAATTTATCCCAAAAATTATTATAAGTTTAACTTTTGTGATTTTAATTGCTTATTTTTTAATTGTATCTCTTAGTTCATGTCATCACTCTTATGTTATTATTTTTCACTTTATATTCATATATGATAATAGATAATATGAGCAATTGAATAAAATCATCGTTTTTTTCATTTAACATCTTTTCTTAATATGTCCTTAGAAAAATGTATTTTTAATATGTGTGAAATGGTGCACTATATGATATTCATTTTGAGATGGATGGATAAACAATTTTAGGGTTATGCTAAATAGTATCTCAAAAGTATATATGCATCTCAAAATGGATGGATACAGGTTAAAAAACCCAAAAAATATAACATTTTCAAAAGTTTGATCGTACAAATTTTAAATATGGTTACTATATATGTTTCTTTAACTAGCCAGTTAGCATTTTAGATGTTTTTAATCCTTGGTGTGATTTGGGAGATGAGAACATGACACCGCGGGTGGACCTTGCCTTTGATAATAAGATTTCAGAGCATATATTGCTATACAGTTTGATATCTGACAACAAGTTTGGAGGCTACTATGTGATGGTCTAGCTCTATCTTCTTTCCCGTTTTAACTTTTGAGATTAGGGAGACGAACGAGGATGTGGCTGAGGCAAAAAAAGGTTTTAACATAAGTTAGGATTAGCACTAGAATTCTGTAACTTCTTATAGACACAACATATATAGGACTTGGTAGATAAGTATTTATTACTTTAAACTCAAAGACATTATGTATGGTAATCATAATTAATTCATTATCTTCATCTCATCTTATCTCACTTTTTGGTTGGTATAACTGAACATTTCACCAGCATGTCACAGCATCAATTGTCTAGAAGTGTCAATCATTATGTTTGTTGGCACGTACGTGTAATGCAGTTTCTAAGTATACATTGTTATCCTTTTCATACGAAACTCTGCAGATACAATTGCGATAGAAACCTCGTAAAATATATGGTCAAATTTTATGGGGAAGATGCTTTGAAATAAGTTAAAATCATGCAAATACGTGAACTCTAGGTCATTTCACTGACACTGTATACAAGGAAAAGAAATCACTCATTTTGTTATACAAAGTGTTAGCTAACAAAGTGTTTCCATCATCCATCATCCTAGGTTATTTGGTTATGGTTCAACTTTGTTTTTGTTCTATTACCAAATTGACCATCAGAGATATTTAAATCAAAGTTGATTAAGCAAATTCACAACAAAGAATTTGTTATACTTGTCAGGAATAAATTCATTCCAAAATTATTTTCCGTTACAATTCTTTGTTGTTATTGTTAAATGTTTTTAAATGTTCGTAAATTATACTTATCCTTCGGTACCCTAACCCAAATTTTGTTTCGATGTGTCAATGTAGCCCGATTCAAATTCAAAATTCAAGCTTACCATCCAGATTCCAGAGTAATAGATTTCATCTCAATATATTAAGTGACATTCTTTTAATCCACATTTGATCCCCAAATAAATTCCTTTGCTTCTTTACATATAGAAACGGGAATAAAAGAATCTTCTTAAGTTTAACTCATTTAGTAAGGATATTACATATTATATGTCGGGGTTGGAATTTGAACCCTGGAGACTCCACTTCTCCATAAAATATAAGAGATGACTAGATAACATTAATAAGTGAAGATTGGGGAAGAGTCACTCTTCTTGCACGAGAAAGAGAGTTGTCCTTCCATCCCACAATTTCATTTAAATCTTATTCAACATGAACTTAAAATAGCTATTGGAAACTCTCAAATCAATCATATGAGCTTCCAAGTAAATCTCCAAGTCATTAGTAATTTCAATCATCAAGACCAATACCGATATTTATTAGATTAGCGATCTGCGACATTGGAGAAATATATCATTACATATTTTTGTTGGTTAATGTTCTTACCTTAATACAATTGACCGTATGAACATTTACCAATTTTTTGATAAGAAAATGTTAGTGGTTATCAAATTGAGGGAGGGAGAATTTGTTAGCACTAGGGATCGAATTTTGTATTTCCATCTTAAAACTGCTTTAGCGCCTCAACCCATATCATTTCGCCACACCTTAATACAGTTGAACGCAAGAATAAAATTATTCGCAAAGCACATATGAAAGTAAAGTGATTGCATTCATCAATATTATGGCATTCATTTGCAATTTTGTCATGTAATAATCAAAACCATGAACATGAACCAATGCTAAAATTATTAACATCATATCGATCTCTAAAGCAATGAGAACAAATCAAAATCATTTATAGGTGCAATTTACAAAAAGAGTAACAAATAAAAAATAGTTTTTCAATGCTAAGCTATATATCCTTTGGTGACTACTAGGGTATCCATGGAAGAATGATGGATAATTTACCCCAACCAATACACATTAGCCACATAAGCATATTTTTAAGTGGTATACATGAACTATCTTGACCCCACCAACAAATTGCTCATTTTCATTGGTTGGTGGGTAAATTACCCACCATTCTTCAAAAGTAATCTAGAAAAAACCATATCGGTTGTATGCGTATATATATAAGAGAATATATAGAGGTGAGAAAATTACATGAGGAAGAGTTGAGAAGAATAATATTAAACCGTACAGATAGATTTGATATCATAATATGCATTATACAAAATATATAATCAAATATTAATTATACAAATATTCCTCTTAATTTTACACAAATATTAATTATTATTACATGGAAGAGGGACGTGTGATTAATCGTAACCCAAGTTATCAAAATAAGGAATGTGGGCCCAATATTAGTTATATAACAGGAGAAGAGAGAGGGAAAAAAAAACATTGGCTTTTTCTGCTAGGGCTTAACAGCAGCAGCAAATTAACCGAAACCCTTCTTCGATTGAGATGGGAGAAAAAAACAGTATCTAGTCTATTGAGTGCGGCAGTGTAGGGTTTTCGGTTCAGATTGAGAGGAAGGAAGAAGATGGCAAAAACAAGTGTTAACCAATATATGGATATGGACTAAGACGTGGTAGACGTAAGTGTGATGTGTCTTTGTTGGAGGTGAACTATTATGTTTCTTATTCTCAACTCGTTAACTGTTCCACTTCTACTGATGCTGATGCTTCTGTTAAGACGGCCAGGCCAAGGCTCGAAGGAAAAGAGGAACTACGTTAGGTGGTGCTAGGAAAAAAAGGACTTACACGATTTGGAGGAAGAAAAAAAAAGTCATAGTGAATGAGTGAGTTTGCTTATATGTATAATATGAGGCAATGTCAACTACTCACAGTTATAGTCTTACAAGTTTTAACAAGGTTTAATTTTACTTTTGGATCCCTATCTTTTCAAAAGTTGCGGTTATGAACCCTTAACTAATTTAAATACAAAATAGCCCTCTATGTTTTGATTCTTTAGCAGTTTTGGACCCTAAGGCAAAAAAAAATTGACACGTGGCACCTCACTTAGGGTGTCACGTCAGCGTTGACCGAGTCAACAATGGACTGGGGGTCCAAAACTGCCAAAGAATCAAAACATAGGGGGCTATTTTGTATTTAAATTAGTTAGGAGTCTATAACCGCAACTTTTGAAAAGATAGGGGTCCAAAATACAATTAAGCCTTTTAACAATCATTTTTAGAGAAGGCTAAGGGATTGTGGTTAAGGGAAGGCTAAGGGACATGTTTTTGAGGGAATTTTTTTGTTGAAGGAAATCTGTTCAAAAAATACACAGAAAGAATACAACCTTTAATTTGAAGCCAGGTGCCAATGTAAAAACATTTAACTGGGACTGCTGCTAGTTAATGTAATACTATATTTTTAGCTTAGATCGATAGTACGTAAGTAGTAAAAACTTCCAATAAAAGAGCACACAAAATAATGACACACACAAAAAAAGAGCGCTGCAAATGAATTATTAATCTCCAAAATGTTTCTTTGGTTTAAAATGTTTTCTCTGAAAAGCAGCATTATCCAAATTTCCTTTGGTTCCGAAGAAAAGAAATGGAAATCCACATTTCTTGTTTAAAACTGTTAATCATTGCATACGTGAATTGTCTCACAAAGCAACGAAAAGGCATCCTGTATCTCAAACATTGAACCTTTTATATTATGGTTTGACTTCAACTCTAATCTACTTGTAACTTCTTTCTTTTCTTCTCACCAAAACAGAAGACAATCAAGATACACAACATTGTTTTTGTTCAATAGTTTCAAGAGGCTGTTTTTTTTTAGTTTTGGACAGATTTTTCTGCTGAATTTGTACACAATTTTTCTGCTTTGAGGAGATGTTCAGTTTTGTGTAGACCTTGCAGTTTGTGGTGCTTCAATGCGTCACTAGTTTCAATTGTAGATAGTAACTTGTTATACCATAGCCATGTTAACGAATTAGCTAGTCTTTCTTTCATTCCATATGACAAGTAACCTTTGAATGAGTTAAAGAATTAGCCAATTTCTTGGTCATTTTTATGAATTGTTCTTGGGTAACTAAAGCCATTTATTTAGCTAGGCTAGTGAATTTGAGCCAATTATTTATTTACACGCACCATAAGTAACTATGACAGGGAATTTAAGCATGCTAGTAAATTGTGGCCTTTGTTAATTAGCCCTTGTTATTTGGTATTTTAGCGAATAAGCTAACTGCTTGTTGGCTTTGTCATTTAGCATTCTTTGTTATTTAGCGTCATGTTAGTGTCACTGTCAACTATCTTCTTAATTACATTATGGTTGTCCTCCTCTAACTCCACCAATGCTTGATGATATACCTAACAGAAAGAAGGAAAAAAAAAGAGCAGATTTCAGTCATAAATCAACAAACACCTTATGCTCCAATTACATGTGTATCATCTCAAAATGCATAAAATGTCAATCATTTTGAACTACAAAATGTAGAAGATACAAATGTAAAAGAAGATTATCCCATAACAAATGCAAATAACATAAAACTATATTTATTATTGATTTTCCTTTATCGTTGATTTTTGGGTTCCAATGCATGGGACGACTATATTTATTATTTACTTACTAAATTTCGATTTATTTAATGTATATTTCAGATTATACAATCCAAAGACATCTAAAATGTATTTGAATTATAAAATATGAAACCATGATATTTTTATTAAAAAAATAGGGTGCGTGGGAAATAGAATAATAGATTGAGTGAAAAAGTAATAGTATAATTCTTATTGGTAACAACGCCCAAATTCAACGCAACTTGTCCTTTATCTTTAGAATAAAGATTGGTTTAATTACTTGAGGTGGTGTACTCTTACGTTGTTATTCTTTAAAAGGTTGTGTATTTTTACGTTGTTGTTGATAAGAGGTGGTGTACTCTTACGTAGTTATTCTTTAAGAGGTGGTGTACTATTACTTGTCGTTTATAAGAGGTGGTGTACTCTTACGTTGTTATTCTTTAAGAGGTGGTGTACTCTTACTTGTCGTTTATAAGAGGTGGTGTACTCTTACTTGTCGTTTATAAAAGATGGTGTACCCTTACGTTGTTATTCTTAAGAGGTGGTGTATTCTTACGTTGTCGTATTATAAGAGGTGGTGTACTCTCACGTAGTTGTGTTGTCAGGTTGACCTTGAAGTTGTTGTAAAGACAAACCATGGAATATTGATGAATATGTTGTTGTTTATATTATTATGAGATGATGATTATGTTGTGTTGTTTATGTTATTATGAGATGATGATTATGTTGTGTCGTTTATGTTATAAGATGATGTTTATGATGTGATGATTTATGATGTTATATGATGATGGTTATGATTTGATTATTATGTGCTAAGTGATGATGTATATAATGCGATGAATATGAAGTTAATAATAATTAGAAGTTGGTTGAGTTATTAAGAATCATTACATAAAGGATTATTATTACTAATATATGAAGTTATTTATGTTGTTAAATATAATTAATGAATTATATGTTTGATATTATTGTTTTGTGAAATCTCACCCCTTCTGCTTGGAAATGTTGCTCTTCGTATGAGTAACTTGCAGGTGATCGAGTTTAAGTTGTTGTTAGATTGTTGTCGTGAGTGGATTATCTCTCATGTGTGTCTTTAGGTGCTCTGATACGTAACGGGATGAGAACTTTGTTGCATGCTTTTCTATTCTTTACGTATTGCTTATGAATTTACATGATTAAGTTGTTAATTGGATTTTTATGAGATACTTTGATGAGGCCTTCGTGCCAAAATTATTTTAGATGTTCGAATAAATTCCGCTGCGAAGTATTAAATATTATTTTATTGATTTTGAAGGATAATTAATTAATTATTCCGTTTATGATTTTAAGAAAAGAAGTGTGACATTCCGTTTATGTGAATTACTCTGATTAAATAAATGAAATTTTTACGTTGGAAAAACAGGGTGTTACAGTTAACTGCCGTTGAGAACTGCATATTAAGAATTCAAGAAAGTTCAAAAACATACCAAATTCACCCAAACATTCATTTGCACGAAAATCATCCAATTTGCTTCAAGTAAATCACAAGTAAGTACCTTTCTTCCTATTTACAAGCAATGTAGGTTGTTTAGGGTGTTATTTTCATAATTTTAGCAAAATGTTTAGGGTTTAGGTTAGGTTTAAAATTTCAAATTATGATAGAATTAGATGTTGTAATTGATTGTTTATGCTGGCATTGTTGTTTAGAGTAGGTTTGGGTACAATGTAGTTGAATTTGATGTTGAATTAACACTAATTGTGCTAGTATTTTGAAATGCACATAAGGTGTTTGATGAAATGCCTAAGTGAGAAAATCTTGCTTTTTTTTTTTTTTTTTTTTCTTTTCAAATATGTTCAATTTTATAATGTATGTATGTTATAATGATTATAAGTTTGCATTTTTGTTTTTTTTTTGCAAGTTTGATTAGTTTGGACATAATGATATAATAACCATATATTTGTGTAATGCATATATGTTATGATGTTTATAAGTTTGTTTCTCTGGCATTTTTTGGCAAGTTTGATGAATGACATAATGTGGTATGTTACATAAAGTTTGATGAATGTGTTATAATAACCGACACCAGCGCATGATTATGCTGGGTATGCGGATGAGGGTTTTGTTGGATATGATCGGATGGAGGAGGAGATAATGCTTTTTCAGCCGCCGCAGGACGAGGCAAAGGATGAGGGGGTGCCACAGGATGTTGTGGAGGATTATCTTGAGGCAGATAATCTAGTTCCTGAGGGTGAGCCTGAGCCTGATGATGATGAGGTACAATGTATTTTATTTATTTGATGTAGGGATGGATTTTGGAGCATTTGCCAGGTCCGTACCCAAGGAAGAAAAACAAGGAGTGGACGCCGGAGAGACCATATGCTGAGAGATGACTTACTAGCAGAGACATACTGATGTGCACCATTACCGGTTACTGCTTGATCGCTTAGAGGTGGATGATGTCAGGTTTTCTACATATGGTGATCACAGAGACGTGCACCCATTTCAGCTTATTGTGATTTACTCGGGATGGCTGATGTGCGGGAAGAAGAGGGTGTACCGTCGTTTACCGTCGTTCATCTGTCGCTCAGGTGCCTACGCATGATCTCACCACCATGCTGCAAAACGCTCAGGCGTGGTTCTTCACTGCTTGGGGAGATGCGTGTGAGAGACCATGGCATCATGCGCCTGGCTACATGGCTTGGTATGCCAAAGTCTATCACCCTCGTATTCTCCCACCTGATGAAGGATCTCCTCCCAGGGCGGCGAACGTGGATTAGATCATAGAGGAGGAGCATGCCAGAGAGATGCCTGACACACTGACGATCATCCGGGATGTGGTGCATATAGCTGACGATATTGTGGTTAGGCAAGCCGAGATGACTAAAGAGGAAATTGTCCAGGAGGTGATGCAGATTGTTGGTACTGGTCGCCCTGCCCTTACGTATTAGATTGCCAGGCGGCGCAGGGGGCCGAGGCATGCTAGGCAGCAGGGTTGATTAAAATTAAGGTTTTTTTTTTTGTACTTTTTTTACTGTGATGTATAATTATGACATGTTCCATACATTTTGGTATTTGTATGACATTTTCTGACATACCTTTTATATTATTTTTTTGCGTTTTAATTGTTAACTGCCGGTGTAACATTGAGCGGTTGTTAACGGCCGCTGAAGACATTTTAGTATTTTACTAATGTTAATATAAAGTTTTCATGGTCAAAAAAGCAATTTTCTAAATCTATAATCTTAATCTCATCATACTTGTGTTTCAACAAATTGCCGAATCTACATCTAAAATCACAAACGATATCATCGATTTGATGAATTTACGATCTAAAATCACAAACGAAATTGATTTTATCGCTTGATATGCCTGTCGATGTCACAATCTTGTTTTGCATATGTATTCACATTCTTGCTTTTAAATTCTCAATTCATACTTGTTTTTTTTATCCCAATTAACTATCGAAGAATATATTGATTTTAGTATGTTAAAAAAAAAAACCGAAGAATGATATTTGTGTTTAAACTGGAATAATAAACTAGAAAAATTTAGATATCATTATTCTAGAAACGGTTCGAATTCTTTCATAAGAGTTGAAATCTTTACTATTGATTAGACGACGTGATATATTTTCTTGACAACAATTGTATTTACCGTGGAGGTATTTGAATTAAATTAAATTTTACTAAAATTTATTAAAATGGAAAGAAAAGAACCTTTCGGGTGGTCCAAGTTATGAAAATGGCAGTATAAGAATGATGGGCCGGGGCGCCGGGCTAAGCCCAGTCCTTACAGAACACGAGAGAAAGAAAACGTGTATAGCGTTTTTTTTTTTTTTTTTGCGGCAGTGTAGGGTTTAATAGCAGCCACCACACACACTCATTTTTCTCTTTCGCAGAAGCTCGAAACCCTTCGCTTCTGTTTTGTTCTGTTCATCTATGCTCTATTATTCATTCTCTTTACACATTCCATTTTCAATTCTCAAATCGAAGAAGCTTCAATTCAATCAATAACAATGGCAGAAACTTTAATGGTTGAAACCGAAACTATTACCAAACAACACGATCCATTTCAGAGAAAAATCGAATTCATACCTGTTAAAAAACCATTCAAAGGCTTTTCCAATGATTTTAACATCGAAACCCTAAACCCTACCACCTCCGAACACCGACAACTTGTTTCCGCTAATATTCAATCATCGCAGCCACAACCTTCCAAAAATTCTGAATTCTCCGAGTTTGGTTTGGATCCGGAGCTCAGCCTCGGAATTACCTTTCGCAGAATAGTGAGTTTTTTTTTTTTTTTTTATTGACCTGAATTTCCTTGTTTCGGTGAAAATTTGAGATGCAAATTTGTTTTCACCTGATTTGGATTAGTTAAATTGGAATTGATATTATTTTAGCTTTAGTAGTTAAAAATGAAGATTTGATTGAAAATTTTCAGGGTGCTGGGCTATGGAATCTTGGAAACACTTGTTTTCTGAATTCAGTTTTGCAGTGTTTGACGTACACTGAGCCTTTAGCTGCATATCTGCAAAGTGGCAAACATAAAAGTTCATGTAAGCAATACATTTACTTCTCTGTCACTTGCCATATTATGTCAATGATTTGCTTTTATCAATGGTTTATATTGATGAATGAAGGAAATTTATGGTTCATAGTGTTTCTAAGTACATTTTCAATGTTTTATCTTTATAGGCCACATTGCTGGATTTTGCGCGCTTTGTGCAATTCAGAATCATGTTAGCTGTGCGCTGCAAGCAACTGGAAGAATAGTATCGCCACAGGATATGGTTGGAAATCTGCGGTGTATCCTTATGTCGTGTTTTTTCAATGAGCAATCAAGGTCATGGCCATATTTGTATTATAATATTCTTCTTCACTTTCTGATGTATCTATGTTGTTTCTGCATTTATTACGTTGAGTCAAGGAAAATGGCCGGTATTGAGGATTGTTTTCATGGGAATTGTATTCCTTGGAACCAATAAGTTTTTTTTTATAACCGCATGTCCACATTATTTTTCCGGAAGATCTTAATATTTCAATATATCTGTATTCATGCTTTCTGTTTTTGAAATGTATTCATGCTTTCTGTTTTTGAAACAAGGCTTAAATCCTACAACCAACTTCTTGGCGTATATTTTTGGGAGCTTCAACATTACTGATTTACCTCTTTCAACTCAGCTTCTTTTAAACCAGGGAAAAGATTGAAAAAGTTTTTCATCATAGATAATTTTACTTTTTCTAAGGTTTTTTGAGGCTAAGAAAGTTGTTGATCACTCCTCTAAAATCCGGCTGTAATATCTAGAACAGTATTTAACATGCTTGATTTCGTTAGCTGAGGCGTAATAATGTTTTAAAATTTAACCATATGCTGATTGCTTGGTTTTATTCATAAGTATCGTCTCTTGCCTCCACCCTGTTTTTTGTTAGAACTACTTCCCATTTTATTAGCTTGGTTACTTGTACTTCTTGACTTAAGATTAGGCATATCACGCAATTTCCGAAAGGCTAGGCAGGAAGATGCACATGAGTATATGGTGAACTTACTTGAGTCAATGCATAAATGCTGCCTGCCTTCTGGAGTACCGAGTGAATCACCTGGTGCTTTCGAGAAAAGTTTGGTTCATAAGATCTTTGGTGGTCGTCTTCGAAGTCAGGTAGGTGGGATTTTCATGAGATAGTAGTACTAATTGTAGTTTGAAGATGGTTATGTTGATATTTAAGGCATAACCTGGGAATCTTTATAGAACAAGGGTATCTTTTGACTTCATGGATTACAACACCTCAAAAGTTTGTTGGGTGCTTTTTTCAGGTGAAATGCAGGCAGTGCTCTTATTCCTCCAACAAATTTGATCCGTTCTTAGATTTAAGTCTTGAAATCTTAAAGGCAGATTCACTGCAAAAGGCACTGGCAAATTTCACAGCCGCAGAACTTTTGGATGGAGGAGAGAAGCAATACCATTGTCAACGTTGCAAGCAAAAAGTGCAGGCTGTCAAACAGCTAACAATTCATAAGGCACCTTATGTCCTAGCAATTCATTTAAAGAGATTCTATGCTCATGACCCTAACATAAAAATTAAAAAGAAAGTTAGGTTTGACTCCGCACTGAATTTGAAACCTTTCGTCAGTGGCTCATCGGTAAGCAAGTGTTTTTTTATTTGTTTTATGCTACCCCACTTTCTTTACTTATAGCCCTGTTTAGTTCTTGCAAAACCTTGTCAAATAAAATAAAATACAGAAATCATGTTGTAATATTTAGTTTGTGAAGTGATTACTCTGTTCAAATATGTGATATACTTTATTCAAAAGGATAACCTTTCACAGAATGATATGGTTATGTTATACTTCTTACTCTCAAGTTTCTCCCGTTTGGCAGGATGGAGATGTGAAATACTCGTTATACGGGGTCCTGGTTCATTCTGGTTTTAGCACTCACTCTGGCCACTATTACTGCTATGTCCGCACTTCAAATAACATGTGGTATACCTTGGATGACACTCGGGTATTGATTATCTTTGATCTTTATAGTATTGTTTAATTCTTCACATTTTTTTTGAACAAACAAAATTTAAAACAATATTTTTTTGGTGGTGGTCGGGGTTCGAACCCCGGACCTGTTTAATTCTTCACATTAATTTTATAAATATTTATAACCTGAGAAAAATCCGTTAGAGTTATCTGGTTGGGGCTTATAAATGAAGAGAATATTATCATCTAGAACAAATGTCTTTTCTTGAATTTTTTTTAGTCTATTTCTAATCACCAATGGTTACTTTTCCAACCTCAAGTCCGATCCACATCACTATGTTTCCAAAGTATTGTCCAATTTGAGCTTACACCCTTTACAGGTTCCTTCACTTTTTTGCCCTTTATAAAAGGTTTCACTTTCGGTTGAGGAGTGTGGGTGTTGTTTATACACTACCCTTGGCCTCGATACCCAGGCAATGTTGGTCATTCAAGGGAATCGGTACAGTAGCCCCCAATCGAGGCTAAGGAATTGTAGGGTCTGTCAGCCATCCTGTGTGGCTTAGACCCTTGATTCCCACCGGTGGCTCCATTGTTTCGACCTCAAGTCCACATCACTTGGGTGTAAAGCTCTTCACGGCTATCTTTTAGAAAAAGCGTCACTTTGGGTTGAGGAGTGTGGATGTTGTTTATAAACTATCCTTCCCCTCGATTGCCAAGCAATGTGAGATTTTTAGTTGCACCGGAACAGTTATCAACATGGTATTTATCAAAGTGTGTGACATTATTGTTACGTCAGTTTGATTTTTGTGTCCCACTAGACATTGGGATAACTTCCAATTTCTGTTTAAGTTAACTTGTTTATTTATATCAGATATGGGTAAAGGATGTTGTTTATACTGTCCTTGGCCTCGTTGCCAAGCAATGTGAGATTTTTAGTTGTACCGTGACAGTTATCATCATGGTGTTTGACATTATTGTTGCGTCAATTTGTTTTATTTGAATATAAGAAAACATTGACCTTCTTTTGATTGATTTTTGTATCTCACTAGAAACTTAGATACATTCCAATTCCTGTTTAAGTTAAATTAATACTCTTGCTTTGATGTACATAAATGTGCTGAATTATATGTCATGGATTCCTTACATAACTTGTGAATTTGTGTATTGATGAATGTTCTGTGGAGGATTGGTTTCTTAAAACCAGACCCTAGGTGCCCTACTTTGGCTGTGACATAAAATTTATTAATCAATTTAACCCTATTTTTATTGTTGTAACAGGTAAGTCATGTCGGTGAACAGGAAGTTCTAAATCAGCAAGCTTACATGTTGTTTTATGTTCGTGATAAAAAAAGTATAACTCCAAGGAAGCCTGTTAATATCGCCAAGGAAGAGATTTCAAAGACTAATGTTATTGGAAGTAGATATCCTTCAACCCCAACCAATGCACTGAAAGATTATCCAAATGGTCATGTGGAAAATAAGTTTTGCGGGGTACCTTTGACTGCAGAAACTCAGAAAAATTTGTTAAATGCTGATCCATCAAGGATATCAGATGCTTTGATTCAGCAAAAAAATAGTGGCATTTTAGCAAAAAGCTTAATGCATAATGAAACCCCTGTATCTGAACGTACTTCCAAGGAACTTACACAGATGAATTCATCAGACGAGCTTCCTGTTGCTAAATCAGAACTTGAATGTTTATCATCCTTAGATCACTCTGGAAAAGACAACGTGTCTGGTAATCAGAAATGTTTAGTTGCACCAGCTGGAGACAAACCTAATCTGTTTACTGAGGATACCCTTTTAAAAGAGGGTGTTGATTCTCCTTTAGTAGAGCCAATCGTGAGTAATCCCCAAACTTTTATTGGTAAACATGCTAGTGACAGAACATCACCGTCTGATGAGGTAAGTCTTTCAAAATATTTCAGTATCCTCTTTGGACAAAACTGGTGCTATTTTAGTTTTCTTGATTACTTATCTGTAATTCACTGCCAGAAAAATTCCCCCGCTGAAGTTGATGCCGTTGCAGCTCAAGATTCAGTCACAAATTTGTCAGAGCACGCTGGCCTTGTAATTTCAGTAACTCAGCCAAAATTTGTTGATCATATCACCTGTTTGCCCATATATTGGGGCCTTATTGTATTGACTCTACTTTTATTTTTAGGTTGGAACTTCAAATGCAGTTGTTCCTCAGGGATTGGTTCTTAAAGTTTCATCAAAAAGATCCTTGAAAGACTCAAGTCTTGATCAAAAGCAAGTGAAAAAATCAAAAAAGAAGTTTCCAAAGTACAAGGGATCAATTATGCAACTTAGCTTGATCCGCCCTTCGATGAGATGCCTAGGCCCGCGGAAGAAGAATCACAAAAAAAATAGACGCTGCTTGTTGGGTTTGAAGTATCATAGTAAAGAAAAGTTGAAAAAAAATGCCATTTCATCAGATGTTGGACCATCTATATCAAGAAAAGAACATTTACGTTCTTCTCTGATGAAGCATGATGCTGAACGAGAGATTATAAACAGGATGGATCAAAACTGTGCTGTGCTTGCAACAGCTACACAAGTAGAAAATATGTCCCGATGTAGTCTACAAGATGATAAGAGGGATCAAATGCAGAATACTGTTGTGACTCAAGGTCTAGAGGAGACAGTTGGTACGTTTCATATTAACATTTTCCTTTCAGTTTTATTTGGCACACCACACAGAGTTTGTGTTCAACATCTATGTAGTTTTATTATTTTTGTTCTAGGGTGTGAAAGATGAGCTGCTTAATTGTTGGTGTGCTACCTTGTGACATAATTAAATAAAAACATAATTAATTGTTAATATGCTAAATATTAGCATGCTAGTTTTGTCTAACATTTTATTTCACGATGTTTGATTAGATGATACTTACTTTTAAGTAGTTTTTTTTCACTCTTCATACTCTGGTAGTGTTTAATTGTTTGGGTAGTGTTTAATTGTTTGGTGTAATGTCTCTGGTAGCCTATTCTATAATGATTTCACAATCTTGCTAATTGCCAAATTCCTTTGGTTATAATGGGGCTATTCACGCCACATGATTGCACAATCTTGCTAATTGCCAAATTCCTTGGGTTAAAATGGTGCTATTCACACCACACCAAATGTAGTGATCTGGTGTCATCATCAATGTGTGTCGATCATGTTTTGTTGTGAGTAGTTGTACAAATATCTATCTTTCATTTCACATGTGAAATGTTAGCCATCCTTGATTAATACAAAGCTACTTTAGTTAAACTAGCTCAATTTGTTATTGCACGTTTGCATATCTGTATTATGTTTTATGCTTTTCTGAACTGAACTCTGAATATTGGCTTCTTTATGCCTGATATATAACATATGTTCTCTTTGGGTACAGTTGCTCGTTGGGATGATGTGGAATTACCTTCATCTCAGGCCTTGGAGTCAAAGACCGACCAGATTGCTCGCATTGGATATGTTGGGGATGAATGGTGAGCTCAATATATATATGGTTTTGTTGGAAGTTCCACATCGATTATGGTCTGTCCCTAGCCGCCTAAGTGTTGCATTTGTGTTGCTTTCATTACAGCCACCAACACCTTCATTGTGTTGGTTGTGAAGGGATGGAATTAATCCCACGTTGCCTAGAGACACGGCTTGTGTAGTGCTTTTAAAGCTCGGGCAGCCCTCACCTTACAAGCAAGTTTTGCGAGGTTGAGTTAAGCCCAACCCAAAATTATAAAAGATGGTATTAGAGCCTATCCTAGATTTGTTGTTGGCCTTACTCCATCATCCACGCTTTAGGCTCATTGGGGCCGTGCATGAGGTGGGTGTTGGAAATTCCGCCTTCATTGCGGACCGTCCCTAGCTGCCTAATTGCGGCATTTAAGTTGCCTTCATTGCAACCTCCAACACCTTCATTGTGCGGGGTGTGAAGGGGTGGATATAGTCCCACATTGCGATATGGCCTCTGTATTGCTTATTAAGCTTTGGCAGCCTTTAACCTTACAAGCCGGTAGCCTCAACCCAAAATTCTAAGATTTTTTCCTTGTTTACTATGGAAGTAATTGAAGTAATTTGAGCTGTTTTAGTTTGTGCATTCCTTTGTAGTCCAAGCACTGATACGCTATTTTGGTCTAAGAATCATTCTGGATTCGGAGTGATATGTCAAGATACACTATTGATGTGTATTGGAAGAGTATCCGAATTGTTCTTTTGAAAAAATGATCTAAAATTGGGATACAATAGGAATACGCTGAGTCTGAAATTGTACTTGGCTTATTTCATGTTCAAATATGTAGTGATTGCTTTTATGTAGAATGTTTTTATTGTTTGAAAGATGTAGAATGTTGGCTTATAGATTCGCTGCTAATCATGTCCATTAGGCAATGCATCTTTCTGTTGATGTGTTTTGTCCAGATTTATAAATAAAATATGCTCTGAATGTTATTTTGCTCTACAGACTATTAATTTAGAGCTGCCAAATGTGTGAACTGGTAGGGACAAGGAAGTGGGACTTCTTTTTTTAATCAATAACCATGTATATTTATAAATTGTATCTTGACACCTTAAAATTTACAGGGATGAGGAATATGACACAGGAAAGAGAAAGAAGTTAAGGTGTTTGAAGCAGAGTTTTGGTGGGCCAAATATTTTTCAAGAAATTGCTACCGAGAAATCTAAGTTAAAAAGGGCAAAATTAGACCATTCTAGCTTCAGAAATCATCCTCCAATCAGAATATAACTTAACTCCAACTCTGGGTTTCTTTGTAACAATTATTGATTTGTCAAACACTGGAGATGTTTTGAACAGAGCACCTAAATTTTGTTGGCTGCATCATGTTGGGACCGATCCATAGAGGTTTATTGTCTTTTATGGGTTTCCGGTTAGCAGATTTCTCAATTCATAGTTCAGACAACTATTAGCTTCATGATTGAGAAGTGAAAAATGAACCGATTGTGTTTGTTTGTATTAGCTGCATGTTGTAGCTCAAGTTTTGTTCTTGAATATTATTATTTATAGAGTAACTTTTTGTACCTTCTATTGAATCGGTAATTGAAGGAAAGTTGGGAAATAAATTTGTTTATGCAAAGCATAATTTATCGAATCTCTCTAGTTTTATATGAAATGGAAATTTTCCATTGGATATCTTACATAATTTGTTTAATTTATTCGACTTGTTTTGTGTTTCTATATCGATGGTTAATAAAATAAGAGCTTTAATAAAATAAGAGACATTTAGTCCCCGTGAGCTTCCCTCCCTTCGTAAGGGATAATGCATAATTTATGCAGGGGTCGGGTTTGAAGCTCGGACTCCCCACTTAATCATTTTAAGGTGAATTTCTCAAGCTGCTAGGCTACTTGACCAAAAAAAAAAAAACATTTATTTGGGGGTTGAGAATTTAGGGTGGATTGACTTATTTTTGAGCTTATGAAAAACAACTTATGTTAATAAATAAGTTTTATTGTTGGTTAATAGGTTATAATAATTGAAAACTGTATCTTCTTAAGTTGTGTCATCACTTTGACAAACTTATGGAAAATAATATTTGGTACGGATGCGTGAATTGTTCTTATTTCTACGCTAAAAGTCCTTAATAGAAATGAAAGTATGAAACCCACCGTTCACCAAAAAAAGACAAAGGAAACCCGCCTTCATCACTCCCGCCACAACTATTTCCTCTTTCCCGCAAATCAAAGATCTGATAGGAATTCAATCACATTTGTTGGGAGATTGTGTCGTCGTCGTTTTCACGCCCTTGCCTCTCATATTCATCCTCGCATAACTCTGTGTGCCAAACGAATTGAAACGGGAAACTGCCTCGATATGTTAAAGTTGGGTGGTGTTAACAGGAAACTAACGCAGAGCTATATATATTCTTCTCATGTTTCACCTATGTATATCATGCACATTATGTTTTGGATCATATCAATGTACCAATTACCAAACCTATTCAAGTCACTTTTAGTGCCATTTCATGGTTACTAATGTGTGAGCTTGTAAAATATATTTAGAGAAGGTTTCCACTAAAATCCTAGACTAGACAAAGACACTGCTTTTACAATCACCACCATTGCTCTTTGATAGCGCAAAGCAAGATCCAATATATTAGATTCTGTCAATGAACAAAGACAAGAATGTATTTTAAAATAAATTGCTATAATATATCTTCTGCTTGAAGTTAACCCTTAAAACATGTTAAGCAACTACCACATTGAAGTTTCTTAAGGTTCTTTTAAGTTCTCAGTTTAGAAATGTTCCACCTGAAAACTTAACCAAAGAAAGCACACACATTTGTATGAAAATTAAGGACAGCACTATAACATATATGGAGCTATTGTTCCGGAGCGGTGGTTGGCAATGATTGAGCAATGTTAGAGTTCTTGCATAGATTACTCGTTATTATCAGCAGTCACTACTCATCTTTAACGTATACATAGTTATATCCTGAGAATGAACCTGCTTTTGATTTGTTACGTGAATGATGATTTTATTACACACTCTTGTGGAATTTAAAGCTGTCTGACATGGAACAAATACTCTCTCACATGTCCGTCTCAAGGACGTTGACCTTCGAAAAGGACATATTGGTAAAAACTCTTTGCAATGGTATTTTAATGCGAGCTCAATTAAACCGTACACCGTTCTTCTCAAACTTCAAACCGGTTAGGATCCCATGCTATTAGACTCTGTTAGGAGTTTAGAGGAGAAGAAAATAATTTGGGAGTAGAAGAAAAAGTAGAGTTTTTTCAATATTTTGTATAGAATTATAAATGAATATAGTTACTTCTATCGGGATACCTCAATCTCCTTTTCTTCTTTATAACTATATTATTGTAATTATATGTTACTGATATTTTATAAAATTATCTAATGTTTTGGACTATTTTAAAATTTTCATCGTTGAGGTTAATGTCGTGCATCTTTTCAATTTTTGGTTTAAATGAACTTTTGATCTTTTATTTAAAAAAAATTGAAGTTTTAATCCTCATATTAAAAAATTGTTTTTTGGTCGCAGTACTTAGCTTTTTTCTGGATTTTCGCCCTCATGTTATTTTTGGGATCATCTTTTACAATGTCACCTTAACTAACGTGGCATGAGTGAACTGATAGCGTATTGGATTAGAATTTAGATTGTGTTTAATTCAACACTTACAAAATTGATTTATAAAATAGTCTGTTAATCATTTACAAAACCGACTTATAAAATAAAGTCTGCTAATCCCTTAAATAGGTATTAATTCCATAAAGTTTTTTTTACTTAAATTCCTTAAAGAAATTACTCACAAAGTGATTATTTAATATGTCTTAATAATAAAAGAGAAATGATATTTGTATAATTATTTTGTGATAATTTTCTCTTTCATACTAACGTTATGTTTTTACCTTTTCATCCTTATTGCTTTGGTTTATATAATTTTTTTTGGCTTAAATATGCATTTCATCCCTGCAATTATAGATCATTTGATTTTTCATCCCTGAACTTACTAAACCTCCCATTTTGCCCCTGCAAAAATATTAATCATTTGAATTTTCGTCCTAATCTCGTTTGATTACTGACGTGGCATGTCATTAGTCACATAAAAATGACGTGGCACAAACTGATTAGTAAAAGGCTATTATGAGTCAACAAATAGCACCTGAATTGACCATTTTACCCTTAATGAACAAAGACAAACTTGAAATGTCAAAATTATCCCTACCTTCTTTCCTCAATCTCCTTCTCTTCTTCCCTCGTTCTTTTCCTTCTTCTTATTTTTCCTTCATTTTCCACCTCTGCGATGTTCCACAGCCACCGCCGCCGTACCCACTGCATCAACCACCTCCTGAATCCTCAAACTCGACCCATCATCATCCAACGGTGAGATTTACAGTGTGCTTGGTTTGAATTTGTTGCTTCCACAAATCCACAAACCCACAAATTCCTCAATTTTGCACCAGCGCCGACGAAGGTAACATCGTCGGCGAAATTCCTCAATTTTGCACCGGTGCTGATGAAGGCAACATCGCCGACGACTTTCATGCTCACCTTCCATTTCCGATTTCCGATTTGATTATTTTGGGGTTTTTGATTTGGGAAAAAATGATGAAGAAGATACTGTATCAACACATTAAAGGTACTGCTAATCTGCTATCACCGCCGCCGTTGATGGGTTATTCTCCGTCGTGGTGCGGTTTTTGTTTCTTCTCTGCCGTTGCTGGGTGCTTCACGTTTTCCATCGCTCGACATTTGCATCGCCGATGTTGTGATTGTGGCTGTGATTGCGATTCCGATTAGCTTCGAACGATTCTCAGTTTCACGCGGTGGTGAGAGAAACAACATGAAAAACAGAGAATTATTGAGTTTGTATTTGAGAGAAAGCTTCTGTTTTGGTGATTGTTCTTGTGACAAAGGGCAATTTTGTTTTAGTTTGTGGTTGTTCTTGATGAAGCCATAAAAAATTGAGATTTGTTACAATGGGTTAGAGGAAAATAGGTTATTCAACACAAAATAGTTTTGGAGTTCTGTAATTATAGCATTGTGGTGGTGGTGATGGTTGTTCTATTTGCAGGGACTGTGAAGATGATGAATAGCAGAGAGTAAAAATGGTTTTGTTCAAGTGATGAACATAAGCCACACACTTTGATTTTGACGAAAAGCACAAAAACAAGCACAAACTAATTAAATGATAATGGTAGCATCTTTGTTAATGTTTAAAAGCTTCAAGTCTTTGTTGAAGGAGAGGGAGTGGGTGGGTGCTGATGGTGAAACAGAAGGATAGGGGGAGGGAGGGAGAGAAGGAGAACGAGGGAAGAAGATATGGGTAAAATGGTCTTTGCCATCCACCTAAGCAAATTTTTTTAATTAGGACGAAAATTCAAATGATTAATATTTGTAGAGGCAAAATGGAAGAATTAGTAAGTTCAAAGATGAAAAATCAAATGACCTATAATTGCAGGGATGAAATGCATATTTAAACAATTTTTTTTTTTATAAATCTATGATTATCTTAAATATTATCATATAAATTGTTGTTCAAATATGTTTACACGTGAATGTATACCTCAAAAAATACTGGTGTAAAACCTGACTGCGTGAAATCCAATTTGATGGTCCCATCCCAGTGGTACAGAAGATTTGACGTGGTTTGAAGAACAAGTATTGTATAGTGATTGAGAAAATGGATGCTATGATAATGATACTACACAGCTTCCGCTTAAAAATACTAGTGGAGAAGCTATGATTATTTGTTAGCCATTTTGTCGGTACATTTCATGTGTCAATCAATGTTACTCATGAACCCCATCCTTTACTATCAATGCAAATCATTCAACGCTGACGTCGCTCTATTGGATAATACTACTGGTAATAAACATGTTTTCCTCATTTGAGTTTAAATCTGAAACCTCGTTTTTAAGTAGTTTTATCGTTTTGTTTAGACAAAACAATATATAGTATTTTATAGGTTAAATTTATGATATACAAGTGAGATAAATCTTACATCATACATAATGTTATTTTTATCATTGAATTTGAATCAATAACTTTCATCATTAAATTAAATAAAATATACAGAGAATTATTGATTCAACAGTAAAATCAATCTTATACATGATGTAAGACTAATATACTTGTGTACATTAAACAATGTCTAGTTTATATTTTTTTTTATTATTCTAATTAGTTATTATAAACATTGTTTCCACACAAATTACCTTTTCATGTATTTAATTTAAAAAAAAAAAATAGAATTCTTACGTTATGTTTTTTTTTAATGTTTATGCCTATTGACCCAACCTCAGAGATTTGTCAAAAGCTGACTTTCTGCGCATGTTTCACGTAGAGGCCAACTTGCTGCCAATAAGTGAAAACCAAATAATGTATTTCGTGTATGTGAAGATTTGTCTTCATAATAGAGGGTTGTGGAATTTCTCCAATGAAGATCCAAACAAGTTGTGCCATAGAGATAAAAATGAATTATATATGGTCTGTAGACCACCCCCATAAAAATTGGTAGAGCATGTCACAATGAGACACATAATTGAACTATAGTAAAAGTAAAAATTGATGGACAACAGGTAAAATAAAAGTAAAATAACATGTCAACGAGAAAGAAAACCTACATACACCGCATCATGAATCCATAGAGTGGGATGAGATCATCTCAATTTATAAATGAAGATTGCAATTATGAAAGAGAAAGACACATAAAATAGATTGTGAGTTACATTATTAAATAAGTTCTACCATCATTAATTATTTATAAGATTTTTTGTGTTTTTATCTCTCCAAATAAAAAATAAAAAGTATCTTAACTCGTTAGTGACTTGCATTGATTTTGCAGTAAAATGAATATTAGTGAAAAAGTCGACAAAATCCTCATATGGGCAAATATTGGTCCCTGTTGAATTTTTTCACGTGATACGACAAACTGGCCGAAATGGCTCAAAAATCCAAAGTGAAAATGGATGATTGTTTACATTTTAAAGTAAAGTTCTCAAATCAAATATGGTCACCTACTAGATGGTCCACAATGGTAGATTATTGGTTAAGTAGAGCGTGACATTCACAATGGCCCACATTATGTAAATGAGCATAAATTGCGGGGTAACTTTGGAAAATGGGGACTTGTTTTATGTTTCAAAAGTCAAGAAAAATGCATTTTGTTCTACCATGAACGAAAGAAACCTGGCTAATCCATTGAAAATTACACATTCCTTAGTTTCTTTCTTAATTTTATACTAATATTTTTTAATAACAAATGCTATTTTATTTTTGGGACTTGGATAACCATGATAATGGAAATATAGCTAAAATATTGGTAACAACCTGTGAACTTTTTCTTTGTACCAACAACATTAATTGCACAATAAAATCAAATCCCCAGAATTTAATGAAAAAACATGCAAAGAAAGAGAAGGGGGTAATGGTATGAGGGAGTAAAGTACTCTCATGCAATCGGGGAAGTCGCTGGATTATGTCCAAGAGAAGTCAGGGGCTTTAGAATTTTGAGGGTGATGAAAGGATTCAAACTCTGAATTATTTGTCATTCTTTTAATTTTCAACAATTTTTTGAAGCTACTATCAAAAGTTATGTAATTTTTTCACGTCATAAATTTTTTAGGTTAAAAATGAAATGTTGAGGGTTTTTTTTTTTGCCGGAGTTCGAATCCCAAACCTTACATATATTATGCATTATCCATATCAACTGAGTTATGCTCACGATGATAGAGGTAGAGGGGTCTTATATTGCAACACTCTAATCTAATATTAATAGCAAGAGAGAAAAAAACTCCCTCCAATTTATTATATAAATAAACTTTTTTAAAAAAGAATAATTGTATTGGTTTTTTTGTTTTTCTTCTTTTTTGCCTACGATCCGGATAATAATAATAATAATAAAATAATACTAATTTCAACTTATTATACTTTGATTCTATACTTTATATTCACATAAATTCTACATACAAAATTGTAATTCAATTTTGACCTTTAAAAAAAATTAAAAGACCTATTTAATTCTCAGCTGCTCTATAAATAATTATCGATTCTTAACATTTGAAGGGTGTAGTGTCAATATCAAGGAAGCACTAAAACATCACAAGGACCAAAGTACACGTACCTGGCCTATGTTCGGATTTATGTTATTTAGAGAAAATCAAGCTAATTTCCTTTTTTTGTCAAAAAAAAAAGAAGCTAATTTCCTTTTGTTTACCCCCTCCTATTTTTTCCCTCGGAAAAAAAAAGGTAAACAAAAGGAAATTAAGCCTCAAATGGTTTAACGGTATAAAGATCGGTCTTGACCTTAGAAATCTTGGATTCGAGTTTTGTTGGTATATTTGGAATGAGATTTGTTTGAGCAAATATTTGGAATGCTATTTATCTTCTTGACAAACAACTTGACAATAGAATGAGTTAGTGTATAACAACAATGGATTGGGTCGATTGGTACATGACTTGTGTTCTTTAAATATGTGGTTAGAGGCTCGATTTCTGGCTTGCATGCATGGAAAAATTTTGGTTGGAAGGAGAGAAGGAGAACCCACCTTATGTGTCCCACATATTTCTCGACAGAAATTAGTTACCGCTAAATGACGGTGAAAATTTCGTACTAATATCATGATAAGTAAAAAAAAAAAATAGTTATTGCATCGTTGCACCTCACTTGATAAGTCTAAGTCTCATTAACATTTATAACTAGAAGTCAAGATTCAAATTCTAAACTTTCCATTTTTTAACATTTGTAATCGGTAAGTCTAATCATTAAACTATTTGACAAGAAAAATAACAATAGTGGCGGTGATAAACTAGTAGTGATTACTTGACAAGAAAAATAACAAAAGAGGTGGTGATAAACTAATTGACAAGAAAAATAACAATAGTGATGGTGATAAAATAATCAGCAAACCATTTGACAAGAAAAATAAATGACAGTGGTGTGAAGAATAACTAATGGACATTAAAATTCAAAAGATTTTATCCAACTACTCCTATAGTGGTGGTGATAAACACACTCACTCAGTGATTCAATGAAGAATCATTAAATTCACACCAATAAATCTTTAATACTATATTTACAATCACCAACCGTCATCCTCAACAATATTTCAATTCCATTTATGAACATCAAACCAACCCCACTGCACTCAACAACATTCATGTCCACCTCCTTTTCATTCATGCTACTAGTATGTCACTGAAGTCAATTAATTAAGAAAAGCTCATGTTCAAATCTTGATTGAAACTTTACTTACATTTTATTTTAACCTCTCGTAATAATTGTAAGGGTAATAGAATAAGAAAACACTAATAATTACACGTATTGCACTCCATGTACTATAACTCATTTGAAGGGGGTAAAGTAAAGTTATCCTGAAAAATCAGTTTTTATTTCCATGACAAAAAGTGCTTCCACGCCACACAAGTTAAAAAAGCATCACAACTTTTCCACAATCTTTGAGTCCTAGATAAAGACATCTTTTGTTTTAGTTCAAACCACAACCTTGTGTGTCCTTTAACTCAGTTTGTTTCTTCAAAAACACAACCAGTAGTTTTACCTTTACTCCTGTTTCTGTTTCAGCTCATTTTGTTTACTCTATTGCTTTGTACTTTGCAGTAAAAAATCTATCATTTTCACATGAGATTTTTTTTATTCACTAACATCATTGTGCATTAGTCTTAAAGTTCAAGAACATTCTGAATGCATTAAAGGGTTTGCTCCAATGGAGTAAAATATTATCCATATTCTATGATATTTTTTTGGTTTTGAATTTTGAACACTGTTTGCCAAATGGGTTTAGGAGTATTTGGATCTGTTTTGGTTTTGACATTTTTGTTCAAGCATTTAGCCTCACAGCAACCCAACACTGATGAATTCTATGTCTCTGAGTTTTTGAAGAAAATGGGTTTAACATCATCCTCCAAAGTTTACAACTTTTCATCTTCTGTTTGTTCATGGAAAGGTGTTTATTGTGATTCCAATAAGGAACATGTTGTTGAATTGAACCTTTCTGGTATTGGTCTTACTGGTCCAATTCCTGATACAACCATAGGCAAACTCAATAAACTTCACTCTTTGGATCTTAGCAACAACAAAATCACTACTTTGCCTTCAGATTTTTGGAGTTTAACCTCTCTCAAAAGCTTAAACCTTTCTTCCAATCATATTTCAGGTTCATTGACTAACAACATTGGAAACTTTGGTTTACTTGAAAACTTTGACTTGTCAAAAAACAGTTTCTCTGATGAAATTCCTGAAGCTTTGAGTTCCCTTGTGAGTTTGAAGGTTCTCAAACTTGACCACAACATGTTTGTTAGGAGTATTCCTTCAGGGATTCTCAAGTGTCAGTCTCTAGTTTCAATTGATCTTTCATCAAATCAGCTGAGTGGAACCCTTCCACATGGTTTTGGTGATGCTTTTCCTAAGCTTAGGACTTTGAACCTTGCTGAGAATAATATCTATGGTGGTGTGTCAAATTTTTCAAGGTTGAAGTCTATTGTGAGTCTCAACATTTCAGGAAATTCATTTCAAGGTTCTATTATAGAAGTCTTTGTGCTAAAGTTGGAGGCTTTGGACCTTAGCAGAAACCAATTTCAAGGTCACATTTCTCAGGTAAAGTACAACTGGTCTCATTTAGTTTATCTGGATTTGTCTGAGAATCAGCTTAGTGGAGAAATTTTCCAAAACTTGAACAATTCAATGAATTTAAAGCACCTTAGTCTTGCATGCAATAGATTTTCAAGACAGAAATTCCCAAAGATTGAAATGCTCCTAGGATTGGAATATCTTAATTTGTCTAAAACTAGTCTTGTTGGTCACATTCCTGATGAAATCTCACATCTTGGTAATTTGAATGCACTTGATCTTTCTATGAATCATCTTGATGGAAAAATTCCCTTACTGAAGAATAAACATCTTCAAGTTATCGACTTTTCACACAACAATTTGAGTGGACCAGTCCCTTCCTTTATCTTGAAGAGTCTCCCAAAGATGAAGAAATACAACTTCTCATATAATAACTTAACCCTTTGTGCCTCAGAAATCAAGCCTGATATCATGAAAACATCGTTCTTTGGATCAGTTAACAGCTGCCCAATAGCTGCAAATCCGAGTTTTTTCAAAAAAAGAAGAGACGTCGGCCACAGGGGAATGAAGCTAGCTCTTGTATTAACCCTCTCGTTGATATTTGCGCTTGCTGGTATTCTGTTCCTAGCATTTGGTTGCAGAAGGAAAAATAAAATGTGGGAAGTGAAACAAGGTTCATACAGAGAAGAACAGAATATCTCAGGTCCATTTTCTTTCCAAACTGATTCAACAACTTGGGTAGCTGATGTCAAACAGGCAACATCAGTTCCGGTAGTAATCTTTGAGAAGCCACTGTTAAATATTACATTTGCAGATCTCTTATCTGCAACTTCAAATTTTGATAGAGGTACCCTTTTGGCTGAAGGAAAATTTGGACCTGTCTATAGAGGCTTTCTACCTGGAAATATTCATGTAGCAGTTAAAGTGTTGGTTGTTGGTTCAACATTGACGGATGAAGAAGCTGCAAGAGAGCTTGAGTTTCTTGGTAGAATCAAGCATCCTAATCTAGTTCCTTTAACCGGTTATTGTGTAGCTGGTGATCAAAGGATCGCTATATATGATTACATGGAGAATGGAAACTTGCAAAATCTTCTTTATGATTTGCCACTTGGTGTTCAAAGCACAGATGATTGGAGCACAGATACTTGGGAAGAAGCTGATAATGGAATTCAAAATGTTGGTTCTGAAGGATTGCTCACAACTTGGAGATTTCGACACAAAATCGCACTTGGAACTGCAAGAGCATTGGCTTTTCTGCATCATGGATGTTCTCCTCCAATAATTCATAGAGCGGTTAAAGCTAGCAGTGTTTATTTGGATTATGATTTGGAGCCAAGGTTGTCTGATTTTGGTCTTGCCAAGATTTTTGGAAGTGGTTTGGACGAAGAGATTGCACGCGGTTCTCCCGGCTATGTTCCACCGGAGTTTTCTCAACCGGAATTTGAGTCTCCAACACCGAAATCGGATGTATATTGTTTTGGTGTTGTTCTTTTTGAGCTACTAACTGGAAAGAAGCCGGTTGGAGATGATTACACTGATGATAAAGAAGCAACAACTTTGGTAAGTTGGGTTAGAGGACTTGTAAGGAAGAATCAAACTTCAAGAGCTATTGATCCGAAAATTTGCGATACAGGATCGGATGAACAAATAGAGGAGGCTCTTAAAGTTGGATATCTATGCACAGCTGATTTACCTTTCAAAAGACCAACCATGCAGCAGATAGTTGGACTTCTAAAGGATATTGAACCTACAACTAGTTAGCCTTTAGCAACACATGATGTAAAAGAATGTTGGTGTTTTTATTTAACTTTTCTTTTTCTTTTTTCCTTTCTTTTTTGTACTTAGATTGAGAGCTTCCTATGCAACCATGGAGCAAATGTGGAGCTGTTAAGTTTTCTAATTCTGTTTTTAATGCTGATCCTTTTTCTTGCACTAGTTCTTTTGGTAGATGAAGAAGTATATAGCTTTGATGAATATGCACTTGAACTGACATGTAATGTTACTGCATCATGTAGCAGTAAATATGTTTAACTTGGTTTGTAAGTTGCAATTGCAAAGGTACATTTATTTCAAAAGAACTCTAGTTAATTTGAGTCCAAAATCCAAATGCACCCAAATATGTGATGGTTGGTTAGTTTGCAAATTGCATTCAAATGTGTCCAACTGTACTAATATTCAGATATGTTTGGTTTCTCATGGAGAATGTCCCAAATCACTTTATGTGATTTGAGAATATTTTCAACAGAAAACTAAACATACCGTACAATGGCCAAGGGTTACCTTGTTTTAATTTTTTACACCGTTAGTGGTTAGCTAATTATTTTCACTCTAATTAACAATAATAAATAATGTGTTGCTTAAAATACAATTCTAAATAATATTATATATCTAAAATCTAAATTAAAATACAACATGAGTACAACTAAAAATGTTGCAGTAAAACTAAAAACAACACAATCATAAATTTGCAAGTCCTTACCTTCCTAGTGATATGTTTATGGTGATTTTAACTTATGGCTAGGTTTAGTAGGAAGTAAACTAACTTATATCATACGAGTAAATAAATTAACAAATTGAGTTTGTAATATTTGATAAAATTAATAGTCGAACTAACTCATAGACATGAAGTGACATAAAATTATATAATTGAAAGATATCAATAAAATTAACAGAAAAATAACAAACTATAAGTAATAAGCTCCAATGCTACTCGGAGTAGTTATAAAAAAAAAAAATTATAAGTTCGTGAGAATAAATTATTACGAAACATGTCTACTATCCACTAAAAACTTAAAAATTGGTAGGTGTTAGTACTTGGATGTCTTTGGCTTTGGTGCCTTTGTCTCTATCTCTCTTTTAACAATAATTCTATTTCATCGAAATAATTTATTTTAATCATCACTCTCTCTCATCTAAAGTCACCAAAGTCAGTCAACACAAAGTCAATGAAGTGCAACAGGTGCATTACAAATTACCTCACTTTTATATTTATTTTTTTGTTTGAAAGAAACCTCACTTTTATATCTTCTTAATAGTGTCCTAAAATAAAATATCTAGCTAATACTTATCTACATTATTTAAAATGAATTATTTAATTTTTTGAAAAATAGAGTGTTGCATGTATCCACAAAGACCAAAAAAGGAACAGATGAAACGAATGCTAATCGGACGGTGAGGATCAGTTGAATGATTAGGTTTAGAATAAAAAGAGAGTTAGGGACCACCGCACCAAAAAAATCTCTTAACTCATCTTTCTCCTCACACATAACACATTACCCACGCGCGCAGAGAAAGCATCAATCAACACCATGTCTGACGAAGAACATCACTTTGAACCCGCTGCCGATGCCGGAGCATCCAAAACCTATCCTCAACAGGCCGGTACTATTCGCAAGAATGGTTACATCGTCATCAAGTCCAGGCCTTGCAAGGTTTTCTCCTTTTCCCTTTCCCCTTCTAGATTTTTTTTTTTTTTTTTTTTTTTTTTTAATTCCTTATTCGATCTCACTCTGATTTTGATTTATGCTATTCTATGATTACGATTTGTATTAATTAACATGCTTCCGTTTATATTGGTAACTGGGGATGTTTGAATCGAATATAAATTGGAACATGATTTCGTTGTTTTGATTTGATTGTTTTGAACGGAGACATAGACATATGGTGCTATTTTACATCTAGATCTAACATTGGTTGCAATAAATAATTGTGAAAAAAAATAATAATTAAGTTCCATGTTGAAAAGAGATTAACTTAATTTACAGCTTATATAGCATAAGCACTTATGTATGAACTTTTTATAAAATAAAGTTTATTAGTTTTTTTCTATACTCTTTTTAAGAGAGCTTATGAAAATAAGCAGAAAATAACTTATAGCTATCTCATTAACCGTTTTCACAAGTTCTTTCAAACAATTTCGCAAATGCTCCTGTATATAGTTAAGCTCAAATAAGTCAATCCAAACAGGCCCTAGGTTTTGAAACAATTTTTAAAGACGGACACCTAGTCGACATCGTTAGGATGAGTTAGGTTTAATTTAAAAACATAATACAACTGGAATTATCAATTGTGCTGAAACCTATATTCCTTGACTACAGGGACATTGGAATTTTAGTTTTGCTGTAATATTTCTTTGTTTTTATGATTTTCATTTTCAATTGGGCTAACTTGTCTTTTGGGTGCCATATTTGTTTCTCAATACATCTTGGTAGGTTGTTGAGGTTTCTACTTCAAAAACAGGAAAGCATGGACATGCAAAGTGTCACTTTGTTGCTATTGATATCTTCAATGGGAAAAAACTTGAAGATATTGTTCCTTCGTCCCACAATTGTGATGTAAGTCGGCCATTTCTTCATTTATGTTTTTTAGATTTTTGTTTTATGCATTTTTTAATCATCTTTGCTCTCTTTGCAGGTTCCTCATGTGAATCGTACTGATTATCAGTTGATTGATATCTCTGAAGATGGATTTGTAAGTTTTTTTCTTTTACTTGTGACAACTTTAGTAGGTGGGAAATTAAGTTGACACTTTCAAATGGATATATAAAATGAGAATTAGGTTATATAGATGAGTTACATGAGGGTGTTGTTATCTTTATGTCTGTTGAGGGATGAGGGCACTAAACATGTCCTAAAAACTGAGAGTATGTTTTATGTAAGGTTGCTTTCGAAGATAACAATTGTTTTCTGCCTTGTTTTCGTAACATGAAGAAAGTCAACTATTTCACAGTAAATTCTACCAAAGGAATGACTATAATATTTTTCTCTTGACTTCTACATTATGTTTTATGTTAGGTTGCTTTCAAAGATAACAATTGTTTTCTACCATGTTTTCCTGACATGAAGAAAGTCAAATATTTCACATTAAATTCTACCAAGGAATGACTATAACATTTTTCTTTTGACTTTTACTGTAAACCTATAAAACACGGATACAGACACCGGACACGGACGCTGACACAACTAATAATTTGAAAAAATCACATAATTCAGTGTAATTATAAGTGTCGGTGTCGGACACGACACGTGTCCGTGCTTCATAGCTGTAAACTCTATTTTGCATTCAATTCAAGTTTTTATTAGCTCATAAGTAAAATAAGATGACATAGGGTTCATTTTCTAAACTATATTTTTCTCATGTTGAATAAATATAAAATTGTTGATTTGAAAAGATAAATAATGAAGAATTCTGACTCCAATGTGAAGACAAACAAGTGCACAACAAGAAATAGGGACAAATTATTGCTATTGTCATTCAGTGGATCATTTATTAACCTACATGGATGTTTTGTTTAGGTGAGTTTGTTGACTGACAATGGAAGTACCAAGGATGATTTGAAGCTTCCTACTGATGATTCACTACTTACTCAGGTATTGGGTTTTGTAAATTTAGTTATGAATTTATGCCACATATATAGTTTGTCTCTTTTAATTTGATTTATTGGATACATTCATAGATTAAAGATGGATTTGCTGATGGAAAAGATCTCGTGGTTTCTGTCATGTCTGCGATGGGTGAAGAGCAGATATGTGCTCTGAAGGACATTGGTCCTAAGTAGTAATTTTTCGTATGATTGTGTGCTCAATAAAACTTGTCAATGTGGAAAAGAGTTTGAAACTCATAAAACTTGGTGTGGAGAAAAGTACCATATTTATCCTGTCTCTTTAGTTATTGAACTCTCTGGTTTTGGCCAGATGAATTCTTTAAGTGCCCCTTGTAACTTTATATTTTTTTTGTTGAGTTTAATATTGAACCCTATCTCTCCTCTGTGCTCTTTTCAACTAATTGATGGAGAAAAATAAATTTAGGATAATGTGTGTGATGTATTGTGCACTGGATATGCGCTCAAAGATTTGATATCATTATTGTACCAACAGCTTTATAACTTGCGATCAACACGGTTAACTTTTTTCAAAGATCAATGCGGTTAACTTATAGGGGATGCGGATCTAGACATCTTGCTATGTTATGAACATGCAACTTTAATAGTAGACATTTGTCTGAGTAGTTGTGTATATTGGACGGTCGATTAGTTGTGTCTAAGGGTTAAGGGGCGTTTGAGTATAATAATATCCAATAAGTTATTTTGGTTTGAACTTGTACACTGGTAAATGTCTGACATTCTCAAAGGGAGTACTCTGAGTTGTGTATGAGATTCCGAACGATGACATGAGTTAGTTTGGGTATAAGCTATTCTTTTTATAAACGACCGTAAGGAGTTTGTCAAAAGAGAAAATTAATGTTCCGAAAAAGCATATCACGAATATTTTGCGAATGTAGCAGCACCTACAAGCACCGATTTGTATTTTGTCAAATAAAGAAGCACCGACTGGTAGTACTACTTCTCTTCAAAATGATGAGTGCTAGGGGTGTACGTGGGTGGGTTTGATCAAACCCAAGACCCGAACTATATAGGGTACCCCGGTTTGGATGAGGTAAAATGTCCATGGGTGGGTTTGGGCAAACCCACTAGTTTTCGGTTTGGTTTGGGTTGGGTAGTGGGTTAGCCAAATTATTTTTATGTTTTTTTGGTAATATTAAATGACTAGAGTTCTCATATTTTTGGGTAAGTGAGTTTATTGAGTTTGGGTCAGGTTTTACCTAAAATCCGTTATTTTTTATGGGTTTTTCATTATTTAAAACCATATCTACCCAATCATCCAACCCAATCCACTTTTCTGGTTTTTTTTTTGTGGGTTTGACGGGTTTTTTGGGTTGACCCAACCCATATACACCCCCTAATGAGTGCCTCGAACACTACAAGTATTAAAATTTAAAATTTTAAAATGTACTTTTAAACTGATAGGTACATACTATATTCGTTCTTTTTTATTTTGACTCGAGCTATATTCGTAATGACATTAACTCGTTACTTTACTCAAAGCGAATGAATATACTACTAAAATGATGAATATAAATCTAACTACATATTTGTAAGTAATATTGTTTGAATTGCAATGCATTTCTATTTTAATCAATCAACCGGTACATTTGTAAGTAATATTGTTCGAATTGCAATACATTTCTTACTTTACTACGTTTTCACCGTAGAGGAGATCAAATCCTTCTTTTGAATACTAAATATATTAAAATAATTTTGCATTTAAATAAAGTTTAACTAAATCTTTGACCACACAAATCTATACTGACACGTAATATTTAGTTTTTGTTAAAAATATGTTTGACCACCATCTGGCTTGTTCGGAACTCCATGCTCTTCAACAGGTAAAGGCATCGCTTTTGGCAGCCAAGGCTAAGATCTCCATGTCTGGTCATGCTTCGAATGGTCACTGCCTTCCTACTACCTACGACGTTATTTATCTTATTGAACATATTTAATATTCCCCCCTCTTTACGGCGATTTAAGGATATTGAGATGATTGTTTACAAGCCTCCTACTCTTCCTTACATCAAGGTCAACACGGATTGTTTATAAGCAGTAGTAGTATAAAATGCAGGTTATTAGTAGTATTTCTCAATCCTTAATCTTTTTTAAATCATCATCATGAAGTGCAAACGCAAAAGCATTGAAACAATATTGTCAATAGTCGCTCAAAATGGAACGAATCTCACATATCTGCACGTGTTTAAGAAAATTCTAGAAAGTGGAGAAATTTATTGATCAAGCACAGCAAGAAGAAGGTGATTCAAAGAACAAGAAGAAGAAAAATTAAAGTGAAGTGATTATAATCTTAAATCTTCGATAAAAAAAAAAAAAAAAAAGGTATGAGAGCCTACCAAAGTCAAAGAATCATCAAATAATCAAATAAATTTGACAAGATCAATGCAGTACTTTAATGGTGAAAAATATGGTCATATGTTGGTTTGGCAAAGGAAGGAAAAAGTAGGAAGGTGATAAAGAAGCAAATATTGCTCCGGAGGAAGATTCTAATTCCGATACGGTTTTGTTGATGACCATTGGCCACCACCATCGTCCATCAACAAGGACTGTTCAAAATCACAATTATGATTTCTTGGTGCTAGTTGTTCAACCCACATGTCAAGTCACAAAGAGTGATTAGTTGAATTTGATCATCAAGAAAGAGCAAGGTGAGGTTTGCATATGATATATGGCGAACAAGAGGAAATGGCAAAGGTATGATGCAAATTAGAAGTTGATGTTGAAAGCTCTTGTCAAAAATAGGATATTTCAAATTGATATCATTATAGTAGAGATTCAGTGTTTGAAAGTTGTTGATTCAACTAAAGAATGTTGGCTTTGGCACTCAAGATTTGTTCATTTTGAGTTTTAGGAGCATGAATCAACTTTCTTATGAGAAGTTGGTTTCTCAAAAATGTTGCGGTGGAATCTAACTATTAGAACTGAAAACAAAAGTGCAACAACCTGAAACAATTACTCATTTTTTGGAGGATGAGCAAAAGTGTGTGAAGACAGGTATGCCAAATACTTAAGTTGATAAAGTTGATGAATTTCGGTGGACGTATCTTACTAATTTACATCTTAGGGTGTGTTTGGATTAAGGGTTTAAGAGAGGAAGGGAGAGAAGAGTTCACTTTTAATTTTTAAATTACGAACAACGTAAAATGTTTTTTTTTTAAATAAATTAAATGTTTTTGAAGTATTATATAATCATTTATCACGTTGTTAATTCAATTTTCTATAAATCATTTTATAATGTCCGTAATCTAAAAAAGAAAAGTAAGCCCTCCCCTCCCTTCCCCTTCTAAACCCTCCATCCAAACACACCTTTAGTGTTTTTAAGTGGGTGTAAATTAACATCCCCTTTTTAAAAATCATTTTAGTAAAAATTATATAAGATTAGTTTTTCTCAAAATCTATATTTTTTTCGAGAAATAAGAAGGTAACACATTTACAAGTTAAAACTATTTTTTTTTTAAATGATTTTTACAAACAAATAAAAATAGCTTCAGATTTTTTTAAAAATTTATAAAAAAAATTAAAAATTCTAGGTTGTTTTAACTCAAAATCAAATTTTCCACTAACTCATCTTCTTCTCTTCCACACATAACACATTACCCACCCTTCATATTCTGGTGCTACACAACACAATGTATGTCCCTCTCATGCTAGTTGAGCTGCTGAGTTCGGGGCTGAAAAGATCGCAACTCCACATATCACCATGTCTGACTAAAAACATCACTTTGAACCTGCTGCCGATGCCGGAGTATCCAAAAACCTACCCTCTACAGGCTGGTAACATTCGCAGGAACGGTTACATCGTCATTGAGTCCAGGCCTTGCAAGGTTTTCTCCTTTTCCCTTTCCTCTTTTTCTAGGCCTTGCAGCTTCCAGGTTGAAAATAGTTAACTTAACTTGCAGCTTATACAACGTAAGCATTATGTATAAACTTTTTCTATAACAAAAGATAAAACAAAGTTAATTAGTCTCTTCATTCTTTCTACAACTACTTAAGAGAGCTTATGAAAATAAGCTGAAAACAAATAACTATGTCATTAACTATTTTCACAAGTTCTTCCAAACAATATCGCAAATGCTTATGTCTATAAATAAACTCAAATAAGTCAATCCAAACATACCCTAAGTTTTGAAACAATTTATAAAGATGGACAATAGGGTAATTGGAATTTTAGTTTTGCTGTAATATTTCTTTGTTATTATGATTTTCATTTTCAATCGTGTTAACTTTGTCAATGGAAAAGAACTTCAGTTATTGTTCCTTCATCCCACATTTGTGATGTAAGTCAGCTCTGCCTTCATTTATGTTTTTAATATTATTTTTCTGGTGCATTTCTCAATTATCATTGCTCTTTTTGCAGGTTCCTCATGTGAATCGTGCTGACGATCGGTTGATTGATATTTCTGAAGATGGATCTGTAAGTTTTCTTTTACTTGAGACAGTACCAATAAGAGGGAAATTTAGATGAGACTTTCAAATGGATATAGAAAATGAGAATTATGATACATAGATAAAGGTTTTTTCTAGATTATCTTAGAAGAATGGTGGGTAATTTACCCACCAACCAATGAAAATGAGCAATTTGGTGGTGGGGTCAAGATAGTTCATGGATACCACTTAAAAATGTGCTTATGTGGTTAATGTGTATTGGTTGGGGTAAATTACCCACCATTCTTCCATGGGTACCCTAGTTGTCACCATAGATAAATTGTGCGAAGGTGTTGTTATCTTTATATCTTGAGCAAATAGTCACTTTAGTCCTTGACTCAGGATTAAATACAAATAAATCTCTAACTCTGCACTTCTGTTATCACTTTGGTCATTTTAGTGCTAATTCATTGTTAGGGACCTAACTGATAGTAAGTATGCACAGTTAGGGACCTAACAGTAAGTTGTGTTTAATGGAAGATTAATTTTGAACTAAAGAGAGAATTAGATGACATTTAGGGATTTGAGATTTAAGGAGTTAGGAATTTGATATTCAATTTGAGAATTTTGATTTTTGGTTCGGGGATCAAAGTGATCATTTTCTACTTTCACTTCGGTCCCCGTGACACCTCATATGCGTCATATCATCACCTAACAGTTTTTTTTAACATCAGGAATTAAAGTGATAACGGAAGTGCAGAGTTAAGAACTTATTTGTATTTAATCCTGAGTCAGAGACCTATGTGACAGCGAGATGCAGAGTGAGGAAGCAAAATGACTATTTGCTCTTATATCTGTTGAGGGATGAGGACACTACCATGTCCTAAAAACTGAGATTATGTTTTATGTAAGGTTGCTTTCGAAGATAACAATAGTTTTCTGCCTTGTTTTCCCTACATGAAGAAAGTCAAATATTTCACATTAAATTCTACTTAAGGAATGACTATAATATTTTTCTTTTGACTTTTACATTATGTTTTATGCAAGGTTGTTTTCGAAGATAACAATAGTTTTCTACCATGTTTTCCTGGCTTGAAGAAAGTCAAATATTTCACATTAAATTCTACCAACGGAATGATTGTAACATTTTTCTTTTGACTTTTACTGAAACCTCTATTTTACATTAATTCGAGTTTTCATTAGCACATAAGTAAAAATAAGATGACATTGGGTGCATTTTCTAAAATGTATTTTTCTCAAGTCCAACTGCTGATGTGAAGACTGAAGAGTGAAGACAAACAAGTCCACAACAAGAGACAGGGACAAATTATTATGATATTGTAAGAGTAGTGGAGCATTTATTAACTTACTTGAGTGTTTCTTTCAGGTGAGTCTGTTGACCGATAATGGAAGTACCAAAGATACTCTAGTATTGGGTTTTGTAAATTTGTTATGAATTTATGCCACATATATATTGTGTCTGTAATTTAATTTCTTGCATACCTTCATAGATTAAAGAAGAATTTGCTGAAGGAAAAGATCTTATGGTTGGTGTCGTATCTGCCATGGTCCTAAAAATTGAAATGGTTCTCTGGCCTTGGGAGAAGAGCAGATGTATATTATTTTTAATGTGCTGTCAGTAGTAATTTTTCGAACGTGTACACAATAAACTTGTCACCATGGACTCTAGAGTTTGAACCTCGTAAAACTTGTGGGTGGAGAAGAGTGTAGGAAAATTTAGACATAGAATTATTATAAGGTACATAAATAACAAAAAATATTAACATTAATGGTTTCAAATACTAACTAGAATTAAGAACTTATTGTTTCAAATACTAGAACTTTTCTTAAAGAATATAACCTGCCATTGTTTCTTAACGTCGCAATCTCTCTCTTTTTTTTTTTTTTTAAGAAGATAAAATGGAATATATAACCAAAAGCATGGAAAATCAGTACAAGAAGTGCCAAAAATCAGTTGAAAGAGTATCAAGTTACATCAGAATAATCATAGGATACAAAACAAAAGTGGCCAAGTGCCGAGACCCCTATTACAGATGGATGCCCAAACAAGGTAATGGGTTCAACTAAGATTGAAGTTTAATTTTGTCGAGTAATTGATCAAGAGTGGCCTTCTTTTGGTTAAAGACCCGAACGTTTCTTTCGATCCAAATCACCGAAACACAAGAAGCATTTTTCTTCACATAAGTTACTTTACGGTCTACAAATACAATAGAATAGAGAATAAGTAAACTTATCGATTATTGACTGAGGCGTGCACGAAGCACTGGACTTAAGAGTATTTCACCATCTCGATGCAGTAGGTCTCATAGCTAATACCCTCCAAGATACAAAAGTCACATCTTGCTAGCACCGCACGTGAATTAACAAAGTCTCAGGAACTACTCTTGGATGCTCATGGGAACTTAGTATATATTTGTTATTAGAGACCAAAATTGAAAAGAAGAAATGAAAGTGAGAAAACAAGAGAGATTGAAGTAGCCAGCCTTTTGTCACATACGTATTCTCTCAAAACCATGTTCATCTCTCTCACCCTATCCCCTTTATCACTTGTATATTAAACCAAATTAATATGAGTTGAATAAGCATAGGAATGTAAGGTAAATAAAACGTGCAAGCACATGTGTAGGGAGATTCGAAATATCTTGATACAAAATGTAGGCAGTTGTTTGTATATACTTGCTTTCTTTTATTCATTTAAAGAGTAGACATTTGTCTAATAATTAATAGCAACTCATCCAAAATCAATACACTGCGAGTGGTGATGACTGTTGAAATCTGCATTGCCCTTGATAAGTCAAAATAACGACGCTTCAGCACGGCGGAGGGTGAGAAGGCATAAGAGCAAATAGGATATGATGCAAATTAGAAGTTGATAATGAAAGCTCTTGTCAACAATATTATTATAGCAGGGATTCAGTGTTTAAAAGTTGTTGTTGATTCAACTAAAGAATGTTGGCTTTGGCACTCAAGATTTGTTCACTTTGAGTTTTAGGAGCATGAATCAACTTTCTTCTAATAAGTTGGTTTCTCAAGAATGTTGTGGTGGAATCTAACTGTAACTTAATTAGAACCGAAAACAAAAGTGCCACAACTTGAAACAATTTACTCATTTTCTGGAGGATGACCAAAAGTTGTGTGAAGACATGTAGGCCAAATGCTTAAGTTGATAACGTTGATGATGAATCATCGACGCCAAGAAGAAATACGTGAGCATCTAGCATATTTGATGACTTTGAAGTGTTTGAGAGGGTGAGAATTAGTGCACTATGCATTGTTCCTTTATTCTGAGCCATTAAGTTTGGAAGAGGCTATATGTAAAATATACTCGGAAGCGTGAACAAATCAATAAAGAAAGAATTAAAATGATGTTCTGATGATCAATTAGTTGACATCATGACAAAACCATTAACAATATATAAGTTGTAAGTGGAGCTGTCAAAAATGGGCCGGGCCACAATTTTGAGTCGGGTCGGGCCTCAAAAACTAGTCCAAAAACGCACTTGGGCTTTTTTGGCCCAAACCCATACAAAAATTGGGTCGGGCTGACCCATCGGACTTCGGGCCGGCTCATTATTGCTATTTAATTATATTTTTGTTAAAAAAATAGTATATTTTTGAAAAAAATTAATCAACTATTTTAAAATTTATTAATAAAAATATATTTAAATAAAAATGAATGAATTTAGCTTAAAGTTTATAAATTATTAATTTGATTTAATCGAATGAATAATCTAGAGTTTCATTAATATTCAATGTTAATGTAAAACTTATTTACACTTTTATGTCCATCTAATCATATTTTAGCAAAAAAATAGTGGTGAGTGGCTAATATATTAAAAATGCATAAAAAATTATGAATAAATTTTAAAAGTAAAATATAAACTGGTCGGGGGTCGGGCCATAGAATTTGATGCCCAATTATAAATGGGCTGGGCCGGGCTTGCCCATTTATGTAGTCGGGCCCGGGCCGAGCCACAGTCCATTTGACACCTCTAGTTGTAAGAGATGAAACCATTAGTAAAATTCAATATTGAGATAATTAAGGAAATTAGTCTTCAACTAGTTTTCTAAGAACAAATCTTAATTTCCACCCTTTTCCATTCCCGTGTTCAAGAAACTCAATGATAAGTGTTTACAATTATTTTCCAACCCTAGTTTCTATACCAAAAGAGTCAACCCTTAGCCTTTGATTTTCTAAAGATCTTCCTCTTTTAGTAATCCCTAGTTTGTCTCACTTTTCATCTATTGTTAAATGTTAAAACTGGAAACCAACATCCTTTATTATAAAAGCTACACTTGCCAAGCTGGCATGTTAGCCCTAACTTATCCTCATTTTCCATCCCTATCAACCACTCCCTACATATCAGCCGTATATCTCATAACCTTTCATGTTCCTACATAAACCAATAAACCTATCAGAGTCTTACGATTTAATGAAATTTATGGTATTATCTTTCCAGCTTAATGTAATATCTTTTAATTTCAATGCAATTTATGGTTTTAAAATGTTTCTTCGTTTTGACTATTAGTTTAAATGCAATTTATGGATGATTGTTTACCAGTAATTTATATTGTACCATTATCCTTCATGAAGCCAAAATAATGGTTTTAAAATGTTTCTTCATTTGACTATTAAGCTTTAAATGCAATTTATGGATGAGTGTTTACCAATAATTTAAATTGTATCATCATCCTTCATGGAGCCAAAAAACTTTATTATAAAAGCTACACTTGTCAAGCTGGCATGTTAGCCCTAATTTATCCTCATTTTCCCTCCCTGCCAACCACTACCTACATCTCAGCCGTAGATCTCATAATCTTTCATGTTCCTACATAAACCAATAAACCTATCAGAATCTTACAATTTAATGAAATTTATGGTATTATCTTTATAGCTTAATGTAATATCTTTTAATTTCAATGCAATTATGGTTTTAAAATGTTTCTTCGTTTGACTATTAAGTTTAAATGCAATTTATGAATGATTGTTTACCAGTAATTTATATTGTACCATTATCCTTCATGGAGCCAAAATAATGGTTTTAAAATATTTCTTCATTTGACTATTAAGTTTAAATGCAATTTATGGATGAGTGTTTACCAATAATTTAAATTGTATCATCATCCTTCATGGAGCCAAAAAAATAATGTCAAGGATAAATGCCTACAGAAATTTCTAATTAAGCTTCATAGCATGGTGTCATTACTATAGCGACAATACAACGTCCGCACTAACAAAAGTCGCACTAGCATGGTGTCATTATATAAGAATTAGAAGAATGGTCAACCATTATATAAGAATTTTTTAAATATATTTCAAGATGTTATCCTTTTTTTCTCGATATTCACCTGAATTTCAATTTCTGCTATTGTGTTGCGAATATAATAATCCTATCGCGTGCGTGTCATCGACACTACCGGTGCTATCGAACTGCATTTAATTTTTTGTCAAAATCATATTGAAAAAATTAAAAAATAAGTGTTGCACGTTTTTAAAAAAATAATAACATATACTCCCTCTGGTTATATTTATAAGCAACTTTTACTTTTTCAGATTCATGAAATAAGTGATGTATCTAGACTATATTATATCTTAGATACATTAATTATTTAATGAACCTGCAAAAGCAAAAGTTGCTTATAAATGTGACCGGAGGGAGTAGGTAGTTATATTCAAAAACGTGCAAGTGAATATGCCAAGCTAATGGCATGTGTATTAAATTGCCAATAATATCATTTAATTTTTTAATTATACTCCGTTTCTAAATATAAGCAAAATTAATTTTTTAGGTTCATTCAATTAATGATGTATGTGGTTCATATTATGGACTACATGCATCATTAGTTGAATGAACTTAAAAAGACAAAGTATCTGTTTTGATATGATTAAACGCTATCAAAAGCAGACAAAGGATAATTAAATGATAATATTGGTTAGTTTTCCTTAAATGCATACAGGTTGACTTGCCTTTTGTGTGTTTACCCGATCATTATTGGCAGCCCATTTTTAGGCATGTCAGACGCACCAATATTTATGACATAGATGGAATTGAAAGTCTGTTTTGATTTATGGCTGAAATCATGCATCTCTATAGTCTTAAGTTTTAGTTTAGCTTTCAAATCTCATAACAGCCCATTTTTAGGCATGGATGGCGCACCAACATTTATGATATAGAGGGAATTGAAATAGTTTTTGATTTATGGCTGAAATCATTCATCTCTATAGTCTTAAGTTTTACTCTATTTTTCAAACCTCATAACATCCCATTTTTTAGCATGACAAGCGCACCAACATTTATGATATAGAGGGAATTGAAATAGTTTTTTTTTTTTTTTGGGCAGAAATCATGCATCTCTATAGTCTTAAGTTTTAGCGATGTTAATAGCTTTCAAGTCTCATACACCACTAATAGCGATGTTAAAATTCCTTTCAAATTTCAAAGAAGACCATTTCCAATATCTGTTTCATTTGCCATGACAATCAACAAGAGTCAAGGGCAATCACTTAAAAGTGTTGGAATTTATTTGTCGAGTCCTGTGTTTTCGCATGGTCAGTTGTACGTTGCAATCTCAAGATTCATTTCAAAACAAGGATTGAAAATACTAATCGTTGATGGAGATGGAAAGAATATTGATATGACCTCAAATGTTGTTTATCACGAAGTCTTTCGTAATGTATCTTGATGATTAAAGTTCACACTTTTTTTTTTATGTATGCTACCATTTCATTTTGTTGCTATTGTTGTCGTAGAAGGGAACATGTTTTTAAATTTTGTTAAAACTTCTATTAACTATATATGTTTACAGTGTTGTGACTTATTCGTTTAACTTCTTCTCGATATGACCCATACGATAGCACGGGTCAAGAGTCTAGTATATATATATATATATATATAGGCATCACTCAACTTGTTTTGCACTTGAAGAAATAACCTTTGTGTACTACATGACTTGTCAAACAAGTGAAACAACTGTCTTGTCTTTTACTTCAAGAAATAACCTTGCAGCCCATATGCTTTCATAAGCAAGAAAACCACCTTATATTTATGTTTTCTTGATTCAAATTATTTGGGAGCCAAGAAACAAAATTCCAAGATTTTGAGTCACACACAACAATTCTCTCCCTCGACTCTAAATCAACGATGACGCCACTTTAACCATCAACCACCTTGATCCTTACCCTTTATCCAACTACGATATGTAGTCCCGCAAGCTTTCACGTTTACCTCTTCAAATCTCATAATGCCTTCTACCCTCTTGAAGAGTAGTTAGTTCCACAAGTTTTCACCATAACTTCTCTTGAATATCTCCTTGAAATTTTAAGGTAATCTCGTAAGTCATGTCATACCTTCTTCGACCTCATGAGTGCACATCTTTATCTTCTTGAAGAATTTCTTGCTCTCAACTAGAACATAACACACAAGGACTCATTTATAACAAATACAAGGTTTATCTCTTTTATAGATAAATTTAATAGAATGATGTGAGTCTATTTGATGAAAATTAAATGTGAAGCACTGTAAATGTTTAAGAGATTCAAGCTAGTTGTTGAAAAATAGAATGAGAAGTGCATCAAGATATCGAGGATTGGTGGAGAATACACCTCAAATGATTTCAAAGCTTTGTGTGAATCATATGGAGTCCAAAACGAGGTTACTGAGAGTTGAAATATGACAATTCTCAATATGGCAATAAGCATGTTGAGAAATAAAGCTTTGCCATGTTAATTTTGGGGAGAAGTAGTTGCTCTTGCATTGTACATTTCGAACAAGTGTCCTACATAGAGGCTACATGGTACAATTCTAGGTAAGGTGTGGAATGAAAATAAAATAAGTCTTCAGTGATTCAATTGAAGTTGTTTGGATAGGTAAGTTATAAGCATGTACCAGATCAGTAAAGGAGAAAGCTACAAGACAAGAGTAAAGCAATGATATGTGTTGGATATCATCCAACAAGTGCTTATAGACTTTTGTTCCAATAAAAGAGAACATTTGTATCAACATGAATGTAATTGTGGTGGAATCTAAATGTTGGGATTGAAAACAAAAGTGCAACAACTTGAAACAATTACTCATTTTCTGGAGGATGACCAAAAGTTGTGTGAAGACTTGTATGCCAAATACTAAAACCGATAACGTTGGTGATGAATCATCAAGGCCAAGATCGAATATGTAAGTATCCATCATATTTGACGACTTTAAGTGTTTGATGTTAATGTGATAGGAAGTGATGATGAATTATTGGAATTTGTAGTGTTTCTTTGTTCTCAACCACTAAGCTTGGAAGAAGCCATGGGAAGAAAAAACTTGGAAGCGTGATTAATTTAATAGAGAAAGAATTAAACCAAATGTTTTGAAGTTCGAATGATTATAAATTAATTGACATCATGATAGAACCATTAATATAGAGAACTTTAAAACTATATTAATGGATATTGTCATTTATTTTAAGAAATATAGATGATCTTAACTCTTCAATTAAATGTAAACATTTTAAGTGCAGTTTTTTTAATGAAAAAATTGACTTAGAGTGTGTTTGGATGGGGTAATTGAGAAATTTTAATGAATTTAAAATTCAAGGGAATTCAAATGATTCAATTCAATTGCTTTCATTCTTAAATGTTATTGTTTGGATGAAGTAATAAAAAAAATTATTGTCATCATTTTTGGGCAACTTTTATAAATTTTATTTTTTTTGGCCAAATTTGAAAAATAAATTTAGGGGTCAATTTAAAATTTTCAAAAAATTGAGGGGTCAAATTATAATTTGTGGAGAATTTGAGGGTCAATTTGCAATTTTTTATAAATTTATAGGGGTCAAATTTAAATTTTAGAAAATTTGATGATCAAATTGCAAAATTTGTAAATTTATAACAATGAAGAATTTTGAAATTCTTAACTTTCAGGTGTCATTTGAAATTCTTTAAATTTAACTTGAACAAAATACTTCATAAATTTCGATCATTTTAAAAAAATTTCAAATTATTATTCAAACAATAATGGATTTCACATCAAAGTAATTGAATTCCCTCAAAACATTCTTTCATCCAAACACACTCTTAACACTCTTAAAATGTGTTAAAAGTTGTTACAGTTAGTAGTTAGTTATGGATTATCACGATGATACTCATGTATAAATAAGGAATACAAGTAGTAACATGAGATTATTCTTCTCTAATTTTGTTTTGTTTGTGTCATCGTCAATTGTTATATTGAAGGATTAAAGTGTGATTAGGTTAGAAAAAGCAAAAGATAGAGAGGAAAAGGGAAGTCAAAAGAAGCAGTAAGCATTAATTGACTAACGGCGTCAACAGAGACACGACGAATTACTAACGGAAAAACAAACAGCGTGTATTACTCCTACAACCTGGTACGAACGAGAAAAGAGAATCATATGAAAAGTTAGGAGAATGAACGAGAAACACCTGAGTAGTGAGTGAGTGAGTCAATGTTAGTCAAACACACACACACTCTCACACATAAACCGTGGAAATTCAACAAACACTAAACTCGTTTAGCTTTTTGCATTAATCGATTAACAAAAAAAGTTCTCTTTCTCTAGAAGCTTCTCTTTCTGCGTCTAAGTTTCCATGGCTGAGCATCGCGTCTCTGAAGCTCTCCCTGTGGGACCCACTCAGCTTCCCCCAGAACAACAAAAAGCTCAAGAGATAAAGGAACCAGTCGGTGAATCACCGTTAGCTACCCAGTCGCAGAAAAGCGAATTACCGAGTTCTGATGAAAATTCGAATTCAGAAACCCTAATTGCTTTTCCATCTTCGGTTTTGGATCAACCGAGTTTCGGTACGCCTCAATTTCAACTTTTTCAGCAAAATATTTTTGTTTAGAAAAAATTGTGAATTTTTTTGTTGATTTCACAGATGTGCAAGGAATCCCTGATACTCTGAGTTCTGTTGCCAAATCCGAAATTAAGGTTTGAGAATTTGTTGTACCGAATTTTACTTTATTACTGTGTTATATTATTGAAATAGATTTTAGTTATATGTGCGATCATTCAATTTTGTGATTTTTTTATCTAGAATTTTTAATTTTTAGTTTTTTTATTTTATTTTATACTTTGCTTGATCATTTACGGTAGTTGCTTGTGGTAGGGCATGGTTATAATTGGGGAATTCGACCTTGAAAAGTTTGATTAGGGGTTTTGAATGTAATACCCTTACGTGGAAACTGTGTAGTGTTCACTGAAAATTTTGAAACAAATTAATTACTCTTCTTTTTATTCTAGATCTAAGAATAACACAGATAAATACTATTGGTTTCTGCTTTATAGATTATGAACTTGGAATCTGGATTGAAAATGATTGTTAAATGCTCCTATTTTTGGGGTTTAGGACTTATGAAAGTTATTATAGGAAAAGACTTACCGGGAATTCTGTTTCCATTTTCGGTCTATGCCTTAGAAGCTTCAGCTTAATCATGAACATGCGTGTCAATACGCAGATTGACTGATCCGATTAAAAGGAGGAATGGAATTACATAAATTTTGAAAGAAAATGAGATGCAACGACCAGGCTCTCTGGCTACAAAGTGATCCAAAATCACATAAAAGTTGAATTACTTGCTGCATTTAATGATAGACTATATCCAAAATTGAGACTTCAAGTTTTACGTAACTCATTTATGATCTTCGTGAAGATTCTTAGGATTCTTTTTTCCCAGTAGCTTAAAAGCTGAATTCTGAATTTTAACACTGGCATATGATGTACCAATGAAATGTCTTTTTTTTTTTTTTTTTGAAATAATCTGGTAGCGCATTTATTAGTACAAAATTTACAGTTTTCAATCGCCAGAGATATACATTTCTTGAGTTTTCATCAAACAAATTAGGCTTTGTAGTAATATTTGATTGCTTTTCTTGAATGAACAATTCCCAAGACAAGGCAATATTTCTTCAATCAAATTAAGCATAAAAAAGTTGCATGTTATGTACATCTCAAGGTATTTGATTTCTTTAGCACTAAATAGGCCATTTCATGCTCAGGAAACGGTTGGACCTCCTGAAAATGAAAAGGAAGTTGCTAAAAGTGAAGCTGCCCAGGAACCTTCAGCTCAGGCCGAATATCAGATTCAAGTGACTGTGTCTTTAACTCCACCGTCTGAACTATCCCCAAATTCTGTTGCAAAATCTTTTTCATCCGTTCCTAGTCCAACCATACAAATACAGAATATGTCTCCTCCAAACGTTAGTAATACGCCTGTGGCAGAAGTAAACAAAAAAAATACTTCTGGTGGTAGAGCCTTGTCTTCTGTTTCTGTTCCAAGGACACCATCATCTGATGGATTCAACTGGCGGAAATATGGGCAGAAGCAAGTTAAGAGTCCTACTACAGGTTCTCGAAGCTATTACAGGTGTACTCAATCAAACTGTTGTGCTAAGAAGATTGAATGCTGGGATCATTCAGGTCATGTGATAGAGACTGTTTATAAAAGTGAGCACAGTCATGATCCCCCACGGAAGATTAGTTCCATTAGGGAAAGTAAGTTTGCGCCCTCCAACGAACCAACTGCAGAGAACAGTGTTTTAGTGAAGCCTGCCGATGCTCTGAAAGATTCTGATCCATCCACATCTTCCAAAGCTCAAGAAGAAACACCTTGCAGCTCTGACAAGAAACTACAAAACTCATCTGATATCAATGGTAATGGTAAAATAGTTTTGAACGAGGAACATGTTGACGAGCCAGATCCAAAACGAAGGCAAGTCCGCGTGTGAAATCATATTATTTATCAACAAAGCTTAAACAATAAGCCCATTTATTTTAATTGTGGCAGGATATAATGATTTATGTTCTCTCATTTAATTTGATAACCAGAAAGGATAAAGGCGACTTGGTTCACTCAGATTCTCCTGTAAAACCTGAAAAGAAACCCAAGTTTGTTGTACATGCAGCAGGAGATGTGGGGATATCTGGTGATGGATACCGATGGCGCAAGTATGGACAGAAAATGGTGAAGGGTAACCCACATCCCAGGTAAAGGTCTTTATCCACAAGCCAAGTATGCATAATTTCTGTTTCCTTTTGTTCTTGATATGAATCGCATTGTTGCATTGATGAATCAGTATCTTTAGTTGAATATTATGAAAGTTGAGTTTAGGTATAACAGTGTTTAATTTTTCAAAATAAATAAAAAATATAAAACTCCAATAAAAAAGTTGCAAGCTGCATTTATTTCTTGTAAGCAGTTTGAAAAATGACAAGAAGGCCAAGATCTTATTCAAGCTGGTGCCCTTTTTTTTTTTTTCTTTTTCTGCTTAAGCGACTTTTTAAAATATTGTTCATAAATTTGTATGGATGGAGATTCACTTACATTAAGAGTAATTTTTGTCACAGTTAATCTTCTTAAAAATTCTTTGTATACATTAAATATTTTCAATTAAGTTGCTGAATATTGTCATATTATCTTAATGATTATGCACACCAAATTCTAGATAAATTTGACTTATGTAGTTATTTTATAGTTGACATTTATTTTTATTTCACAAATATTTCATGCCTTAAGTTTAATTTATTTGATAAAGCATCAAATATCTTTTGAATTTTATGAAATTTGTAAACTAGATAAATGAAGCTTGCAACTTTTTAGTTTTGAAGGCACTTGTATTTTGTGCATGTTTATATTTGGCTTATTTTATGCTTAGAATGTGTCTAAAATAGAAATATTGCTAAGAGAGCTTTTAGCTAGAAAGCTGATTTTTTTAAAGTTAAGCTAAAACAAATATGGACAAATTAATACATGAATGGCCATGAGTCTTAAATTAATACATGAAAGGTTTAGACAAATTACTATAGCCCTATAGGCCAGCTTATGAAAAAGAGGCTAAGGTAAGTTGGTAAATTTTATGTTAAACTTAGACCAGTCACTGGCGGAGCATGGATGATAATATATAAATGTTAAGGAATATATAAATGTAAATGTGTTGGACAAATAATGTGTAATTTGTATCGTGGTGTTAATTAATGAAAAGTTTTAGATAAATTACTATAGCCTATTGGTTAAATTGCGAAACCAGAGGCTTAGGTAAGTTGGGAAATATTGTGTTAAACTGAGACCAGTAGAGGGGGGTCAATTTGTTATGGAATATACATGTAAATATGTCACACAAATAATGTGTAACTTGTATCGTGGTATAGTGGTTTAATCCACTTGTTTCTTACTTTGAATTACGGGGTTTGAATCTTGGGCCTACCATTTTTCCTCAAGAAAATACACTGGAAATGCAAAAATGCGCTTAAAAGGAGTCGACTCCAAGTCCCCGTCCTCCTTGCAAAACTAGCTTAGCAACTAGACTGCCGTAAACTTCTATGAATGTAACCATATGATGTGTTGATGTCAAGGTTTTACAACTCGAGAGTTTACCTCAACTCGTTTTAGCTATGTAAACTCGAATCGTAAACTCGACTCGTAAACTCGTACGAGTTTACCTAAAATTAAATTATATAAAATTTATTATATATATATATAACATATGTAAGCTAATATTTAAACAAAACATAACCAATTAAGCACATTTAAATAATAAACTCTTAACAATAAAAAACAAAATTTATCAGTACATTTAAACTCTATTTCATCTTCAGTTGTAACTTTAACTTCAATTGTTCCATTTTCTCATTTAAATACTTGAGCAAGTAATATATTTGAATGATTTCAAATCAATCAATAATAACAAGCTTCTGAATGCATTCCCTAAAATTCAATGTATGTCATTGTCACGCATTGGCATTGGCGTAGCTTCTGTACATAACAAGCATGGAAAAAACGAGTTATGTTAACTGTAAAGGCAACATTTCAGCACTTTGGGATTGAAAAAAGAATTGGATTTTGAAAGAAAATGAGACAAAAAAAAATACCAAAAAAATATAAAAATTCAAAGGTAAACTCGGACGAGTTTACACGAGTTTACCGAGTTTAACACGTGTTAACTCGGTCAAACACGTCAAACTTTCCGATTTCACCAAAAACCGAGTTTACCTCCGAGTTTACATGTTTTTGCCACCTAAAAATGTAAACTCGGGCGAGTTAGGTGGCAAAAACGTAAACTCGATTTGTGGAACAGTGGTTGATGTTGGACATTCGCACATGCTGAACATCAGACACATCCGCATCCTTAATTCGAGGCGTCAGTGCTAGTGTGCTACATGGATATGTACATAGATAGAATAAAAAACTTGGGGGAGCCGTGACTTCCATCTGTACCTCAAGATATGTCACTGACCACTGTTTCCATCCCCTGTTCTACAAAATGTATCTATCCATCATGGTAGCATTATGTATCCGTGGAAACAGAGCTGTATCTTCAAGAAAATGTATCCGAACAAAATTATTTGTCAAACTGATTTTTCGGCTTTTTCTTCTTCCTGTTTATATGAATGATATTAAAGCTCACTTTTTTCTTTTTACAGATTGTTGGTTTTCTTTTTAAGTTTTCGTTAATTTTCCATTGAAATTTTTTCCTTTTCTTATCAGAAACTACTACAGATGCACTTCTGCTGGATGTCCTGTTCGAAAGCACGTTGAGACTGCCGTGGACAGCTCAGATGCTGTCATCATAACTTACAAGGGTGTACATGATCATGACACTCCTGTGCCGAAGAAACGACATGGTCCACCGAGTGCTCCTCTTGTGGCTGCTGCAGCACCTGCCTCCATGAATAATTTGCAGTGCCCACCAAGTGCTCCTCTTGTGGCTGATGCAGCACCTGCCTCATTGAATAATTTGCAGTTGAGTAAACCAGACTCGCCGCAAAATCAGAAAATTTCTACTCAATGGTCAGTGGACACAGAAGGAGAACTAACTGGGGAAGCCAAGGACCTTGGGGGTGAGAAAGCAATAGAGTCAGCTCGAACACTTCTGAGCATAGGTTTTGAAATCAAGCCTTGCTGAATTCATCATTCAGAAACCATGCAGTTGTAATATATAAATTAGATAGCCGGTCTCTTGTAATTTCTCACGGCTTCATGTGTTTATCCTTTATTCTTGTTTCCTGGTTTTTTCTCATGTAGGCTTTAGTGGAACAGTTTGTGTGTATTTATTTGCATGTACATCCGTTCAGCTTGTCTGAAAAGGTTTGCTAGTAGTGGAACAAATATAGAATTGATTGGCATAATCTATTTACATGGTAATGGGGACAAGTGTAGTATGACAGTGTTATCATTTTATTACCACCCAAATTATTCGATATGAAGATAATGGCGGTGACTGCTCAAACATATATTGAACAAAAACGTTTTATGATTGGTATGGAATGCAAAAACACAAATTCCAATTCTAATCTCATACAGAAAATCAAATATTATTTCCATGATAATGTTTTTGTATTTACATCTTTTATTTAACTCGAGAGCAATGCTACTTCGTACGAATATTAAGCTAACGAGAAAGGTAACCACTAACCAGAATAAAGGTAACTATTGCTATTCGCACGACTGCTTTCATTCACATTCAATTTCTTTTTGCTAATTGCTTTTTCTTTTTTAATCAAAATAAAGGTAAATAAATTTACTAAATATTTTTTACTTGGTTTTTTATGGATTCATTCCACTGAATGTAATTCTGTTTGGGATGAATAAATGTTTTGTCACAAAAATTGTTACAAAATGATTGCTTAAATATCATTTTTCAATGAATAAATAATTTATTCTGGTGTGTCTTTGACTGATTCTAACACTACCTTCCTGAATTTTTTATTCTGGAGTAGTGAACTTGAGAAGAAGAAAAAATTCTGTCA